>NC_072852.1:81781494-82454619 GCF_028858705.1 Grus americana
TAGAGCACAAAATGTATACTTTCTAATGAGTTTGGTGCTCACATGACCTGACTCCTCATGCTGATAGTTTCCATTTTATAATGGTAGGTATGGTGGTTCTTCAAAGGTAAACTTCAGAGAAACTATTCCAGCACCTTTTCTCTGCATTAAATTATGACCAAATAACAAAATGTTTTAAACTCTCAAAGCCTGTAACTAAATACGGCCAGCATTCCCCTACTTTCTGAATTACTGCAAGAGAGCCAAATTCTCTGTGGTGGCTCAGGAGATCAAGGGCACTTACTCATAAGTGAACACGCATGCTTACTACACTGTAGGTGCATTGTATTGGGAATAGTGCTGTCCACATGTTGAGATGGTGAATGCCTAAAACTAAGCCAAATAGTTACTGTGCCTGAAATCCCTTCCTTGAGAGCATAGAGTCATTTCACAGTATAGGTGTAAACTACATTGGCTTTTTTTGTGTGTGTCTTGAAAGCCAAATGAATGTCTGTATTTACGAAGGACCACGAAACAAACTCTGTGAGTGGAACTCCAATGTTAGTGAGCTACCACTGCCAAGTGCACAGAGCCTAAAAAAGTCTGTTACTGAGGTCCAGCACAGGGTAGCTGCTGTGAGGAGCTGTCATCATTTGATGTCTCTTGAAAGCTTTTAAGTTCTGTAGTAAACATGGTGACTACTTTAAAACCAGAGCAGCAGTGGGGTGCCAAATATAAGTTCCCCTTGGAGGTCTTGGGCAGTAACAAAGTTTCTGACTGTGTTAGCTGGATCCGAGAGGCAGGACAGCTGCTCAGTGCATTTCTGAGGTAGCCCACCATCTCCTAGTACAACATCCTGGCTTCAGTTCTTTGTAATTCTGACTCATCTTTGACCTCTCAAGCTAAAAACTCGTAAACTGTCTTTTAGAAAATTTCCGCCAAAATAGACATACTATTTTAAAATGCAAAACAAGGAAAACACATTGTATTATCCATGTTAAAAATATTCTGGAATTTCTTCTGAGAAACCCCAGCAGCTTTGTGGTTCAGGGTGAAAAAATGGAAATATGGAAGTGCATCCTCTGCATTAGGAATGCTCTTTTATCACCTTAAAGAGCACCTGGACATGTTATAACCCCCTGAAAAATTACACTCATTGAATGAAGGTTCCTTTATCAGCAAAAGCCTTCATCACTGAGCATGGTCCAACTCCTCTGCATGACTGGACTTTGAGTGCACATCTCTTACTGAACAACCAAAGGTACCCCACCACCCTCCAGCTCCCATGTTCCACCAGGAGCGCAGACCTTGCTGTCTGAGCAGGCTCGTGCTGCGAGGCTACGAGGGCAAAGGTGGACTATCCCCACAATGCCTGCTTAGCCAGGAGATTGGCAAAAGGCGCTGGGATAGGGCGATGTAAAGCAACAGTGAGGAGGAAGCCTCCCCGCCCTGCTGTGGTTGGTTTTCCTGCTGGAGGAAGCTGGCGTGGCTGCTGAGGGGACAGCATAACCCAGCAGGAGAAAAGCTGGGACAAAGAGCTTGGAGAAACACAAGATCAGTGACTGCAAGCCAGGATGCAAAAGAGGGACTTGCTGAGCCAGGAGACTGGTGAAGGAAGCTGACATGGGTGAGGTGAGGTCTGGGAAAAGCTGCCTGAAGAGGAGGGAAGCTGGGGTGTTGCTGGGGATGGTGGAGACCAGGAGAAACAGAGCTGAAAGGACTTGGGGTGTAGAGAGGGAAGGAGGTTTGAGTAGAGGGACAGTGACATAAATGGTGGGAGCAGAGGCCATAAGCCAAGGAGAGCTCAGGGCAGCTGACATCAGATGAAAACACAAGAGCTGGATTTTGGTTTCAACAGAGGAAAAGGACTGAGACATGGATGGGAAGGCAGAGGTGGAGGGGAGGAGAGGGAAGAGAAGATAGGTGGCAGGAGTAAGAACTGTAACATCTGCTCATGTAATCCTAGCCCTGACCGTAATGTGGGAGCAAAGAGGCCAAATGAAAGTTGCATGAGCAACTTTTCTTCTGGTACTTCCAGATTCTTGGAGTGCCTCCTTATCCATAACACTGTCCATTTTAAGCACGTTTAGGTGTGCACATGTGCCACGTAGAACATCAAGTGGTCAGACACACATGAATGTAAAAACACAATCTTCCAAAATGTCATGAAATGCATAGGCTGAAGCTCTAGCACCATTTTTTTCCTCCTCTGAAATAATCATACCTTACATTTGACATCATGTATATCAGAAAATATCAGGATAAGTCCTGGTTACTGCAGGGTCTCTGAGGCAAGTTGAATCATTGGAGTTGAACTGTCTGAGAAACTGTAATCTCTGGAAGATTTTATCCCCCCACAGTTAGGAAGGCAAAGCTGCTGCAGTTTGTCTCAGAAACAGGGGTCTTCAGAATTAATTTTCCCGCAAAGCTGAGTACTCAAAAAAACTTTCATTCAGCTTTGCGGAGTTAAATCCAACGGTCTGTAGCAGTGACTTTCAAACGATAGTCTGTGAACCACAGGATCCACAGACTGGTTTTATAAGGCCTGTGTAAAGGTCTTTAAGAAAACAGCACCTTTACTTAAATTTGCTACAATCGCAAATTTTACATATAGAAACTAGGAAAAAAAATCGCTAGTCCTTAATGAACAGCGTAAAAATATGGGAGAGACCGGAGGCACTTCAAAATCAGGCCTCCTCTTACGAAGTGGCCGGTTCTACAGAGCCAGGGGTTAGCATTTGGGTGTATGGTTTTGTTTTATGCTCTTCGGGTCCCCTTTCTGCTGAGGATCATCCTTTCTGATGAAGATAAATTGCCCCTGACCACTGCAGCTTTAGGTTTTATTTCCAGCTGGGATATGCTGGTAATCCTGAAGTACAAAATCATCTTCTGAATATATTGCAGTTAACTTCAGTTGTATAAATCCGAGCATTAGCTGGATACTATAAATAGGCAGGATGTGCAAGGAGGCCAAGTTGAAAATGTGCAGGAACCATGCCTTTTTTCTTTAATGCAACCCCGAAGTTGTGCTATGCTTCATCATGTATAATATTTTTCATCTGAAAAGGAAATGATATGCATGTGCTTTATGGCTGTAGTAATTAACTGGACATAAGGAAGCGTTGAATTTCACGCTTTGGTTAAGTGGATGGGGGAGGATGGGTAAGTTTTTGTCAAATTTTCTTGCTTTTAGTGCTTTCTTGGAGGTAGTTTTCTGCAAGATTGGGTAGAGAGCAGAAATACATCTGTTTTATATTATACGATGGCTGTACTTTGGCAATGGAAAAAGATGGCACTTAAAAAAAAGGAAAGAAGAAGAAAAAAGAAAAGCTTGGCAACTACAGAATGGAGCAACAATTACAAGAACTATCTTAAAATTCCCAGGATTTGTAATTTATTTTTCCACGCTTGCATTTTTCTGATGTTGCTGATGTTAAAGGAGTGAGACAGAGGAAATTCAGTAGGATTTTACAAAGTACAGATATCTCCGTGAAACAATCTCCTTTATTCAGGTTGCCCCCACAGCAGCTGCTGTGATTAACATGTGGGTGGTAGTAAAAGGGATAGGAAGCAGGACTCAAATGTTCACTTTAAAAAAAGTGATAGGAGATCATAATTCTTTTTCTATTGTTCTCTGCAGCCAGTGACCATGAAGTAATGAAGATGGTCTCCCCCTTAACTGCAATTTTCTCTGGGTATAAGGCAGAAGTAAAATTAACGCAGATGTTTTTCGGAAACAGCCATGTGGCGGGAAAAGTTATTCACGTAATACAACAGTACCTAGTGATGTGTCACCTACAGTGGTTTCCATGTTTTCTTTCCTTCCCCCCCTTTAACATAAGGTGGTCCCAAAGTACAAAGAGCTGAGACTTTACTCATGCGGTAGACATTTTCATCTTTGAGTAAAGTTAGTGGGAGCCGAGGACACTGAGCATCTGTCTATTTTTGAGCAAGACTGCGGGATGTGACATGTGAGCAACTTCCAAGAGCGTAGTAAGTGCTGCATGCCCTGGGGCTGCTTTTCACGTCCTCTCATTCGGAGAGTGCAACGCTTCAGCCTTTGCAGGGCTGGGGGGCTGGAAATGTTGGGAATCGTGCTTTCCCTGCAGTGGGGGTCTGAGCTATATGATGGTACCCCCAGGTTGTTCAGCAACTTAGCTGACTTGAAATAGAGCACTGGAACAAAATATGTTCTGAGTGATTTTTAAGTAAAAGCTAATGTGAAAATGTGGGAGTTTGAACCAATGTAAACACATTAAATTTAAAACGATTTTCAAATGTAGTAAAGAAAAAAATAGTGTTCCTGCTCTTGAAATTCCTAAAGGACACATTTTTCCTTCTGAGTCATGTTTTAATTAGATTATATTTTATTAGACATTCTTTACAAATTTTAAAATACTGCTATTATACATGCACAAAGGAAAATCAGTTTGAACAATTGTATGCAGGCATTCATTGAAGTCAACCACAAAACAGGAACATTTTAGGTCAGTTATCAATGTACTCGATATGTATATCTAAAGTGCATTATGTTACAAAAAATATAGAAAGTCAGCAGCACCAAGATACGTTCACAAAATAAATACACCAGTCAACAAAATAAATTATGGTAAATGTGACAATAATTGTCTTAGCCTTAGCAAAAAAAAAAAAAAAAAAAAGGAAAATTCACAATAACCAAATGTGCAGTTTCAGAGAGCAATGGGGGAAAAAGGTTTTATTCTGAGCATTTACAATATTTACAGGTAATAAATATTTTAATACTTCCCATATGTTCACTATTACAGAATACTGCAATATGTCTTCCAAAAATCTCTTGCTGAAAATATCAGCGCCTCCTGCAAAGAAAAAAAGAACAGAAAAAAATAGAAAAATTAATTTTCACTTCAACTACATGGACACAAAATTAATAGCAAGAGTGCCACAGACTATAATGTGTTGCTAGTAAACATTTGCAATAATAGGGCCTGTTTAACAATGCTACAGTTTTAGACATCTTTTCAAGACTTCTACTGTATTTCCTTCAATGCAAGTCAGCTAGCAGTATGAAGACCTGCAGTTTGTTACGACACTGAGGCCGTCTATTCCACTCTACTGGACACTCAGAGAAATAAGAAGGGGCTTTAACATTTTTTAGAGCCTTGTGCAAGAAGATTCCCGAGTGCTACAGGTAGAAAGATGGTATCAACCTATAATAAATATACCAAATGCTGAAAAGAAAGTAATACAGTTGGAGAAGTGAGAAATTTGTTCTGAAGATAAGAAGAAGAAAGTGTCTTAACCACCTGGGTGTGGTGCTGGGCTTCTGATCAAAACAGTCCCACGGGGCTACTTGGTCTATCTTTCCTACTGACAGACCATCTGTTAGACAAGGGTCTGTTCATCTAAGAGGTAAATATTTCTGTGCTGTCATGTACATGAGTACATGCAGTACTCATGCAGTAAAGGCTGCTCAGGTCTTGAACGGACCCTTGCTAGCGTGTCTCTTTAAGTGCTTGAATGAATGAAAAGACTATAATCCTGAAACTTTCCCTCCGTGAGCCAAAGAGATGGGTACTGAAAGAAAACGAGCATCTCGTTGCGTTAAGCTCTGACTCCTGTTGCATTCAGTCAAAGCTGAAACAGTCAGCTGTATACAGTCCTAAGATTTGGGAGTTTTCTAAGGGATGCTGGAAGCCTGGTGTGAGTTCTGCACTCCTCCCTTCCTTGTGAAGGCATGAGAACAAAAGCAGAGCCTGCTCCTATCCTGCCAGAATATTACTTATACTACAATATTATTTTAAGTTACTTCTTAGCAGAGCTGCAGGAAATGCTGAAGGGCTGGGCTTCTTTCCCTTCTGTCCCTGTGAACAGCACATTTCTGTAATGCACGTTGGTTCCCTGGGAAACAGCTATAGGGTGGAATGCAAAGCTGTAAGATGGAACGTGATTTGCTCTGTTGCTGGACTGATCGCTGAAGCTGTGGGTAGCGTTCCACATGGCAGATGTGTACGGGCACGAGAGACACAGAAAATGCAAATCCTTGAGAGTTTAAGAGGGGGGTTTTATGTGCACATTGAATTGAGACTACATTTAACATTAGGGAGTCTACTCATTTGAAAAGTTTCTTAGGAAATTAGGTAATAACAGCTTGATTGAATTGGAATGGGAATATAGCTGGAATGTCCATGAGAAAGAATTTTTTAAGTGCCTGGAATGGAAATGCTAGCATGAAGCTCCTTAATAATTAACTAGTAATATTAGGGTGTGTTCAAGCTATATTACAATATGTGTAATAATGGCACACAAGTCATACAGTGTGACTGTATATGTGTGCCTGCACTACATAGGTCTGTTTTTAAGAGGCTGACATTTTTGATTTGGCTTGGACTTTAGGCTTTGTTTTAGAGTTTAAGCTAAGCCACATCTTGACAATGGGCTCTCTACTAATGACTACTTGCAAGCTGCTTTCTGTGATTTGGTCCCAGATTTTGCAAGATTGGCTTCTTTTATGAGATACTTCCTGTAGTAAGTTAAAAGATCTAGAGAGCGCATTATTTTTGGTCTTTTTTCTGACCTAAACCCCAAATCTTGGGATCGAGATTGGGCAGAGGGAATTGGCACGAGGATTTTAGTTCAGTGCGTTGAGCAGAAAAGAAGCGCAGAGATACAGTGAAAAGCGTGCTTAAAGTCCATCTTTGTACTTCCTCGACATTTGCCCTGCTGCATTATGCATATCCACGCCTTCACTGTAAAGCAGCGATGCTTCTCCTAAGCTGCAGCTAGCCTTAGGGGTGCCACAAAAGCAGCTTCTATCGGTGTGGCATGTGGAAATCCTTTCTGCACACACCTTCCTTGCCCCCCACCCGCAGATAGAGTAGAAGCTACCGATTCAGCTCAGTACGGCTGAGGAACCAACCTCCCTCAGGTGTGGTTATTCCTCCACCTAAAAAGTGCTTGCCCACCTTGTGCCAACAACCGCATAGACAACTGCACTGAACCTGGCTCCCCCTAAAGCACATATCAGGGAGTTGGGACTTGCTTTCATTTAAAGTTTAGAAATGATATCTTTTGCCAGCCTACTGGGATAACTATAAGCTCATATACTAGCAGTTTCTTAAGAGCTGAACCAGCATATTGTGCTTTGTACTTGTGAAGGAGGAATTTTGTTTTCCTGTTTTATGGCTTGTTTTTGTTTAATCATCTTCAGTGAAGTATCTAAAATATAGCTCCTCTTTAGGAATCTGTTTTTTGCCCTGGAGAAATACTGCATCTTGGGCAATAATATCCATAAGTAAAGCTGGGCAGTCTGGGCTCCACAGTAAGGCTGCCTGCCTTCAGCCATCCAACCGTACTCGAAACAGAATGGCTGAACTAGGAAAATCCACAGGGTTGTACCTGTCCTTTTTTTACATATCCCATTAGATATACAACCAAAAACAGGGTAGTGAGGAAAAGAAGTAACAGTCGAAATGCCCTAGGATGTTTTTTCATTCAAGATTTCTATGTGCCAAAGACAGGTGCTATTTATTGGTCTTAACACCTGTAGAAATTTCAGGCGACTCCTGACCGTAGTCCCGGAGCATGCCTTTCCTAAGGTGCTGAGACAAACCAGCCCCTCCTACTTCACTGCTAACTGCTACAGCCATGCCAACTGGTTTATGGTCTGGGACACCGAATGCCTAGAACGGAATGCCGGTAACTCCTGTAGATGCTAGTGCAGAAGTTGAAGCGATAGAGCACGTTGCAAACTGTGGTCTGTAAAGCTTAACCCAAGACTGGATTTTAGTAAATCCCACAGCTGGCGTTTCTTTCTAAGGGATTTACTGTGAGCAAGTGGCACTACTCTTATGTCCCTATTCTTCCAAATTGAAGAGGAGAGAAAAGAGTGGGGGTTTTGCTGTTGAAAATGCAAACATTTAAGGAGAACTGACGAGTGGACGCCTTCGCTTTGTCTGCAAGTGTGCAGACTTCTACTCAAGCTGCGATGACTGCGAGCAAATGAGTCGCTTGGGGCACCTAGGCTGAAGTCTCCAGCTTGCCACTGCCCTGAAAACTCTTCATTGTCATACATGAGGGAAGCACGTCTCTCTCCAAAAGCAATGCTCAACATTTTTCAGCAGCAACGTAATTGTTTCACGAGCTGGCAAAAAGATGGAGCTGAATTAAAAAGTCCTAATGGCAGGGAAAATTTTATGGCGAAAGGCTGGTCTGCATTGTTTGCAGATATTACTAAGAGAGAAATTTTCCGTGTTCTCCCCTAAGGTTAAACAGTAAAATGAAAAACTGTAAAGCAAGGGTAGGAAAGTTGCCAAAAAGGGGAGGCGTTGAGAGGGAGGAAAGAAAACTTCGCCATTTTATAGATGCAGAGCCTTAAATAAAATTCAAAGCTTTCAATCTGCTGAGGCCCAAGCGTGGGACCGAGATCTGAAGTGAGAGACACTACAGTTAAAACAGGAAAGGAAATTTTAATGGCTATGATGCACTTTCTTTTTGCAGAAATAACTTTACTTACTAGTCACCCAGCTTCAGGAAGCTCATTTTGGCAATAAGTGGTTTACTTGAATTGTTTGTCATAGGAAAAAAAGACTTTGTCACCAGTGCAAGGTGGAAAGGGTACTTACCTCCAGAAAGCACCTTGACACTGTGTGCTGCTTGAAAAGCCACTGCCCAGTTATGAGTGTAAAGGCGTGCTATTACTCCACGCTTGAGTGAGGCCTCGGCCTCACACACCAAAGCATAACAATTTCAGTAAATATTTGGTATGCCCCCCAAAAGGATGTAGCAGAATTACCTTAAAGTGTAATTATGTGTAGTAACAGAGTTGTCCAAGAGTGGGCTCTCGGTCATGCCGCTTCCATACATGCCAAAATTTAGCCAAGTCGAACGGGCTCGCCTCTTTTTCTTCTCTTGTTCCTTACGTTTTCCAGGCTTTGCTTTCTTTTTCTTCCCCGATACCTTCAGGGGCTGCTCCTTGTAGGTCTGTGATTTGTTTGTCTCCTGAGTTAGGTATCTGCCCTCATCTTCACTACCAAATCGGACAGGGTAGTTCTTCGTGTTGGTAGCGGGCTTAGGGTTAGGTGAAACCTCTGAAGTTGCACGGATTTCTGCAGTGTTGACACCTTCAATTAAATTTTGAAGGAATATTCTTCTTCGTAAATCTTGGATTGACTTGCCCTTGTCATGCAATAGCTGGTGTTCTGATACAGCCCGTTTGCTAAAGAAAGAGAAGAGATGAGGGGGAAAAACAAAACAAAACAAAAAAAAATTAGGATTTGGTTATTGCCCAGTACTTGGCAGAACTCCTCTCTCCTCTGGCAGCGGCAGCCCCACAGTGTCTGTGTACCAGCTCTCAGGCTTGGAGACATCCAGTTAAGTCAGATTGCTGGAGCAAGTCCTGCTTCTCAGAGTAGCTGCTCCCTACAGAGAAGGGAAAGACCTCAGCGGGTAATAATTCTCAGCTGACTGATCATACACCACTGGACCTGGAGTCGGATTAGTCACTGCTCTGTTCTAGGAAAGCATTACAACTCTTAATATATCACGCTTCAGGCAGTAAAAGTAGGAAGGCAGTTGTCAGAGATAGGAAAACTAAAGGATCAGATCATGGAGCACTGCAGTCCCGCAAGGGAGGGAATAACAAGTACTTGTAATGAAGCCGGAAGCAATGTTTATACAGCATCATTCTAATAATTTTCTTCTGCTCAGTCATGTACTTCAAAAGCATAAATAAATACATAAAAGTGCATTTAAATAAGTGCAGGAGTGTAATGGAAAAATGTTCGAATTTGTGTGCCTAAAATGTAGGCACTTCAGTCCGTAATGAGCTGCGAGAGAGGCAGCAGCCTGAGCATCAGCTGAAGTGAGCCTCAGCCACTCCTGTAGATTTTACTGCTTGGCCACTTGTGTCTAATTATGGGTTTAGATGCCTTTCTAGTATTCTATTAAGCATAAACTTTTGGGAGCAAATTTCTTGTTTGCTGTGCCCTCTGAGTTTTATGCTAGCTCTCTTCACTGGGTCTTCTTCAAGAGCATCCTGGTTTGTTTGAGTGTGTCTCTGGTACTTTTCCAGAATTTGTGACCTTTTGGTTGACTGACCTCTGTCTTATTTTCGAGGAACTGGGGGATGTTTAGCCATCTGTCTTTTAGAGATGTTCTACTGGCAAAGAAGGTATGAAACATCTGAGGAAAGAAGATACAAGTGGCACCTGGATAATAAATATCCATGAGAAAATGCATGCTTTTTCCTTGATGTGGGATAGATGCACAGCTGCACTGTGAACCACAGAAAGAGCGCAAGCTGGGATTTTAGCTATGTTCCCATGAATGTTATAATAGAGTTTATCCTTCCAATTGCCCTACTTCAGTGTGCTGAGATTGGCTATGTATCCTCTCATCTTGCATCAGGGTACTGCATGTGACTGGATTCTTACTGGCCAAAGAAAATGAATTCACTGCCTTGCCTGTCTTATAATCATTTGGTCAGCTAGCTGGATAAGAAGTTGTTTCTGCATGTGGGTGAAATGGGAGAAGACACATAACTGTGAGTGAATATTCCTTCCTTCCGTCCCATCCCTAATTATCCTGCTACATTACCAGGTTTCAAAATGTGGTAGACAAAGATAGTATGCTAAATGATTGGGAGTGTTCTGCAATTTATCTTTCCCAGTTCCTTCAGCCAAACCCTTTAGATTTGTGATTCGATCAACAGTAGAGCTATTTGAAATTGGCAACTTCAAGTAGCATTGGTTTAAGAGCATCTCCTTCACTTTTTGTCTTTGTAGAGCTGCACTTTCTGAGTATTGGGTTCCAGTGATGGGTTCAAGTGATATTACATCTCTGTTACTCAGTGTAAAATTCAAATAGCAGCTTTCCCCCATTCTACAATGAAAGCTGGGTGTTGTTTTTTCATGAAGTCACACAGTAGGGGTACTTGCTCAAAATCGCGCCTAGATGTACTCATATTTGTGAGCACACATTTGACCAAACATTTTCTATGTTTTAAGCATCCCAAAGTCAGTTTTGGATGATTTCAGGCTTTATGGCAAATATTTTATGCCCTTCAAGTCAATGTCCCTAAGCAAAAACGCAATGTGAGAATACTGAGCTGAACCCATATTCTTTCTTTCTCTTCAGTGCAGCTGTGACCATTAACACAAGCTCAAGATCTCCCCCGGGAGAATTTTTTTGACCAGTGCACTCCCTGAAGCTCTCCAACAGCCATCTCCAACAACCTTCTCATTAAGGCCAGGCTGATTTGCGAGTGTGCTAATAAAACTTGTACCTTAGACTCCTCTGAGTGGCATACTTCTGTGCTGCTTGTCAAGCTGTCCACTGTGGCTCACATTACATTCCTAGCTTCAGTAATCTATTTTCCCAGGACATTTGCATGGGAAATGCAGTTCTCCTTTCACTCTTCTAGTTTATAAAAAGCATACAAAATCTTAGTGCTTTACTGAGTCTAAAACATTATGTCTCATGTGATGAGCAAAGCTTTCCTACTGCCTCTTGTAAACTACCAAGGATAATTCCTTTTATCAGAGGCAACCTAAAGCTGCCTTAATCCTGTAATGTGTATTTGATCAATTTACCCACTGTGACAAAATCTTGAATCTCTAAAGCCTGTTATTAAAGCACTCTTGATTGAAAAGCTATTCCATTTTACAGAGCTGAAACCTAAAGATGTTGTTCCAGCACACACAAGGCAGTCAAAGAGCATTACAAGATCTACATCTTGAGTGAGTATGTATTTCCAAAATAATGCAGGGATTGACGTGTGAGGGGTTAGTGTGCCAAAGAGGGTGGGTTTCTGTTTAAATGTCTGTATGATATTTAGCATCAAGTCTGGCCCCAAATAACATTCTGCTATTCCAGATGATTGTATAACATTACGTAGTGTTACATTTCACATGACTTTTATTACTCAGCCAGACTTAAGGATTACATTTTGCCTACCAATTTCCTTTGTATACTCTAGATCAAAAATCTCCGTAAAACAAAGAAGATGTGGTAGATACATATCTCTTTGACCTTCTGCCTCAGTTATTCAAACAACTCCTGTGTTTGTAAATCAGGGAAAAATACTTGCCCAAGAAGGCTGATGTAAGAAGTGCTTCATAATGGAGATATCAACAATATCTCACCCACACACAGAGTAGGAAGGCAATGGAAACTGGAATGATTGCATTCACATATTGGGTATGATATATAAAAAAATATTAGGCTGTTAGGGTTAAGATGACCCACTAGAGGTCCCTTCCACCCTTCTATAAAATGCACCTCTCATTCAAGGTAAAAGAGCCTGACCCCAAACCAAGCCCAGTAAATGCTAAGCTTACACGTGGTAGGCACTTTTGAGAGAAGCATGTTGATGGTTTGTATTTGACCGGAGTGTCCAAACTGATTACTGTATCCAAGTACACTATGCACATACGAGACTTAATGTCTCATTATGAGGAAAACAGTAGAAATCCATGACTTGTGACTATTCTGACTTCATGTACTTCTAGATAAGCTGTTCTTTTCAGGCACATTCTTTCTTTATTTTTTTCACTAGCTATCTAGCGTCGCTGAGAGTCAACATTCTTCAAGCGACAACTTTCTGTCTCAGAGTTGCTCTTATTTAGCCATTATTATCCTTGACTATTCACATTGGGTCTAATCGTAAGTTCAGCAAAATAACTGGAAAGGATTCAGTCAGCTCTCTGTCTGGATTTTGCAAGACTGAGTGCCCTTGCCACTGGCTCCAAAGGGAGTGAAAGCTGCTCAGCCTATCTCAGGGTTAGGAAAAATATTTTGAAGAGATCTGGGGACACGATGCTGCAGTGTCTGGGCATGCTGATAAAAATATTTAATTTCACTTTGAGGCATTACTGGGTTTCTCAGAAGTTCTTTAGCAGCTAAAGCATTTCTATAACAAATAATAAGTCTGGCAATCTTTTCTTGGGACAATTTGCTATTGCTTTCCATGCGAGATTTGCCTCAGTAAAGTCTGTTGAATTAGGCCTATGTCATTTTGATTATTTTTGCATGGCTATAATAATGTGCTTCAGTATTTTCATCCGTTACTGGTTTAAGCCTTTGACTGAAAAAAAAAATCTCTAGGCTTAAGTGAGTTATTAACCATTAACTCTAGGAATGGTTTGTGGTGATATTAAAACAGGACACATGTTTGAGTGTGGTGTCTGTGTTTGTGCTGTACCCACAAATAAAACTACGTGAATGCCACTAACTGACAGCTAACTGGTTTCTTCTGTGTGTTTTACATGCCATAGCAAAGAGGGAGCTGAGAAATGCATTTTGACTGTTCAGCTTCCACTTTTTCCCCCCCCTGTCAGGATGGAATGGGGATGTTGGGAAGACCTCTAATCCTGACCTTTAAAAACAAGTGTTAGAACAACACTAGCTTCAAAAAGAGAAAGAGTGTTTCTTAGCAAATCTAACTTTTTTAAAAACAAATTTGGCTTAGATCCATTTCAGAGTTTCCTAGCCAAGTAAATACAGCATTTGACTGTACTTCAATTATTTTTTTTAATTTCTGAATCTGAAGTTTAGTTCCTTTATATCCCAATAAAATAGTCTCAAATGAAAGAAATAACAATATTTTGCAGGAGTACAAAGCAGCTAAGCATTAACGTACTGGGAAGAAATATCAGCAATAACATGTTCTACACAATTTGCTGTAGGAGATTTATAATAGCTGTCTGTCTGGTGCCAAGGTTTAGGTGTGTCTGAAGTCACCTCACCTGAGGGATTTTTTTTGTTGTTGTTGCTTAAACGGCAGAGGAAGTGCTATTTGGAGATCTTGTCCTTATATATGTAATAAAGCAGTTACAAGGAAACCCATCTGAAATTGTTTGCTGTGTCATGTTTCCCCATAATTTGTGACTGGATTTTCCAACCCTCTTTCTTCAACCTGACTTCCTTTTGAACTTAGTAACAATACAGCTCTCCCCAGTGTGACTGAAGTGTTTCTTCCTTAGAAAATCTGATGCAAGTGCAGTGAAAGCCACTGAGTTTGATGTGTGAGACAGCTGCTCCTACATCAGCCCAGTGGCTTCTCTTCCGCACTCTGCGTAGGGGTATTAGTGTAAACCATGTTGATTATTTGGAAGGAGCAAAAAGGTCATTTCCTGAACAGACTCTCATAAGTTACATTATCATTTATCAAAAGTATGCTTTTGCCTCCAAGTCAGATACCGGACTCCCTTTGGAATTTTTTTTTTTTTCCCTGAAGTGGCAAAAATCCAAAGAAATTGTTCGGTACTTCAGTTTCACGATGGCCCTCACTACTGCATGTTTCCCCTGCCCTTATCAATATTGGCTCCATGCCAGTGCTGAAGAAGTAGATGGTACTTAGTGTACCATACAGCAGTTTGATAAATCGGGATGCTCCCTACTAGGACCCTCCCAGGTCGCAGAAAGGTGCATGGGCAGTAGCGCATGGTGGACAAGCACACAGCTGCATTGCTGGTCCCCCTCAGAAGAAGAGACCCTCAGCTTTAACATCTCCTTCCCAAAAGCTTTACAAGTTCAGGCAGCGGCAAAGCGCCCTTTCCCTGCCCCAAACGCCCTCTGCCTACCGCTTAGACACCACCAGTGAGCACCTGGGGCAGGTAACCCGGAGCTGCGCCGGGACCGCTGCTGGAGGCTGCAAACCCCCCCCGGGCTGCTCCCGCCGCCGGCACCGACCCGGGGAACCCGGCCACCTCCCTCCCCACCCGCACCGTCACCGAAGCGAGGAAAAAAAAAAAAAAAAAAAAAAAGAGAGAAACTCACAGTCTGCGGCTGATCCCCTCGACTGATCTCCCGTACGAGGGCACGGAGTAGCTCAGCAGAAACACTGCGAAACTCCACTGCTGGAAGAGTTTAGTGAACATTGTATCCTCCGGGTCTTAAAACCTGCAAGGAAAGGGAGATCAGTCCCGAGTGAGACATGCGCCAGCGCCGTCCTCAAGCATACCCGCTTTCGGCTCTACCAGCTCCGAGGTCGGGAAGGAAAAGCAAACTTCCTGAGCTCTCGGCAGCGGCTCACTCCTTCCAAACTTCGCTCCGTCTCTCTCCCTTCCTTGCTGTCTGCCTCTCCCTCCCTCCTTCCCTCCCTCCCTCTCTCTCTGTCTCTCGCTGCCTGGAGGCAAGAGCTCTCTCAATATTAGTTAAAAAAAAAAATCACCTAGCTCCTATCTGAATCGAGTTAGAGAGCGCGTCCATTTATCTCCTACGAGCCGTGTTCAACTCTAGTCCGCTAAGCCGCTGTCTCAGGGCTTTATGTTACAGGAGCAGCTCTCTTTGCAGATAAGGAAAGATTCCCAAAAGTCAGCTCAGCTAGCCTCTTCTCTGTAAACACACACACGCACGCACACACACACACAGATTCAGGCGGGGAGGAGGGGGATGCATCTATACATCTGTCTTTAAGTATACCTCTGGAAAAAAAAAACAAACAAAACAAAACAAAAAAACCACCCCAGGTCAGGTTCACGTCCTCTGTTTCCGGAAAGTTGGGTCCACAACTGTAACAAGGAAAGGGAACTCAAGCAAAGAGCGCTGCCTAGCTGGAGAGCCCGAGAGGTCTAAGAGGAGCGGTAGGTAGCCCGGGGAGGCTCAGAGGCTGGGAAGCATGCTTGGCTCCGCAGGTTGGATTGGGCTGGAGCCTGCGATGTTCACACGCTCCGAAGCAGCCTCTGGGAGACCTGCGGGAGGACGGAGCGTTTTGCAAAGAGATGGCGCCCTAGGAACATGTGCGGAGAGAGCTAGAGCCCAGGCGGGATACCCACAGCCAAAAAGGAGACTAGAAATCAGCGCTTCCCGGGACCGGAATCAAAAAGGAGCGGAGAAAGGGAAACACCCGACAGCACATGCACTCAGCAGACCCTAAGGATTCCGGCCAAGCTCTTCGCATCTTCTGCAGCCGAGCTCCTCTCCCTCTCTCTCTCTGCCCCCACCGCTCCCTTTTTTGTGTTTACTCCTAGGTCAGTGCCTCCCCTTGCCGTAGCACCGTGGAAAGGGCGATCCCCCCCATCAGTGGGGGTACTTTTTAGATCAAGCCCAAAAGCCCAACCTGAGATCTTTGCCGCCTTTCCTTTCACACACCTACCGTTGTTCGCCGCAGTTCCCTTATTAGCTGGAGGGCTGATTCTTAATGATGTTAATTGTACGCTAGTAAAGGGGAGGGGGGGCTAAGGGGTTGGGCTGGGGGAAGGACTCGCAGTCTATGAAGGCAGGCGCTCCTGGCCAAAAAAAGTAAATTAGTGGAAAGTTTTCTCCTCCTCTCCCTCCTTCGCCTTCCACTACTCTCTCCGTCAATCTGGCCAGGGCGTTGCAAATATCTGTGTCAGGTTGCGCTGCCGTGCGAGGCGGGCAGCGGCGCGGGGCTGCGGGGGCAGCGGCGGCGGCAGCGGCGGCGGTGCCCGGGGCGGCGGGAGCGCCGCCAGCCCCCCTCCGGGGACAGACCGTCTCCTCCGCGCCCCGCCGGCAGCCCCGCACCCCCCCTCCCGAAATTTTTCCATCACAGGGAAACACTTATGTAAAAAACAAAGGTAACACAATCCGCCCCTTTATACAGCCGGCTAGCGCAAGAAACTGCCCCCGGCTATTACGAAGTAAAGTACAGGGAGAAAGCCTGGGGGGTTTGCTGCGCCCCTTGCCCCCATCCCCGGCGGCTCTTCGAAAGGGAAATACTTTGCGAGCCAATCTCCTCTTTGACGGCAGAGGATGGGCTCTCCCACACGCTGTGGCCCTGTCCAGGCGGGCAGCAACCAACACCTGGGGATGCCGGCTCCGTCCCGGTAACATCCCGGGACCCCTCACGGCTCCGCGGCCGCGCACTCTCCGCGGGGCTCCGCTCCGCGCCCCGCCGAAACCTCCCCGGAGCGACCTGCCCGCGGGCAGCGCCGTTGCCCCCAGGTACGGAGGGGTCACTTGTTTCTGCCACTGACAGCCTGATTTACAGCAATGCTTTCCCAACACCCTCACAAGCCGCAACAAAACACCGAGGTGTGCCGGCTGGTTGCTCCTTCTCATCCTCTCCCCGTATTAAGGAACGCTTTCTGGAGAAAGTTTAGGTGCAAAGCAAATAATTTTGCTACCTGCAGGTTATTTTGCGTTAAACGACGCTTGCTGCCACAATTTAAAAGCCCAGCTCCTTAGCCAAATTTCATACCACATAGGCAAATAAAACCGAACACATAAGAGCTGAAATAGAAATCATGCTGAAAACATTAAATCGTTTATGCTGTAAATAAATTCCCTGAACACCTGGTAGGCTATAAATTAAAATGTATAGCTAATAGACTTCTTTGATTTACACTGCCCTTTCGTCTAATTAAAAATAATTGTGACATCCCCTGAAAACAGCCCCCACACACTCACAGGTCTATTGCTCATGTTAAAGGTAAAGGGTCCATCAAATATTTTTAGAATTTCCTTTCCCCCAGAAATAAAAAAAGGAAAAAAACCCCAAACCCCAACCCTTACAGACTCAGG
The DNA here is from genome assembly GCF_028858705.1 of Grus americana. Taxonomy (NCBI): domain Eukaryota; kingdom Metazoa; phylum Chordata; class Aves; order Gruiformes; family Gruidae; genus Grus; species Grus americana. Next base: position 81,798,937 of record NC_072852.1, read on the forward strand.
AAAAATAAATAGCCTTTATAAACTTGGAAAACTGAAGTTTCTTCACAATTTATTACTTCACCTTTTCCTTGAGTTACAGCCCTCTGTGCCTCTCAGAGATCACCCTGGCCAACAGTGGTTGATCTTCTCAGCAATCGCTTCCAAAACTATGTTCTATCCTTAAGAAAAAGAAAAAAAAAGTGAAATAAATGAAAAAAGTAACACTTTTCAAAAGAAATCCAGCCCTACAGAGTCTTTATTCTGCCTGCAACAGATTAGTGCTAAATAAAGGGTGTTAAAAGCAGGTGCTTTTCTCCCTTGCTGCTCTTTTTATTATGAAGAACAGAAGCTTCTCCTAATATATATAGTGAGGGAGACCCTTCTCTATTGCTTTTATTGAAAAGATCAAACTTGTGACATCACTAACCACCTTCCTATGGCTGAGTTTGCCTCATCTCTGCCTCAGTGGGCTTGGAAAAAAAAAAAAAAGGAGAAAAAAAAAATACAACCCAACTATGGCTTGCTAATATGGCAGGAACTGAGCAGTGCCAAACCCGTTTAGGAGACTTACTATCATACCATGATACCATGCCCTGCCCCCCCCCCCCCGCCCCTCCTCTGAAGCCTGTTTGTCATCTGCAACAACCGGCGCAGCGCTTTTTCTCCTGCCACCTACACAAATGCTTAACTCGTGAGCAAACTCATCCTGGTACCTAGCCTCACCGCAAGCCTGAGCCCTCCTCCGTGGCAGGACGGGGCAAAAAATTCCCTCTACCATAGTTTAAACTCCCCCTTCCCCGACAGATGGTACCCGGCCGGCTGCGCGGAGCCGGGGATGCACACCCAGGGAAGCAGCTCCCGGGGAAGGACCCGCCGCCACCTGCAGCATCTCACACCGCCGGACCTGACCGCTCCTCTCTGCCAGCTCTGGGCTTCGGGGGGGTGAGAGGATGAGGCTGGAGGGGAGGAAGGACCGGCGGAGGGATGCTTTGGCGCAGGTGTGGGGACGGGAATCGCGCCGTCCGGCGCGATTCCCGTCCCCACACCTGCGCCAAAGCATCCCTCCGCGCATAGGGCACCCCCGGGGCACAGCTGGTCCCTTGTCTAGGAACGGGGAAAAGGCACAATTTTGTCCGGGTTTCACCTGCCGGGGCCTCGGTTACGGCAGGGCTCGTCGCCAAGGCGAGGTGCTTGCGGCGACTGGTTGTTTTCCCAGCCGGGGCGCACGGAGGGACCAGTCGTTTTGTCGGACCTGAAAAAAGTCTTCAGCCGCGGGGAGCTCAGGCAGAACCCTGTGTTTGCCTTTCTGATCAAGTCCTCCCTGCCGCGACAAGGCAGACCTTATCATTTTAGGTTTTCTGCCTCCCTTTTCTCCCTCCTTCCCGCCTCAAAGACAATGAGATTTTGGAGGTATGCCGCGCTTGGCTTCTGCCTCCTTTTTCCATACGTATAAACAGGCATAAATCAGCTTTCCTACGAGGAAGCTGACCTGGGAGCTTGGCTAGGAACATAAGTCCCGGTTCCAGGTTTGGCACATAATTCCCGAGCGGGGAAAAGGGCCAGGGGCTGCGGACGGGCGGGCGACCGGGCTCCCCCAAACGTCGCTCTGGAGCAAAACCTTCTCCTGAAAGGAGAAAAAAAAAAAAAAAAACAGCCGGACAACTAGGACAGGTTCAGCTAATCGGAGAGGAGTTGCCATTGCAGCCTCAGAGAGACAGAAGGAAATAATGACTAACCCCCCGGTCGGTGCTCAGAGACAGGCTAAATCCTTAGCTCCGCAAACTTCCCATCCTTCACCTTTGTGAAGTTCCGCCTCTCCCGCCTCCCTCTTGTTTTATTCACGATAAAACATTTTCGTCATTTCCCCTCCCGGATTTCTATAACCTCAGTTGCACTCGTCCAGGGCTTCGGTTCAGACGGGGAGTTTAACCTCCCCAGTCTTCCCAGGGTGGAAAAAATGGTGTTCAGCAAAAAAACACAGGCATGCTGACTGCTTGAGAATCTGGCGGGGAAGGGAAGGGAGCGGCAGAACACCGATTGCTGGACTCCTGCGAGGACCAGAAATCCCCTGAGACTTGCGCAACCCCTGTGATCTAGCAAGACGCAAAGCCAGCGAGCGCAGCTCTCTGCAGGCAAGGTGCGAAGTCCCAGTGTTGGGGTTTTTTTTTTTCAAAGCTCCCGGGGTGGTCTTGAGGGCAAGACTGTTATGCAGCTAGGAGCAAAAGCAATTGCTTGCAGATTTAGGCATGATTTCTAGCACATACTCATTCTTGCCCGCAACCTAGCCCTCTTGTGCTCTGCTGTCCCCAGCTCCTATAAAGGTTGCCTTCCTCCCCTCTGACTCTCCCGTGGCTGTCAGGGATGAGAAACTCCTTAGTCCGCGTCCGACTTGGTGTAATCTTCTAACTGGGTGAAAAGATTGCTTAGGGAGAAAGACAAAACCGTTTTTTTTCCTCCCCATCAGCAAGACCCAGACGTTCCGTGGCACTCCATCTGTGCACAATAATCTCCTTTATTAAACAATGATAGAGTAGCTGAGCGAGAGGCGGCTGGAGCTCCTCAAGTTCAGCTATTGACACAATGCGCGGTTTATTTACACAATATGCATTTAATTTAATGCACTGTAGGGGAAAAAAAAAAAAAGCAAAAAAAAAAAAGCTGTGGGGAACCGAAGAGGGCTTTGCCAAATCTTCTGTCTGGTTCCTAGAATCCAGTAGACACCGAAAGGAATAATTTTCAAATTTGAGGGCAAAGAGTCAGTTATTAATTCATAAAGCCTGTCCCTACTATCTATAGCCCCGCGGTGCAGGCGGCTGGCACCCCGCGGCGGCGCAGGCGGCGGAGCGCGGACGGGCTCCGGCGGGCGGCGGCGGCGAGGCCGGTGAGCCCCAGTGAGCTGTCCATGGTGGTGCCGGGCCCCGGCTTCCCGCTCCGCCCGCTCCGCCCGCTCCGCCCGCTCCGCCCGCTCCGCCCGCCCGACGCCGGCCACCTGCCCCCGGGCGCCCCCCGCCGCCCGGCCCGGTCCCGGCCCCGGCTCCGGCTAGGTGAGGAGCCAGGTCGCAGGCCGCCGCGTCCTGTGTTACCGGCTCCCTGACTCTGCCTTCTCTGCTGACCCTGCAGCGATCTAGCCGATCCGTGCCGTTTCTACTCATAAAGCTTCCAGGTGAATCCGAATCTGTAGGAAATTAACCTGAAAGATACAGGCAGCTAGTTTAGACCCCTGTTGAAGGAAGGCTTACAAACATACCCGCTCCAAATGTGCATAGTAAGCATGCTTTCAATGATGCATGCATTTTCATTTAGTGCTCTGAAACCTTAAGCCGTTAAGCTGCCCCTCTCTAGGTCTAGTCTTGAGTTTAGCTTCTAACATCTCTTAACATAGATTGTTTTATTTGTTCCATTTTTGAGACTGAATATCTATTAAATACCAACAGGAACAAACGTGTCTGGTCTATTTAACTTACACAAAACTATTAGCAAGCTGGGCTGGCTGGAGAACAAGAATTCAATTTAAAAGAGGGGGGTAGGGGGAGAAGCTTTGAAATTTGTTTTTGTGCTATGTTGGAACAAAATCCAGCCCTTTAGACATTTTTCTGAGAGGAGACAGACTCACCTCCTGCCTTGGAATAGCTTAGTGGTTAGTATACTCATCTGGGATGTGGGACACCAGAGTTCAAGTCCTTCCCTTTTCTGATTCAGAGCCCTAATCCCTGGACTGTTGGCTTCTCTCAGTTCCACCCCAGACCTAAAAACCTTTCCGATGACATTTGTGATGAATTGATATTTTCCAATGGGTGAAAAATGAATGTTTAGTTAAGGAAAAATTCCCATCTAACAGTTATGCTGAGCAGCCGGGGATTTTTGGTTAAACAAGGAAAAGTCCAGACTGACATCACACAACAATGGAAGAGGATAGCAAGCTGTAAAAAGAAGTGGTGTGCTAGGAAATAAAGAAGGAGTTTCCTTCGCCAGTGGTGTACAGGGCTAGTGTGGTTAAGGCATACTTTAGCTTTAGGTTTGCAGATGATTTCAAAAAAAAGGAGGACTCTGTCCTTCCTCATGGGCACATGGGGCTAGTATGGTTAAAGTATGCTCTACTTAGATATAGTTTTGTTTGATTTTTTTTTTTCCTATTTTTTTAGCAAATGGAACACAAGAGAACGTATCTAGCCTCATTTGACTTCCCAGATCAGAAGACAGGCTGCCTTTCCACACCTCAGCTGAAGAAAATAACTTGTTTTTGTGAAACTTGAAGTCATGCCTGTGAATTTGCACAGCAAAGTACTGTAACGTGCTCTACCATGAGCATAGCCTTTCTTTGCTAGCATTTCTTAAATACATATCTTTGTATTATGCATTTTGGGTTTTATCAACCAAATTATTTTTGTACTCTCCAGTCTGCCTTTCAGGGACTTTGCTTGTTCTTGCTGTTTGTTTTAAAACATAGAGATGACTGGAACTGTTATGTGCATCCTCTGCTTTGGCTCAGATGTGCTTTGCTCCTTCCTTTGCTCCTATACAAGTAAAATGATCTTGCATTATCTCCTTTCATACCACACTGAATATCCATTTTCATACCCTTAATTTCCAGTGGAACAAACTGCATCTTTAAGCTTTTCCCAGAAGTCATGGGATCTGATCCAGCTCTCACTGAAGCCAAACTGATTCTCTTCATTTGCTTTATTTGGATGGTGGTAAGCATCTTACATGGCCATGCCTTTTCCAAGTTTTGAATGTTCTTTGATCTTGCGGTATGGTTACTTTTTCAGACAAGATGTCCCATATGGTGTAAAGCCTAAACTGTAATAAGCAAAGTGGAATGACCACTTGACTTGCCTTAAGCAGGCCACGCATAGTGAAATGTAGCCCGTAGAGTTGCCCATGACATGCTGCATAATCAGCTTGGACAGCAGGACATGTGAGCAAGCACATTTTTAGAGGAGCTTCAATTAACCCTTGCAAGTTAGGGTTCTAAATTTACTAGCTTGTCAAAAGTGAAATTCAATTAACCTGAAGAAATAAATAAGGATCAACTATAAAAGTTATGTATTTGCAGTTATTTGTTTATCCCAAGATGATTAAACCGTTCCTTATATCATTCTAACACCTTATCTAACACTGAGATTTAGTTAATTGCTCCTTTGTCTCCAGATTTCATCTCTCTTAAAAACAGATACAATACTCTGTGTATTTGGTCTGACCTATCAACGGTGCTCTCTAAAAGCTGGTTTTTGTTTCTTAGGAATATCGACTACTTTATTTCTCCCAAATGCTTGAAGCAATTTCAGTGGCTGTGGGAGGAGGAAGTGTAAAGGTGCCAAAAAGTTGGTAAAGCAGTATTTGGCTTCAGCAAGCCAAAATGGCAAGGTCTAATTTTCTGCTAAAAATCAAAAAGTAGTTAGATTTTTGGCTCCGAGCAGGACTGGACAGTGACAGTCAGAGTTTCTGGGTTCTGCTGCCCGTATTCAAATCACTCCATCTTCCAAGCCCTTGAGGTGACTTGAGTCTCATACAGGTTCTTGAGCTGGCAAATGACGGAATGACACATGGGAGAGTTTTCTGAGAGCAGCCCATATGACTCAAGGGTGGCCTCTGTAGTCATAGCACATGTGAAAACAAAGCAAGCTATACTTAGTGCAGGCTGAGGACAGCTCTAGGAAGGATCTGTAGGTTGCTATGCTGGCAGGACTGAGATCCAAGGTTGTAATACACAACCTTGACAAAGGGAGGCTGTAGTAATCACTTCAACCTGTAGATCAGAGTAGCAGCAAGGGGTTGGCTTCTATTTTATTGGAAATATTTCAATTTCTCAATTGCTTTGCATATTACCAGGTTAGAAAGAAAATCTTTAAGTGATTTTCCCATCTTTGTTCTGTTGGAGTATTGCACTTGCTGCCCAGCTAACTGTACTTCTTGAATAAGCCTTGCCCCCGCAGTATGACAAGCATGCCTGAAGTAACCACAAGGTGCCTGCTTGATGTTGCTTTCTGGAAAGGGCCAGTCATTGAGCATGGAAATGTGACAAGCTTCTCGCTTCCAGCCCTGAGTGATGTATCAGTTTTGAAATTATGCATGCACACAGACAGAAAAAGCTCTTGGGCTTCCCACAAAGAGTTAAGTCATTCAGGGCATGTGGCTATTCCAGTCCTTTTCAGAGACCCTCTCAGACCCTAGTCATTGCAGAAATTCCTCACATGTGCCCAGACCTGACAGAACCTTTCCTTGCTTTACTATTTTCCATCTTTGAAAGCACAGCACTGAAACTCCTATAAGAACCTTGTGTCAGGACCAGTAGAGCAGAAAAACTGAAATTAAAATTGAGGGATCCCATTTGTATGGAGAAAAAGAGCTTGCAGGACTCAAGGGGAAATGTCAGACCTGATTAAATCTGTATGGTTTTTCGTTAACTATCCACGGAGTCACAGGCATGAATAGGGAAAAATTGTGCAACAGGCAGTGAGGCTTATCAGGTGATTGCTTATCACGAATTACCCCGGGATGCCTTTATCCTCTTTTCACCAAATATCACTATTTTTGCAGTATCAGGCCAAAAGGTAATCAGTGATAACAACAGCCTGTCCTGTCACAAAGGCAGGGTTTGTTAGACTCATCTTTTCTACAGTTGCAGTCGCTGTCAGACCGTGTCAGACTCTCCCTCAACCACCTCTTTGAGGTCACGCTCATAAACTCCTTTCATAAAGCGTAAAGGGTCAGGTCTGTGTGTGGGAGGAAGGGAAACAAACTATTTCAGTGACTACAGATATCAGAAATATCAGCAACCCATGCTGTGAAGGCCATCTGCACACTGTGCAATCTGTCCTCCCAACAGCTTCAGAGCAGGTGTTTTTTAATCAAGGTCTCCAGGTGCTTGTTTGTGAAATACTTTGTTTGGAGGGACACATGCGCAGTCTGAGGAGGAGTGTGATATCTGTGCAGTCCTCTGGAATCCCGTACTCATTAGTAAGTAGTGATGATGTGCTTGTCAACACCTATAGGAAAGCCAATTTGTACTAAATTATTTAAACCCTACTCAAACAATGATGATCTTATTTAAGTTGCAGGTGCTCAGCTTCAGGCCCAGGCTTGTGTAAGCTGTTTACTTCTTATGTCTCAAAACGCATTTACTGAAAAAAAAAAGAAAGAAAGAAAGAAAAAATGTGCATGTAAGAATGCACAAAACAGTGTCTTTGTTAAATTTTAGGGCCTTTTTCCATAAACGCACAAAAGCTGAACTAAGACAGCCTTGTTAAGTTCTGCCAAGCACTGGGGCCTCCGAGACCCCATGTATGTTCTACAGAGCTTTTGCACAGTAGATAGCATCTACAGGCTGCAAATGAGCATAAGGGCTCCGCTCCGTTGGGTGCTATACAATCCTGTGGTATAAAAATAACTTCTGCTTAACAATCTGGTTTAAGGACGAGTTGCAACAGGGAAACAAGCAAATAGGGAGAGGACAAATGAGATAACAATAAACCCAAATCCATTGCAGTCAGCTTTGTATCAGTCCAGCCCATTGTCTATAAGGCAGTAACTGCTAGACATCAAGGCAGAAGTAAAGCTTTGGGTGGAATTTAAAGGTGTGTAAGGAAATGGCTTAATGGCATAAGGGACACAGGGGGGAGAGAGCACAGGGGGATGCAAGGCAGATGTGCATGAACAGGCAGGGGAAGCTGGCAGTGCTAATAAAGATGGGAATATGGCAAGAACTGAATAAAAGATGGAATTGGATGGAGGTAATTTCATGTGTCATCATCCTAAAGACAGTGTGAGTGTGAATAAAGTTTCTGTGTTTAGGGAGGCCTGATACTGTGGGTCTTGGTCCATAGTTAAGCTCTTAGCTGTTATGGTAACACAAAAACGTAGTAATCATGAAGGAAGGGTTCAATGACATCACAGTGTAAAGCCCAAAGAAAGGGAAGGGGTAAAAAGAGGAGAGATCATCTGGATAAAGCTCTAAATGGCCAAGTAAAGAAATGTAATGAAACAGAATGCCCCAGTGCAACGTGGAATTTAAACAGGGTGCTGCTGAACAGAAGAACTGAACAGTTTATGAGGATGTAGATAGAGGAGGAGATCTGGGACTTAGCCAAGTGAAAGAGGTTGGAAACTTATCTGAGAGCTGCATTAGTCAAAAGAAGAGGCTAGAAGTCAAACTAGAGACAGCTGTGAATAGTATTAGTGAGAAGGATTCTAGGGTTTTTTTGGTGTTGCAAAAGGCATGCCTCTTTTGAGAGGAGAAAGAAAATGGGAATGTTGTCAAGCATGGGTTGTTTAAAGATGGGAAGAACTACAGCATGTTTAAAACAATGCTGTGGCTTTCTCCGTCTTATTTCGTCACACTAGTGTAGGACAGGAATATTTTGCCAAGTGCAAAGTTCACAGGTACGTAATTTTGGTTGTATACTGTAATTCTTATAATGAACTTCAAACAACTTCAGTTGGGTTACAACATAGCATATTTCAGTCTTCCTGTTCCTGAACTTTTACCTTAGTGTGAAATGTATGTCTTTTCTCTCTCTTGTTTTATTCCCCTCCGGTCCATCTTTGTCCTTTGTGGATGTCTCACTTTTGTAATAAGTTCTCTTCCTACAGTTGGTTTATAGTGTGGTCCCCAAGCTTTTCTATCCTGGCTTATTTATTTTTGTGTACAGTTTGATTATACCCCTCTGCTATCATAGCCATTTTAGAAACATCCGAAGTTTTACATTACCTCCTGAAGTAATTCATATGGAAGATACTGAGCCTTTCAAGTTGCTCCAAAGAACCAAACCAAGCCAGCCAGTTAACTGACCTGAAACCATTCTCTCAAATCCTAGTTAAAGCCGATTGCTTAATCTGTCCTCTGTACAGGAAGGTTCCCTAAGAATATTGGCCAGGAGACATATCTGAAGTTTTTCTGCATTTCTGTCATTATTTCCAAGGTCTTGCTGGAAAGCAGTTTATAAATTATGTAATCGTACCTTTAAGTCCAAAAATTCCATGTACAGAGTTCCCTGAAAACACTGCTGTGTGAAGAAATACTGGAGGTTTTTTTTTTCCAGCCTCTATTGCAGAAGTTTCATTATAAGTTTCATTATGTTGTGACATGGCATGTGAACACAGTGCTTGGCCATAAACATAATGACAGACTTGGTAACAAAATGTATTAATTTTGATTTATTTATAGCATCTTGTTTATTTTGCTTTACTTGTCATGCTACTACATTTTTTTAATTCTTTTTATGCCATCACAGAACAGATAAACTCCATCTTCCGGTGATGTGGGAAAGGCAACGAATGACTGTTTACTGAAACAAACAGTAACAGTGGAGTTGGCTTTCTTGGAATAAAGAATTAGATCATATATTTTATGTGAAAGAGTAGAAAAACACTCTGAATGTCAGTCCTTGCTTTATTTCACAAGTTCTCTGTCTCTCTAAGTGTATTACAGAGTAAAGCACAGACAGCATTATTCTAGCTCTGTGATTAGAAACAGTTTTTCCCAAGACCACTTTTGATTTTAGGGTTTGAAATCTGTTTTTATTTATCGTATATAAAAGCTCATTTCTGTAATGGAGGCTATTTTAAAAGAGGAAGCTATGCATACTTAAAGCAAGAAAGTTAAATAATTTAATTATTATTTATAGTATTGTCAACAGGTTGATTATTTAATCAAAACAAGCTATTTAGTAATCATAGGAAATATAGCAAGGGTCATATGTACGGTAAATGCTTAGCTAAAAAGAAAGAAGTTTATTGAGATGGTTTCCTTGCTAATCAGAAGCATGGCAAATTTTCAGGCTCAGGAAGTTCATTTAGGTCACAACAAGGCAACAGTATATAGATATATTGTTCAGTTTACTTTTTTTTTTCCACACAAGCAATAACAGAATCTTCAGTCGCAGTATGGCAGCAGAAGAGGATGAGAGAAAATGACTCTACAAATCCCTGCAACCAGAAATCTATTTATGATTAGAATTTATTAATTTAGAATTTAAGAATATTTTTTCTAAGACTTCTATGTGACTACCCATTTGCAAAGTAATGTAAAGTGTTTGGAGATGTATCGTTTGAGCTGCTGACATAATTAATGATTTCATTAAGAGCATGAAAGGAGTTGCTTGTATTTCTCTGGCATTAGCAAGCCAAGTTCATGTCCGAACTCTAATAACCAAAGTCGCTTTTGCCGATCTAGACTGTTGGTCCTCTTGTTGCAAAACAAAAATTTGAAAGCCAAATATTATACTGGGCTGTGAAATTTCCCAACATGTCAGGAGTGTGACATGTTTTAAATATGAGCAGCTACTATGGATTACAGGCTGGCAGAAAACTCACCAACATTTCATATAACAATGCAAATAGGAAGAATGTAAACAGAATAATGTGCTTGCAGAAGTTCAAAGGAAATCAATTTAAAAATTACCACTTATCCCTTCCAGTTTTCATATAACATCCTTGCTTAGGTAGTCTGCACTCCAGAAGTAATGTTGATCCTTGAAAATTTATGGCAATCCTAAGAAAACTGCAGTAGGATTTGTTAGGAATAAATTATGAATTTGGGACAGTGCCCTTTTAGTTATGCCCTGACTGACTTTTCATCTCATGAGAGCTGGGCTAACATCCTGAATAAGTTGACATGAGTTTGGTTTCTTCATCTTGATACCTAATGAATAATAAAGATACAGCTGCTACATAATCCGTACTTTGAAGTAGTCCAGAGAAGTGGAACAGAAAGTTGCTGAAAGCCAGATTTGTGCTCTAGACCTATGAGAAAACAAAGCACGTAGGAAGTACAAATAGCCAAACTGACTTCACAGAGACTACCCAAGTGCTTAAGTTAAGGAAAGGCTGCTGAGCTTTTCTGGTTCAGAACCAAGCACAACAGGAGCTAAAATACTAAGAGGGCTGGAACCTGTGTCAGGATTGAGAGGCATTGCAGGACTACATGGAAAACTTCTAGTGCATGCCTGGCCTCGGACAGTGTTGGCCTCTTCAACGAACGCTGAGGACACACAATGCCCTGCATCAATCTATACTGTATATCTGTTAATTTTATAAAGAAGCCAACTCTTTGATGATGTTACAGTTATGAAATCAAGGATACAAGCTGGCCTAAGAATACGCTTGGCATTAAGCCTGTGAGTAGTCCTTTTTAAACCAGAATTCACACGTTAAAACTTGCACACACACCAGAAGTAAGAAAAATGTGAAACTATATGGAGGTTAAGGGGGAAAATGACCCCATATCAGGTGTTTGGAAGTCTCTTGCTGATTCACGTTAATGTGTTTGGTAGCTTCATCTCTTCATTAATTTGAGCGTATTACATTGCAATGAAAATGAAAGGAAGATGCCATAGTTCTCTGTTTATGTGTATTATTTCATAGGACCTACACTTACACAGACATTGGTATCTAAGGTTTCAGAGAGGATACGAATAACCATATTAGGTCAGAATCAAGGTGCAGCTAGCCCATTGGATTGCCTGTGGCGGGGGCCAGCAGCAGACACACAGGCTAATATAAAGTGAATCATCTCCAGTTAAATTCTCCCGTCTCTCAGTAATCATTGATTTAGAGGGTGACTGGAGGATGCATTTGTACCATCATTTTGAATAGCCACGAATAGACTTACTCTTCCTGAGTTTTACTAAAACCTTTTCTGACCTCGGTTACAGAGCTGGCCTCCACAACATCTTGTGGTGGACTTCCACAGTTTAATTATTATGTTGTGAGAAAAAATACTTCCTTTTGTTTGTTTTTAATGCGGAGGGAACTGAATTCTCCCTAATTTTGAATGTTATGAGAAATAGGGAATAGTCATTTTCTGCTCATCTTCTCTTTGCCATTCATAATTTTGTAGACCCTATTATATTTCCTCTCTGTCATCTCTTTTTCCAGCAGGGAAGTTGTAGTCTATTTCATTTCTCTTCCTGTGCAAGCCTTTCCTTATTTCAAGTTGTTTTTCTCAGCACAGTTATGTTCTGTATCTTTTCTACTTCTACTGTATCATTATTAACAAAGGACAATCAGAATTATGATATTATTCAAAACAGTGTAAACAAACAATGTAAGAATATGCAGAACTCAGATTACTTTTTCCTTACACATTTATAGTATTTAATTTCCATGATAATGTCCAGCTACGCACTGTTGTTCTGCAGCTTTAGTGCTTCTTGTCCTGAATGTTTTTCATGTATTCTGTCCTGCTGGAGTAATTATAAAGAAAAAATCAAATTATGTTTCCCCTCCAAGCAACCCAAAGAGATAACAACTACGGATTTTCTATTTATTTGTCTTTTAGGTTCAAGTAAGAGAGAGGGAAAAAGAGAAAGTATAAAATAAGTCTGCAAATTCTTTATGTAATTTTCAAAGGTCTTGAAGAACCGTTATGAGGCATTACCTTTAGAAAATAATTTAGATTCCAAAATCTGTATTTAGTTACCTTTCCTTGGAAGACCTGTTCCTAAAAGTCTGTCTCTTAGCTTTTGCTTGGCTGTTTGGTTGTATGTGCATATGTGTGCTAGTATGTGAGCGTGTGTGTGTGCGCGCTAGTGTGTGTGTGAGCTCATTCACTTTGTGCTTGGGTTAATAAGATATGAGGTCATTCTTTCTTGAGAAAGGGTTTTGTGGTCTGGCTGGAGAAAAAAAGCCATATTCAGCATTTTAAGCTGTCTCTTGCTGGGGAAAATCTCAACTTTCTTTAGGAGCCCACTTATCACAGAAAGATCTGGGCATGGAATGAAGTGCTATACTTCAGGTTGCTCAGTCTTAATCCTCTGAATTTATGGAACCAATATATATGAAAAGAAAATGTGATGATTCACATATACATATAGATGTGTCTAGATAGGTTGGGCTTTATATGTAACAGAAAAAATATGTTTAATATGTATTTTACATTTGTAAAGTATACGTATGCATATGTGTTCATATGCATATACTTATATACATATATACATTATATATGTATGTATATGTAGGCCTACCTATTTGCAAACAGCAGTAAGTCTGGGGAGTAACAGGAAGCTCTTCAGTCTAGGGAGACCCTCTTTGAGGTAAACAGCTGAGGTATAGTGTTTATATTAATGCAAAACTCTGCTTTTGAGAACCTGAGATAATTTCACATATTGCTCAACAGAGTTGTGGTTTGGTGATGAGTGCCTTACAGTCCTGGACTACACTCGTTCTCTCTCCTGTCTCTTTTTAGTTTGGTTTTTTGGTTGTTGGGTTGTTTTTTTTTTTCTTAATTTAAGATATTCTTTTATTCCTAGCTTCTGGTTCATTAGAGTGCATATCAGTTACACCATTTACTTCGAGTAGTCCCATGAAATTTGTAGCAATATTCATGTCAGTAGGAGATGCCTGAATCTTTACGTGTATCCACATGCAAAAGTTACAGCTTTGGTTGTGATTTTTAGCTATGTGAGTACAAGACTTTACTTTGAACATATGGGAAGCATGTGAGTTTAGAGTGCAGATATACGTATATGAGATTTGCTCAGTTTAAAACTAAGCTAATTGCTTTCTGGTAGAAAGTGGGCACAGGGTACTTCATCCCAAAGTGAATTATTTTGGGAAAGTTTTAAGCAACTGAAAATCCAAGATTAAAAATGTGTATAGAAGGAGAGGACTTGGGACTGATCTGGTTAGTGAGAAAGGATTGGCAAGGGGTTATAAAACCTCATGTCTGGGACTGCATCTTGTGGTAGGGAAACATTTACCACAGCAACCAATGTGTACTGGAGGGAGCTGAAAGTCCTTTCCCCTTCCCTTTTTTCCCTCAGTAAATCCACTTTAAATGAACTTTAGCTTTTACCATCCAAAATGCTAAACTGTACTTCTGTAAACTGCACGTCTGCACCTAGAAAGCATTCATTGCGAGGTTTTCCTGGTTTCTCCCCGTATACCACACACCTAGCAGTATATAGTACTGGTGAGTGAGAAGATTAACAGGTGTGGCTGTAATGTATGATAAAATAATAAAATTTTAAAACAAAACTGACATTTAATGGGAAGGTAGACTGACAGAAAAAATTAAAAAAAAAAAAAAAAGATTTTTACCATCATCACCAGGTTCTGACTACGTGCCTTTTTGCATTCACTCTGACTTCAGAGTTGCACTGCAATTGCAATAGGCTCCCTTTTCAGTTGACACATCCAAAGAGGAACACCTCATATAACCGCACGCTGAGTCAGTACTAACGCTCAATGGGAAAATACTAGCTGTTACCCTTTAGGTATTAAAACAATAGCTGAAGTATTAATCATTCTACGTTTAATGCAGAGATGAACAAGCCTTTTCCCTAAAATTAAGTATATTTGTTTGAGCATTATTTCCATGTCATAACTGATTCAGTTCTCCCACTAAGCTCTGACTGCTAAATGGAAATAATTAATTTAAAATTATAAAAACTACTGCTTTGTTATGTTGTAAAACTGTGATTAACATGTACTTTAAAAAATGGATTCTTTTGCTTTTGGATTTGGTGGGTTTGGAGGGTTTTTTATTTTCGGATTTTGTGGGTTTGGGGTTTCTTTTATTTTGTGGTACACAAGTCTATAAGAATTACTTTATATATTCTACTCTTGAAGAATCCTTTATTCTGTAGCAACAGCTACACCTTACAATGATTTTTCCTCTTTCCAGAACACCCTTCTTCCAGAAACTTTCAAAATACTGTGCAGATTTAAATATAACTTGCAAATCTTAACATGAGTTTGATTTAAAGACCAAGGAGTGACTTCCATTAGCTTTGATGGCTCTGTCTCAGATACTATAACTTTACTCATTGTTAAAATGGGACGGCATAGAAAAGCACTTCAACATTGCATGGCAGTACTCAGTAATATTTCAAGAAAATACATGCAGAAAAAGAATATAACACCCATCAAAAGTTGCAGTGCAATTAAAATGCAGTATCTCAAGAGAAGTTTGAGTGGAACATGGACATTATCTTTGCTTAGTCTACTTACAAACACCGTGGAATTTTATATAGCAAAAGAGCTTACCTCTACATTATCAAATCTTTGTGCAGTCTTTGTTTGGCGTATATTGACTATAAGAGTAATTCAGGAAGGTTATATTAACATGGCCCCTTGGGAAAAAAAGTTTGGAACATTGCCTTGAAATAATTAATATGTACGCATTGCTAGGAAATAAGTAAACAGTAATCCCAGAGGTAATCCTAATAGTCTCAGAGGGAATGGCAATTGTTAGTTTCCACACTCTTATTTTCAGAGTTCTTCCCTTTTGTTAGACAGACCAAGGACGTTCAGAAGGCCTCACAAGATTTCTTTGAATCTGTGTTTACACAGTATGCTGAGTTTGAGATTTTTATAAAAACAGGTCTAGAGATGACATGGAAACCGTAGGAATAGAGTTTTTCCCCCCCCCGCCAAAGCAGGCCACCGTTACTTCTGCCTTGTTGGAATGCTTTCTGTTCAACCCCTGCCGAACAACTGCAAAATCTTACTGCAGGCTATCATCATATCTAGAAATCTTTGCTAAGCCAGATGTAGCACTCAATTACTATAACTTATGTTGTAACAACTCCGTAACTGACTCTGCAGTTGGAAACATACAATTGAAGTCCTAGAGCTCCCGGATTTTGAAGACAGTAGCAGACAAGCAGTGCGTGCCAGAGCGCTGGTCCTGGGAGCACGCTAAGCACAACCGCAGCGCTTGTTCAAACGTTGGGAAGACAAAGGCTAGAAAACTGCATGTGGGCTGAAGGAGGATGTGAGTCCCCAGGGCTGCACGACGATGCTCAGCTACAGAACTAATTGAGCTAAAAGCAGCAGCTCTGCCTAGTTCAGAGCAGACCAGGTTTCAAACTTGCTTCCCATTTTCTTAAGCGTAGGCGTTATGCCTGGTTCATGACGTCTTGAGGGTTTGCCACTGCCTCCACCTTCCATCAGTGATACGATCGCCTCACAGCTCACTGCTTTCTAGTAACCTTGTGCTCCCCTACTCCTCCCCATCGCTCCGCTGCTCTCTGGGGTCTATCGTTAAGCATTTAAGCACAAAAAAGTAAACCAATTAAGGGAACCATGGCCACATATGTGACTTAAGGAGATATGTTGCATTTCCTTAATCTATTTTCTTTTCTTTTCTTTCCTTTTTTTTTTTCTTTTTTAGTTTTGGTCAGCATTTGGTGTATTAGGTCCAAATTCATTTGCTGTATTAGGTTCAAGTTGCTACCTCCTCAGGGTGACTAGGAGATAACTTGTTTTCCAGATTGACACAGGGTTTCTATGAGAAATATAAATGTTTTCCTGTCACTAAGGTCTGCAACACATAGTTTTACGCAAGGCAATTGTAAATTTGTTGTTTCTCTACCTTTGGAAGCCCTCAGATGGCAACAAAAATAACATCCTTCTATCATTGTGTATGTAATTTCACATTAGTTGGGGACTTTTAATTAATAAATACAACAAAAATGCTCTAACAGTCATTTATCATTCTCCATTGAAATTTGACCTCCAGGCATAACAACACAAGCAATTTCTGACTGTCATCAAACAGAAATAGGTTATTCAGTTCATTTAAAAAAGGTCATTCCCTGCATGAACTGGACATTTGAGGGAGAGGTAAGTGAGTTCTATTTCTTTGAGTTATTTTTCCTTTGAAGTGATATCTTCATCATATCTTTGCCCATAAGCCTCCCTCTTCCTTTCATTTCATTCTCTTTTCTTCATCAACTGCTCCAACACTCTGGATACCTCATCCTAGTGACTTGTTCTTTCTTCCTTGTTCCCCATTGTAGCTGCTGCCACACCATGTCCCCACGCTGGCCTTTGTAAGCCTGCGCCTGTTAGACTAAGTCCCCTTGGTGTGGGCTGGCAGAGCCGTTTTGTCTGTGCCAGCCTAAGACAGCCATCCGTGGAGATGTTGTAGGTGCAGCATGGAGGCAGACGCCTCAAATCTCTGGGAGTTTTAGCTAGTTGCCAAAATAACTCTGGGCTCTGGAAAATACGGTAAAAAAATGGTGATTTTCAACACCTCTATTACCTGTCCAAATCTGAATTTATTAACAGTACCAGCAAAAGGCATGACACTGGCCCTAAGGCAATCCCTGCTTCTGCCAGATTTCAAAGACACACAATAGAGGTGTTAACGTTTTTCAGAAATTGATTGTAATAATCTTATAATGGAAAGCATTAGGCAACTTACATACAGGGGCTGGTGCCAGCTCCCACTACAATAACAGTCTCCTCTGTCTCACCATGCCCAGGCACTATAGGATCAGAGTCAGGGCAAAGTGTCAATTGCAGTCTGATTTTTATTTCTCCTCCAGCTTTTCTCATGCCCTCCCTTTGCTTAACCAAGGGGTCTAATCTTGGGGAGGAAAGTGAGGAGACAGGGATATGGGGGACAGTTCCAGGTCAGCACCTCAGAAGAACAGGCACTAGTGGGGTGCACGGAATAGGATACCCTTGCAGAAAAAAACAGCTTTGAAGACTGTGTAGGCTGCTTGGTGCTTCTCTTTGTGAATGTTTTCTCCTCTTTGGCCTCATTAGGACAGGACTGTGCTTCATTGAAATGTCATTAATTTGTCTTGCTTTTGCTGTGTGACTGGATTCTCTTCTCAAGTATTTAAAAACCCACCTGTTGTCTCAGAGTACTTCCTATCAGGTCTAAGACTGGGATGCCTGTCTGGGATGAATGGGGTTAAGAAAAGAGATTAGGAAAAGCAATCCCACTATACATGAGCATCTCCACAATGAACAAAAAAACCTCTTAGCACATATGGTGAACGATGAGGCTCTTTTCATAGTTTTGTTTGAGGATGAGTTTCACTGGAGAGCTGAATTTGGCTGACTGTCTTTCAGTTTCTATTTATTAATCTCATCTAATTTAATGACAGGAAATGAGTAACGAAACTCAGCAGTGACAGGCTGCTTATTTAGGCCAAATGATTTGCATCTGAACAGAAAGGGGCCCAGTCCACTACTTTACCAAGATATTTGTTCTGCTGATTGCTAATACATATTCAAACAGATAAAATAAAAAAGCTGTTATGACAACTTTAAAGGGTTACTAGGTGGCAATACTAGAAAACATTGGCTCTTCAGAGTCTACCATAGTGGGTTCTGATAGTCATGTCCACTGCCATCAGTGGCAATGGGATGCCACACGTAAGTTGGCCAGAAAGAGTTTGCGGCAAGATGGGCAGAGCTGAGTTAGCAATATTTACTACTTCTCATAAATTCCAAGTAAAACATGCACACCTGCTGGGATAATGTCTAAAATGGTGATGTTAAGTTTGTTTCCATATTCCTTCATCTGTTGTATGTCATTTCCAGGCTACAATGAGGGAGAAGGAGGAACAGAAGGAGCCAGATGAAGTGAGATATTTTTTTAATTTAAATGTGAAGGTATTGCCTGGAGGTATTTTCAGCTACAACCCGAGGTTTCGGAATAGAAGTTTAATTGATGTGATGTCATAAAATAAATAGAATAAATTTATGAATTGATGGTCTCTCAGTCTGGCTCTCAGTGGGTGGCAGGTATCTACATTACAAAGACCATCAAGACTGGCACCTCTCTTGGCAGTGTCAGCTAGGAACCTAAGCATTAATTTGGCATGGGGATTACACTGTTCTTCAAGGTGGTCTCTCCAGGTGATGGCTTCAGCACCATGTTGTATTCATGAGGGGAGGTCTGGGGGATGGCACAGGAGGCAAAGGGGACTATCAGTGCCTAAGCAGAACCTGTGTGTGCATCACTGAAAACTCTCTTCTCCAGTGGTGTCAATCTGACATCTGTCACCACCACTAAGTGAGCTATTAAAATTTTAAGGAAGATACTTGTTTGTTTGCTTTTAATATTAGGTACTTTTCAAGTGCTAAAGGGCACCTTGTTAAGAAATAGCAAGTGATGGCAAGTTAAGAAAGTGATGGTGAGGTCAGCAGGGTTCGCTCTTCCATGTTAAACATAGTCACCATGCTGGTTGTCTGCTGTTACTGTGGAATGAGTTAGTACCGGAGGGATGGAAGCCATCAGAAGGATGGAAGCCATCGGAGAAGGCAGCTAAGCAAAATATCGAAAGGGTCTTGGGCCCACAGAGAAGGAGTGATACTAAGGAAATGTGCCGGTCTGAGAAGAAGGTGGACTATCTAAGAAAAGAGCTGACAAGCAAGTTGCTGCAGTTACAGTTAAGTCTTGAAGGGGACAGGGCTTGGTCTAGAAGGACTATTGCCAGAACATAATCTGGAAATGTAAACCATGCAGATGTCTAAAGACACAATTATAGAGATAATAGGGCTCATCCCCACTTTTGTAAGATGAAACTGCCTCTCTGTGGGTGGGGTCAGATGTTGTGAAAGCTGAAGTGCTGTAACCAAACCCAAATAAGTATTTGCCTTTATGGTATTACATTATTACTCCAAATTAGGGTCTGCAATTCCAGCTGTTGTGAATGTAATAGCAGGCTACTCGCGCTCTGCACCCCTACGAAGTATCTGCCAATATCCTCAATCCAGATGTAGAGAGTGAGGTCCGAAGCTGCTTTTTTGTTTTGTTTTGTTTTGGCTTTTTTTTTCTTTATTTTATCTGGCAAGGAGTGAAATCTACAACTTCAAGGGGAGGGGAGATTTCCAGCAGTACTCCTCAGTCTGCTGAGTTTTAGGTTTATGAAAATGCTGTGATAACAGATGGTGAGCAAGGGGAAGGAAACCATTTCCAACTAACACTTAGTGTCTTAACGAGGGTACGTTTGAAAATATCTATAAGCTGAAAAACACTGACTTTCAAGTAACACGTAGCACAAGAATTTTGTGTAGCTGTATTACATTCAGGTTCTTTGCCCAGGCAAGCATGATTGTAGGGGAAAACTTTGTCTGCCCATGTTCATTCATAGATACCCGTGACTATATACACTAAATATAGCCTGTGTCCTAATAGAAATTTTGATCTAAAGAGTGATGGAGACAGAGGATTTGTATGGTCTGGGACATTACTCACTCTTCAAAAAAAAAAAAAAAAAAGCCTTATGAAAAGCCTCAGAATTAATACTTGACTGAAGAAACACAATTGTCATAATTATACCAGGACTGCACTATTACTTTATGCCTTCTCAATACAATGGAGAATTATAGGATTCCAGTGAATGCTGCCATGACCATTTCAGCACAGAAGTACATGCCAGTTACTAGCTTCATTTATTTTTGGTATGATCACTGTTCCCCACACTTTGAACAAAAGAAAATTAGTAGGAGCAGGAGATAGTAAATCCTAGGTCTTAGCTGTATAGTTCTCACTTCCCTGCCTCCTTCCCATCCTCTCATTTCTTTATATGGTTAATTTGTGAAGAATCCTCTTGAAATGTCATTTATAACTTCTTTTAGCATTTACACAAATAAAATAAAATCCATCAAACTTTATTAAGAGGAAAAGAAAACCAGTATGTGATAGTCTTATTAAACCATGCTAATGCTAAAGTTTTCATGGCTAGGTCAATGAATACATGCTGAGTCTTGATTTCTGTTAAGGTATTTATTTGCTTTCAGAAGAGATTTTTTTTTCCGAGGAGGTGGAAATGGGGTGCCTCTGGCCATGGGTGCCCACCCACATGAAAGTCTGGGAGAATTATTTTATTTATTCCTTTTTGCCACACCTCTTCTGAATTCTGCTTTTGTCAAGTCTTAATCTTTGCATGAACTAATGGCTCTTGAAACTCTGCTTTGCTGCCACATTTAAGAACTACTCAATGCATATTTCCTCTAATATTTAGCATTTGATAAAGTTATAAATGTGTGTGCATTTTCATGTGTATATGAAGATAAATATGTGAAGGAAACCATTTTATAAATAATATATTTAAAATGCAGTGAATTGAACTGCTAGCATTGAGAAAGGAATTAATATCTGTGCTGAAAGTCAGAATGGGGCTCATGCAAGAACTGAATCTCAAAAATAGGCTTAAGGTAAAATTTAAATGAGATTTAAAAATATAAATATGTAATAAAAATACAGAGATATTTCCTTGCTTGCAATTTCCTTGCTTGCAATTAGTTGTACTGGGCTAATCAGAACTCATTCTAAATTTTCTGGCAGGTTATATTCTGAGCCAACACTTTATAGAAAGATGTGATGAAAGAAATAATTTCTTCTACAACACCATGGAAGGCAAAATGAGGACTCCTCCCTAGGACCAGCCTTTCCTGGTAAAACCATACATGATACTTCATTGAGGAAAAATGAAGAAGGTGCCTACGTGCTGTTTGTATTCTAGGTAGAAGCTCTGCTATCAAAATGGCATCTTGTTTTTGCAGCAGGAAGAATCCCCTTTCCTTGGTGACTGATGAGGAGTTTAAGGTTCATTTTGACTCCCAGAAAGTGCAATGCCTTAGTATGCGTACTGATTTTAAAAGGATAAGATACTGGTGTGCTAGAGAAAAGAGCAGTCAGGATCTACGAATAGATATCCACAAAAATAACCATTAACACAGGTGAGACCTGAAGCTATGCAGATTTACATTTTGTCTTGACTGGAACTCTACTCATGTATTTGCTTTCCCAGTCTTTCTCTCTCCTTCCCTTTTCCCTCCTCTCCCTTTCTTTTCCTCTCCCACTTTTCTTCCTTTTTTGCTCTTTCTTGCCCTCTTCCTTTCCCCTTTTGCTTTTTGTCCCTTTTCTCACTTTTTCTCACCCTTCATCCTTTTCTCAGCCATATTCTCCCATTCCCCCACTTTATCCTCTTTTTATAATTTCTTATTTTCCTTTTTCATGCCCTTATTTCTTTCCCTTTTCACATTTTTTTGAGGTTCAGCATGACTTTGGAGCACTTCAAGACTCACGAGTCCTCAGGAAACTGTGCCCAGTTCCCCCTTCCACTAATAATGCTTTACTGCATTTACCGCAGAGGGCAAAATGTCAGAATTCAAAGGAAATGGACAGTGAATAATTCTCTCAAGGTGATGTCACCCACTCTGATTTATATGGACATATTAGCAAATTTGACAAAAAGGAAGCATTTAACTCCCTGTCTCAGGGGAAGGGTGGAGAACCTGTGTTTCACTTAGTTCAGAGCATGATCAAATGCAAAATTTAGGATGCTGGAAAAGTGTCCTGCTCATTTTTCTTGCTTTCTAGGAAAGGTCTGCCACTGCTGAGCTTCAGCCTTTTCAGTGAGCACAGAGCAGTACTGAGAGGCATAAAAAAGAACTACTGGCAGGTATCTTTTGTGAAAAGGTGTTACCCACTTGACCCCAGAAGATAAAGCAGAGAATTTTTTGTAGCAAAGACTTTCACTGCTCTTCATCTGTAGTGCTGAAAAAGCACCTAAGTACGTGTGATCCAACTTATGACAATGAGGGAGTCCAAACACCACCTTATGGAGAAGATCATCTGGAGTGCCATCACATGGCATGTACAGGACAACCAGGTCATCAGGCCCAGCCAGCATGGGTTTATGAAAGGCTGGTTCTGCTTGATTAACCTGATCTCCTTCTATGACAAGGTGACCCACTCAGTGGATGAGGGAAAGGCTGTGGATGTTGTTTACCTGGACTTTAGTAAAGGTTTTGACACCATTTCCCACAGCATTCTCTTGTAGAAACTGGCTGTTTGTGGCTTGGTCAGGCATCCTCTTTGCTGGGTGAAAAACTGGCTGGATGGCCGGGCCCAAAGGGTTGTGGTGAGTGGAGTTAAATCCACTTGGCAGCTGGTCACAAGTGGTGTTCCCCAGGGCTCAGTACTGGGGCCAGTTCTGTTTAATATCTTTATCAATAATCTGGACAAGGGGATCAAGTGCACCCTCAGTAATTTTGCAGATGACATCAAGTTGTGCAGGAGTGTTGATGTGCTTGAGTGTAGGAAGGGTCTACAGAGGGATCTGGACAGGCTGGATCCATGGGCCAAGGCCAACTGTACAAGGTCCAACAGGGGTCAGTGCTGGGTCCTGCCCTTGGGTCACAACAACCCCATGCAACGCTACAAGCTTGGGGAAGAGTGGCTGGGAAGCTGCCTGGGGGAAAAGGACCTGGGGGTGTTGGTCAACGGTTGGCTGAATATGAGCCAGCAGTGTGCCCAGGTGGCCAAGAAGGCCAACAGCATCCTGGCTTGTATCAGAAATAGTGTGGTCAGCAGCACAAGGGAAGTGATCATCCCCCTGTACTCGGCACTGGTGAGGCCGCACCTCAAGTACTGTGTTCAGTTTTGGGCCCCTCACTACAAGAAGGACATTGAGGTGCTGGAGCATGTCCAAAGAAGGATAACGAAGCTGGTGAAGGGTCTAGAGCACAAGTCTTGTGAGGAGTGGCTGAGGGAACTGGGGTTGTTTAGCCTGGAGAAAAGGAGGCTGAGGTGAGACCTTATGGCTCTCTACACCTACCTGAAAGGAGGTTGTAGCCAGGTGGGTGTTGGTCTCTTCTCCCAAGTAACAAGCAATAGGACAAGAGGAAATGGCCTCAGGTTGTGCCAGTTAGACTGGCTATTTCTTCACCTAAAAGGGTTGTCAATCATTGGAACAGGCTGCCCAGGGAAGTGGTGGAGTCACCATCCCTGGAGGTATTTCAAAGACCTGTAGATGTGGTGCTTAGGGACATGGTTTAGTGGTGGACTTGGTAGTGTTAGGTTAACAGTTGGACTCGATGATCTTAAGGGTCTTTTCCAACCTAAACAATTCTATTCTATTAGAAAGCAAAGACATTAGAAAGGTTGTATGTTTGATAGCCCCATGCACTGCTGGGTAACCAGCAGCAGATTTATTGAAGGTGCTAAGGGGGCTGTCCACTACCCCTTGATGTCCTTCTGTGTAAGATGTCCATTGTAACCTACACAATGCAGAAGTTAATAATGACATTTTGCTGTCCACCAGGTAAGATTTGCATTCATTTTGAAAGCTGTTTACTAGTTAGGGAACATAATTAAAATGTGTGTATGCCTGTGAAGGAAAGTGCTGAAGGTCATCTATAGTTACCTTTCATTGTTTGTATTTTAGAAGGTCCTAGAAATTTTAATATGCTTGTTACTATTAATTATAATTAACTCTTAATAGATTTTTCTTCCATTCTTAAAGAGGTTTATTAGTTGTCAGTTGACCAGTTTTACTGGTTTAATTCTCAAACATTTTAAATTAATATTTTTTCTTCATACACCATCTATTTCTTCTTAAGATTCCATATACACATGTGACTTCACTAATTTAACTTAAAGAAGGGAGGAAAAAATAACTCTGCCAAATAGCCTGCTATGATGACAGGAACAGACATTGTTCACTCATGTATATGTTCAAATGTGTGTGCATAGACAAGTGCACATGCACTTTCACCCTATACTTTGCAGGCTTTCTGCAAGGGTGTAGGAAGGTATAGCGTTAAATTTGTGACTTTAGGAGTGTACAGACTACCTTGTGAAATATTTATTTTCTAAAGTTGAAAGAATCAGTAGGACTCACCAAATTACAGATAGCAGTAACAAAGATAATGGAATCCGGTCCTTGTTAATCACACTAAAAATGTTTTGGAAAAAAGAAGGGAAAGGGAACACCTAAGCAAAAGCTGTGGCTGATTGTTCAAGTCATTTTGATGTTTCTTCTAACAGTTTGCCTCAGCAAGTCTTCTTTAAATCCCTACATAGATGGCACAGAGGGCATATTAAGTAAATGTATAATTTCTGCTCATATTTGATTTGAATGTTTAATGGAACTTAAATGGATTGTGTTGGTCCATTGCACAGGCGTGCATTTCACCCATGTTTTGTTGGATCATTTTTGCTAAACTTGGCTATAATTTGAAGGACATTTACCAGATGTCTAGACCAGTGAGTGTTATTTTGGCTCTGTGAGATAAAAAATTATCATTACTGTGTTACAGATACACAGTCATATTTGGCTTTCAGCTATGTAAGGGCTAATTCAAAACAACTTTTAAAAGCATAGGTATTGCTATAGGAAACTGAGAAGAGATTTTGCTCCTGTCAAGCATTACAAAGGCAGCGCACCATGGTCATGGCAGAGACACGAGTGCAGCCATTTTAAACTCCAGAACCCAGGTTGAAAACAAGTCTTACTTTGCAAAGAGGGTTTTGGGTCAGTCTGGTTTCCACGTGAAGGCTCTGGTCATGTTCCCATTGCAGTTTCACTAGCTGAGACGTACCATCTACTATAATAGACACTTTCCCAGGGATTAAATGTGTTTACATTTGTGGTTACTTTGAAAGCACTATGAAGCCTTTATATTTAATTAAATTAACATTTATTCTCTTTAGTGAAACATAATGTGCATTCTCCCTTTATATTCATTCTTTACCTTAGGCAATTTGGATAACATTGTTAGGTTGTTAGCAAAGATTAGCGTCATGTAGGATTGTGCTAGCTTTGCGAAATGTATTCTTTCATATCTTTTCAACTATTGAGTTTGTTTGGTAAAGAATGAATAAAATATATCATCCTGTAGGCTAGAATGCATCTAATTGCCATCTATCATATTTCAAGGGAGCTCAATCGAATAAGTTATTTCCTTATGCTTTAAATATGTTGCTTAACCTTTTAATTCATTAAAACAAAAAAAGTATCCTAACTCTACAGTGTGGTATAAATAAAAAAAAAGGAGAAACCTTATTTTTATTTCATGCCCTCTATCTTTTTTTTTTCCCTTATGAGAATGTGTTGATAAAGTCATAATAAATGTTCAGACTTCCATCAGTCTGGTACAGGTTGAACTCAAAAGACTTGAATTAAAAAAAAAAAAAGCTTAATGAATGCTTTTTTAAGGCAGAGTCCAGAACTGTCCTGGTTTATTGCACATTTGTTATTCTTTTTGTATTTTATGTTTTCCATTTCTCACCATATAAAAAATAGTCCAGCAATATGGGTTTGCTGTCATTGTTTCACTTAATCTCAGTCAGAGCAGATGTAGTTGCCCATTTCCTTGAATGAATAAACCAGCATTAATCTGTGCTTCACACTCTGCTTCATTAAGCATAGCTCTGTGCAGTATCAAGGAAGAAACCAACTGCAGGAATTGAAAGAGTACTTTTTTTTTTTTTACTTCCCCCCCCCCCCATAGAAAATGGTTTAGCAAGCTAAGTAACTGAGATACTGAACTAAGTAAAAATGTGTACGGGTATTTCCTAGGGACTGATGTCTGGGAGAACACAACTAACACTGTGGCCAGGCATGAGAGCACCCTTTAAAATAAAGCCTTGAAAACTGTTTATATTCTCCAGCTTTCTCAGCACTCATGTGGCTGTAATACAGAATGAAAGGTTAGCATGTTTTGAAGTAATCCAGTTCCCCTTTAAATTTGCCATTGTGAAAGTAGGCTTCAAAAATATCTTGCCAGTTTCTAAACATTGCAGTGGCTATTTCTTAAGACATGGCTGAAGTCATTGCTATTCTGAATGAGCACAGGATGGTGGTATGGGAAATTTCATAACTGATGCAACTTCACTTTGGTATGTGTAATAAATGGGATTTCTAGATAATACATTTCCTCTACTATTAGGTAAGTCCTGCTCGGAATTGGATGAATACACTCTCAAGGATTTGGTGTCCTTCTTAGATTTCCTGCTCTTCTTCTTCCCCTGCCACTGCCTCTTGTCAGCCTGTCCATCAAAAAAAAAAAAAAACCCCAAAAAATCTCCACTTCACCTGAATGTTCGCCATTTATTACTACCTCACCTTTCTGCATGGCATTTGCAGGCAGAAGAAAAGAAGGGTTGTTTCCTTGTGGCAGTGTTTAAGTTTGAGGAGAACAAATTTTTGAGTTTTACGTGTTGGTTAACGAAGACACTGTTAATTCTAAGTTGTACTCATATTATTAAAGACAAGCAAGTACTTTACCGCATACTTTCTTTCCATTCAGCTGCAAGGGCCAAATTCTGCTCCCATACTTCAACTAATCATATGAACGAAACACAAAGCTTCTCTCTGAGGAGTCACAGGGAGAATATCTTTTATCCAAGAAGAGATTTCAGGAGAAACACATACAGAGCTAGTGGAGAATTATCTGACACTACTTATTTTGTTGTTTACGGAAAATGCTGGCCTGCTGAAGTTAATCTTTCCAAGAAACTACATCAGTTGTGAGGAAATCTGACTCAGGAGAATATTCTCAGAAATTGAAAGAGAAATAGAAAAAGGGATTGGAAGGATGAGACTCCTTGGACCACATGGCTCCTACCATGTGAGACGGATGAGCCAGGCTCAAGAGCTTGATCTGAAGTAGGCAGTGCATGGATCTGCTCCTGGATCTTGCAGTCTCCACGTGAAATTCACGATCACTGAGCAAAGCAGTTTGTTTTCAAAACCTATTAGAAAAGTTCCCACCTCTAGCCTATTGAAACCTGGAACAAGAAAGGAAGCAAAGGAAAGGGAGGGAAGGAAGAGCGAAGATTGATTGATTGATTGATTGATATGCAGGCCAGATTAGATGTTTCCTACCCTACTTGCTTTCTGTGCAAGTACCTCTCACTAAGAGTTTAAGCTTGGAGACATAATGTGTGTGACAGGTCTCTCTCCAAGTAAAATTTCTCTCCCCTTCCAAATCATCATCTGAGGTCAGGTCTCTTTTCTAGGAGTGAATGAAGCTACACCCCAAACATGATGCACCTCAAGACAGACAAAAGTATGGTAGTACATTTCTGTTGTGCACTTCCTTTCCGTCTGAAAGGTTTCTGGAGATGCCTTTGAGCATCTGTTTGCTAAACTCGATCTACTGTAATTAACTCTCTCTTATTGACCGTAAACATCCTTCGCACTCAAAAGAGCAAACCATTATGGAACTCATTTAGCAGCACTGTACTAAAACACTTTTAAAAACAGAACAGCTGATTTGCATCACTGGTATTTATGAAGGTTCAGATAAATTGTCCTCATAGTTTGTTGTTTTTTGTTTTAATTTTCACCGTTCTCTGAAAGTAATCTCAAACCAAAAGAGCCAGGCTAACATTTTTTCCAGTCTCTGAAAGGATGTACTGAACAGAAAGACTTTAATAACTTCAGTCCTGCTCTTCAAACTAGGAAGAGGAGACATCAGAGCTTAGAGAATACTTGCTATGATCCTGCTCTTTGTTTTATTCTCTATCTTTGTTTTGTCACTAAAAGTTGCAAGCAGTTCAGTACATTCTTCTCATGCTGAAGGTCTGATTTTGTCTCATCTCTTCTGCTTTCCCTTCACGTCTTTTCCAACTCATGTGTAAAAAGAAAAAAAAAAAAAAGGAAGAGACTAACTAGTTGCCTGAGATGAATTGTAGTCCATAAGTATTTCTTACAGGATTGTGAAATATGCTCAGTTGCATATTGAAATCTATGGGCACTAACTAGTTGCAAAGTAAAATTAGTACACAGGTACTTTGATATAGTCTGTGATTCCAAAAGCTGGAGATGCACTGTTCTAAAGAAATCTTTTGATGTTTCAAGAATCCCATTTATAGTATAATTTGATAACTGATACTAAGACAATGCAGCTGGAAATTCTTAGTTCTACTGTATAAATTGCTGAAGTTACCATGGAAGGAAAGAGAGGTAGAAAATAAAGAATTAAAATATCACTGAGGAAAAGATCAGATCAGTACTAAGTTGGAATGGAACTGTTAATTATTTTTGTATCTGGATGAATAAGAAGTGCTCATGCAAAAGTGACATGGATCACACTAAACTGCAGGCTTGCAAATGCCAGTTGTGAAGATGGCATACCAGAGAAAAGGGAAACATTTTATGCCCAGTTTGGCCAGAGGCCAGGTATATACATTTAGTTGTGGTGTTTCCAGTAGAATCAGTCCCAGAGAGATGCTACTTGAGTTTGCACATGTTGAAACTTATTGGAGTATGTTTTCAAAATACTCAAAGTTTCATGTTACAACACTTCAGAAAATTTCACCTGTAGCACATCAGTTTCCTGTAAATTGATTGTATGCATGAATATCTATGTAAAGTAATTGCATATGGGCTGTGATCAAGTACATGGGTAAATCTAAAGTTGGATCAGGGAGAATAAACAATAGTAAGTGTGTAGATAATCCCAGCCGAGTAATTACAAAAATTTGTAAATTTGTGCATGAATTATGAAAATGAATTTTTAAAAAGCCTTGAAATATGTATTTTTTCTTCTATTTTGAACATATAATTCCCTTGCTATTGTAAATACATGTGAAACACAAGAGCAGAATAAAATAACACGGTTCTTTCAGACTAGGCTATTTTTGGTTCTTTTTAGAGGAATTTTACTCACACAGTTTTTAGTCTTTAATTAGTTTTATTTTGGGCCCTTTCATTGCTAGAAGCAACAGTTGTGTGTTTCACTGGGATGCTGGGAAATTCCCTCTTCTAAAAGATATAAAGTTCCCTTATCTAACCCTGGAGGGCTTTAATTTATCAAACTTTAAGATAATTAAATGTTTGTATGTATATGTAAGTACAAAAGCCTGTGACAGAACCTCGCTGAAGCTGAGCCTCCTGCAAGAATATCAGAATTTTTTGTCGTTTCCATCTCCTATATTAAGGAAGATGGATTAGTGTGTTGGGAGCAAATTATGTGGCTGAAATTAAATTAGTATATCTATTGCAACACCTTTCAAAATAGAGGAGAAAATTCTTCAGAATGTTTTCTGAAGAATGAAATAAAGTTGACATTTGAAAGGATCACAGAGGTGCTATAGTTTATAATAGTTTACAGATTGAAAATAAGACAATAATAATCTAGTTGCAAAAAAGGCAGAAGTCTTACTACGTTGTGTGAACCAGTGTGTTACACCTCCTGCTCTCTTTGGCTCTGCAATTGCAGAGAAAGTCAACAGGACAGCAGCAAAAGTGACTGGAGGTTTAGAAAAAATGTCATGTAAAGAAAAATTGCATGAATTGTGGATGAACAGTCTACAGAAGAAATTGACTCAGCTCATCTAGATATATAAGAAGGCTGCTGCAAAGATAAAGGGAATAATTTTTTTTCTTATGTCTATGACAGATAGGACTAAAAGCAATAGGCCTAACTGGAGGGAGGAGTGTTTAATCTGGATACTGGGAAAAATCTTTCCAATAGTACGAAGAGTGGCTTGTGGAGGTTACAAACTATGAGAAGAGATTGGAGACATCTCAGTCAAGGTTAAGTTGGTTGGTCTTGTCTTGGGCAGCAGGATAGACTATATAACCCCCTGGGGCCTCTTCTAGGCTTATTTTTGGATGATTTTAATAACATTTGATGTCTAATTCCCTGACAATTTTTCTGTAAAGTGCTTTATACTTAGTTGGTCCCAGGTAGTGAAAGAGGCCTATGGGGAGTCATTCATTTATGACTTATGTTTAATATGCCAGAGCTATCCAAATTCCCGTGCACAGACCTATTGTATTTTCTTTACAGAAGATTCAGTGTACTTGAAGACCATATAGAATGAGTTTTATAAATGTGGTTATTCAGAGCACAAAAAAAGGAGGGGAGGTCAGCTAAGATGCTGTCTTAATAATAAAACTTTGGCTAAAGTGTAGTCAGATAGTTTATAGCTATAATACAGTGTTCCTGTGCATCTCACCATATATGCTTCCATTGACTTCACTGATGCTCCCTTAAGCTTCAGCTAAGTTAAGCTTTGTGATACAACTTTCTGTAAATACATCTCCATGCATGCATGGTTTTGTTAACACTCAGTAATTTGTAATTTGATAATAACATGCTCTTTTTTCTTGCCTATGGGACATGAATATTGTCCTTACAGTTCCAGGCATTGTCATACCTTCTTTTTGGCCCCAGTGAGACTCATGACTATGAGTTTCCTTGAGCTGGAATGACATAAAAACATAAAAGAGAAATATTACCTTTTCATTTTATTTAATGGAAAACATCCAAAAGTGTTCCTTTGGGAGACAGCATTGAAATGGCTAGTTTTGGCTAATAAGTTTCTAGGATTGAAAAATAAGTGTGTATGGCTTCAACTCTTGTACTGTGGGAGCAGAGATACTAAAACCTCTTTCTTTCCTAATTTTTTAATGTGAGAATGTCCTTCTAATATCATGTCTATCAGAAGTTACAAGCATAGACAGCCTGCATAACAGATCCAAACTGCAAAAATGTTACTGATTCACTAGTTCACTGAGAGTTCCCAGATCTGCGTGCTAGAGTGTTTTAAATGCAGTCAATAATAGGAAATGCATGACTGCTGGAGCGAGACAGAGTTCAGATAGCAAGAGGAACTACTTCATTTGCATCACATGTCCTAAAATCTTTGGAGATACAGGTGGCATATAAAGGCCCTGTTCTTCTGCCCATAAGCACATACTTTTCTTGCCTTCTTTGAAAGTTGCCCTGGGTTTATCTACATGGTATTTTCCAGGCTGAGGAGAGTTTGCTTGGGCCAGTCTGTGAGCCACCATGAAGCTTCCATTAGCTCAGCTGGGAGAGAAAAGTTATTAGCTTTGGCCCAGCAACGCTAGCTCCAGCTCAGCACTGACCACATTCTGGTCAGTGACTGCTTCTGGTCTGGGCAGCTCAGAGAGCAAGCAGGCTGGGCTGGCAGTTGGTCAAGGCACATGCAATCCTGGCTCTTGTCTGCATACTAAATGTCATGTCGGCATTCCCACTGTGTTAGGCTAGGGCACTGGAAAAAAATAAAAGATTGCTCAAAGGCTTAAAGAAGTGGTTGGCTGTAACGCTTGCTGTGAAAAGGCGCAGAAGGTGAACGCACGGTTTCACAGTCTGAGTAATAGTTTACTGAGGTGTACCTAAAAGATAGCGTGGATTTGTGTAACTACAAGCTTACCCTTTAGATCTTGTCCTCCTTCACTTGCGAAGATTTCCTCAGAGGGGAAAAGATCTGAGATCGGTATGAAAGCAATTGTTCATTGTGTGGTTTCTTTATTGTCTGTTGGCATGAATCAGAGCCAAGCTTCCTCAGGTTTGCTGGGCAACCAATGACTATGCTATTGTGCTTTCACCAGTCAAGGAGGATTTTTATAACCCTTGGTGTGCTAGATATCTATGTGTGAAATCCGATTTTAATCTGTCTCTATAAACATACTAACATATCTCTAGCTAGCCCTTAGGGCATTAATGCCTGAGGTAATGTCTGGATTTGATGCCCCTCCCCTCCATTGCTCCCTGCTTCCTCTTTCACACAAAAGCTTCTTGGCTCAGCCATGAGTCTTGTCCCTCGTCCTCATGAGATTTTTTTATTCTCGAGAGAGCTTCCATTTCTTTTAGCTTGTACGTAATGAACACCACCAGTGCACCTGCAGAAAGAGAAGACATAAATTTTTCTGAGGTGACCTTGTGGCCCCATGGCAGCACCTCTACCAGAGAAGAAAGAGCCTTTGGGGTACCTCTTAAGATTCCAGCGTGTTCTGCCTAGACTACCTGATGACTAAAGCTGCTTTTGAAGCATGTTTCATGTCCATAAAAGGGTTAATCTGCTCTCTGAAAATGGTAGAAATATGCTGATTGGCATTAAGGAGTCAGATGTTTGGCAGAGCTAACCATAGTGAGAAAACAGAGCAAACTCCTATCATAGGTCTAGTATACATCCAAAGTAGCATCTGTTGCTAAATAGTGTTTTTTGAAAAGCCAGTTCTGAGGACAGTGGTATAGTTAGTCTGATGCTACCAACCCTTTGTTGAATCTTGTGAAGAGTAAGAAACAACAAAGTTTCCTAGCCCATCCACACATCTTATTCCAGCTGAAATGTATTCCCGTTCATTTTTTGTCTCTTGTTGAACTCAAAAGCAAGCACATGGACTGACAAACTCCACTTCCAGATGATGAAAAAAATGGATCTCAAAGTAATTCTGGTCCTTTTGTACTACATATTTCCTTTTTTGGCCAACATGCAGGTGGCTTTGTTACATCACCCAACTTGCAAGCCTGGCTCTTTAATTACTGCTGTACCTGCACAAGCATCAGGCTCTGTAAATCTACAAGGTGGTGACTGATACTTGGGCCCATCGTACTAATTAAGCACTCACTTTTCTCGTAGGGAGAGGTTAGATCGTTTCTAATGAATCTAGTTAGTCCTTCTGTCGTAACAAACAGTGCCCAGTCTTGCACACGTATGTTGTAACACCTTATCATCACCCCTTCATTAATGTATGAAAATCATAGAATGTAGAAAGGTTTATCGGCCTTCTGTTGTGTAACTCAACACTGATGAGCAGAACCGCGTTTCATCACCATTCCTTAGGGAGGGCAGCAGAGAGGAGCTGCTATTTGGATAGTTGAATTTGGGCCATTTCTCCAGACATAAAGTCTCCTCTGTTTTACATCAGGTAGATTATAAAAGTTTAACCCTTTCAATGAATAATTGAATGGTAGAAACGTAATCATCAATGTGCAGTATATAAGAACCAACGGATGGATGTTGCTGCTTTTCACTAAACCACAATAAAGGCTTTGAGACTCCATTATGAGCCATGGAGGGGCTCAGATTCACTTCAGGAGTAAATATACAGTGAAGATAATTACTAGACATCTTTAAGTTCTCTCAGGTAGTGTTTCCTGCTTCACTAAGGTTAGGAAAGCTACAAGTTTGCACACATGTGTAATTGA
Organism: Grus americana; assembly: GCF_028858705.1. Lineage (NCBI taxonomy): Eukaryota > Metazoa > Chordata > Aves > Gruiformes > Gruidae > Grus > Grus americana. The sequence goes on from NC_072852.1 coordinate 81,832,369, forward strand.
AAAGGATGGTACATGAAGAGTTACCATACACAAAGAAATAACTTTTGCAGCTGATGAAGGATCTAGTCTCTTTCTTTTTGAAGTCTGCAGAATTCCCCATTGATTTGAGTGGAAGGAGAATTTGGCCCTAACTACTAAAGCAAGACTGAGACATTTAAGAACCACAAGATCACTTGGTATAAGACACTCTTTATTATAATAATTATTGTGTTGCTTAATGGCAACTGAATAGTATTGACTCTTACAAAATGTGTTTTTCTTTGGAAATGTTTATATTGTCTTCCAGAAAGGGGTTTGCAACAAAGATCTGTCCCACAACTGTTAGGATTTCTTAGACTTAACCGCACTTTAGTGTGCAGCACCAGCGTGTAAAACTGAGCATAATTGTATGCATTATAAAACAATATACACGTTGATTGTAAATGTAATTGTACAATAGCAAAAGACATTTAGTGTAGCCACTTTCATTGCACCTTGTTTCAAATAAGAAAAAAAAGGTAAAATAATATAAATTTCATCTATAAGCACACGGGATGTTTCACATAAATTAAACATATCTTCAGAGTGGAAATTCCTTAACCTTAACTCTTTAGCTATGGTCTACAATGGCTGCGTAAATAGAGTCCTTGGCACCCCCACATTGGGTGATGACCTGTGATATGAAGTGAAAGCAAGAATTTATACGTATGAAACACAGTATGAGACTGGCCTAGGAGCAAATTCATCTGTTCCACTTTTCAAGTAATTAGTAGCAACTACTAAAGCAGTTTTCATAGAAGGGACTTTTACAGAGCATGTGACCTTGCCTTGCTCACAGTTTCATCAGACCATATATAGAAGCTCCACCGATTTGTGGAATTACTCTCTGCAACTCGTTAAAGAATTTAACAACTGCTGAGTGAGATAAACCTGTGAATCCCTGAGGCTGCAGGTGTTATGTAGGGAAAGTTGTTAAAATGTGTCTTAACTAAATTTACAGAGATATCGTGGGCTTTCTTATGAACTCCAGCGAGATGTCCTATTAAGGAATGGTAATGTGGATTGCTGAGTTCACAGCAGGCCTTTCACTGTATCCTATACACCAGCTCTACTGAGAATTAAAATATTCTTGAAGTCTTAGGCAACTTTCTTTGCCCATATCATTCAAGCTGTGGGCATCCACATTGGTAAATGTGAAGTCTGATGCAGTCTCCCACCCACCCCACCCCACAACCCATGACATTAGAACTGAGAAAAGAGGGAGAACCTTTGCTGTTTGAATTTGAGAGACACATGAAAACTGGGATCTCAGGGTGCAGGAGCTGCCTCCAACTCCTTTGAAACTCGGTTGAGGACTGGCAGAGGTAGGTGTGCCTGCCACTAGTGGTTGCTCCCAGTGAAATAAAGTCCCTGCTAGGCAGGGAATGCCACTAGAGACTGTCCACGTTCTCTAAGAGGAGATAAGTTGATTTTGAAGAAACTCAGTTTTCACTAAAAAAAACAAACCACAAATGACGTCTAACTGCACAATACAAAATACCTAAGTTGGGGATGGCAATGAGAAGCAAATCTTTTTCTCTAGTTTTATTCAATCAATAAAGAGTCCAGAAGGTGGCAAACATCTTTCAAACCAGGAAGAATTTTGATGGAGGAAGCATGAAACTCTGGCATGAGCAGTGCAACTACCCTGCTTCCCAACATCATGGCAATGGAGGAGGGAGTATGGAGAAGCTTAGGGAAATTTGCTGGAGAGAAGGAGGAGAAGAAGGAGAGAAAAGACTCTAGAGGTGAGGCAAAGCCAAGTTATGGGGCCGTGACAGAAAGCCCATCAGCACGTACAGAACATGTTGCAAAACCGTTTCTTCAGCAGAGCTATGTCTTCTGAGGACAACACACCCGGTGACTCTGCCAGTAGGATAGAGGATCTTCAAAGCACTCAGACTTGTGGTATTTGCTCAGGTTGGACAGGTTTGCTGCTATTCCTCATGTGGATTATGGAGAGAAGATAAACAGGTCACTGTGATCCTGCTAGCGCTCTCCATGCTGATGTCCAACTAATGGAGCAGAAAGCAACAGCTGTCCTTGAAGACTCTACTGGTGTACTACAGGTCAATAGACAGAAGTTGAGGACCAAGCTGCACTACGTATTGGTGTCAGTGTTGTCACAGTAAGCCCACAAACAAAAAGCAGCAGAGGTTTGGCAGACATACAGGTACCTCTAACCACAGGGTTTAAAACATGATACTGACAGCGGGGGCTGGATTTTCTTGTAAAATAGACACTGGATTTGGGGGGGGGGAAAAATGCCTTATAAAAAGATGAGCTGACCTGCTGTGGCTGAGAAGCATAGATTGTTGAGATGCATGGGCTCTGACTCCGAAGTAAGATGGCATCGTTAGAATAGTTAGAATAATTTGGGGGCCCTTCTGACATACACCAGGTAGGAATTGTCTAAGGCTGCTGCAGAGCTGGGTGTGCCGAATGGCAAGCCGGTCTCTTGAAGAGCAGCCACTCATGGGCAGACCTGCCAGCATGTGACCACCAAAACTTCCGTAATGATTACAGCAAAATGGACCAGCAATGCCCAGCTGCCATTCCTCTAATTGGCATGAGCTTGCCTGTGGGGCTATATCCATGTGCTAGATATTTAACCACAACCACCAGAACACAGCAAATATCAGCTTGGTAATAGCATCTTGAACAACCTAGTTGTGCTTTTGACATATAAGAGAGTGGCCTTCTTGGAAGAGGCCTGGGCAGCACAGTATTTCAGATGCTTATACCTGTTTGACCTTCTGTGAAGCCTCTAACTTCTTCAGCGTGCTTTCTCAGTTGCAGTATACTGAAGTAACAAGAGCACTGTGAATGCTGAAGGACAGCACTGGATGGGACTTCTTATAAAGGGCTATGCAGTAGATCTGGCAGCTGAAAACAAAGTAGACTACTAGGTACGAGCGCCAAAAGGTCTGTGTTCGGTGTATTGCGAAGACTTTCAGGGCAGTATGTACTCCCAAGGGCAACTCAGCTTTGATGCAGCGTTGTCATGCTTGAGCCTCACTGGGGGACAGAGACCACCAGAGGCAGGTTGGAAACACGCACAAAGACAATTCTAGCAGAGGAGGCCAGACACAGACACTATGTCTGGGCCAGAAATCAAAAGCTATGCTGACAAATCAGATGGTTCAGAGAGGAGCCAGGAGAATGATGAACAGTAAATAGAAAGGATCTCATATTGCGCAGTTTATCGCAAAGAATGTTATAGAAAGACTTGTTAACAGGCTATATGCACCTAATTGGAGAGAAGAAATTTGCTAATAGAGGGAACATGGTCCTGAAGAGAGAATTTTCATGTGATGAAGTTGAACATGAATGCAGCCTAGAAACTGAGTGTGAATTTTCAAAACAGCGTATCAAAGACTTCTGTTGATGGAATTGTGTAAATCATTGGATAACAATCAGTCAAAAGTCCTTACAAAGAGACAGCAAGCTACATGTTACTCTCCCATTCCTCATTTCACACGGCTATTTGAAATATCAGTATTACAGCATCTCTGTTCTTACCAGCCTCTGAAGTTCAATACAAAGAAGGGGAATCTGCTTGCTAAACGTGACTAAAGATTTATGTTCTTATTAAGTTCATATAAGCAGTGCCACTAGCGGGAAGAGAATGCCTTTTCCAGATATGTTTCCTTTAGTACACCCCCTGTAGGAAACTTATGTCTCTACTCCAAAAAAAAAATGTATAATTTATAGAAGAGGCTGATTGCTTTACAGTATGAAACTGAAAGCTACATTTCATTAAAACAAGTTGGCTGCTCTGGGAATGGGACTGTTACAGTTATAAATCATAAAAAGCCATAGCAGCGTTGGTCTGCTCTAACAGCTGTTAGGTTTTACAGTGTTCACAGGTAACATTTGCCAGTGATCAAAACAGAGAGACTTTTATGATGCCACCATTTTCACTAATCTGATTGTTAACTTGAAAATTTTGGTTAGTCAGAACAATTTGAAAAGGCTTGCATTCTGTAACAGTGAAGGATTATGCCCCTAGATGACACATGATAGGCTTTTCCATCAGAGTAACATTTATTAACCTTAGGAATGGCCAAAGTAGAATCAAGATATATTCTTATGGTCCATATCTTATTCACAGACTAGTGAGATATGACATGAAACACATTGAAAAATTGTCTTGCTTCTTAGAAGAAGATCTGATCATATAATTGTATTCTTTATTAAGTGTTTCTTTGTCTGGAGAGCCCTGTTAACTTTAATGGCAAAGCACCTTTCCCCCTCGCCCCCCCCCCCCCCCCCGCAAGGAGGCATATCAAGAGCACTTGACCACCTGCATAGATCTGATTGCAGGACTGGGATCTTGGTTCAGCTACTTGTATTTACATTTTTACTAAAATGAGGCTTCATTATTTCACATTCCTGAGTTTTCAAACTCCTGTTAAGTATACAACCAGTTAATAGGTAATCACTTCAGATCAGTTACAAGACTTCCCCAGCTAAAGAAAAAGAAACATTGCAGGCAGGGAGGAAAGAAATATTTTTACCATTCCTTTAAAACTTCTGAGGAATTATCATCTCGGACATATTCACAAACTAGTTTTCCCCTTGAGATTCTAAATTGGTTATGCTGATACATAAAATCAAGTGTTGTGACTGTTACTGTTTATGTTGTACCATATGGAGACGATTATGTATTGCATATTATATAGGATTCTACTATATATTTCTGTTGTGCCAAATGTGCTTAAAGCAGAAGAAAGAACTACAACCTTTTCAGGTAGGCAATCTGTGCCAGTCAATCTGTTCATCATTCAACCCATATATTTCTTGTTCCATAACAATAAGCATAATTAATGGATTGAATTGTGGCTGGTACAGATGGCAGATATTACACACTGAGTTTAATATAAAGGAAAAAAAATCCATACGGATTAAAAGTAATGCCACAGTAATTCAACCTAAGAAATACACACATAAATACTACACAATCTCTTCCCTTTCACCCAATTCCAATTCAGATTGCCTCCCTACGCGAGACTGTACTTGTCCCAAATAAACAAAACCCATGCCACATGCAATAAACATGTTGAACAAAACCTACCTCAACTGAAAGAAACTGAGAGCATGCTGAAAGCTATTTCACTAAATAAATAATGTCTCAATTATGCCTATTAGCATCAAAGGAGAAAGCAAATTACTAGACAATTTTAAAAACGATCCTAACACCTTACCTTATTTTGTTGTCATTTTAGCAAGGAAAGCAAGACAAATAAATACAAAGAAACAATATAAAGTGGTTTTTAAGGGCATCTGACAGTGTATCAGAAAAAGTTTGTTTGCAATGTAGTTTGGGTCTATTTCTATTGCTTTATAAGTAGAAATCAATCATAGTGGCTCTTCATCCATTAAGGATCCTCTTTGGCTTTATTGCAGTAAGAATGATAAGACCTTATAGGTGTAGATACATTCCCTGAAGACCAGTGGCTTTATTATGTATTTCCACTAATGTTAAGCAAGAGTATTTTGACATCTATGTTTTCTACAAAATACAGGAGTTTAGCAGGCCACATTGCCGAATTATGAATTTAGCGCTCTCAACCTCTCTCTTCTGTCCATCTTCCTGCTACTTGTCTATCTCCCTGTCTTCCCTTTATCTTTTATTTTACTGCTGAACTATACTCAAGATCCACTGGAATTTAAATGGGAAAAAAACAGTACCTCTTCACAACAGCTGAGTGCATTCAAGCAAGCTGAGTGAGCCTTCCTTACCCCAAAGATATGGAACAAAGAAACTTGAAAATGGCCATGCGGTCAGGATTTCTAGCCAGGAGCTTTTGAAATGCTAGGCAAACAAATGCAATATCTAATGTCAGAGCCGGTGTTGCATCACAAGCCATTGGAAAGCTATTTAGCTCTTTTTTTTTTTTTTTTTTTTTTACTGTATTTGTTGTTGGAAGAGTGGTATTTACTGTTGCATCTCCATGCATGCAAGCACACATAAAGTCATCCTGTTTTTATTATCCTAATATTTCTATCATTCACAGTATGATTGAAAATTTCCTGGAAGGATAAATCTGGACTTAGGGAGGTGCCTTTTGTGGGTTCCAAAAATGTCAGTTTACATTTGGTTGATTTATAATTGTGGAACAGGCATTTTTCAGCCCACAGCTTGAATATTGTAGGACGTTTGGGTTTGGGTTTTTTAGGGGAGGATTGGAAACATGTCAAAACCCTTCCGTGCTACATTCAGTAGCACTAAGCATGCCCTATTGTGGCGTTTCACATCCCCATCTTAGCAGAGTCCAGACTTTGTGGCTACGTGAAAAATGGCCCCTCCATTTCCTTCCATGCATATGCGCTGCAGAGTGCTGACAAGTATTCAGCAGCAGAGATGACACTGAGTTTCCATCTTGGTGTGTGAGTGGAAGAGCGATGAGAGAAGTAGGCTGTGCTGGCACTTGGGCTCAGAAACCTCTTAACAGGCTTGTGGTGCCGCCTGCCTATCTCGCCTCAATGAGCTGAAGGGCAAGAATGAGAATTTTACAGATGTATCTTCCCAGGAAAAACCATTTTGCTGGGGTACATTGCCCAGAATAAAAAGAACAGCTGTTTGAGGGTGCTGAGAAGTATGGAATGGTGGAAATAGTCCCAGAAGAGGCAGGTTAGTAGGGAAAGGCCAGATGAGGTGTTCAGAAGCACATAATAAATTGTGAAGCCATGTAATAAATATTATTTAGTGCATGGTTCTGCAGTTTATCTTATGATTCTAAGCTTACCGTGAGGATAACACCATCCATATATTTATGCATATGCTGTATATAGTATTTACATAGACATATAAAATACTCCTGTAAACAGGACCCTACTTATACATAAATATCCTTCTGTGTTTTGAAATACTCCTGACTTTTTTTTTGTATTATTAGTATAAAGATAACAGTAAAATGAATAAATGTTCCTCGGCATTGGAATAGCTTCATCTTTGGCTGTTTACAACTTTTGCACACTTGTATAAACCAGCTGGTATCAAGTTTAAAAGGAAATCGTATCAATGACTGAGAAAAATCAAAACAGATGCCCATTACATTTGTCTAAGATAAAATTAACTGAACCTGTCATGTTTTGTGGGCAATTCTTCTAACATCTGCACAACAAAGCAAATATACACTTAATTCACTACAGCCTTTAGTTTGTAGGTCAGATATGGCCTCTCAGGGCTATTGTGTTTGTGTTTAAAATCTTAGAGTAAGTTTGAAAACAAAAAAGCTGGAAATGTTTATTTTTGTGGCCTGAGATAATCATCCTTCCTGAGTTTCAGTTATTCTAATTTAAGGTTTACACTTGGATGGAATAACCAGACTCGGCACAAATAATTCATATGCAGCTGGATGGGGGAAAGGGATCTCATGCAGGGAATTAATGAATTTAACTGTTACCTCCTGAGACTGGAGAGGAACCTCTGTCTTAAATAGATCTGTCTCAAAAGAAAGACATGCCTATGTGTCTTCAGAGAAGGCATCTGTCTTCATTGCTGTACAGTTTGGCTTGATTGGAGAAATTGATATTTCTGCCATATAAGAGAAATGTACGCTTGCAGGTCTGTAGCAATTCCCACTGTTAGCTATTCTTCATGTCTCAAATTTTCTAAGCAGTAGAACAGCTCAAACGTTTATCTCTTATTAGGTATCTAACCACTCCCTCCCACCCCCATACAAAATTTGGGGTGGTATTGCTGTGACTGACAGAGTTCACACAGGGAACTCGCAAACACTGAGATGAAACAACGAAAGGTGAAAACTTGAATTCGGTGAGGTTTTCCATACAGCTTCCCATAAGCAGGCTCGTTGGTAAACTGCAGCAGAAGGGACTGCATGCATAGACGACAAGGTGAGTGAAAATCTGCCTGGACTGTTATGCTTGTAGGGTAGAGGTGCGAGGTTTGAAGATCAACTGGTGGCTGGTTACTGGGGCTGATATTGTTCCACGTCTTCATCAACAACCAGGGTGACGGGATGGAGTGTGCCCACAGAAAGTCCACAGATGGCACCAAACTGGAGGAGTGGGTAACGTGCTGGAGGGGATTGCTGCCACTCAGCACCATGTCAACAGACTGGAGAAAATGGCAGACAGAAACCCGATGAAGCCCAACAAAGGCAAATGCAGAGACTTGTTCGTGGGACAGCGTGAGCCCCATGCCTCAGTACAGGCTGGGACTCACTGGCTGGAGAGCTGCTCTGCAGAAAGGGTCCGAGATGTCCTGGTGGTGAGTAAATTGAAACTGAGTCAGCAGTGGTCCGTGTGATGACGAAGGCCAAACACATCCAGGGTTGTATTAGTGTTGCCACTGGGCCAACAGAAGCGATTCCTCCCTTCTGCCTAGCCCCTGTGAGGCTGCTCCCACAGTACCGTGTCCCGTTATGGGCTTCCATGCAAGAAAACTGTTGGCCTACTGCGGTTGGTCCATGGAGCACATGATGTATGAGAGGGGCTATGAGAGTTGGATTTGTTCACCTTGGAGAAGAAAAGGCTAAGTGAAGGACGGAGGGAATCTCATTTTTGTCTTCAATTACCCAAAGGAGGATTATGCAGAAAACAGAACTAGACTCTTCTCAAACTTGTGCAGTGAAATGCAATGGATTTCAGCAACGGACCTTGTGGTTAGACATAAGAAAAATGTACTCACTTGAGAGAGGCACAATGCTGGAAAAGGTACGCACAGAGGCTGTTGGATTTCCTTAAATTTTTAAAACTCAGTCAGATGGGGCCCTAAGCAACTGAATCTAACTTCAAAACAGGCCCTGCTTTGAGCAGGAGGTCAATCTAGAGACTTCCAGAAGTTCCTTCCAACTGTCCTGTGACTCTATGGAAGCGGCTGTGGGTTACTGCCACAGAGTTGTTTGGAAATATGCCCACCTCCTCTTCTTTATCTTCACATCTCTCAAATTTGGAATCTTCCTCTCTTTGCTCTCTCACAATTAAAACAATCCCACATTTGGAGAGGGCAAATACAAGTCAAGAGATTAGAAGTCAGGTATTTCACGCACCATTCAGACCCTAGAAATAGGAGCGGTATCTTTGACCTCATTCACAATTTTCTAACTATTCATAGATTGTTCCTACATCAACACTTTAGCCAGTCCTACACTCTACATAGGTTTTTTAATCTTTAAAAAAATTATTCCTTCCAATCGGTAGTTACATGGGCCAGACTGTGCTTTGTTGTTTTGGGGGAAGGAAGGAGGTTGCTGTAAAGGATATAATCAATGCAAGACTGCTTTATGAGGAATCAACATCCTTGGGGGAAAGCCAGAGAGGGTCAGAAGAGAGGTGGCTCTGATCGGCTTATCTTTAGATCCCGTTTGTGGAGCTAGTCCCATTATAGCTTGACAAATAAGCTGCACATGTAAAACATTCAGAGCGGTGAACTCGTAATTTCCATGTGTGCCTGGAAACTCGGGAAGAAATCCTCCTCCCCGGCTGGTAAGGCAGCGCCTAATGGAGTCCTCTGAACAGCCTTTGCTGTTATTGTCCACACTTCTCACTGTGTCACCATTTGTGGGAATTTCAAGGAAAATGTGGAAACTGATGATTTAAATTGCCGCTGGATCTGCTTGGCTTAACTCTTTTACCTTACTGAATCTCTGTGGTTGAGTAGTACCACCCGTGGGCAGAGGTTTTCAGGAGCAGGACCTACCCATAAACCTTCAACCTATGTGAAGCTGAATAGATCTTTAAGGACTTTTATTTTGAAAGAAATATCAGTGATTTTTTAAAAAAAATATTTTGCATTAGGTAGACTCCTAATATGAAATAAGTGTAAATAAAATAATTCTTTAAGTACAATCTAAGCTAGTTATGGGATATTGTTCCATTTTTATGGTACTCAGTTTTGAAACAGAATGATTGGAGTTTATTAAACACAAAGGCCTTCAGGGCTCTTTTCCGGTAATCAGATACATAACTTAAATCCGTAAAAGTGCTTTCTTGGAACCACTGTTGCTAAAGGGGTGACACAATTTACTTTTGTGCTTGACATGAGTCCTTCAAGTAATAGATACCATTTTATTGCAGGATGCATAAACTACACATTATTGTCTACAGTAGAAACAATTATAACTAGACTTGCTTATTCATGTTCACCCATAATATCATTATAGAATGATTTGAGGTTAAAGCTAAGAGTACTAAAAAATACATTTTATTTTTATACAGAATCTGCAATAAATACTGCCACAAAAATCTCTGCAGAGTCAATAGAAGGATTTAAGAGGGAAGGGCAAATTTATGTGTGCAACCAGAAATACCAGGTTTGCTATATACTACAGTTTGAGAGGGAATGGAAGAATATCAGTTATTTATGAGAGAGGAAAGAACACCTTCTGTTTACAATGTTGTAGTTAGTCCTACCAGTTGAAATCTTTTACCGCAGCTTCTAGAGATATATGTCAGCCCTGACTTCCCCTCACTGGAAATAACATAAGCAACAATTTTTCAAGAATGAGTGTTCCTCACTTCTCTCTGAGGCCACGTGACTAGAAGATCACATTTCAAAATAAAGCAAGGAGGATTTTCCAATGTTACCTTTTTGAACCAGCATTTTTATAAACTCTGAATTGTACCTTGTAAACAGCAATGCTCAAGTTCATGTCAGATCTTGACTTCTAACTAGTTGCAGACCAGTAACACTAGCACTTGGTCATTACTTATTGTAAAGAACTTGACTTTTCTTTCCTAAGGTAGGGAAATAAAGGCAGGCATCTGATTCAAATCAGTTTTCTAGAAGCTCATGAAATCATTGCAAAGAGGCTGAGTACTGCATGGATAAAGAAGATATCCGAAGTATTTCAGATTTGGACAATCTGAATTAGAATGTCATTCTAATTTAGAAACCAGCAGGGGGATCAGGAATTCAAGGAAGAAAGGAGTCTAAAACAGCATTTAAAGGCACCTATTAGAAAATGATGGATTATTATGTCTATCAAAAGACCAGAGAGCTTTCACCTCTGTTTCGATACTTCCTTTCTCATATCAAGCACTGCTTCACAACTATTTGGGACCCTGCAAAAAGTTATTCAAATTCTAGTACAAGGTTGTCTGTACCATAAATAAAATGATTTGTGTTGAAATCATCAAGTTTCTCCACAGACAGTCTCAGAGAAAACAATGATTTAATGAGCAAGGGGAACAAATGACTCTCTTACTCTTTGGATGTGGTCTGTCGCGGCAAATTTCAGGTGCATTGTCAAAATAATGGTGAGGGAGTGTACGCTTCTGCTCCCCATGTCACAAAGCTCCTGTGAACAAATAGATATGTTCACTATTGGGACTTCTCAGATTGTCTTTTTTCACTGGGAATCAGTTTCATTTTTCTTTAGAGAAAACCATGGAAATACCAGTACTTAAATTGCCAATCTCTGTTCCCTAAAGCAGGTAGTGCTGCTGAAAGTTTCTCCCTAAGGCACCCCGAGGCAAAGTCCCACTGTGTCTCTGCTCGAGGGATATCTGTCACTCAATAAAAACGTAGTTTGCTGTGCCAGAGTGCTTCGGCCCATTGGTAACAAAAAGTCTGCTACCGCTGCAAACGGAGTGCTTTTCCAAGGCTCCTGGCAAACACTGAAGAACTGATTTGAAATATTAAAACCCCTGCATACAGGTGTCACCTGAAAAGAAGACAGCAGAAATAAGCAATGAAAGGAAGAAGAACCCTTTAATTCACAATATCTAGGGTCAGAGTCAAGGCAGAAATGGAACAAATAAGGCAGGAATCAGAAAGTACCTAAGTATGGTGTCAAAAGTCAAAAGACAAAGTCTGAAAGTACGGGAGGAGCCAAAGGCTACAGATGAAGGCTTGAAGCACCGGCTAACTAGAGAACAATGTGGGCTGCTCCAAAGGTTACCTGTGGTTAGGCTGTGGTTACCAAAGCTCAAGCTGAAAAGAGCAGTTCTTTGATCCTGGCTAATGAACCCCAGCTAGAGAGAACTGAGGCTAAACTCAGATACCCGAAAGCAAGCCACAGCAGAGCACGCTCTTAGTTTAAGGGCATAGCTTAATCCAGTGTTTGAGGTAAACTGCAGAAGTCGAGAGACTGAGTCAATGGTTAGACGGTTGCACTGTGCTTTGGTGCAGTATTCTGTTCAAGCATTTTGCTATTCTGTTTCTCCAGCAAGAACCAGATATTGAAAAGAATGGGAATACCAGTTCAGTACTCCCAGAAAGTCATGAAAAGGATTTTGTTTCTTTCCATGGACTTTGGATGAGGTTCACAAAGCCTTTAGGAGCTCAGTTTGTTGGGTGATCGTGAATCATTTTCTTTCTTATCCTACAGGTACATCCTCTACTTTGGCAGGCTGTCTGCTGCTGTTTTTCAAAGATTTTGAGAAACTGAATAAAAGGAAGTAAGCATTAGACAGGGTAATTTTCCTGTGATGAATTAGGGCTGGGCATTCATTTGTTCCTTTGAGAAATCTTTGATCTGGTTTTATATCTTAGTTGTCCTTGATGGGAAACAAACAGAGCCTTTGTCAGGTAGTCATGAGTGGGATAATACCCGTACCTTAAGATGCTTACCTACTTCCAGTAGGCTTAATGATCATCTGTCTTCTTCAGACTCTTGAGAACTTGTGTAACATGCCATAAGGGGGAAAAGAAAGGAGCAAGAATAATATAGATCAGCACTTTAGGCCATGTTATAAACTATGTGGTAATTTGGACTGCTGCATTTACAGTTAAGTTCTACCAGATGACACATACAGAATGAATCATAACATGCCTGAGTCTGCACACCCTTCTGATTGCAGTGAGCTCAGGGCAAGAAGGGGCAAAGGGATTAAGTACTCAGTTGTCTCCTTCCTCAAGAGGCCAAATCAAAGACCTGCCTCCTGATTTACAGATCTCTGGGTTTTGCCACATCTCACTCCAGCCCAAAAGTTCAGCGTCAGTAGTTTTTCTATATATTTACTTATATAAGTATTACATATATTTACATATTTATACAGACACACACATACTTACAGAAACAATATATACCTACTAACTTCCACAGTTTCAGCATTGTTTGCATACGTCAGATGTGTGACCGGTGTTACAAGGCACATTGCCATATGACTGCAAGGGACCGAGCTGCCATTGCTGCAAGTAAGCTGCTGGTGAAAGCAGCCTCTTCCTTTCCTGAAAGCTTATGTCACAAAATGATAGCAAGGAAGACAAAGCTCAGGCTTTTCTGAAACGACATTATTGCCCTTTTGCTGACCTCTTTGCTGTACTTGAGCGACTGGCAGCACTAAGCTATTAAGAAACAGGGCGTGCACGTTGCACCCAAAAATCTTTCATAAACACCCGTCTATCATGGCTTCTTAGGAGGAAAATGTACTTTTGCCATTGCTCCTGGCATCTTGGAACAACACTGCACACCGTTTGGTTCCCTGACCTTACCAGCTGGGTCTAGCTGCATGTAGAGCTTAGCAAAAAGCAAACACGGTTCAGTCTAGAGCATGTCCCATGGGCTCTTTTCTTTTTTTTCTCTTCGTGAATTGTTACTGACAGTGTTCTTCCATAAGTACCGATTTTCAGCATTCCTATGGTCTCATTCAGCTTTTTTCTGTAGGTCTTGTTGAGACAGGAGGGTGAAAATAAACACATTTCTGGTGGGTGAATGGACGCCTCAGAAATTTGTAGTAGGATGGAAGAGATTTGTTTTTTCTTTTTCCCTGTTTTCAGTCCAGGTTAGACTTCTGTTGCATATGCAGCAATTGCCTTCTGCACAAGAAGTGGACATCAGTGTTTAAGAGTCATTTTTTTTATGTCACAGCCTACAGAATGTGCTTTGAATATTCTTTTAAAAACACAAACTTCAGCCTTTGAGTTACACCAAAACTAAATGAGAGCCTGGGCACAACGAGGCTTATTCTCTTCAGCTCAAAAAAGCACTGGGGTGAAAAGCTGAAGTCTTGATCTTAGCAAAAGTACATCATGCACCCTCCGAAGGAGCTCATTCCCCATCCTGCCTCTTCCCCCCTGCTACCACCAGCTGCCATCCCATGATGATTGCAATGGGCAATTACAGCTTCTCATGGAGAAGGAGAGGGTAATTCAGAGAATTCAGTGAGTTCAGTTTATACCCTCCTATACTCCCAGTATGGCCTGCCTGGGGCTGTTTTGCAACAGTGAGTTTAGCCCAGTGACAGCTGTTTCTTTCATCATCTGTTTTTTATATGTTACATTTCTACTTAACATTGCTCTCTGTCAGGTCTAATCATTCTTTTCTTCTGAGGGGCTGCTTTCTGAAAGGGGCTAAAGAATTTATTCTCCAGGCTAAAATATCCTGCACTGAAAAAGAGCTAGAGAGAAGTATATTACCCTGAAAGCAAATTTTGTTTTGGCTTTAATGCCTGGAAATGGGGTAGCAGAAATGGAGGTAAATACCTTATTGGAATTAGTCATTAGCCTCTCCACTTCCCCTCTTACAAGAAGACAGAAAGCTTGAGGCAAGTCCCTGGCAGCAGTTGCAAAGTTGGGTGGGGATTCCCTTCCACAGCAGAATGAGCAATTATTCGCTATCATTACTTGATCCTTTTTAATTAGCCTTTGGACATCTGTTTTACAACTCGGTTTCTCTCCAGTTGCATGAAGTAGTGTTGGGGTCATGTAGGCTCCACTGTTCTTTCTCTCTCTTCTGTTCCTCTGAAAGCCCACCGACTCCCACACAGAGGATCATCAACCAGTAAGGATGGAATAATTCTCAGGAAAAAAAAAAAAAAGTTAACCCTAATGACGTGTACTAAATTCTAAGATAAAAAATTTATGCTGAAATTGCAAGTCAGTACTTGAGCAGATTAGGTTCACATGCAAGACTTTCTAGCTATACCAACAGAAAGGATATTCAATTTGTGTACCAACAGAAAAACAGGAAAGTTGAGGAGAAAAACAAGAGGCCAGGAAATCTTCTGAGGAGAGAAGTCAGTAGGGGTGGAGGTAGCTAACAAGAAGATAAGAATCTAGGGCAAGGTTTTGCTAAGGTTTGATATATTGGTTTTATTTGTAAAGGCAGGCTAATTTTGTGTCAGAATGACCCAGAATTACAGAGACTTTTCCATCTATGTACTAAGGGGCTATATTTCATGCAATTTTTAGGTATTAGAGTTCTTGTATCTCATTTCACTACCTCCTGCATAAAATAAGCTTTATGCAAATAAATGCTTGAGATTTCTGCATTGCTCTATGTTTTCAAAGGTCTGACAATGCACTAATTATTAAATGAAGGTAATGATCTTTCATAACATTTTTTCTACATCATCATTCAGAAAAAGTCGCAGTAAACTTCACAGATCTGACCTAATTAAAACCAGCATCAAACACATGCCTGTTCGGTTCGGATTCTGATTTCCGAGTATAAATAAGAAGCTGATTCCATAATCGTGAAGCATAAATACGAAAGGCTCCAGCCACCAAACGTTTTCAATTTATATTTAGGACAAGCTAATAAATCAGACTCTGACCTCAAAGTATAACTGGAAACATAAATGAAAGTCAATTGTAAGGATATTCTGGAGTAATGTGAAGAACCAGATAGGTAAACAAAAATACTTTAAAAATATCAGTATAAAGTATTACTGCTAACCGATGAAAGGTTTTCAGCTCCAGGGTGTTTTATTCCAAGACTTTGCAGACTTTTTTTTTTGCTTTACAGTAAAACAGCTGTACTTACTTATGCAATCTAGCAGGCTACAGAATTGTATCAGTAAATGAACTTAAACTGTTTGCAGGGTACCAGTTGTGAGAATTCTCTTAAACCAGCACACCAAGATTCGAGGTCTAAATGCTGCTGATACCATCTGTGCCGAGTGGTCACGAACTGCAACTAGAGACCTGTCCCAACAGTGCCATTATAAAAATTGCAGGGTGATCCTTTATGAATGGCATCTTCTGTGATCTTTCTACACCTTGTGCCAGAAATAGATTTTAGTCTATTATTTAAGAATTCATTTCCAGTCTCCGCTGAGGCAAGCAGAGTATCTTCATCTAGAACTCCCTTGTGCTTATTCTTGTATCTCAGATGTAGAATTCACCCTTGTTTTTCCTCTGTTCACTGATAATGAAAAAAGCCCCGTTCTTTAACTTACTTCTTTTTTCCTTTACAGTTCTCCAAAGAGAAGGAAGAGCTGCTTGCCAAATACTGCTGTCAGTCTGACATAACTGTGGGCTTGATCACATGAAAATTGAAAGTGTTTCTCTTTTCAATTGATTAAATTATTAACTACAGCCTTCTTTAATAGAGCAGTCAGCATAACTCATCCATAAACTCAGCATGGAGCACTGTGTTCACCATGCTCTAAATTGCTGACAAACAGTTTATGGTTTGTCACATTTGGCAATCTCTGTACAGAAAAAAGGCCAGTCTTAAGCTGAAATAAAAATAGGTGCTTTAACCAGAACTTGGAAACAACTGGTAGGAAGAGAGGTTGTGCAAATATGTATCAAGAATGTTCAGCTTTTCTTTTCTCATTTTACTAGCTTTAGTTTTATACATCATCATAACTGTCCTTTCCAGTCAAGTACCATCTGTAAACAATGCAATGTAAACAATGTTAAGATTTTGTATTGTGTAATCAGACAACATTTCTAACATATTCAGCTAATGCTAGGCATTTGTAAAATAGAATGCTAGCTAAAGGAGTGAGGAAGGTGAACTTGGAACATCTTGACTCTATTATCTTACTCTCATAAATCTCCCTGTCTCGGCTGACACTGACCTTAGAATGTTTTTTCCACCTCTCCACCTTCTGGCAACTTTTTGAAAGTTGACAATTGTGATTTTTTTTTTTTTTTAGAAAAGCATTTTGTTTTGACTTTCTGCAAAGATCTAGTATAAAAGAAAAATAATAAAGTAATGTCTAATAATTTTAACTATTCAGACAGATACAGGGTTCCATTTCAATAACTCTTGGGTTTTGCAGCTTCCAGAGAAGCCCTGGAGAACCAGAACGTCAACTTGCTATGTGTTTTACACACATCTAGGAAAAGACACATCTTCATACAAAGTGATTACATAATTCTCAGCCCCATCTCCTCTAAGATGATCTAGATGAACAGGTCTTCACGGCAACACAAAGCTCTGCTGAGGTTAGTCAAGCCACAGCTGGGCACGTGGTACCATCCCCTTAAAGTAGTCCACTGAATCATAACCCAAATGGCAGCAAGCAGTAAAAACAAAGTGCGGAAAAAAGCAGTAGTAACATGAGTGGCATATGTATATGGCTTGTGCATGGGTTTGCTTTATAATGTAAGACAGAGCCATCTGAGAATCCATGGGTGGTATCTGACTCTTCAGTGGCAGCTAATGTGTCTGTTGGTTAAAATGACGACCGTCTAGCAAAGCCATGTAAGGATTAAAGATTGGAATAGCAGGAGTGTCACAGATCAGAATTCAGTAGCTTCTTTATATACTAGAAATACCTTAAGAAGCCAAAATATTCTTGACCTGATTAAATCTGATCTCTAAAAAGCACTGAAAATCTGCATGGCATAAACCTGCCCCAAGAATAACGTTTCTGGAAAGTCTTGTCTCAAGTAGAATATAGATTCAGGGCAGGATTACTGATTTTATTTTTCCTAGTTTATTTAAAGCAATTACTGTAGACGTTATTATAAACACTGCCTTTCAGTTTCTGTGACCATATGACCAGGATTAAGAAGTATTATCTACCCTAGAACATGGGCTGGCATTGTAGCGTATCCAGCTATTAGCTGATATAAGGAGCTCACAGACCGGATGAAGTACTTCACCGGCTGACAGACATTTACAGCTGTATTGAGGATGAAAACTGACAGATGACGAAATTTGGAGCCAAGATAGGACAAAGAAAGGTCTTCAGTATTTCTGCTAGCCTCTTTGTTGCCTTTAAATACAGAGAAACTCTTTTACAGGTATGACCGCCCTTTCAGCATTTAGATGCATACCAGAAACCTGTGGATTTCTGAGAATAAGGGGTCTACAAAAGCCATCTTCTTCTACCTTCTGTTTTACCTTTGACCTACCGGTAACTGTAGATTTGAAGTTCTCTTCCTGCATTGGGAATACACAACCTAACATGTAAAAGGGTGTAATATTTCAAGAATTTGAATAGTAGAGTAATATTTGCAAAATGCTTCCTCTTTCGGAAGCTCCTAGGATCCTGAAATGTGCCATAGGGCCAAATCACAAATGGTTATTACCTAACTTTGCTACTGTTCTTTATAGCGAACTGGACCTTATTTATACCATTTAGTACAACTTCTCCATCCAGACACAAATAAACCACTTTCTGTACTGTGATCCCCAATTCCAGAACAGTACAATGTTTTTCCTTTTTAAAACCTTTGCTTCCATCTACCCCTCGCATATGTTAGTAAAACACTTCTTGACATAGAAATACATTCTTTGCTTCTGACACAAAGCATAAGAAGAAAAGCTCCATAAATGACCATTTTCCTTACATCATCTATTTTTAAAGAATTTTATAGACACTAATAGAGTGTTATGGGTGTCATCCAAATTTTAGTGACATAAGTGAAAAAACTCCCACCATTTCAGTGACTTCAGTGAGTGTTGGATGTTACATGAGTAATGTTCATTGCATAAATCTGGACAGCTTTCATTCAGAGACCATTTTTAGATTTCAAACTTTACTTTTTTCCAATAATTATTTTTGTTGTTTCTGTTTCATGTAGATTTTTCATGTTTAGTTTCTGATCCAAATCAGAATAAAGAAGTCAAACAGCTTTGATAATTTCATACAATTGATATATTTGTCAATGTCCGATGTGTAGAACTACTACACATCAAGAAACCAATGTAGCCCAGGATTCAGACACTGGAGAGATTAAAATTATGACTCCATAGTTTCCCTATTTTGTGTAAGATATTGCATTTCACTCACAGATGAATGACAGATTTATTAATACTATGTATATATAATTCTTCTATAGAAATATGTGTGTATATATATAAATGACTACATCAACATATAGAGAATACAAGCACAAGATCATTTGACTTATTCATGTTAGTTTAAATTTGCTTATTTTGATAATCTATTATAGATGACAATAGAAATTCAAAAAAGGGCAGAAGCACAAATGAGGAAAAAACTCGAGATTAATTTTGGAGTTAACTGATTTTATTTAAATAGAATAGCTGCTTGCTACACAGTTTTCAAGTTGTTTGAATTGTAAAAGGTATTTTAACAAACAAAAAAGTAGAGACCAGTGACGAGTGGCTTTCCTCAGGGGTCGGTACTGGGACCGGCACTGTTCAACATATTTGTCAGTGACATGGACAGTGGGATCGAGTGCACCCTCAGCAAGTTTGCCGATGACACCAAGCTGTGTGGTGTGGTCGACACGCTGGAGGGAAGGGATGCCATCCAGAGGGACCTTGACAGGCTGGAGAGGTGTGCCTGTGTGAGCCACATGAAGTTCAACAAGGCCAAGCGCAAGGTCCTGCACGTGGGTCAGCACAATCCCAAGCACAACTGTAGGCTGGGCAAGGAATGGATTGAAAGCAGCCCCGAAGGAGAAGGACTTGGGGGTATTGATTGATGAGAAGCTCAACATGAGCCGGCAGTGTGCGCTTGCAGCCCAGAAAGCCAACCGTGTCCTGGGCTGCATCAAAAGAGGTGTGACCAGCAGGTCGAGGGAGGTGATCCTGCCCCTCTACTCCGCTCTTGTGAGACCCCACCTGGAGTACTGCATCCAGCTCTGGGGTCCCCAGTACAGGAGAGACATGCAGCTGTTGGAGCGAGTCCAGAGGAGGGCCACGAAGCTGATGGGAGGGATGGAGCACCTCTCCTATGAGGACAGGCTGAGAGAGTTGGGATTGTTCAGCCTGGAGAAGAGAAGGTTCCGGGGAGACCTTACAGCAGCCTTCCAGTACCTGAAGGGGCCTACAGGAAAGATGGGGAGGGACTGTTTACAAGGGCATGTAGAGATAGGACAAGGGGTGATGGGTTTAGGCTGAAGGAGGGTCAATTTAGATTAGGTGGTAGAAAGAAATTCTTTACAGTGAGGGTGGTGAGGCACTGGAACAGGTTGCCCAGAGAAGTTGTGGATGCCCCCTCCCTGGAAGTGTTTAAGACCAGGCTGGATGGGGCTTTGGGCAACCTGGTCTAGTGGAGGGTGTCCCTGCCTGCAGCGGGGGGGATTGGAACTAGATGATCTTTGAGGTCCCTTCCAACCCAAACCATCGTATGATTCTATGATTCTATGAAACATTGTGTCTCTTTTGCAGATGCAGATTCTTCTAGCTTGTTAAAGATTTCTAAGTGAACTCTCCAATAACACAGACTGGCATGAAAAAAATGTTATTTTAGAACGTGCCTGCATTAGAACAGCTTCTGGACCATAAATTTTAAAGTTTCAGAAAATGTTTACTACATTTGAGGAGATCCTTCTAGGAATAAGGAACCATAGGCATATTTTGGTAGTCAGTTTTTCAGCCATAAGTCTTTGGGCAATTTAAGCAAGTTAGTAGATAATAGTATAACTGAGAAATGGGAATGATCTTCATAAATGGAGATCTAAACAGTTTTAATTCTCTCAATTTATGATTCAGTATTCTGTAGTCATTACCTAAATTATTAACAGAGATCCTACACCAGCAAAATACTTACAACAGCATTGTCATACAACGAAGAATAATTGGAAGTAGGAATAAAAATACATTTCTGATATCCTTTTATAGCAGCTGATGGAAAAACGTTGATTTTTTTTAAAAGGTAACTATTCAGTCACTAGTTAACTTGATAGAAGTACCTACTTCAAGCTAGTTCAGGTAGAAGAAATCTAACATGGCTGTGGGCATATCATGCTCTGAACTGAAACCTTGAAAGAGTCATGGATCAGAATCAGAAAGTGTATGACAAATGAAGTTTCCACAGGGTTGACACTAGAGCAAACCTCTAAATGTCTTCAGTGGACTGGGCCTCTGAAAACAGCTTCTGTGCCATGGAGAAATCCAGCAACCAGAAGGAGTGAATTTCGTGATTCCTGTGGGTACTTTCTTAGCAGTACTGATGCTTTCAAGAGAAGACTGGTCATAGAAAGTCTTCAGCATTGGCAGCTAAAGTAGAGTTTCAAAAGGATGCAATTTCATGCTTCCATATAAAACTTTTTTTTTCTTTTTAAATTCTGAGCCAAAACTCTATTCAATTTGGCATTGCTTCTTCTATGTATGATGCAGATGGTAGAATAGCACATGAAAGTTTGAAAGTCGAGAGCATTGCTACATCTGCTTAATTTGCTATGCAAATGAGCATACACAAGTAGTAAGTACTTTGCTCTTTGCAGGTAACTGTTTAGTTATGGCTCATTTTGAAACAAGACTTTACTTTTTATCCAACAACTGAAGCACAAGAATCACAAAGGGAGAAAAGTTTTATCTGGTGTTTGTCATTTTCTGCGTTATGTTTTATTTTTGATAGTGTTCTTCTTCTTCAAAATCTCCGTTAGCTTTTACATACTGGGCTATTTGGTTCAGGTAACCTGCTGCTTAGAACAGAGTCATTGTGGGTGACATTATGAGGTACCTTTCTTTATTTATTAGGCTTCAGTATTCCTAGACAGGGAGAAAGTTAAAATAAATGAGATGAAGAAGAGACTGGCAAAATAAAAATGCATAGTATTGTGATGCGTTGACCTGGCTGCCAGATGCCCACCCAGCCACTCTCTCACTACCCATCCTCAGCAGACAGGGGAGTAAATAAGGTGAAAAAGCTTGTGGGTTGAGATAAATACAGAGAGACCACTTCCCAGTTATTGTCAATAGGCAAAACAGACTCAGAGAAAATTAGTTTAATTTATTGCACAAAGAAATCAAGTTTGATGGTGAGAAGCAAAGTCAAAAATTAACACCACCACCCCCCCCTTTTTTTTTCCTAGGCTCAACTTCACTCCTTCAGCCCCAACTCCTCTACGTCCTTTCCCTCACCCCCCAGGGCTGTGCAAAGGGATGGGGAGTTGGGGGTTATGGGGCCAATCCATAACAGTTCCTTTCTGCTGGTCCTTCCTCCTCACACTTTTTCCCTGTGGGTCCTCTCCACAGGCTGTGGTCCTTCAGGATGAACCTGCACCAGCCTGGCGTCCTCCATGGGCTGCAGCATGGAAATCTCCGCCAATATGGTTCTCTTCATTGGCTGTAAGGGAATATCTGCTTCACTGTGGTCTCTTCCACAAGCTGTTGGAGAATCTCTGCTCTGGTGCTTAGAGCACCTCCTCCTTCTTCTCAGGCCTTGATATTCACAGGGTTGTATCTCACACTTATTTTCCTCGCTCCTCACACTGTCGTGAGCAAATTTTGGCCTTTATAAAATATGTTTTCCCAGAGGTGCCACCAGCTTGGCTGATGTGCTCAGCTGTGTACAATGGTGGCCAGCCCCTGGTCTCTTCCCACAGAGACCACTCCTGCAGCTGCCCTGTTGCCAAAACCTTGCCATGTAAACCCAATGCCATTACAAAGACAAGGAAAGCTCACTGTAGTTTAGAAAAGGTGGAGTTTCTCACTCAGCCCCAGTTTTTCCTACTTGCAAGTTACACGTGGGAAGCTTCCTTCCAAGCCAGAGGTTACAAGTTGCCCTCACAATGCACTTCCCCATTCCTCTGGATCACTCTGTGTATTGCTCTACAAGTGGAGTACCAGAAGGAGAGAGGCAGGAAGGCATAAGCCAACAAAGACCTTTGGGACGGTGCTCATTATACACTGTCGCAGCCGAAGAAACTTCCAGCCAGAATTGTTACAAGAACCATCTGTTTGCTGTTCATTAATATTCAGGAAAGTGAGACAATCTAGCTGAAAATCCCATGAGAAACAAATATTTTGGGGAGAGGGACAGCACAAGCTGACTTTCTGCTCACCTGACTTTCTTCATATACCTCCAAAGAAAAAAATGGAGCCACGTAAGACCACACTGGATGTTTCCGATAACTTCTCAGACTCTCTTTAGGCAGAAACAGCAATCATGCTATGTGTAAAAAGGGTGTAACAGAAAGAACTGCTTTCCAAAGACTATCTTAATCTTCTGTAGCCATTTAAAGCAACCAGGTAAGAAGAATGAAGGTACTTAGATTAGTAATGGCTACTGTCACCTTGCTTCTCTGAACGGAGTTAAATATACTGCACAACAGCTGTGACAAGAGGTTGTTGTGCATCCTCTTACCTCATTTCAGATTCTTGTTCAGGTACCTGTTTTTGCCTTCCATACCCCCTCCTGTTTCATCTTTTCTCAGCTCTGGCTGCTTCTGAAGGCTTTCCTCATCTCTCCACTTTACTGCTTGGTCCAGCTATTTCCTCAGTTCTTTTACCTGGTAGCATCCTTGTTTTGTGCTCTAGCTCCTTCACAGGCATTATTCTTCTCTTGCTCTTATTTGACTGCTTTCTGGCAAATCTTTTCTCTTTTCCAGCCCTTATTGCTGTGCCTTCCAGCCTCCACTACCTGCTCAGCTTGGCAGTGGCAGCAGTAGATGAAAAACAGGCATCAGACACACTTACCCCTATATGGTATCCCTTGTGTGATGGTCATGATGTTTATCCCACCCTTGCTGTGGACTGGTCAGCATATGTGTTTACCCTGGCCAGTTGGTCTAAAAAGAAAACAAAAACAAACCCCAGGCACTGTAAATCAGAGTAATACAATAGGAGTGTTTCTCATCTTGTTTATGTCAGTTGTACAAAATTGACGTAAGTGTGGTCACTCCTGGTTTACCTGGTTGTTTGTGAAATTTAAGTCAATAGCTGTGAAAATGAACTGTCATGGAAGAATAAGGTGAGCTTGGGCTTAATACCTAACTCCAGTATTACACCAGTATAATGTCTCTGAAATCAGTGGCATTGCTCTAGCATAAAAATGTAGTAAGCTGTGGGGAATGAAATCCTGTTTTGTTGCCTCTGAGAATTTTCGGAGTCTGCCTGATATGGCATGAGTCAAAAATATTTTGTTATTCACTGCTTTTTCTAATTATCAGATTTGTCTCCAGTCCATTTTGCGGTGTTGGCCAGCACTTGATCTGAGTCAAATTTTCCATACAATCCACACTGCTTTATGTTTCAGTGTTTTTTTTCTTCCGCCTTAAAACCAGAACAGAAGAGCTGGCTAAGCATGTACAAACCTGCCTGATGAAAAGACTTGTTTTTCCTTTTCCCTCACCCCTTCTTTTCCATTTAATATTAGTACCAAGATAAAATACAGTTTAAGTAGCATAGTGTTTAGAATTATGAATTGGAGAAAGGGATTAGCAGATCATCAATCTGTTCACTTGCCAGTGGACCACTTAATCCACACAAGTCATCTTAGTTAAAGAAGCCAATCTCTTGGAGATAGTATTAAATTTTATATTAAGGAACTGTGGTATATGTGTGCTGTTGTTTTGAGGCGACTAGTTTCAGCATCCCTTTACTCCTGGGCTTAATCTATGGAGAATTATTTAGGGTTGAAAAACATCTCTAGTCACATAAAAGCATATGAGAAAAACAAACAACTGGAATGAATAAATAACAAATCCTCCGGTTCCTCAGCAGTGCTCACTGAGTGGTGTCATCACTTGGCCCAAGATCCTACTTATATTCTTCCCATTATGTACCTGATGCTGGCATTGCTGTTTCCACCCATTTCTGCATTTGGAGGAAGGACGTTCACTTTTGAAATTTAGGTGAAATTTCATCTGCAGGTTGCTTCCCGACAATTTCAGGCACTACAGTCTGGATCCTTGACAGACTGTTTGGTGGAAGAAGGGGATTACTTGGTCTGGGTGACATGATAGTTTAGCTGAATTTTCTGAGCATGGTGTAGACCTAAGATCCATCATTGCAACTACTGATTCAGACAGTTTCCTACTGAAGATAACAGCCATAGTTAGGTGGCTTCCAGGCTTGCTGTGTTGTCTTGCTTAGTGAAAATATGCATAAAAACCTGCTTTGGTTTGCAAGTTATGGCTGAAGGATCTCCCTTGATGAAACTGTAGTTTTTGGACAAAAAGGGAACGGTCTCTTTCCTATACATTATACTAAAAAAATTTCAGCATTGCTGGCTTTGCTAGAAAATTCCCAGTGGTGTTGGCTTTGGAAAACAGAGAAGATCAGAAGCCTGGCTTAAAAAATCACTGATTTGCAACTCACCAGGAATAAAAGAACCCAGTAGCTGCCATTGCACTTCAGTTCCTTTTATTTTTCTGATTGTGTCTTGAGTTGTGTGCTGCCTTTGTCTCATCTGGGGTCAAAGACATCAAAAAAACCCAAATGTTTCTGAAGTTGAAAAAAACATTAAACTTCTGGTCCAGGTGGAACTTTTTTTTTTTTTTTTAGGACATCAAATAGATCTGAGTGTTACATCCGGCCTTAAATGCTCTGTTTTAGTTTTACACTTTTGAACTAAAATCTTTTTCTTACCCTGACTGATGT
The DNA here is from genome assembly GCF_028858705.1 of Grus americana. NCBI lineage: Eukaryota > Metazoa > Chordata > Aves > Gruiformes > Gruidae > Grus > Grus americana. The sequence continues at coordinate 81,857,787 of NC_072852.1, forward strand.
CAGCTGAAAGAAAGTTCCAAGTAAAACGCCCTTTACAGTGCTATTTTAGGGCTGAGGCCATTATTTCTCTCTTCTCTTCGTCTTCGCATTTTCCTGATGCAATCCTCAGCCTGGCCTTGGGCTCACCTCACAGACATTAAAAAACAAAAACAACAAAAAAGTGAAACCAGAGGGACCCTTCAAACTTCAAAATTTTGCTTTCAGAGTAGGCTCAGAACCTAGTGATTACCTTCCTCTGAAACAGCTTTTCTGATTTCCCAAGCTTAGAAAAATTGGAATCTTTGAAAGGCCTGGTGGCAGATATATATCTTTTTTTTCTTTTCATTGAGCCTATAACTCAATCTGGCAATGAAGAAGTCTACAAAAGAAACACTGCAGAGAGGAAGTAGCTCAGTAAGGCTTGGCAAATACCTTCAAAGAATAGCTATTCTTCCAAGTTAGATCACTACAAACACAAGCAAACACATATTAGTGTATCGCCTTATCTAGGATTTTTCTGATGAGTAGAGGGGGTGCTTAGGGGGTAATATCCTACCAAAATGACTCAGTTCTTTTTGCAGCAATTAATCTTCCACGTTTGGTTTTACACTGCTTTGCAGTTGGCCTCACCAAAGTGCCAGAAGGTCAGATTGCTTGTCCAAGGTCATCAAATGACTCAGTAGATTAAGTGAAAACTGAACTCAGAGGACCACCCTGCTTTATAGCTTTTGTTTTAGGGATTCAACCTACACAGTTTCTCTGGCATTTCACACTTTCCATTAATCCCATTGGCTATCAGCCATGAAGATATTGCAGAAAGATTCAATACATGTAAATGTGCACAGTGATATATACTTCAAGCTGATGGAAAATACATTGGACAAGCATGATTTAGTTCCTCTGCATTAAAAATACCTTTCAGGCCTGTGGCTCAAAAATAAAAGAATATGAGAATACTATTTGTGGCTTTCCCTGCATTTACTAAGATGAATAAGATGAATCTTTCATCTTATTTCACTCTTGCACTAACCACACATATTCAAAATCCCATGTTTTTGTTTCCAACTTCTCAACTTACTCCTATCTGAAAATGAAATTAGTAGCTTGATTGTTATGACTACTCTCCTGTTGATGTCCTCTGGATGCAGAATAGATAAATTCCAAATTTCAGGGTAAGATATTTATTTACAGTTTTCCCATTTGTAGAAACCGAGAGCTAGAGATGTGATGAAGTTCTCAGTTCATCAGTAGAGCAAGCAAGGCAAACTTTCATCTAAGAACTTGTTCTCTAGCCAGTGGTGAAAGCCTTGTAAAAGTGAGAAATTGCCTCGTTCTAAAGCAGGTTGTGTTCTAAAGAAATTGGATGTGGAAATGGCAGACTTAAGAAGGAGCTACTTGTTACTACATTTCATTAAGGAGCAACAGTAGTAACTGACCCTTGTGAAACTGTGTAACAGGATAAAGCCCTGTGCTGCTGTAGCAAGGTCTGCAAAGATGCTCCAGAGCATTGCAAGGTGGTTAACTAGCAAGAAAAGGAATCTTTTCCTTCTTTATGACAGCGTCCTTTGACCTCTTAACACAAGCATTAAGTGCCTCCCTGACCTGACAGTTTGCACAAACACTCAAAATAGTTATTATATCATTTGGATTAAAGAATTCTGTCTCCTGTCTGACATTCTATAGGTTTCACTTCACACATTCCTCTGCAAAACCAAGTCCAACCTCATTGGTAAGCCTCATCCTTTTGGAAACTTTAGTGGGAATCTCCCAGGACTGAGCTTTCTACTGCCATTTTCAGTATTTTCAGCCTTTCCGCTTTGGGTTCTGTGTGAGTTCTGGAAAAGATACTGATCAGTTCAGACATTTTCTGAGTCAGTTTGCTGCTTCATTTCCTTCCGTAAGAATTACTCCCATCAGCCAATGGTGATAAACAGCTTCTGGAGACCCGTTCACTGAGGTTTTCTTACTTTAGGATGTCCTTGTTGCATGGTAAGAGGGCAAGGAAAACAGCACAAAAAACATTTCAAACATTTTTAAGGGAATGAAGGTGGCTACTTGTTAGCCAGAAAAGGCAGTCTCTTTGTGTTGCATGAGTACTCCATGTCTATGCAAATGGAATAGAAAAGCTGCCAGTAGATGGTGGCCAGGATTGGTAGCAGAGTTCCCAAGTTTTATAGTACCATTAAAATGTGTGTAAATTGTTTCCTTCGATTTATGTCAACTATTAGTATATAGCATGCCCTCTTGGAACCCCCACTGCTTCCCACATCTCCATGAAGAAACTCTGCCATTTCCTCTACACTGAAAATCTCTGCATATACCCCCACAGCTTCATCTGTAAGTCAGATGTGCCTGGAGGGCCATAAGTAAAGCTCCAGGGAGGGACAGACTTGCAGAAAATTCTGCTGAAAGTTATGTGATCATCCTTACTTATGGATCAAAATCTACATGCATAATAATAAGTGCTACAGGAATGTGGTGTGCAGTGAAAGTCCCACTGTCAAAAGTGCACAAGAACTTGCGTGGATCTACCAGGCAGCATTTCACCCTTCACAGGTCTTTGTAGGAGTCATAGAGTACAGCCTACCACGTGATGTCAGTCGATTAAAGAGAGCAACCTTGGGTGTAATTGCTGTTATGGAGCCCTGGCTAGGAATTCACAAAGTGAGGGCAGAACCTCAATCTTCGGGACTGCGGATCCCAGTTCTCTGCTCCATTCATTCTCTCTGCCCCTTTCTATTCCTTCTGTCTTTTTAGCACCTAGGTGGCTTGGGAGACACTTGCATGATCGTCTGCTTTGTACGAACATTTCTCTTTAAATGGAGCCAGTTACAAGATCAAAAGGTGAATTACCGTGATTTTCTTTAGCACATGAAAGTGAAAACAACACTTGTTTAGAGATGGTTTTTTCCAGGACAGCTAAATAAAAGCTTATTAGAAATAGCATGGCTGAAAAATTGCCATGTTAGAAGAGCTTACCTGCATGTGGAGGTTTCCAGGTTTGCTGTGAAAGAGTACCACAGTATTTATCCATTCATGGCTTTATTTGACTTGTTTAGATTTTATTTCTTGGTAGCTCTGGAAAAATGTTTTAGTAGCCAAAAAATCTGTACTTAATTAGACACACAAAACCCAGCAGACAGGAAGTCTATTTCCTCACAGAGATACTGTGGTTTATATATTCTGCCCTAATGTGAACAAGTCTACTATTATTTTCTGATGTCCCTCTTGTTTAAGATGCTCTGAGCAACATGAAAGCTCTTTTTTTGTACACCAATCATGAAAGAAGACTTGTCAAGATACAGGAATGCTGGATGTTTCAGTATTGGATGGTTCCTAATTCCATTTGAAAAAAAGCTTCTGTCTGATTTTATTTTATAGAAGTTTATCTCATTTAAAAATATTTAAATCTAACTGTGGATATATGTGCAGGCTTAGGGGCAAAATCTGATAACGATTCTATACCAGTGCTCCCACCTTGAATTTCATCAGCATTCTAAGTGGTGGATTTCCTTGTTACTTGGGGTTAGTCCAAATATCCAGTGATTAGAAGCTGTTTAGGACAAGGGCTCTGTGTTCATGAAGTATCTCATAGAAAGGGACATCAGAAAGCTGCTGTAATAGAATAACTACTACTAGTAGTACTACTAGTACTACTACTACTACTTCTAGTACTACTACTACTATCTGCAGCCAAAAAAGGAGGTGAGGTCTTATAAGGGATGTAGATTCTCCTCACCTAAACTTAGAAGTTATGTGGGAAAAGTAAAATTTGTACAAAAAAAAGTGGTTTAGGTTACCTTAGGACTCTAAGCAAATGTCAGAAAAATCTCTGAATTTCACTATTGCTCTTGATTCTGTTCAGAAAGTATTCAGATCTTCGGTGATGAGTGGCCACACAATACCCACTCTCTCCATGCAAAAGAGGAAATTGTTGTGGGTTAGAAACTAGCACTATTTCTTAAATATTAAATGCAAATTAAGGTATGTAGCATGACTTACATGCCATGACAGCTATAAAGAACCTACTCTCACTGTGTTATTGGCCCTTGCTTTTTTGGGGGTGGGAGTGTTTTTTTTGGTTTTGGAGTTGGGTTTTTTTCCCCATTTGAGCTTTTTTTCTCCTTAGGCTAATTATTAGAATATAGTTTGCTTTGCCTTTGAATATTCCAAATTTGCTTATTTTTGAAGTCCTTTCTTGTGATTCCACAGATCTTCCCACTCTACTGTGAAGGTTCCTTGCATCCAACCTTGCTCTACGTTTTCTCCTCACTCTATCCTAGCATTACATCTCTGTTACTATATCCTTTCAGTGTTTATTGTTCTGATTTCACTCTTCCTCCCACAGAGCTGAGATAGAGCGAGTAGTATATTCCATGATCATCATGAAGGGAAAACAAGGACTAAAAAAACTTGAAGACGAGGCTAGTGTTGACAGTGCTGGAACAGGAACTATTGAAAATCTGATCCATGCCAGGAGATGTGGAAACAAAGATGAGTCTCTTACCCAGATATCATGCTACTCCATCACTATTATAAACATATCTGAACTAGACCTGGAGTTAAAAATAACCCCCCCCGAAATGACTGCACTGCATTGCTTGCATTGCTTCTTAAGAACAATCTCCTTCCTCAAACTAAAATCACCTATTCAGTATTTCCCTCCTGAAATCACAGCTTTAGGTATGTCCAAAGCAAGTGGTCTGGAGCATGTGGGGCCTCTCTGTATATCCCATGTCCAAATGCACAAACACATTAATTTGCCAAGTGACGTTGGCACGTCTGTGTGGTAGCCATGTGGCTGGAAAACAGTCAGGACCTGGAGGAGGCCAGTGTTCATGGCTCCTCTGCAAGTTATCCTTTCATTGGGGTAGCCAGTAAGACTAGAACACAAACAATTAGTGAAGGAGATAGAGTCTTGTGTCTTCTTTCATCTTACATCTGCCTGGTGTGGCCAAGGGGAGATCTCTACAGGTAGAAAGGATGTGCATGTGGAAGAGTTCTGGTGTCACAATGGTTCTTGTCAGACCCATTTGGGATAAGTGCCATAAATTCTCAGAGAGACTTATTCTTCTTAATATATATTTCTTCAGGTAGGAAAGAAATAGCTAAGCCCATTTACTGTTATATTCATGTCCATGTGTAACGGCAACTGATGACTTCAGAAGAAAGCTAAGCCCTCGCCTATTGATGGTGAGCTAGGCCTCTGCAAGGCAGCAGATAGTCTTGCAATGTTTGGGCTGAGTAATTCTCTCTCTCCATATGTTTTTTAGATCCAACATGGGGTATGTCTGAGGAGACTTTCAGCACTACAAAAGTATAAGTTTTCTTAACATCTCAAATTTTCAACATCTTTCTTTTTCCAGAGAAAGAGCTAATGTTTATTGATGGCATATGAAAATACAATCACTACCCTGCCTGACCACCCTAGATCCCCCAGTGCTCTTTTATCATCAGTGAAGGAAAGATGGGAGAAAGGTGGAACTTTTAACCATGTTGTTCTGGACAAAGGAAAAAATACAGCTATCAAAATACCAGTGGACTCTACAGTCCTTAACTTGACAATGACGGCACAGATGAATGATGCTTTTCTCCAAAAAGAAGCGTGCTCTAAAGTAATCACTCAAGATTATTTTGTGACTTAGTGTATTGCAAGCTGCTCTGAGAGACCTACCTCTGTGGTATGTCTAAATTCTAGTATATTCTTTGCTACAGGTGAGATAAGTGACATGAAAAAACCAGACCCAGTGGTAACATTATTGGAAAGCAGATTCCTGTTCAAACAAGCTAGAGATTAATAAGATAGATTTCTAGTGACTAGACTCATCCCTGGCTTTTGTCTTCCTTCAGTGTAAAATAGAAGACAGATAGTTTGATAGAGGAAAGTCTGGCAAAGGTAAACGGTAACGATGGAGCAAAGGAGTCATAACATTCTCCTGATGAAGCCCGGATGCCTGAATAGTGAAACGTTGATTAAGGTGACTGTCAAGCTTCCCATGGGCTGCCAGCAGTAGCTATAGTATCCTCCCAAAAACATACAATGAAGTCAGTTCAGATCTTTCTTTTCTCTGCACAAACTTCTCTAAAATTCAATTATCCTCTCTCATAGAGGGATGTTCCATTTTAATTCCTCTTTGCTAAGTTGTGTGAATGTCACCTGCTTCCCTATGTTTTGCAAAGCAAAAGGCATGCTACTTGTTGTCACTTTTTCTTAAGGCTAAAGTTTTTTCCTAGCAATTCCCACATTTCACAGTCCTCCTGTGAAATCTAAAACCTATCTTTTAATGAAAATGCCATTCTCTGTCTTTACAATTAAAAAAAAAATTACAACCTCTCTGTCTGTGCTTCAAAATAATCTGACAAAGTGTCTTTTTTAAATAAGCAGTAGATTTCTTCTTTCCAATTAAATATAATATACAGTAATTGCAGGAATGTAGACTGCACAATTGTCTTTCCTAAGGATATCTCCAGGTACAGAGGTAAAGCGCTAAAAGACGCAAAGCACTAGTTCACTGTTTTGCAAAGCCAAATTGTTGTGCAATTTTTACAGCTATAAAGAAAAGAGATTTAAATTTATTACTATATTTTCTGGAGAAAACAAAATGTACATTTAATGTTGGATAGAGTGCCAAAACAACCTAGGAAGAGATAATGATCTAGTAACTCAGAATCCATTTTCAGTGGAAAAAAACAATATACCTGGCACATCTTGACTTGATCGTCGAATGGCATATTAGGTAAACTCTTTTTTTTCTTGTTGATAGACATTTGTAATGTGAGGGGGAGGATATTTCCATAGCGAAGTCATTTAACATAAGCATGAGAGCCATCTTGTGCCATAGATTAGACTGACTCAGCACTAATATGGATTTAAAAAGGCATTTCTTCCTTGCTCTGTAGTAGTCATTTTCAGTCTAAAACTGACAATCCTCTTATCATGTGGTAACTATTTTAATACATTCAATTATCAAAAGAGATAATATGGAGAATATTCCTCTTAGGTTGACTAGCAAGAAGGGCATTCCTCATCAAATGACCTGTTACAGATATAAACTAATACAACTAATTGCTTAACATTAAGCAGAAGCATGGAATAGCAGAAGTTGTTACCTTTTAAAGTAGAACCTTTGAATTCAAATGTGAACCCTGTTTGTAAGGGCTACACCAAATCATGTTGCTTCTGTGTGTGAGGATCACATCATACTTTAAGAAGGCTGCAAATGAATCCGTAACTTCCCCTCGCAAACCCTTGATTTTGGGAAAGTAAGATTCCTGATCTGCAAATATTTATGTCATTGCATAAACCTTTGAGTTGCTAGATCTAGGATCAGGTAAGATAAATGAATCAATTCATGTGCCTAAAGACGAGCACACACAGATATATTTACAGCCCCAAAGTCTGAGATATCAGTGTTTTCTTTTAAGTGGTGTAATTACCCAAAAATTCAGACAGACATGCTGGGAAGTACAAAAGGGACCAAGGTACCTAACTTCCACTGAATCAAAGCACTGGAATGTCTTTAAAAAGGTAGTGGTAAAGAGAAACTTCCTGATGTCCTTCCGTTCACACTGACCTATACCTTATTGTGCAACAGTTCCCCTGACTTCTCCACATCACGGTTATGGAACGTAGCTTAATGAGGTCACATGGCTTTCTCTTCAGCACATCAGAAGAGGAAGAAACAGGAAAAAGATCTTCATGCCCCTTGACCTAAATATTAACCTCTGCAAGAACATCTCTACTGGATGAATTCTCTTATGTTATTCCAATTGGTCAGTATCAGAGAATTTGGTAGTTTAGGTTCAGGAAAGTACTTAAGCAAGGACACATTTCCCAAATTTCTTGGGTATGCAATTTTGAAATTTTAGGAAACAAAAAAAAGTAGCATTTTCAGACAATTCTGTATTATTTCGTATGAGATGTTTCAGTATTACTTCTTGTAATATTAGATGAAACCAGGAAGCATGGATGTTTGCAAAAATAGGGATCAACAAGAGAAATATGGAAATCAATTTCCTAGAGCTCATAGGAAAACTGAGGCTATGCTCAAACCCCATGACAATTGGTTGATACTCAAATTACAAGTGTTACATACATGTGGCTCTCAGGATCTTTTCCACTGGAGTAAAAATAGTAGTTCATTCAAAGGACAGTTGTAAATGTTGATGCCATATTAAAAGAAAGCTTTTGACTTAATCAAAATTGAGCAACTTTCTATAAGGTATACATTAAAATTGCACCAATTGCGCAAGAGGTTTATCATTTGGCCTTAGCCTGCAGTCACCATCATGGCTTTCTCTTCAGACATGCATCTGGTAGCTTACAAACATGATAGATAATGTAAGAGGCAAGCTAATCTGTGAAAAGAAAAGAAATAGAAAACTATGTTCACAAAATAAAATGAAAACATCATCTGAAACCAATTTAAGTATATGCAAGTTACAACAGACTCCCTTAGGCGTATATAACTTGTATGCTTACAACAAAAGATAACTTAAAATGATGTTCAGTTTGCCAGTTTATTGCAAGGGTGCTATTTTGACTGGTATTAAACAGTCTTGACTGATGACCTCTCTAATTTGTTTGGTGCGAACGCTTTCTTTCAACATCAGACACTTTTTTTTTTAACAATCTACTTATTTGAGAGAAAAATCTATTGTGGCCTGTGCAGACAATCCTGCTTTTTAATTGTGTTAAGTTTTTTCTGCATCTGCTAGACAATGTATGAGAGCATTTGATGATGAGAGCATTGATTAACCTTGAAACATATAATCTGGTTCCCAGGCTTGGTTTTAAAGGGGTTTTGGCTCTACTTTCAAACATAATTTGCCAAAAAGCAATTACTAGGGAGCTGCAAAAAAACTCGCCTTCTGGATTTTAAATTCACTTTCTTCTTTAATGTATTAGGAATCTGAGCATGCTGCCTCCTGCTTCTTATCAGTTAAATATATGCAGTGATACCAGAAAAAGAAACTGTGAATGCTGCAATTCTAGTTCATTAGAAGTCGTCATATAGGGAACGTCTATAAAAGCAAACGGTGCCAAGCAAACAGCCAAGGCTGTTCACTGACTCTGGATTTAATAACTACCTTATTTATATTCCACATGCTAGAAGAATATTGTAATTGGGATGGATTATGTAGAACATGAGGAATGGAATAATTAATGGAATAATTAGAAAAAGAGAAAAACAGTCTGCTTTGTTTCTAAGGTACTTGTTTGAGACCGGTTGATTCAGTGGTAACAATGGAAAATACCATTAGTGTCCAATTCCTTTTACCTTTCTACATGACATTCATGTGCGGATCTTTGTAAAGAGAACTTTTTAAAGGAGGACAACACTAGAAGATATTTTCTTCTGTCTCTCTTGTAGTCATCAGGGGCCTGCCCAGCTTGCTCAAGATTTTTATCGCAGGGTGCCTCTCTCAGCAGCTGGCTTGCAGCAGGGCAACCCAGAACATGTGCACTATCACTCCTGCTCTGCCCCGACACCTTAAAACTCTCAGAGAGCGCAGCAAAGCAGGACAGGAGGGTGATGTCCTGACTTACACATTTCATCCTGTCTGGGTTTTGCAGGTTAAGGGAATTTTTGTGTCCCTGACTGTCAGTGAGCCATCTTTTGTCAGTACTAATCAGCCCTGGAAACAATGGAAAGTATACAGTGTGTTAGGACTTGCACAGGTATCTGATGCAATCTAAATGTGAGACAGTCCTGTTGCATTACCTAATATGTCTAAATGAATGTCCCATAGCCCATATTTTTATGCTGGGGAACTGCCGATTGCAGTAACTGTTCATTACATACACCTATATGTCTCCAGGTGATAATCCAGGAAACGAAGGACTTTTTAAACTGACATATTTAACATATGTCCTTCTTATTTAAGGACACCAAGAATATTGAGTGGTGTTCCAGCAAAGGGGAACTTGCCCTGAAGTTCAAAGGGTGAACTTCAGCAGAGTGGGGATAAGCTTTGCACTGTCGGGATCCTTCGCCTTGCAAAAGTGCTCATACAGGTTTTAGCATAAATAAGAACCAAATCTTTATTTTGAATATCAGCTGAGAAGGGCACAAGATTTTTGATAGCCTAAAATAAAACCAATCAAATTATGTTACACATTTTGAATGGTTTTCTTGGTATTTTTGTTTTATTTTAAAGAGGAGAATGCATATAGCAGATTAAAGAAAGCAAAACACACGGAGGTACATGGCTGTGCAATGAAATACTTAAAACATTCACTGGCTCTTTATTAATATGCTTATTAAAGAACCACATTTTGTAATGTTCCTATCTGGAATCAGCACTTTACTTTTTGTTGTAGACAGAGTATTTAAAAAAAAAAAACCTCCAACAAATTAGGCATTTGATAATGGAGACAAAAAAGCAGAGAAAGTAGTATGTGTGCACATTACAATTATATTATCAAGGCTTTCTCTAATGTTATTATACGCTGTTCCAAGTTACCATGTATGAAAACAAACCACACTGATTCCAAGCCCCAAAATGAGAGAAGTTAGGGAAATATAATCAGTGCAGCTGTGGCAACAATACTATTGTTAAAGTACAGGGAAATTTCATAAACAGTGAGTAAGAAGTCAAGAAGGAAATAGTTGCAGACAAAATCATTGCTAGAAAACATGAAAGCAACTCTTTTTTTCCCATCCCATCCCCTCTCCACCCTGTGAAAAGATTATCCGTGGAAGGGGAAAAAAGGGTGAGGTTGTGGGTGGTGTCCTACATAAGGCCATAACACACAAAAAGTATGTGTGCTTTTTTCTCTTGGAAGAAGATGAGGAAAAAAATTGAGCCTGGAATTTCTTTTGGAACAGATACTGCACTTTCAGGTGCCATCTGTGGGCCATGCGTTGTATGAAATAAGTCTATGTTAAAACAAGAATAAAAGAGATAAAGGACATCGGACAATCCATCGTAGCCATTGCTTGCAGCATGACATAGATGTTCCCAAGCTGGTTTTAAACTCCCTAGCTGTAGGAAATAGTGGCACTTCAGTTTCTGTGCCAGCAATGTGTAACATAGGGCAACAGATATTTCAACAAATGCTAATTTATCCTGCTGCTTATTGACAAAGCTACAGATGCTTTAGTCAAAAAAAGAAATGCCACTGAGTCAACAGCTGTGCTTTGCAGTGGTTCTTATTTACTTTGATTTGGCATTGTGTTAAGAACTCCAGTGGCATTGCTCCTGCTTGGCATCACTGCAGGAGAATCATTCAAAGTTTGATCCCCTGATAAATACAATTTCAAAAGAAATTGATGGTGCAACTCCCCTTAGCATAAGAGAGGTCAGGCTTTAACCCACACTTTTTAAACTGCTTCCATGAGCCATTCAGCGTGATAGATGAACCAAAAGAGATGAAACTTGACTAGAGTATCACCCAAATTTACAATAAATAAAACATAATTTTCCATATGCAGGGAAATGTACTTAATATGAGCTGCAAACTTATGAAATGCGAGAGCAGGTGTTTCCTGATATCGCAAAAACTACAGGTATATGAAAAGAGGTTCCCAGTCTAGCCAATTTTCACCTAACAATTTTTAACAGTGTTTGGATCATACACTTTGGTTTAAAGCATTTCTAGATTGTGGCTTGGGAGTATGGCAGTGCTGCTGTTCTTCTCTGCCAAGACAAAAGAGAGATTTTCATCATTTCTTTTGAAGTTTAGACTCTATTAAGCAGCAATATAACATTCACATTTTGGAAAAAAGAGTTCTTGTGAACTGGCAGGAAGCATAACATGACTTGCTGGTAATTATTTCCATGACATTAAGTTATTCCCTTTTGAGGTTTGCTTAGAATATATGCATTTGGTGCAGCTAGGAAAGTTTATTGAGCAAATGTACATACTGATGAGTGACACTGAAATTTTAAAAGAAAGAAATGTGATTGTTTTTTCAGAACACTTTGATGCGATGCCGGTATTCCAGGCCAGATCCTCGAGGTGAGATGTGCAACGTCAATTCAATATTGGAAGCTGAAAGGCCAAATGGAACTTAATCTTGTAGACAGTAAGAGACATTCTCCATGAGGATTACTGTGTCTCTTAACAATAAAGATCATACCTCATCCTTATCTTGCATCTCACCTTTTGCAGAATCAGATTACTTTCCCTCCCCCCCCCCCAGTCAATTTACAAACTCCAATAAAATAATTTCAGCCCTTTGTGATTGTGCTTTCTCTCTACTACCTTCAGCATGTTCTCTGTCTTCTCTCTGCCAAAAATATTTCCTATCCCCCAGACGTAGAAAACTGGCAGCAAAGAGGTTGGGTCAGCTGTGAGAGGATTTCCATGGAATCAATTAAAGCTTTCTGGCAGCAGGAAGGCCGACACTGTGGGATGCGATGGGACTCACTTCACACAGGATTTTGACCTCATCCAGTTTATTTGACCTCCAGCCCAGCACCTCCATTGCTACTACTACCCAGAACATTTGAACACGCAGTTCCCAGACAGACCAGGTGCGCAATGAGAGTTTTTTGCCTCCCTTTGGTACCGGAAACTGTTTGGGGTTCTGTGGAGTCCCAGAGCAACAATTACCGCTACTAATTTTTCTGACATGAATATAAATGGCTTAGGGCCAGACATAGCATCAATACGGTTATTGCCAACTACTAAACACGAATAAATCAGCCACAATTTACTAGCATTCCTGTCTCTTTTTCTGAATTAGATTAGTACATTTTGAGTGTTTTCAGAGAACATTTGAGAGAATTCAGCTGGATGAGGAACAAGAGTTGTTTTGGTGACATAATTTATTTGGATTTTTAAAGTGCTTTTGACAGTATACCTCACAAGAGGCTAGTAAGGAAACTAAGCAGTTGTAAGGTGGGAGGTATAGTTGTGTTTTGATCATAAAATGGCTAAAAGAAAACAGAATAGAATAAAATGGTTGGTTTTCAATATGGCAGCGGTTAGCAGCAGAACACTGTAAGACTAACAGATATTCACTGTATTCATTAACGTTCTGGAAAGGGCTTAATCAGCATGGTGGCAAGATCTGTCATGGAACTATTTTTTTAACAAGTAACAGTTATTTAACTGACCAGTTATTTAAGTTAGTCAAGACAAACCTAGGCAATTAGGCAGCACAATGGCAGAGGAAGTTCATGATGGAAAATTCAAAATAAGGTGTGTTGGAAGGATATTACTAATACACATTGTTGGATTTTGAATTAACAGTAACCACCCAAGAAAATGACCTGTGTGTCACCTTGGAGAGCTTAATAAAAACATCTGCTTAATGTGGAAAGGCAATCAAAAGCGAATGAAATGTTACCATGAATAAAGAAAGGGGTGGGGTCCCACAGAACCTGCTCTGGCCGAGGCTGCCCAGGATGTGTGGTGAATCAGTACACTTTCTCACTCTGCTGCGCAACGTCTTGGGTGAGTTGGCTGGTCCCCTGGAGGAGAGGAAACCGTTGAGTACCTTTGACAGCGCTTTCCGTTCTCTGCCCCCAGCTTTCTCCAAAAGGCCTTCCCGTTGCTGAGGACCAGCTGTTCATAGACTTCTGCTGTTGGAAAGAGACTGAGTTCATAAAGGAAGCCCACTGAAATGTAGCCATTTAACAACATGCAGCATTTTGAAACAGATGAATTACACCACATTCAGTTAAAAATAAAAAATAAAAAAATCAAGTAAGGAGAGTTGTTCAGTTCAATTGTGTTGAAAATCAGTCTAAATGCAATGGCTGATGCTCCCAACTTCGTTTGTTTTAATTCTCAACTGAAACCATAATTAAGTGGTATAGATGCTCAAAAGGTAGGAATACTTACGATTTTGTGATGAAGAAAGATTATTTACCACAGGGCGGCAGGGGTTACTAATCTCTAAAAGCCTAAATTAAAAACATCAAGCACCCACAATACCCAATTAATCACCAGGTTTTGTGCGTGAGAGTTCTTTGCACCTCCATATAAATGTAATCCCATAACACCAAAACATTCCATTGCCTCTAACTTAAAACACTATTATTCAGCATGTAAAATCTTATTCTCTTTGCAGTGAAGTGATACAGGGTGGAGACTAGAGGGACTGATAGAACCAGCCTTGCTCAAACTTACAGCATGAGGCAGAAATCAAACTTTGATAATATCTAATTGAGAATGCATTTTTATTCCTTATATAATCCACTTCACAACATAGTAAGTGTTCCGTGCATGTCTCAAAACACATAAATCAAAATAGTGCTGAACTGTAGTAAAACCTTCCAACCCAAATCATTCTCTGATTCTATGAAAACAAGAAAGCAGTCGATCAAAACACATAGGAAAAAACCCCCTAAGATTACCTATTTACAGATCTTGTGAGAAACAGATGCACAGGAAGGAAAACCAGTGTCCAGATTCTTTCATTTGCCAGGATTGCTTTGTGCTAATCGTAAGGTCAGGTTCCAGTATCTGAAGAGACGCTCTGAAATATTTTGTCCCTTTAGGAAGGAAAGGCAGGGAGAGGGAAGGAGGATGCTTGAATACATGTGCAAGAGAAGAACAGGGGTTAAGTTGTGAGAGCTTGGAGGAGGGAGTAGAATTGAACTGGCCTTTGACAGGAAGGAAAGAGACATCAGGAGGTATTGGTGAGGTCTGGGCATAGGAGAAGAAGAAATTGATAAGCAGTCATTCTTACCAACTTGGAACTGGAACTGCCTGAAGCTACAACTAAAGTGCTTAGCAGGAAGGCTGGGCTTAGACATTCCCAGGCTGCTGCACACAGACAAGCAAGAGTGAGGGGAGAAAGAAGAGCTGGACAACTCTCCAGTGAATATCAGTTGAGTCTTCGAGTAGCCGTACAAGGAAACTAAGTCTGGGATAAAAAAATCCCAGGGGCAGGCAATGAGGAAACTGCAGAATGCAGTCCTGAGTGGAATGAGGAATTATCAGGCATCATGTTGTTACTTTGCTAGAAAAAAAATATATTATTTCTGGTTGTACTGGTTCACCTAGACAATGGTTACTCATGCTGCAATCAATTACTCTGTCAGTTTATGCAGGACAAAGCAGTACAGTGGATCTAGCTTCCAATCCTGCTGACATTTTACATGCTGCCAGAATACAGTACTTTTTTCCAGTTCATTTCTTAAAACATTAAGAAGAAATAAAACATTACATGAGAATTATGCCTTATTGTCATAAAGTCAAATGTTAACATTTATGAAAAGCCCAAACTAGAATTATTTATGCACCCTGAATTTGGCCACCACAAGCATAATCATAGTATCATCATTAATTACATAGTCAAAGAGTTATTTATACAGAAGATCCCAGTTTTTTTCATTATAATATAGGAAACTTTATCTATATCAGAAGTCCAAGGCAAAGGCAGTCATGTGACTGAGAACATAGTGTAAGAGAAAGAATGTCTTCATGGCTATCAGAGATGGACCTGGAGGATTCTCTTCTAGACACTACTACTTCCCACATAATAACAGACAGCTGACTTAAATCCATCTTTTCCCAGATGATCAGTAAGCATATGCTCCATTTTCTAGATGTCTGCCTTAGGCCTGACTTACAGAAATGCCTAAACCTCAGGACTGTATTTGACATGTATGGGACCTGTGCTTTCAGTACATTAAGCAGTAGATAATTATGTTCTGAAGAGATCTGCTCCTAGGCATTCAAGATCTGACCCACACAATCAGTGAAAACTTTTGACCTTGATATCTTTGTGCTTCTGTTCTCTACTTATAATATTGTGTTCCCTGAGATTGCCTTGTGAAAATAATACCACTAATATTTGTGAAGCATTCATAAACAGTAGACAAGAATATTAAACAATAAGCCAGAGAAATGCACAATTCAGTTTTTACACCAGGGATCCAACAGTTCGCAATAAACAGGGCATGAAATCACATACTGAAAAAAAAACCCAAAACTATTATAGATGCTCCATGCTTGTTCATTAACTGAAGACTGTCCACTCTTTGTACTCAATGAGACAGGTATTCCCCTGGAGAAAATAAAACCCAATATGGTCTTTAATCTCATGTTCTCAATGGATATACAAAAGGTGATCCAAAATTCTTACAGTCCCTTTGTTTGAGTATTTTATGATTTCACAGTCCTACATGATCTTTTAAGCCTTTTAACTCAATTTTACGTGTGTGATATACATGTAATAACTGGTTCTGTAACACAGAACAATGGACACTTGATGCTCAGTGACTTGATTAACTATCAACCTATTATTTGCATTCTATTTTTCATTAAAATCACAACAGAGCCTGTGGTAAAGAAAATTCCCAAAGATCTACTTATCTCAGAGCTCCTTGATCCTTCTCAGTCACTTTTTTTGCATGGGTATGGGACGGAAATTGTAGTGTTTCCATCAATATGAGAATGAATTGTGACTGTATGTCTATGGTAGTACTGCTAGACTTCTCTTCCAAGTTTCACTGACTTTCACAGTTTTCACTTTTCACTGACTGTTCAGCAGTCTTGAACGTCGCTTTTGAATTACTGTTTTCTCTCCTACTTTGCTTTAACCAGAATGTCTTGTATGAAATTCACTTCTTTCCCCTTAAGGCACGGTAATGGAGGACAGTACTGGAGATCTGCCTTGTCATCTTTCTTGTTCATTGTGTATTTGAGGCTGTTGGGTGAGTGCGAGTAAGAGGATCCAGGTATTGTTTCTAGGATGTTATCATAATTTTATCACTCCTCTAACAATCAGTGCAGTAGTGTCTTGCCAAAAGTCTGGGGAAACTGCAGAAGGATGAAATCTTGCTGATTCATCCAGTGCAACGGGGATAAAACTGATGGCATGGTCGGGCATAGTTACTGAATTGTAAAACCACTGAATCCTTCATTGTTTCACTGTTTCTCACTTAAGTTTGCAAATCTGCCGTTACGTTGGATACCAGCTGCTCTCTGATCACGTAGCAGAAGCTACTGAAAATGCTGTATTATCTGTGCTTGAAACATTACCTTTGACTATGAAATTTGCTGTTAGGATCCTTGCTTTCATACTTCAGGACTGGATTACTTGAAAGTGAACTACACAGGGTGCAATCCAAAACCCTACAAAGCACTGAACACCAAAAGAAGAGCTGCTGTTGTTAGTAGCAATATATGCTCCTGTGTCACCTGCTGTGTAATGGTTCCTCACTGGAACCATTGGGTTTGGCTCTAAGGTAATGGTACAGAGTCCTGAGTGTCTGGGTTCTTGTGGCCTGATTAAACACATCATCTCTTTGTGCCAAGTCACCGAAGGCTGTCTCAGCGCAAATACGCTAACTACATCCTTCTTGACTTGAAAGACAAAAGGCTAGCCACAGAGTATCCTCTGTTAGCATGCTTCAGCTTTGCAATGACCTATTCTCTTCTTCTATTGTCCTCCACTATATGCTAGAAGTAGTATGCAGCTGGCTGCCACAGAAATGGAATTTTGAGGGAGATTTGGGACTTGACTTTTATCTGTATAATATATGGCAGGGATAGCCAGAGACTTTAGAGTTTTCCTCTTCTGCTTTTCTGTAAGTCTTATTAAACACAAATGTTAAAGATACCTGTGAAACAGAAGACTTCTGACCTGTGCCACTACACGAGCATCCTCGGGCAATGGAAGGTGCAAAAACGGTTTCATATTGCAAACCCATGGATAAAAAAAAGGTGAAAGAAACCCTTCTATAGGGAGAGAACACCACTGTAGAGAATTTTTTTTTTCTTCTGTCATTTCTTCCTTTGGATCAATAAAACCCTGCATAGTTATGAGAACCTGCACTTGTTATTTCATCACTTATGAGCAATGTAGTAATTCCAAACTCATGTTTATAAAACTGTTCCACCCTTCAACATCTGTTTCCAATATATATGAGAACTAGATTTATCTTTGTTGTCTAGTGCAGTCTGGCAGTTTTACTTAGGATTAAAATCTCTATCGAATACATCGTTTCACTGATCTGCTCTGAAATTTTTGACCAATACAATGAAGCTCACCTGGAAATGATATCCTTGTTTTTTAGCTGAGGGATATACAAATTCTTTTGAACTTAGTAAAGTTCATTACACTGATTTATCAGAATATTTAATTATCTTTTCTATCCCTTTTTCTTCTGCTGTTTTCCTCTATTATGATTATAGGGTCAGAATACATTTTATGGTGGCTGAGTAGGCTGTCTTACCTATATTTCCTACAACACCATGCATCAGCTATTTTAACCCTAAGTTAACCTTGTACAAATATGAAAGTACAGATTTGTCACTTCCTGTAGAATTATTTCAAAGTAAATAATATGTTGTAGAAATTAATGCAGGCTGGATGATCTCAGGTAAATTGAACAGGTCTGATCATGTGAGATTTTATACAACTGAAAGTTAAAAGAAAAAAAGCAATTTTGTCTTCATATACTGACAGTTTTCATTATACTGACAGTTACTATTTCCAAAAATGTTCAAAAATTGCCTTAATTTTAGCACTAGTTTTCTCTACCCAAGTAAAGTTCTAAATTAATATATTAATATAGGTATACTCTTCCTTTCCTATCCCATCCTTTCACTTTTTTTTTTTTACTAGCCACGTTGTTACTGTGTATCTGTCAGATTGGCTCAGCATATGATCTCAATGGAACAAATAAGGAGAAAGGGAAGAGTGTTTGCTTCAAAATGACTTGTGCCTGACAGCACAAATATAGGCCTGAGATTGAAAAAACAATCGAGGACAGAAAACACGTTAATTGATGAAGGTTGCGCGAGAAGCTCCAAAAAGCAGATGATCAGAGACAAAAGGAGTAAGACTGAATTTGATGTAACATACTGTCATACACTGACATGATTACTTTTGGAACCACCTGCGATACGTTCTGACAGCTTTTCCTAGTTTTTATTCACTTCTTACTCAGGCAAAACTCCCACTAACTTCTCTCCCACGGTATTTTTTCTGACTAATACTTAAGTACATTATCTTTATGTGGTCTTGTATGGATCACACAGAACATCATCTTACTCATTTAGCTTGAGGAGACAGTGTATTTCACATTCAGAGACAGGCAGAGCTGTTACAGCCTAAACATGAAAAAGGATTAGAAACTTTATTACACTAATTACTGCTTCACTGTGGAACTTTATACTTCCTTACATAACAACGTTTCTTTTAAAATGGAGAACTGCTTTCAATATACCATTCTGACAAATAAGTATATAACCATATGATGGCAGCAATATGCTTAAACATGTGGATTCCAATATGCAATATGTTTTAACTTGTCTAAAAAAGAAAGATATGACTCAAACCAGTGTTCTGAAGAGTAAAACTTGCAGCAGTCAAATATCATGGTCAAACTGAAGCTTTCATGATGTTTGACTACAAAATAAAAATTGGCTACAATTTTAGCTGCTAAGTACAAGTCTAATGGCTCCAGTCATTTATTCCAAGGCAGTTTTCACCTCTTTAAATGCAGAGATAAGCATTTAACGTCAAAATTATGCCTTGCATAATGCAGTTCCCAGAGATCTTCAGGGGAGTCATGCATATGCAGGAAAGGACTAATAATTTTATTTCTTCAATACTAGATGCACCTTGTTACCACAGTACATGTACCAGATGCCGTGGAACTACCTATGCCCTTCCCCTTCCATAGTAACTGAAGGAAGATTATAATGTGCAACAGTATTAAACTGAGATGATCTAGAGTGAGAAGGTGCTGGAAATTTTAATAGAATTTACCCAGTTGACCTAGATCTCTCTAGAATTCATTTTTTAACAGCTGATGAAAGTGAATGAATAAGAAATAAGAGTCAGAATGGAAGGAGATTTTATAAATGTGCCATGCTTGATAAATGGTTTACAATTAGTTACCAGAGAATTCTTAAATTACGGATGGTATGAAAAACAGTAGTATGTAAAATCTGTGTGGACATACAATCATTTCTATAAAGGTTGGATAAATAATTACAGCATCGGCATAGAACAACTTTCTTTGTCATTACCTGAAACTATAGGGTTTTCTCAGTTTGTTAACTGTTTAGTTGGATTCTTCAGCAGTTGGATCACGGCTATTTTGCCTGTATGCAAGAGAGATATTTTAAGACTGAAAGTATAAAAAATAATGGAGATATACTATCTGACAGGATAAGGGGACACTGGAAACCTGTTCTCTTATCCCTCTGATAGTAATTTACTAAGATTGTTCCCAGGGACAATTTTGCTGAAACTTTAGTAAGCATACATTTCTATCATCTAGTGAATTTGAGCTAGAATTTCATGGGGGAAAAATGTTGCAGGGAAGGGAAGTGCTACGCCTATAACTTGGACAAGGAGATATTCTTTAGATAACTACAGATCAGGTCAATCAAGGGAATCTCTAAATGAAACTTAGGATCCCTCTAAACTTTAGTTTAGACCAAAGGTCAGACTGAATCAGAAGTTGAGGGGTCAATCCTCTCTAGTACCTACCTGTATAACTCCAAACAGGCCTAAAGGGGCGTAACAGTGTTTAAATAACTTTAAGGAAACGGGGTTATACAACTTTACATTCTTTTCTTTTGTTTATTTTATCTTGCTCTCAACCTTTTTTGACTAATCCTTTAACAGTTTGTGGTATTATTAAACAAGGAAGAATATTATTTAAAAAACAAACCAAAACAAAATAAAACATATTTTCACTGATTTGATTTCTAGATAGAGGAAAGAAGCAATTTTTAATCAATAAATTAAACAGATTACAATAGATTTTAATAGCTTAAAAGAGTTAGAACATAATTTCTCATCCAGGGATCCTAATAATTTCTGGAAACAGCTCTGTGTCCGAGTTTCATCTATTTGTTGTAGAAGATGCTATATGAAGAAGATCAAAGGTATTTTAAAAAAAGAACAAATATCCATTTGGTCTGTAGGAATCAGTGAATTAAGAAAAACAGACACTTCTTTTTTTCTTTTTTTTTTTTTTATTCTCTTTAAACAGATGGTTTCTTACAGATTATTTTGAGGATGCATCTGTATTGACTACTCTCATGGCCATGAAAAAATGTAATTCAAAAAGAAATGGAGAAGAGGAAAACTTTGTGGCTTACTAGATATAATTAAAATCAAAAAAGGTCCTGGAGACCATACTGTGTCTTGTTCTTGACAAACATGCTTTTATGTATTTATCAGCAACTGAATACTGAATGTACATTGAATGCTAAAGATGTCTAGCCATTGACCAATAGGTTCCACCAAGTGAAAAAACTAAAATACTATTATTTTCTTAAAAGGAAATTAGTTACTTTTAGAGAACCTAAATGACTTTCAGTGAACCTTTCAGATTTTAGGTATTTGTATAGGTTTTACAAATTAATGTTTAGTATCAATGTGAGTTTACAAGCAAACAGGAAATCAGTTAAACCCAGTGAATTTTCTCATTTCATTAACCTCTTCCACATTAAAGTTGTTCTATATAAGAAAGGGAGATACGTCTTTTTTTTCACCTCCCATACTTCTTGCACTGCTTACTGATCTGATTCTGCAAGTTGCAGCTCAAACGACCAGAGCTCAAAGTCTTTCTAAATGAGCTGTATTTGTCTACAATAAATACTTTGAAGGACGTATGGACTTGTAGATTTCTTCTCCAGTTGTGACTAAACCTCACCTATCAGTGCCCTCACCTTTTTTTCATGAGCCTTAGTTCTTCATTTGAAAAATATAGACAGCATTTTCTTGAACAAGATCAGGTCCCGTGGTGATAAGCTTTCTAAAAAAAATCTGTAATCTGCACCTAAGTAATTACCCGTTGTTATCATAGTCCCATTTTATTCGTATCTCAATGCCACCAGCACATGTAGTCTCTGATCAACAAGCGCTTTATCAGACAATACTGTGGATCAAACAAAACTGGAAGAGGCCGGAATAGAGAATCATCAGAGAACCCAGGTGACCAGACTGCAGTGATGCTTGGCTTGCTTTCTTCCATGAGCTCTTCAGTCATTCAGTGCTTGACCATCAGCTAATACTCCCAGCCTCTCCAAAGCTTCACCTTTGTCCATTTAGAAATCACAGAATCGATAACTAGCCCATTGACATTGTTGGCCTTTGGATTGGGTCTCATGTAAAGGAAGCGTGTCAGTAGTACTATCAGAACTGAATAACGCCTATATAATAAGGCGTAGCAATTTCGCTGACGTGTTACCAAACGTTCACTTCCACACTTAACTAAGACTTAATGGGTGCTTCCACTATATTCAATTTTTTCCTTCGTGTCTTGACCTTTTCTCCTTAGAATATTACTTCTAATTTTCAATCATTTACTATGTGAGATAAAATCCACATAGAGTTCATACAAGACTCAGAGTTTCTGCTGCTTCTGTTTTCATTTTATTTAGGTTTATTTTTCTAAACCACATGTTACCTTATACCTTGCCAATGTAACTCGTTTGGAAATAACGTATTAATTCAAACAATGTTTGTTTGGAGGAACTCTCTGATAGCTTTCAGCTGGCTAAACACACTTAGATAGCATCCTGTAGGTTTCTAAGACAGAAGTGAAAGGCTAATATGCTTACCAAGTAGACAGCTTTGATGCAATATTCTTACAACGTATGAGTACTTACAGTCCTATATTACTAGTGATAGCTTTTTCCCAAGAGTCCTTCAAATGCCAAAGTTCATGCAGTTCGTGTTTATATTCAATTAAAACCTCAACTAAAATATTTGCAGACAAATGCTGCATTCTCAAGCTCTACGGAAGCCATTCAGACACATCTTCTACACAGATAACAGGGTGGGCTAAGTAGATAATTCTATGGCAAATTAGCTCTGCTGCTGTTTATTTTGGTAGAAATTAGTTGCTAAAATTGTTTTCATGCATCCAAAATTAAATGTAACTTGATAACACACCCACTGAAAATATAAAGCGGGTTCAGAGAAGGAAACTGCAATTCAGATTTGTTTTAAAACATTTCATAAACTGCCTGATTATTTTGTTTTCCAGGGGAAACAAAAAGCTAAATGTGCCTTATGCAAAACCCAATGAAATTCAATGTGCTTCTGAAATGAACTTGAAATCCTAGTAGTTAAATATAATGATTCATAACCATGTTTTGATAGTGTTTTTCTCTTTTACTACTCCCTGAAACACTTGTAGAAGCAATCAAGGAAAGTAGTTACATACAAATGAATGCTAAATGCATTACGAATAACAGTATACCTCTTTAGTACAATAACCTTTCCCCTCCCTTTGAAAAAAATGAAGTTAGTTTACTAGTGTTGCAGCAGCATATTTTATTATCTAATTAAGCTCAAAAATCCTAGAGTTTAGCTAGAGAATGGTCTAATAATATAAAATATCTTTATTATGGCACACCCACACATCAAATATTTGCTTTTCTAGCTGTCTACAGGAATAGCACTCCTTTAAAGTAATTTGTAAGGGAAACATACTTAACCGTAAATAAATGTTTTGAAGTGTAGATAGATATAATCATTATTACGGCACTATGATATTTGCTGCTAAACCACTGATAGTTCAGGTTGATCAGGGTAGCATAATCAGCTGGTCACTAATTAATCATAATTAATGTTATCTGGGTTCCATGCTGTCAAGACAAACTAATTATAGAAAAACAGCCATTCTAGTATCATTAGCCAACACTTGCCTGTCTTACAAATGTCTTATCCTGTTTACAAGTCTTACATAGAAGAAAAAACATCTTTTGCAGGACTGCAGGCAGGGTATTTGCTTTCCTGTAAAGGGATAGGCCTCTTTCAACTACCTAGTTCCGTAATCTTAAAAAAAAAAAAAAAAAAAAAAAAGTTAAATTGTAGATAAGTAATGCAAACAATTCAGAAGATAAGTAATTTGAAGAATCTTCAGTTTCAGTAGAGTAAGATTGTCACTCATTTCTGGAAATTGTATGCAATTTCCGACTAAAAAAATATCTGCCTTATGCCTTTGAGAGTTATCTGGGAATGTCCACGTTATGACTATCATAATTTGATAATTCTCCTCCTTTCAAAGCCCTGATAAGAAGCTATGATTGCCACTGACAATCTTTCACAACCAGACACTGTCTACACTTACACATGATTCATGAGAGTTTTCTTCTCTCATTTCATCTTTTGGTTCACCAAAGAATCATAACTGGCAGTGTTGATGTAGTCTCATAATTTGTTTCAAAAGAATGTGCTTAATGAACGCCATTTTTTTAAATTGTAAATTTTGACTGAAGAGAAACTTCAGTCAAACCTCAGGATATTTACTGGAGAAAAGCCAAAACCAACCCACCCTAAACAAAATCTCTGAGAACAAATCCCTTCCCAAAACTGAAAACAGGTTTGGTCCTGTGTTCCTGAAGCTGGATAGATTCTATCAGTATCTCATAATTAGTCTCATGGCTTCTTACAATATCTGCTATAACAAAACAATAGGCCTGAAATGTGTCTTCACAGTGGACTTCAACATGACAGTCATCTCCTAAATAAAAGATGTTTTCTGTCAGTAGACTCTGTTCTGGAGCATAAACTTTCCTGATTCCTCATGATACATCTGCACTGTCATGTTTGCACAATCTCAAGTTTAAAATTTAGTTCCTGTAACATCTTTAGTATCTACATGTTAATGCTTGTTCAGACTCAACTTCAGCATATGCCAGCTTGCTTACTGGCAGAGAAACTCTAGGTTGGAGAAGGAACAAGAACAAAGGATTGAAATCTGATTTATGCTTCAGCTCTATTCTTACAGAAGGTAATGGGCATGGCTGAATTAAGTTGTCCTGGCTCCAGTCCTCCAAAAGTGTATCGGCTTGCCATGTCCTTCCGCCATGACTCAATATCAACATAATCTCACTGTTCTACTAAAAATCTGTTAGGCATGAAACAGACTTTTGCTTCCTGAGGGAGTTGTTATATAATTACGTAGCTCTTACGTGAAATGGGTTAGTAAATAACAATATAGAAGGGAACTCTATGGGCCTAGGATTAAAAAGAAAAAAAATCTGGAAATAGTTAAAGGAAGAAAAAAATTTCTTCTAACAAATCTCTAACCAGCACACAAAGAAGGCTACAGAGGGAATATGACTCCAATCTGGATGCAATAAGAGAATACAACTACAAGTTTAAAAAATGAAGAATTTATACTTGTACATACAGAACCTCAACTAGCCCTGCAGGGACACAGTTGCCTGTTCCATGACGAGCAGACTGGATGTAATCTACATGACGTAATTCTTGAGCACCTGTGATTCACTTGCATGACTGCAAGTGAAATAGGCAAGTTAGGCCACAGCCTCCATGATGCATTCAAGGTGTGAGGCCACAGGGCATTGGCCCCTAACCTGCACCCAGAAGGTTGATTTTGGAAATCCCCTTGCCACGGGTGTGTATCTTACACATGCTTCAGTTGCAGACCGTTACTGGAGGTCTTGTAGATCAAATCTGCCTGACTACAAAGGAATAACGTAGACGTTTGCAGAGGTGAGCACAGATGGAGGTTCTGTCATGAAAGGAGCAGCACATATGGAATAACTGGCAAGTCCAAGCTCCTGCTGTGAACATTCTCTAACTGCTTGAGCCTAGAATGAGTCTAAACATAAGCTATTGTTGCAGTCTGTGCACAACTCCAGAGGCTGTACCTTTGCAGATCTTTTATCTCTCTGAGAAACACACAAAGTTACAGACATACTAGAAGGGTAAAGTACAAGAGAATAAGTGTCATACTATAGAAAACAGGTACTTAAACACATATTTGATGAAAATTTCTATCTTACATACCTTTGTTAATTTCTTTAAAATATTCTATAATTCTAGTTAGAATACAATTATTAAATAAAAATCCTCATAAAGTAAACCTGAGTGAATAGAAAATGTAAATAGGAATGGAAGTCACATTTTGCTTTTCAAATAGGTGTTTAAACTATGTTGAGGAATATTTATAATAATGTTATCAGAATTTTAAAATGTATGGGCATGCTTAGTGGTGTGAATTAGGTTTATCCACATGGTGTCTATGGAATGTGAAAAGTTAGGTGGTGGCAAGTCTTACAGCCTGTGGGGTCAATGTTGCCCCTAGACACACGTGTGTCATTTATCTGCTACAATGCTAGCCAACACTTGCTGATTTTAGAAAGTATGTGCACACAACTGTGGGCAAGACTGAACAGTGACTTTTCAATTTGAAGTTTCTTCATACAAATGCAAACTCTTTTTGCAATCTGATTCTAATTAACAATAGAGTCATTCATTCTCTAACAAATGAGCAGAAATCCCCTTCCTTTAGCAATACACAGACATTTGATAGTAACTAAATATTTGAGGTGATTGTGTTACAAGATCTGATTCTGTTGTACTTAAGACTCAAGTCCTGTTTCCATCTCAGCTATAGGCCACAAAACCACTATGCTCTATTACTTGCTTGGGGGCATTAGAAGAAGAAATCTTCCATCCACAGCTGCAAAGACAGCAGTGGAGCCATTTTGTCACAATGAAGAAGACTTCGGGGTTGGCCTAATACTTTGCTCGTATTCTACATAACAGAAAAGTAGCAACTGAATGTCAGCAGTGGACACTAGTGCAGTCTTGTAATGGTTTGAGTTCATCGTTATATGAAACTTCTCAGTGATTGCATTAATCCCAATTAATAAAATCAGATTTGTGTAAACGTGCCCTTCAATCTGCTGGCAACAGTCTTGCTAATGCAGGCCAGTATACAGTTGGCCTTCTTCCCCACAAGAATATACTGTTGATCTGTGTTCAATTTCTTGACCACCAGGACTCCCAGGTCCATCTCAGCACAACTGCTTCTATGAGACTCTTGTTTAAGAGTAGAGGCAAGAGGTGCAAACCCATGATTTTTATTTTTTTTTTTCCCCGGACAATTACTACTAGGGTGTTTACTTTGTGCTGGAGGGCATCCAAAGAAGAGCAACAAAGCTGGTGAAGGGTCTAGAGCACAAGTCTTGTCAGGAGCGGCTGAGGGAACTGAGGTTGTTTAGCCTGCAGAAAAGGAGGCTGAGGGGAGACCTTATGGCTCTCTACACCTGCTTGAGAGGAGGTTGTAGCCAGGTGGGTGTTGGTCTCATTTCTCCAGTAACGAGTGACAGGACAAGAGGAAATGGCCTCAAGTTGCACCAAGGGAGGTTTAGATCGAATGTTAAGAAAAATTTCTTGACCAAAAGGGTTGTCAAGCACTGGAACAGGCTGCCCAGGGAAGTGGTGGAGTCACCATCCCTGGAGGTATTTAAAAGACGCGTAGACGTGGTGCTTAGGGACATGGTTTAGTTGTGGACTTGTTAGCATTAGTTTTACAGTTGGACTCTATGACCTTAAGGGTCTTTTCCAACCTGAATAATTCTATGATTCCATGATTCTATGACTAGCTCTATTTGGTCTTATAGACTGAACAATTATTAACAGCTGGGGTATATTAGGTGCACTACCTGGCAGGTATCTTCCAGTTTAGTTTCATTCAGAAGGAATTCAGCTCATGTGTTCCAAGACTATTTCATGATGTGACTTGAAGTGCTGTAAGTGGGGACAATTGAGAGATTCACTTCAAAAACACACTCCTGATCTAAACTAAAATGCTAATAGGATCCTTCTTAGAACCTTAAGGGAATGGGAATCGATCTGGACATTGAGCCATTGACCACTACTCTCTGGATGCGGCCATCCAGTCAGTTCCTTATCTACCAAAGAGTTCATCCATCAAATCCATATCTCTCCAATTTAAAGAGAATGGTGTTGTGGGGGACTGTGTCAAAGGTCTTACAGAAGTCCAGATAGATGACATCCATAGCTCTTCTCTTGTCCACTGATGTAGTTACTCCATCATACAAGGCCAATAGGCTGGTCAGGCAGGACTTGCCCTTGGTGAAGCCATGCTGGCTGTCTTGAGTCACCTCTCTATCCTCCATGTGCCTTAGCATAGCTTCTAGGAGGATCCGTTCCACAACCTTCCCAGGCACAGAGGTGAGGCTTATAGGTCACCAGTTCCCAGGGTCCTCCTTTCTACCCTTTTTAAAAACAGGTGCACTGTTTCCCTTTTTCCAGTCACTTAATATATAATCTGCAAATGTTGACAGAACCATTATCAACAGAAGGGTCACCAGTGTGCTGGAAGTCTGTATTGCACAAACTAGCACTACAGTAAGCAGCACTGATTCCCTTGAAGCAATCTGACTAACATTGGGCAGTCTTAGACATGGTTTTGTATGAGACACAGAAGCTGTTTAACCAATACATATGTGATACTGAGAGAGTCCTTCTGAGGTTCTTAGCCTGCCCTTCCATCCCAGCATTCTAGAAGTCTTGAGGATGTCACTATGTCACTATTACCTGTGCCTCGTTCTCTAACATTTTTTATATGTACAGGTAATCTGCCAATACTGAAGCACAGTCCTATCGAAAGATGTGCTTATGGAAATCAAAAATTTTAAATAACAATAATATCAAACAATAGAAAAGAGCAAGACTCCTGAGAGAACAATAAAAGAATCTAAGAACAATATAAACCCCAAAGGAAATGGAAATTTGGAGAGTGGCTGTTGCATCTATATATGAGATGTAGCAGGGAGAAATGCACTGCAAGCAAGCATGTCCTCAGATTAATGCTGCTGCATAGTGTGAAGACTGCTTGGATGTTGTGGTCAATCAACTTCGCTGTTTCAGAAAATGAGTGACATCCCTGCATAATGCTCCACTCGCCTTCCTCTCTGTTTCTTGTGCGGAAACTCCTGGCTCCCCTCCTGCTACTCTTGCCTGTCTGTTCTTGGGTTGGAAGAAGACTCTACAGTACTCATAGGAGGAAAAAAAATCTTTGGTGATGTAAGACGCATTACTGTAAGAAGGCTGTGATTTGGCATAGGGTATATCAGATTGGACCCTCTCTATTCTCCATGGTAACGAGTAGCTTGTACTGATCTTAGACTGCACTAGCAGGAGAAACCTGAGAATGCAGCTCAGTTCATTATGTTCTAATATCTGCAGCAATGCTCTACCTCAGTTGCTTTATAAGTTTGATCTTCTGGTGTATCTTTTTAAAAGGCCTATCTGCTCCAGCAGGATTTGTGCTTTTCAAGACTATAAAGCTGACAGATGGGGATAAAAAAGAACAGACTTTTCCAGAGATTTATAGCAGAACGTAGAAAACAAGAGGACAGATAAGCATTGGAACACATTGTAGAATTGCCGTCCTTGGAGGTTTTCAAAGTCAGATTTGATAAAGCTCTGAGCTACCTGCTCTGAAATCAATGTTAATCCTGACCTGAGCAGGAGGTTGTACTGGGTGATCTCCTGAAGTCCTTTTCAACCTCAATTATTCTGATAATAACTGAGGAAAAATTCCTAAAGTTTCTGTAAGTTAGCTTTCCCCACATAGTACCAGAGAGGCTAGATTTGTAGACAATTACGAATGATGTAATTGACAGTAGTGGAACTATGATATTGATGACAATAATCCTTGCTACAAAGTTGTGCAGTGACAAGAATGACTCTTGATTGGGCCACAGATGCATAAAGTGAGGGTTTTTTTCCCTGATGTTATGCAATGATACAGTAATGGATCCACAGTACAGAATAAGAGTCAAGTCAAACTGATTGAAAATCAAGAGTGATTTAAACCTCACAGTAGCAACTGAAAGGTGTTTTGCTCATGTACTACTCCGCTCTTTGTGGGATAAGGAATTGAAATTCAGATGGGAAACCAATGAAAGATAGCATTTTCAGATATAAAAAAAGTTGCTCGCCAGTTGCTTTGTACATATAATTTCCACTTTACTATGTAGATGATCTAATAATTAGTCACATAAATAAATTACACAAAGTGCAATATTTAAAAAATCTAACCATTAAATATAAATATAGAACACATTTAGCAACATAGTCTGGCTGAAATCAACATGGTGTGAGGGCTGCCACAACTTGTTTAGTGGCATTTTCACAAAGGTATTTGAAACATGATGTCTGTATATGACCTATACTTGTCAGAAGATTCCTATGTTATCTACTGTACAGCTGGTCTAGCTTTCCAGTTATGGAAACTGTTGGTCTGTCTTTGCTTATTAAATGAAAATGACATTATCAAGATATGTCTCAAAATAGAGAGACATAAAAAACCTTCCTTATCTGTACTACAGGGACTTCGAATTGATCAAAACTGAAAATGTTATAGAACTAAATTACTTGCCACTACTTAGACTGATTAGGATTTATTACTTATTCAGTTAAACTGGAATTAGAATAATCTTTTTTTTTTGTCTTACTGACAAGCATTTTTCGTCTTTCTTACACATGCGATTTTGGTTTCCCTACTGAGATAAATACAAAATGTGACAATTGCTTACAATATTTTATATTGTTGAATTTATAAAATATTTCCAGTAATTTTTTGGCAACACATGAGATGCATCCTCCTAAAATGTTAGCATGTTCATTGTCATACTTAAACATTTAAAAAAAAATTGCGACACTAGCTTGAGTGTGTACCTACCACTTCATAGGAAGCTGTCTTGGCCAAACAATTTCCTCAACACAGCAAGAGAGACATTACATAGAATTTTACTAGATAATTAGTGCTTGTTCCAGCTATTCATAAAAGGCATCAGTCCAATACCAATCTGCTACTTTTGGTCCAAGAAGTAGTTATAAAACTCTTTTCACCTCAATTTACTATTTAATGTTTGAAAACCATGTCATAGAACAGAATCATAGAATCATTTAGTTTGGAAAAGACCTGTAAGATCATCAAGTCCAACCATTAATCTAGCACTACACCATGTCCCGTGTATCTACACATCTTTTAAATACCCCCGAGGGTGGTGACTCAACCACTTCCCTGGGCAGCCTGTTCCAATGCTTGATAACCAATTCAGTGAAGAATTTTTTCCTAATATCCAATTTAAACTTCCACTGGCACAAGCTGAGGTCATTTCCTCTTGTCCTATCACTTGTTACTTGGGAGAAGAGACCAACACCCACCTTGCTACAACCTCCTTTCAGGTAGGTGTAGAGAGCTTGTCAGAAACAAGCAAAGGGATAATTTTTGTACCTAATGTACATGACAGCTTCCTTTAAAATACCTATGATACAGGCTATCATATAATTTAAAAATGTTCTCCAAGATCTTCCATCTAAATTATTCCAAGAAAAGGTTAATTCCATGTGCACTGAAGGACATGGAAAGGATTTAATTGATTTTAAAACAATTGGATTGATTTGATTTAGCATTGGATGACGCCAATTACCACCAGACCATAGTTTCTATTCTAGCTATCTGCTAGAAGGCCATGAAAAGAAGATATGGCAATGCAGTGCTTTTATCTATCAAAAAGAGAAAAATATCATTGAGGAGCAGGTATCTTAAATCCTGATGTCTGGCCAATGATATGGATTAAAAATGAGATACAAATATAATTTAGCATGTTTACCAGTTCTTGCAGACTATTATTTTCCTTGTCTAAATATTTCTTTGCTGGCCATTGTGTAAAAGCCATGCAAATAGTAAGATGAATGACTGAGGATAATAAAACTGATTAAGTATGGAATTCTATCAAGTCTACAAAATACACAAAGTTAGAAAGCTGCAAACTAATTTCCTTTTAATCTCTGCCACAATAATGTCGTGTTTTACTGAGACTACGTAAACTTACGTTGAGTACAGTCCTCTCAGCACTTTTTTCTTTTGCTATTTGTGCTTTTCCAAAATGAGTATCTTAAAAAGATATTTGTAGTATACAGATTAACTTATCACAATCTTTACATTATTTACATTGAGTATTAATAACAGTTTACTGTTTGTCTTGGTTTAACTTCCCAGCCGAAACCAGCACCCTGTTATACGAAGTAGAAGTTCTATTTCTAAACAAATATGCAATCTGGAAAAGAAAGTCAATACAGGCCTAATTTCTCCACATTTAAGAAATGTACAGATTTGTCTGAATTATTTAAATGTGAACCCAGGTACTCCCCTCATAGAAGCTCACAATAAATCAGAAAATCTTCAATTTTGGAATTATGTTTTCTCTTTCTTCACTCAGGCAAATAATATACTGTTGTGTTATCCATTATAATATGCTAATAAATAATGTTATATTTAATGTATATAGTATACTAAAATGGGGATCAATGGATTAAGGTCAAAATTCTCCTGAGTAATTTTGCAAATAGTCATCTAATTTTTTCCCCATATGGACACATTTTTTAATAAATATTTTCAAAAGACGGATGTTTCCACTACTTTAAAGGTTTAATAATAGTTCATACAACTGAGAAATGCAAATTTTGTATATATGCATGAGTTGATTCATAAACATCTTGCAGGTAAACTCTCAGTCTGTAACATTTCAGGCCATACCAGGTGTTCAGTACTTTCTCAAGAGTTCCGTGACCGCCCAGAGAGATTCTATGCAACAAATGTTGGCATTTTAATAGGTAAGATAATACAAAATACTGGGACATAATTTTCTGGTGTTGTGAATGTATTCACAATGTGAATGTTTCTTTGCTTATTAATGACATGAAAATATTGGTTCATGAAAACCACCAACAGTAGTGGCCACCAAATTTTGCCAACTGAAACATCTCACCAGAAAGCCAACAGTCCATTTTTTTAATTGGTTGCTTTGGCTAAAATTTAAAGTACCATTGGCAGATTATAAGTAGAGGTTTATTTCTGATGTTATATTGGCATTTTTTGAGGATAAGATGCAAGCAGTCTTAGTGTTACAAACATTTTATCTTGTCTTTGTAACTACAATACTTGCTAAATGGTCAACAGGAGGTTTTTTTGAGTGGCAGTAACTTGATAGCTGCATCAAAATAAGTGTGACGAGCAGGTCGATAGAGGTGATTCTTCCTCTCAGCTCCGCTCCGTGAGACCCCCAGGCCCCACCCCTCCTGGAGTACTGCATCCGGCTCTGGGGGCCCCAACATAAAAAGGACTTGGAGTTGTCGGAGAGAGTCCAGAGGAGGGCCACGAAGTTGATCAGAGGGCTGGAGCACCTCTCCTATGAAGACAGGCTGAGAGAGTTGGGATTGTTCAGCCTGGAGAAGAGAAGGCTCTGGGGAGACCTTAGAG
The DNA here is from genome assembly GCF_028858705.1 of Grus americana. Classification (NCBI taxonomy): domain Eukaryota; kingdom Metazoa; phylum Chordata; class Aves; order Gruiformes; family Gruidae; genus Grus; species Grus americana. The sequence continues at coordinate 81,890,769 of NC_072852.1, forward strand.
CAGCCTTCCAGTACCTGAAGGGGGCCTGCAAGAAAGATGGGGAGTGAGGTTATCAGGGAGTGTAGTGACAGGACAAGGGGTAATGGCCTTAAGCTGAAGGAGGGTCGATTTAGATTAGATATTAGGAAGAAATTCTTTACTGTTAGAGTGGTGAGGCACTGGAACAGGTTGCCCAGAGAGGTTGTGGATGCCCCATCCCTGGAAGTGTTCAAGGCCAGGTTGGATGGGGCTTTGGGCAACCTGGTCTAGTGGAGGGTGTCCCTGCCCATGGCAGGGGGGTTGGAACTAGATGATCTTTGAGGTCCCTTCCAACCCAAATCATTCTATGATTCTATTCTATGATTCGATGATTTGAGGAAAAAAGGGCAAAACAATAAAAGAAAATTAAGCACAAGATAATACCAGATCTTAATGTGTTTAACAGCCAGTTGTTCCACTGAAAGCAATACAAGCTGGGAGCACTTATAACCTGCTCATCAACTTCCCAGGTTCACCCAATGAATTATTTTTTTTTAAAGAAAAATAAAGGGTGTCTTCTTGTAATAATTTCCCCAAGGTGATAACGTATTTTATGAATGTCAAAACTCTTTAATGCTACTTGTACTCCTTTGCTTGTCAGGTTCTTTGCTACAGTTTCACATTAGCAAACATTCGATGCTTTATCTATTTTCAATAAAAATATCTAGTCAAACTATCATTTTATGTTTTTAATTTAATTTTTGCATAGCAGCTGGATTATTTAGGAGTGCTTCTAATGGAAAAACAAGCCCCAGTAGATGGATAAATAATCAGGATTTGGATAGTAATTGCCTATTTGCTTGATGATTATTACTACAAGCCAAAGAAGGGCTTATCACGTGGTTGCACAATAAGACGCAATTTATACAAAACATTTGCTATGTGCATGTCATGATTTTTTCTGTATCAGACAGTAATATAAGAAATAATTATTGTTTCAGGTGTTCATTCCACAATTTTTTCTTTCCATAATGAAACACAGCTACATGGGTTACACAAGTTCTGGGCTAAACCACTTCAATTAACAGCATTAAAGCCACCTTAATTAATAAAATAGAGATTAATTTATCTAGGACTGAAAGCAAAATGTAATTGTCCAATACTACATATCTGCTATCTGCATTTTTAAACAAATTATTCCGGACTCTAATAGGAATTAATTCCTACTGTAGCTATTTTGCAAGTGGTCAACCAGCAAAGCTGATTGATTGCTTCTAATTCCAGAGATAGATCATTCTCCCTCAACTGTAGCGGGAAGCGATGGAAAAAACATGTCTTCATTCAGGAAACAGGAGTGGAACAGAAATCTTGTGTTCCTTTTAGTATTGTAATTTCAAACTCAATCTTTGACTATATCTAGACACAGATACCTAAAACGAGACTGAAATTCTTTCAGGGCTCCCATTTGGTGCAATTGTCTGACACTGTTGGATTACTGCTGAAGAAAGGAATGGTCAGTCCCCTCTGACTGTCGGTGGAAAGAATGTCATTCCCTGTGTAAGAGCTGTCCAACAATAATGGGTGCAGCCACCATTGCTGACAAAGTCCAGGACTCAGGAAAGGATGCACACTTTTTACAAAGAGAACTAATTGAGGAATTTTTGTTCCAGAACTTTTCTGGCTGTTTGCCTGCATTTGTCTCAAACACAACAATGTCATCAATGTTTGGTCGATTATAAATAACTCTAGGATTGTGAAGAGGCTAGTCTGAAGATTTTAATGTGAGATAATAAGGAACCTTCTTGAAATAATTTTTTGAGTTCATCTGCAATACAATTAGGTCTTACTGCAATCTATTTTTAAGAGTGGATATTAAACTACTCATAAGGAATGATATGCTAACATGCTGACCAGTCTGATGCAGTACCTGGTTCCAGCAAATCTAGTGAGAGAGGATTCCAGGACTGCCTGATGTGGCACTGCATCTGGTTCAACTATTGTTCTAGAGTCATAGTTTGCACTATAGTACACGTAATTCCAAATAGCTGTTCCAAAACAACAGTATTTGTCTTTCTTTGGTGCTCAGATGATGACAGAATCCTGTCTTTGCTCACTAGTAACTGCCTTCCAGCTCAGCCCCTGACTCAGTAATTGGGACGGTTGCTCTCTGAAATTCTCTGAAAAATTCTGTGCCTAGCATTTAGTTGTTTGACCATCCACCTGAGATTTCTGAGATTGTATCAATTAAAATTTCGCAAACTATTTCTGTGGTTTGGGGTAGGGGGCAGTGAGATATCAAATCTTCCCAAAGAGTGTAAGGTCAATAATGATTATAGGCTAGATGCACATATTACTGCGCATCATTTAAGAAAGTGCTTGATATTGTAAAGCAACATTTGCACCATATTATGTGAATGATTCTCAAGGCTGTATTTTTTCATATTCTTCAATCCTGAGGCCAGAATTTAAACCTATAGCAAAACTGCAAGTGAAACTAAGCTTCCCAGGTGCCTCATAGGACGCATTTGTTTACACTGTCAGCCCTGGCTTTCTGTAGCTCAAACTGTGTCAGTTCCCACTTAAGGGAAGTTCAGGACTGACTGCATCGCTTCCTAGATTGCTTAATGTCTGCATCAAGTCAATACAGCAAACTTATTTTAACTTTTCTCAGCAATTTTAGCAAAATATAAATAAAAAACAAAATCCTTATGATAAAGCTCTACCTTTCAACTATTGGTACTCTGAGTAGAGGTACTAAAAATAAGTGAAGTGGCATGATTTAACTGCTCTCTCATTCCTTGAAGTAGCCTCCACAAAACATGTTGATGGGATAAATCCAGTAGTGCTGCAAAACCAGTCCTTTTCTTTTTATGTATTTACTAAAAATTAAAATAGTACAGGAAAAAAAACCCAACACAGCAAAAACTTAGGAAAAGGACCAAATGCTTTAGGAAAACTTTTGCCCCATTGAATTTATCTCCTGCTGGGGTTAACCCACATCATCTGCTTAACTTTATGTACTTTGGCAACGTTGTGGAGAAGGCACTGATTACGTTAGAAATAAAATTATGTTTCAGAATGATCCACAGAAGTCTTGAATACTGAAGTTCTAAGAAAGCCAAGTGGAAAAATAGAACTATTTTCAAATGCAAACACTTTTGTCCTCAGAAACTATTGGTTTTGGGTAAAGTTCAGAGTTCTTGAACTTGGTGTTGAGAGATTTTATGGACCTTGTTTGTCCACTCTTTCAAATCCCCACAAAATGTGTGTACATTAGCTACCAGCTGAAGAATCCAGCCCTAGTTCTTGTTGACGAGGTTTGACTGATTTAAAGTGCTGCAAGAATGCTTGTAATGGCCTTAAAAAGGACTACTTGGACATTTCCCTCACAGCTCAACCAAACTCCCAGCACTTGTGCAGTTTTCCATGATTAACTAGGTGATTTCTTTGTGCAATATTGTTTTCTCTAGAATTTCTATAAACTCAAATATTTATTTATTTTAACATTAAATAAGGGAAACTAAAATACTGTAGGAAAATACCACTTGAAGTAAGAGCACTGTTCATAAATTGCTCTTGCAGATGCATGCAAAAACTGATTTAAAAAGAGTTGCTCTTGTGAATCAAAAATCTGTCTTAAACCTTTTAACATGATTTCACAAAGAAGTCTCCAGTGTAGCATTGCTGCTTATACAGATGCACTTAACATACAAATCAATCAAACCTGGAAAAAGGTAGCTGAAAAATAGATCACTGATTGCAAATTCAGAAGTACTTCCATAGGATTTAAAAAACAGCAGGACCAAATGTTTAAAACAAAAACACCCGGCACAGAAAATCACTAAAAGTCACCTAGCACACTGTCTATTTAGATGCATAAAAGCTGTAACAATCAGAGAAGGTTAGTAAAGTGGATACTACGAATTCACTGCACACACAGGACTGCATGACTTGAGATGGCAAGTACAGTAGAATACTTTATCAGAAAACCTACTTGATGAACCTGGAGAAAACTTTACATTTCTGCCTATAACTGCCTGATGAGTTTGCCAATAGACAGATTCTATAAATGAGAAAAAATATTTGGCCTCTGAGTTCTGCTACTGTCATCCAAAAGGAGGAATTTATTACAATAGGTTGGGGAAAAAAAGTATTCTATAGTAGGCTTTTTGTTTAACAGCAGGAGTTTTAGATGTCTGCTTTTTAGTAAATTTTCTTGAAAGGAAATCATAATGATTTCTATACTATTATTTTTCCTATAAAACCTTAAAAGGCAAACAAGTATAGTATGCTTTGACTGTGGGTTTTTTTAGTGGGTAGAAAAGGGTGGCAGAATTTTTCTAAGCAGGCGGATTGTGGTCTAGCAACAAATACACTTTTCGCTTTATTGCCAATTGTGGTAATACCAGTGAGGACTGAACTAGGTGGTGATGGGAGCAGTGACCTCAATAGGGGACACATCAGAGATTTAAGTTGAAACAGACTAAATTATTCTACACATGACGGCTAGTTTCAGGGTTGACACCGTATTTTCTTTTCCTGCCCATTCAAACTGTGTAATCATTTGGATCTTGCTCCCAATATTGACCACAAGAATGAGAGAGTATGTTGGTTCTTATCATGGAAACAAGAGTTTGCTAACAAGCTGAACTTGGTCCAATGTTTCCTGCTGATCACCAAACAACAGATCATAAAGACTTTAGATGCTCTAAGACCTGAATGTATTTGAAAATGTTGAATGGCACAATATTATAATAGTGGTAATCGTTCATATAAAGAAGCTTACTGACCTATGTTGCATTGTCTCAATCTGCTTTAGAACAAGAAAAGTGAATACTTCATTTTGTTGTCAGTCATATCACCAATTTCCCTCAGTAAGGAAGTCAGCTCTTTAGGTTAATGATGGCATTTAACAGTGGTAAATCAATCCATATCTACTTTATAAATCATGCTTGTTCAACAGAGTTTTTCTTATTTCTCTACAAAGATTTAAAAAAGCATCCAGTCCAATAACATTACAAACATTGTTTGATTTGGAAGACCCACAAATATGACTGGCTTCATACCACACAAACTGCTATACTGAAGGGTGGTATTACCCTCTTATTTATAACCACCTAATGTTACCATGTAAGGCTGAATCAATTAAAAAAAAAAAGTTGCAGAACTGACAGGAATCTCTATAAACTTTGCTCTCTAGGAGACATAACAATAACATTCAGCCCAAATTAAGAACTTTTTGGTCTTAGATTGGTTCAAACTATTTTGGGTACAATTATACTGGACTTTCTGTATTTCAGTAATCTAAGTATTATGAAAGGCTTTTTTTCTATTTCATAAAACTCTAGAGAGAAACATAGTTTAAAGTTGAGTACAGCTACCAAACATAAACAATCAACTTTTTGCTAGTTGCTACATTCAATCTTAAGTCAAAATATAAGCCTCTTATACAGCTTCTACTTCCTGATTCCTTTTCAAATCTGTAATCAGTGTATAGCTTGCAATGTTTTTCCTCTTCTTGCTTTTTCTTTACTTGCTGAATTTACATTTATTAAATTGTCCATTTCAGGCTTCAGGGAATGAGTCTGAGAGCGAAACAAATGGATTTTCTTGTTTCTTTGTGTTTCTTCATCCTTTAGTTTCCCCAATTATGGTGGCTGTCAGGAATCATTACTACTTTGGAAGAATGCCAAGAATTTATATTCATGGTCTGTCCAAAGTGGGGTACAAACTACAGTGTTAGACACTAAGAAATTTTTTGCTCTGTTTCCTTGGGGTGCATGACAATAGGAAATACTCCTAAAATACAAGGGGCATTATCCAGGGAGATTTTCGAAGTTAACAGATGAGTACCTTGAGACAGGTCAGCTGAAGTAGAGGTTGAAGGACGTTCACCAATAGCAGCATATTTCAATGGCTGCAGTGTGGCAACTCAGCAGGGAAGATGATTATCAAAACAAAACCACATCAGACCCCAAGGAAACCATAAAATACAGATATTTAGAAAATTATAGACTTAAAGGACTTTTCCCACTTGGGTTAATTTGGGAAAAAAAATAAACAAGCATAGATAGAGGCTTATGTTACAAAAATCTAAATTCTGCAGAATTGATGCTGAAATTGATTTTGGACAAGCTAAACATTATCGTACATGAAAACCCTTAATATTTGACTTCTTTTTGCAACTGTTTTAGTATACTTGGGACGCTTTCCTCTCCTGCAATGATGATACATGAATTAAGAACAGAAGACATTTTGGCATACTGTTTCAAGAAAGTTTTGAGCACTTTAAGGAAACAGACATTTAATGGTTTATGAATTTGCTTTCTAGACTAATATTAGTTTACTACATATGCACATAGAAGTTGCATACCCAATTTTTACAGCCACTAAGAGTCTTAGAATATTAGTGACTATTTAGATTGTAGGCTTCAAGAAACTCAGTACGATGCTGTAATCTTACTTAACAAAATCACAGTATCATTTTCATCAGTTTTCTTCAGTTACTGGGAGAATGGCATTAGTGGTATCATTCTCAGCACAGAGAAAACTGAGTAACTATATGCCTTATATATATATTTTTCATTGATACTTATTACCTGTCATTAAAATAGTATTGAAAAGTATTGAGATACAATATTAATGTAATCGTTTTAGTGGAAAATCAAAACAAAAGTAATTTCATTTTTTCTCATCTACCAAATTCTGACAAAGAAAAAAGTTAAGAGACATCTGATAATGGTCACCACAAACCATTAAACTTGGGAAAAATAAAAATAGTAAAAAATTATTATAAGCAATGCATTTACTTTTACTGATTTTCAAAATGGAGAAAATGAGCTAATTAGACAAGTCTGCATTTTGAAGGGACATTTTCCCTTACATAAGAAGAAAAGTATAAAGTTAAGTATATTATATACTAATTCTCATAACCCAAAAGATACAGCTGTGCTTTAAAAACACAGTGAAAATGTAATTACCTAATTTAGCTTGGTAAGAGCTACTTTTTCTTGGCTTTTTGCCCAGAATATGCTTATTCCTTCTGCAAAAACAGTATGGCAAAATCTAAAAATGAAAAGGAACATGTTGCAGAGAGGCAAACCAGAATACGTTCATTATAAACACAACATACTTAAGGATTACTGCCTAGAAATCAATAACAGAAATTTGCATTAATCTGTACAAAGAGAATCAGTTTATTGACAAAACAGGAGCAGGCAGTTCTGGCCTGAGTGCGCGTTTGAACACCATTCTGGAAAGAATCTCCTGACATCCCGAGAATCTGAATTTTCACTTTTAGTATTATAGAAACCAAAGAGGTAACTACTGACTAAATCTTTACAGAACTTCTTTAATGTCCATATATTAATATAGAATATTCAAAAGGTTCTCTTAAGATTTTTTTCTCCTTGTACATCCAAGAAGAAACTCTACCATCTGACTGACCTATATAATGTTTTTTTAGCTGGGATAATACTGCAGTGGAAGATTAACTAACGCAGAAAACAAGAGCCCTTAGAATTGCTATTTTTGTCCACTGAGGATGAACGTTTAAGAAATCTCCATCAAACTTTCAACTTTTATAATGATTCAGGCACAAGACTTTTTTCTTCTTTTTAATGTATGGCATAACTTGTAAAAAGTCTGATAAAGGTGCATGTGATGTTAAACAAAAAATCGTGTTCTTCTGCCACCTTTGGGAACACTGCAGTCAGGTGTAATGGGACATACAGCCTAAACAATCCCATTTTCTGTTTCTTCATGTAGTATGGAATATGAAAATTACTGTAGTGTACTGTTCCAGTGCCATAATGCTCAATCTTTTTCATTCTATGTCTCTTAATGCACTGTTCATTAAGTAAATATCTATTCCACTAGATACTGAAATTGTTTTATCCACAGAACAGGTTCAGTAGTTAATCAGTTAAGTTCCTCCAGTTCATAACACTATGGTATGTCGTTCACAACTTGGATGATCCGCCTTAGTTTTTGCCACTTTATGCCATATCCTCTCAGCACCTTACAGCAACTGCAAAGAGAACTGCCCAAGAGGTTATCTTCTTCTGTCCAGACCAGAGGGGCGATTTGATTATCACTGTCCAGTCAGCTCTTGATTAATTTTCTGTGATAACGCAGAAGGGTGGCAGCCGGTGCTAACTAAACACGCCGCTGCTGTTTGAGGACAAAGCTTGAGGCAACGAGCCTACGGTCACCACGCCGGCAGGGCAAGCAACTACGTTTTGACTGCAGAACCAAAGGCCAAGAGGCAAAGGCTCCATCCAGGGGACGGGGCTGCTCCGAGACCAGCGCCAGCCGGTGACTCCAGTGGCGTCGTGTTTCCGTGGCTGGCTCGGTAAGGAAGGATAAGGCGCCGCGGCGATCGGGGAGCCGCTCGAGGATGACCAGCCACTCCCGCAGGCACCCATGGCCGGCAGCGGCCCGTGCCCCGCCGCTGGGCCCCGAGCCGGCGGTTACCTCAGGGCCGCACGGGACCGCGCCTCCTCCCGCCTCAGGTGCCGCCGGCGGCGCCCCGCGCGCCTACCCCGGCGCGGTCTCGTCGGCACCCAATCGGCGACCGCCGGCTCCCAAATCGCGCGTGCGGGGCTAACACCACGTGACTCGCGGTGCGCCGAGCAGGGGGGGGTGTGGGGGAGGGAGCGGCGTGAAATCCGCATCCGGGTGAGGCCGCGCTGGCTGGGGTTCGCGCGCGTGGGGGCGGTTTTCCCGTGGCGGGGGGGGTAGCCCTGTAACGGCAGGCGCGCGCGCCGCCTGTGTGGGAGCGAGGCGCGGCGGTTGGTGGCGGCAGGCTCGGGGCGCCAGCGGTTCCACCGGCCGCGGAGCCGGCTGAAGTGAAAAGGGAAAGCCGCCTCCCGCCCGCCCGCGCTGAGTGAGCCTAGCAGGGGGAGGCAGGCGCAGTTTCCAGCTGGTTCACCGCCCTCCCCTCACCGGGGTTGCAGGGTGTGGAGCAGGCCTGGTACCGGCGGTGGTAGAGCCTGGCGGCGGCGGCGACACCGACTGCTGCAGGTGATTGTCTGCGAGGCCTGCCTTCATCTGCCTGATTCCTCGTCCAGTGCTGCCCCCAGGTCCAGGCCCTACCTGTGCCACAGCTACGGCCCGCTAGTGTTGATACCTGTGTGCTGTCGTGGCTGTGCTTAGTGGTGTGACTTCAGGGTTGCTACAAAAGCGGATCTTAAAAGTAGTTTAGAGGAACAACAGGAGCATTCCTTCCCTGCACCAGAAAATTGATATCCCTGTCAACAGGAAGGAGAACCTTGTGAGTAGTTCTCCAGCCCAGAGGTTTGGAAATCTTGGCTATGACTTCTCTACTCCTCCCCTTCTGAGGCCAAGCTCTGCGTGGTCAAATTTTCAAACATTGTCTGGAATCTTAAGTTGTGGAAAAGTATCTAGTCTGATTTTTATTAAGAAGTGCCTGTGTGCCCAGTATCTGTTACTGTAGGGTTAGGTGTTGAAGTACTTCTGAAAATCTTTCTGAACCTTCAGGCATCTGAAACGTTTTCTATAAATATAATCTTTAAAGGTTTTAGGTTTTGAGGCTTCTCATCAGTATAATAGGGTTGACTATATCCTCTTGATACCTCAGCACCTGAAAGTAACCCTTTGCTTTGGGATACTCCTTTGATGAACTCCTTCTGCAGCTTTGATTCTTCTCAGGAGACTACAGTTTCTCTTAAAAGCAATTTCCCTTTCCTGTCTTAGCAGTTCTTTTGGCCTATCAACTACACACCATGAATGCATTTCTTGCCATCGTACTGCAGCATTTTTGTGGAACTTTGGATAGGTTTTGTCACAGTGCTTGAATACCTGTTTCTGTAACTTGCTTAATTATTTTTGTTCTTGGTCCTTTCTGGCTGTTTTGCTTTTTTCTGCTCTTCAGATTTTGCTCTTCTGCGTACATTTCTTAAACGTACTACTTTGTTCTGAGTGCCTCCATATCCATGGCATGAATGTGTAAGTAACTTGGTGCTAGTGTTCTAGTACTTCATTGTTTTTTTTTCTTTGGGAATGTTAGTCACTAATACAGGAAGCAGACTGTCGACCATTTTCACACAGCATTTGCAGGGTAGACAATGTCTGTTAACAGTAGTGAGCTCCATGCTGGTAGGACTTGAAAGAAAAAAAAGTCACAATGGTGTTCAAACAGGTAATGCCTGGATGCTCAATGAATAATAGACAATCCCAGAGCCTTTTTCAGAACCTCTTAAAGAGATTCTTGAGAATCTTGTGCAAATTTATTTTATACTATTTTGAAAGGAAGATGACTAGGAGACTAGGAGAGTAACATGTGCTTTGTGCCTCAGTGTGTCTTTGTGAATAGCTTCACCAATAATGCTGTTAGTCTGGGATGTCCCAACCTGCACATGCTGATTTCTTCTACCTTAAAGCTGAGATGGTATTTTACTGTAGCTCATCTGAGGAGGCAGGTGCATTTTGTACACACTGGATTGAGATGGTGGGCATTAAAATAGAGTCTGTCACCTTTGGACGTGTTTTTTATACAAATCTTTATTCTAACTATTGCTATAATTATGTTTAAGGCTTCCTTTCAGTTTAATTCTACCTAGAGGTACAAATGATTGAAAACTGAGTACACCTGGTGACACATTTACATCTGTGATGTTCATATATACACCTCTACAAGGATTTTGAGACATACTGATCAGTCAGTGCCATATTAGAACTCTCAATTCAGTTTAAGTATTTCTTCATTTAGTTAATGTGTGCTTTGATTGTTTTCTGCCTGTCTTTGAATGCCATGGACTGTTAGACCAGCTCCTTCACGTTTCTTTCCAAGTGACACAACTACCGCCAGAGCTTAGTGAAGAATATATGTTGTCTAGACAATGTTAGCTGTTTATGTGGTGTCAGGCTGACGTTCAGGATGATGATAGCTATATAGATTTGTAGGTGCCAAAATATAATTATGCTGTAATGCGTATTTCTGGTCCAGAGGAACAATTGGATTGCAATCTTAAGGGCAATAACTGGCATTCTCCAAATGTTTACAGAACTGCTAAGACATCTAAGTATGGTGTGTATCATCTGAGCAGTTGGCTTGATTCCTCCTGGCTTACTGAAACCAACTTCCAGGAAAGCTTGCAACACCAAATGGAAAAAAGTTTGTGGTATGATGGAACCAAGGTTTTTGTGAATCTTTCAATGTAAAGCTCACAATACCTCTTGCCTATGTTCATTTGAGTCCGTTCAGCTTCACCAGGTGGTTGTTTCAGTCTGCAATGGTCTGATATGCTTGTGTGTTTTGTAATCTGATATTGCCAATTTGTGCAGTTTTTGACTCTTCAATGCCCTTACAATGCCATTAGCTTATGTAAAACTAATTTGATCGTAATAATGAAGGAGAAACCTCTTGTGTAGGGCTTTTTCCCTAACATGCTAGGGGTTTCAGGTTGCAGACAGTAAGTTGTAAATTTTGAGTCATGCAGACTAAATCTACCTTTAAGTGCATTGTAAGTGGTAGATTTATTTATAAAGTGTTGCAAGATGTCTTTCAGACATTGTATTTTAACATCTGTTAGATTTTACTACTTTGTTACTTTGATATATATAAACATAAGAATGCATTAGAAATTCAAGGATGGGCTGTTTTTCCATTTTGATTTTCTTACACTTCTAAAGACTTAAGATTTATGTGGAAATAATCCTAGCTTGTGTTAGTAAAAATAAATACCTTAAATTTTAAAGTTGGATTTAGCTTTCCTGATAAGGCCTATTGCAACCTTAATCTTCCTTCATCCCCTTGTGTCCCTTAAGCAATGGTACCTGCTCTCCAGATCTGAGTCTCCAGAATGGTGCTATTTTTACAGAAAGGAATTAAGTGATTTGTAATGTTCTTCATGTAAAATAACACAGTATATAAACTTTTTTAATGTACAGTATCATCCATATTCTTTCTTCCTGAAGAGTCTGTGATTGAACAATATGAAGACTTTTGCTTTTCTGACATAGTGGGCTCTTTTCCTTTACATTGTTCAGTTGACAGGTTTATTCTTGGAGTGACTGAAATGAATTCTGGGGGTTCTGTCCACTCTTTCGATGAAGCCAAGTCTTAAAAATGTAAATTCCGTTATAGGATATGGTTGGAGAGGCAGAATTATGTACACATAAATTTCTTTTTAAGCAGTCACAGAGAACTTTTTGAATTAAAAGAAAGTGAATTAAATTTATTACTTCACATGTACTTGTTTAAGTGGTGATGGATGTTCCTAAAGAGATTTTTAGGCCTGGCATTTCTATAGAACTCTTCTGCAGTTTTTCAGCAGCTGGATGTGGCATCTGTCTGCCTTTGTTTATGAACATGAGGCAAACATTTCTTGTTGATCGCATTGTTACAGTTACTGTCTAGCAAACTTTTCAAGCCTTTGAAACAGAGCTAGAAGAATGGACATAATATTTATAAAGGTGTTTGGATCCTTAGAAAGAAAAACGTTTCTCATGCCTGTATAATGCCTATATAAGAAAAGCAGCTTTTGCTGTTTCTCATTAAAGTGATCACAATTCAGTTTTTGTATGTCTTTTAGAGAAGAATCTAGAAATGGCTTTACTTTAAGTTGCTAATTTCAGTTGATATAAAATATGTGGTCTGTTATATTTGCACAAAGTTCTAAGTTTTCGTTTTAAGAAAATAGAGCATGTCCAAACTATAGTGCTAACTTAGTATCAAAAGATCTAAAATCTCGGGCAGTTTATTGAAAGCTGGCTTTAAAAACCTCCACTTACTGAAAACAATAAAGAATTAAATTCTGGTTTTTAAGATTCCCACTAGCAACTCTGCTAATAGTTCTAGAATGTAAAGTTTTCACCTATTTTCTTGATCTTTTGATCAAGCTTTTCTTGATCAAAGAACCAAATTTGAATGTTTTAGCTAATTTTTGTGAATCCCCTTATCTGATAACATATGGCATGGTAATACTCTAATACTAACTAGTCAGACAAGTTTTCAGGTGCAGTGAAATGTAAGTCATATCTTCTCCAATTCTTCTACCTTTAGACTCCAGGAATATTGCTTCTCTTATTTTAGCGCAGTCCTTCTGGAAAAGATGGCAGATTTTTGTGCACATATGTAAACTAATTTTAGGTGATACTGCAACAATAGTAGTTGGGGCTTTTTGTTTGTTTGTTTTAGGAAAAAGTAGTTAAAATAATTATGCTGGTAGCAGGGGTAGTTTCAATTTGTCACTCTTGCTTCTGTTCATCTTCCCTTTGGATTATGAGGCTATAGCAGACACTGTACAGGGCAAAGTAATCTGTACTGAAGAGTGGATTGCTTGTTGTCCATGGAATACAGTTGGGAACTGGCACTAAGGGCTGACTATTAAAAACTATTTTCTTTGGAAATTGGATATAGGATGTGCAAGCACATGTTAAGGTACAAAACATCCAAATCCAAGTTCTTCCAGTTAGAAAACTACTAATTTCAAGGCTGTAGCCCTGAATCTATTGCTAGAGCTGTTGCTTTTACTTCAAAAAAGGACTTAAAAAGGGATTTAATGTGATGTGTTATTTCTAGAAAAGCAGTTCACAGTGGCGTTACCACAGAGAATATCAATGTTTCAGTATGCTTATTGGTTGTGTTTCAGGTTTTTTATATATTGAAGAATTGTACTCTGACTATGAAGTATTCCATTCTTAAGAGTTGTTGTGTGACAACACAGCCATGCCAAAGCACTATAGTCTTTTGATCTGAATAGAAGCAGAAAATTATACAATTTGCAATCATCTGTTTCAAGTGACAATAGATGTGTATGAAAACGTAATGAAAATTTCATACTTCAATGTGAATATTATGAGCTGGAAGACGTGTCCTGTGAGGAGTGGCCAAGGACTCTGGGTTTGTCTAGTTTGGAGAAAGGGAGGCTGAGGGGTGACCTCATTGCTCTGCAGCTTCCTGAGGAAGGGAAGTGGAGAGGGAGGTACTGAGCTCTTCTCCCTGAGATCCAGCAGCAGGACCTGTGGGAATGATTCAAAGCTGTGTCAAGGAACGTTCAAACTTGACATTAGGAACCATTTATTTACCAAGAGGGCAGTCAAACACTGGAACAGGCTTCCTAGAGAGGTGGTTCGTGCCCCATCCCTGTCAGTGTTTAAAAGGCATTTGGACAATGCCTTTAATAATATGCTTTAACTTCTGGTGAGCCCTGAAGTACTCAGGCAGTTGGACTAGATGATCATTGTAGGTCCCTTCCAACTGAAATACTCTATTTTGTGAACACTCTGGGGAAGAGGTGCAGCTCTGGGTGAGGATACTGAATAAATGTGAGCTTAAAGGGATGACAAATACTTGCTCTAAGCTATGGACTTTTCAAGAAAATAACTGCTGAAGACATACTTGTTGTTGCACATGTTCTTTTGGGCACACTGAATGAAGGTAGGAGAAATCTGTAAGAAGGTGAGAGGGTTTAGACATGCTTCCTCTGTTGTTGTGTACCCAGAGTAGGTACCTGCTTTCTGGGAAAAGCTCATTATTAATCCTCGTTGAGCTTGGGGTCCATGTTTCCCTGGTACTATTTGGGGCTTTTCATAGTGTCCACAGGTCTCTCTGTGAGGAACTGCTCCCTGAGCCTGGCTGCAGAGGATTACTATTACAATCTGTAAAGGCTCTTTTAAAAGAAGTACTGGAAATTGCTCAGGGACTGCCCTGTGCCTTCATTGGGCAATGTATATTCTTAAAGACTGTGGTGTGTAGATGCCTCCTACATTGGGCTCCTGAATCGTCTGTCCACATTTACATGAGACATATCTTCTCTAATGCTGAAGAAAGCTTAAAGCCATGGAAATTTCAGTAGATAAATGGGGTTTCTTTTGGCTTTAGGTCAGCATCTAAAGGGAATGGTAACATCAGGGCAAAGTGATTCTCCAGTATGTGATTATCTAAACTGATCCCAGTTTGATTCAGGCTAAATGGAAAAGCATTAGGAAAAATGTAAAGGAGGCAAAATGTATTCCCCCCTCAATTCATTCTGAGATGAGCTGACTCCATTTAGAACTGGATTGTGGAGTCCTACAGGATTAGTAGTTGTTCCCTGAGAGTCTGATGTATTTCAGTTTGTTATTTCAGAGTTTGTACTTTTTGTCACTGCTTCTAGTATGCTTTGCTAATGTTTTTATGTATCATTAATGTTACTAATAATGAGTTTTATGGAACATTTTCTTAATTTCTATTAAAGTTTTTATTTAATTTATTTTTTTAACTAAACATTAAAAAAAAAGTTTTGGCAATTGGAAAACTCTTTAAAACTCACAGGATCACTCATGTTAGAAAGGCGCAGAATACAGATTGTAATTTGCATTCAACAGTTTGTGGCGATATAAGAAAGCATTGGTAGGATCATTTGGTCATTCTGCTCGTGCAGATCCTGTTCTGAAAAATAATTAAGAGACTCAAGTCTTTCTAAGAGCCTTTGTTTTCTAAGTTGATTTTTTTTTGTATTTCTGAATCTCATTGAGGTTTTTATAATATGGTTAGGATGAAAATATTCTCAATGTTTAAAATAAGATAAATATTACAGAATATTATAAATATTTATCAAGTGGAAGTTTGTTTATGGAATAGAATTAATAATTTTATATTGGCATTTTGATAAATGTATTATATTCAGAAGAACAGATTATAATATGATTTTATAGTTAGATTTCCAGATTGGGTTGTATCTGTTGTTGAGACAAGTCTTTATCTTCTTGTAGGTATACCTTTTGCCTTGTTCGGTACAGCAGCCCTTGCTTGGATTTCAGAAAGGCAATGTTTTTACGTGAGGTCTTTGAAAGTCAGTTTTCATTTTTTCCACGTTAGATTTGCGATTACTGTATGAGTGGTAGTAAGAAAATGGGAGAGGTTTGATCTGTGATGTGGTAGAAACTTGTGGCCAATGACAGTCCTGTTTGTGTGGTAGGGAAAACTTTCTATGCTTCACTTCTAGAGCAATTACAGACTGACTTTAAAGGGAAGTGCTTGCTAAGACAGTAATGACTTTAGAAAATTTTTTAATTGCTGACAGCTTTTTTTTTTTTAAGGCAAAAAAGTGATAATGAACATACAGTTCCTTAATTCAAAAAAAAAGGCAAAACAGACTACATGCATTCTGATCTGTTAGGACAAACCACTGATTTTTATTTGGTGTCCATCTGAAGTTTTCTAGAAGTGTTGCAGCTTGTATGTTTTTTACTAAAAATATTTGTAATGACATTCTTAAGGAGTGAGGGTAGGGCAGACCAGAATGCCTTCAGGACATAGTGATGAGAGTCCCGAATCTATCACTGCAAAATCAGTGGTCCAAATTCAGTCCAGCTTATTAGCGGACAAACTATTTTGTGTAAGATGAGCGGGGGAGTTGACCAGGTCATACACATCTATGATTTTCATTTGTGTTAAGATTGAACTGCTGCTTGATCAGTAGCTGTAAGAATTTCAGGACTGGCTGTACAGTGTTCTTTATCTTTGGCTTGGGTTTTTGGTTTTGTTTGGGGTTTTTTATTTGTTTTAGGGTTTTTTTGGGGTGAGGTGGGAGCATTATTTGAAGGAGTCACTTCCTTATGGCCAAGGTGTCAAGCATATGGTTTTGGCTATAATGATTGGAACTACAGATTCCTAGGTTTCACTCATGAAAACATGATGGGATGATTTGCATAAATGGAGTGCTGCAGTGGATGGCTGTAAACTCTTCAGGAGGGATAGGCAAGGAAGGAGAGGTGGTGGGCTAGCCCTGTGTGTTGGGGTGTGTTTTGACTGTCTGGGGCTTGATAATGGTGATGATAGGGTTGAGTGTATATGGGTAAGAATCAGGGGAAATGCCAACAAGGAAGATATCATGGTGGGATGCTGTTACAGACCACCCAGCCAGGATGAAGAGGCAGATGAAATATTCTATAAGCAGCTGGGGGAAGTCTCACGATTGCTGGCCCTTTTTCTTATGGGGGACTTCAACTTACCAGATGTCCGCTGGAAATACAGTACAGCGGAGAGGAAACAGTCTATGAGGTTCCTGGAGTGTGTGGAAGAGAACTTCCTGACACGGTGAGTGAGCCAACTAGGGAAGGTGGCCCGCTGGACCTGTTGCTTGTGAACAGAGGAGGACTTGTGGGTGATGTGATGGTTGGAGACCATCTTGAGTGCAGTGATCCTGAAATGATGAGAGTTTTTGATTCTCAGAGAAGTAAGGTGGGTGCTCAGCACAACTGCTCCCTTGGACTTCTGGAGGGCAGACTTTGTCCTGTTTAGGAGACTGGTTGACAGAGTCCCTTGGGATGCAGTCCTGAAGGGCAAAGGAGTCCAGGAAGGCTGGACACCCTTCAGGAAGGAAATCTTAAAGGTGCAGGAGTGTCCCCATGTGCCAAAAGACAAGGCGGCAGGGAAGAAGACCGGCCTGGCTGAACAGAGATTTTCGGCTGGAACTCAGGAAAAAAAGGAGAGTATATGGCCTTTGGAAGAAGACAGAGCAGGCAACTCAGGTGGTCTGCAAGGATGTTGTGAGGTTATGTAGGGAGAAAATTAGAAGCACCTAAGCCCAACTAGAACTTAATCTGGCTACTGCCATAAAAGACAATAAAAAATGTTTCTATAACTACCTTAGCAACAAAAGGAGGGCTAAGGACAATCTCCATCCTTTATTGGATGCAGGGGGAAAACATAGTGTCAAAGGATGGGGAAAAGGCTGAGATACTTAATGCCACCTTTGCCTCAGTCTTTAGCAGTTCTTTTCCAGGCCAGCAAAAAGGTAGCTTTTTATACAAAGGAAAATAGCATTGGCTGTGCTTTTCTGTTAATATTTCTGAAAAACCTCTGTGGCAGTTTGCACCTAGAGGTTATTTCGTGGATGTGACAATGAGTCCTTAGCTCAGTTTGCAGTAGTAATGGCAAACTGAGTCAAATTGGGGTACAGAACTGCTAAATCTAAACTGAAGTGCTTTGAATATTGATGTAGAAGTCCATACTAACAATATACTTCTGAAATAGTCTTGATGTCTATGTAAATGTGTATAGATGCCTTTATAAATGCCCAGATAAAGACAAATGTTAAATTCACTCTTATGCCACTCCTCTTCTGCTTTCCGTTAGAGGTCCTACAGTATGGATTATTTTCAAATGTTTCAGAGCCAAAAAAGTCAGCAGACTTCTTAGATGCTGTGCCTACTTTTAATCAGAAGAATTATTTGGCTATAAATTAGTTTCAAACACAATAAATTGTAAGGAGAACAACAAACCATCTTTTGTTATTTTAATTACAGTTAAAGTCTTCATAGAATGGGGGACACCAATAAGTGCATATTAAAAGTAATTAGGAAAATATTGATCTGAGTTTGATCTATTTGAAACATGAGTACCATGAGAAGATTTTGTTGCTTACAGTGCTTTCTGTACATGCTCTATATTCTGAAGTTCTGTTAGCTTGTAAATAAATACACTAAATAACTGCTAAATATATTAAATAACATCCGATATAAGTATAAGTTCATTCCATGTCTCTAAGGTTTTTGAATAAGGTGAATGTAGGTAAAAGCTATTTGATATTCTGTGTACTCTTGCCCAAACTTGGTCTTGTAGTTCTTTACACTTGAATTTTTCCTCATTAAATACTTTGCCAGAACATACTGCTAGAATTGATTTCATTTATCTTGAGGTGGGGCTTGAAGGAAAGATTGGAATTGCATTACTTTTAATTTTAGTATCCTTTTGTATTAAATACTTACATTTTCACTTAAATATCTTTTATTTATTGCAGAACACAGGCCAGTGATTTTTTTTTTTGAATTCTGAAGAAAAGAGACCTACAGTCACTTATTTGCACTAGTCTTACTCTTTTTTCTAAACTTTAACAACACTTTCCTATGCTACAGTTCTTGAGTTTAGTGTGTGTGTGTATAGAGAGAAATAAACTGGAAATCCTGTCTCTGAGGATTGGAATTTAGTGTAGTTTTAGATGGAAACCAAAATATTTTAGCATACACTTGCCAGTTAAGCTTTTAAAAGGACTTTCCATGGGGTGCAACTTCTGAAATAATGCAGAGCTTCTAAAGAGATTTCCATGTGATATACATGCCATAGTCAACTTGTTTTTAGTTTATAAGCTGCTGGAGCAAAAATCAGTGTCTTGGCGTGATCAACTATAGATTGAAGAAAAGTTGTAGTTAATTTGAAATGCTGGTTTTCAGCCAAATCTTGTGGTCTGTGATATGTTCTGCTGGTGGGTTCTTAAGTTTTTCTCATGTTTCTATATGTTACATGGGAAACTTTAACCAGTCTGGCTTATTTCTTTTTTTTTGTTTTTCTTTTTTTTTTTTTTTAACGGCCACATTATTGTGCACTTGATTAGCACTAATGTATAGTAACATTGTAAAATGACTGTGGAAAGGGTCTCAAACTGAATTTAAACCCACTTTTGTTTAAAAGTTACAGTCCACTTTAAAATGATTCATACAGAAATTGAATATTAATTACTGTATGATGAATGGTAAAATGAGGTATTGGATCCAGGATCAGATTAATTTTTTTATTATTAATTTCTCTTTTAGGATTTTTGTGAATACTCTTTCTCTAGTTAATGATGCTTAAAAAGTGTGCGATAGAGCT
Organism: Grus americana; assembly: GCF_028858705.1. Classification (NCBI taxonomy): domain Eukaryota; kingdom Metazoa; phylum Chordata; class Aves; order Gruiformes; family Gruidae; genus Grus; species Grus americana. The sequence goes on from NC_072852.1 coordinate 81,910,327, forward strand.
ATCTAAATTTATCGATATTGAAGGTACCTGAGATTTGATGCGGTTATCCTTATAAATGCATGCATAAGCTGCCTTTAATGTTTATAAAGAGGCCTGACTTGTGCTTTGTTGGGGTTGAAAGAACAATATTCGTTCAAGAACCACATTTTCTTTAAAAGGAGAAGAGACAGGAATTAATATGTTTGAAAATTTCAAAAATAGAGGCAAATTATATTTATTTTTGGAAACTATTAAATTTAAATTTACTGTGTGCCGTGAAGACTTTGCTGTACATAGATGCTTTTTGTTTTACTATCTGAAAATGAGTGCACGCTCTCTTTATATGTATCTGTGTGTGTGTATATGTTGCTGCAGTGGTACACACACGGTTGAGCAAAGTTATGAGCTGTTGCGTTTTGGTTTTGGGTTTTGGGGTTTTTTTTTAATTATAGCAAGCAGAAAGTATGTAATATAAATGCTTAATACTTTCAGTGCACACTTTTTAAAAGTAAACCACCTTTGTCATGCATCTGAAAGAGGCCATAGTAATGCTGTTAGAAAATGAACTTATCAGTAAAAGGTTTCAAAATGTTTTTACAAGGGTGAAGATACTGACCTGCTGGATTGCCTTAATGTATCCCAGAGTGTGTTTAAGAAGGATTTATGAAGTTAATTTATCCAGTTATTATGATGTGAACTGTATTAAGGACGTGTTTTAGTAAAATGAATGCGTATCAAAGTTGAGTAAAGAGTACTGAGTAGCGAGAGTGCTCAAAAATAGTTATAAAAAAATTTAAGTCACTTTTTGTTATTGCTTATCTACATGGTATATGTAAAACGCACACTCAGAAATGAAGTGATTATCTTTCTAACATACCTGAATCATTTTTCTTAGAAAAAAGTTAATAAAGTTGTTGCAAAAACGTAACACATTTTTATTTTAAATGGTCATCTTCAGGTAGCAGCTATGCTTAAATTGTTCAAAATTCCTCATGTAAAATACACTGTGATCTGATTAGTGTCTAGTTTAGAAGTCTAGGTAATAAATAAGAATTTTTATTTTAAAAAAATGAAAATTATTTGATTGTATGTCAACATTAGATCCCATGGAAAATTATACACATCTGTATTTAACCTGGTTAAACTGTAAATGACTATGGAACATCTGGAGTTAGTAAAACTGATGAAGGATAGAACACTGTCAATATCTTTGTTACAGCAGGGGCTACTCTGTAGTTCTTGCTTATTAATACAATCCTGGTTCTCCCATTCGGTTTGAATTATAGAACCACATGCTAAATAAAAAAGTGAGGGAAGTGTGTGCAGAGTTGAATTTAGTTACAGTCTTCTGGCAGACTGCACCTCCCGTTCAGTATCCTAGTGACAGACAGCCAGGCCGTGTTCTGAGCTACTCTCATTAAATGAACTAGGCTTGAATGTCTTAAAATTATTTTGGCATTTTGGATTAAAAAAACAAAATCCTTTGTTCTTATTTAGTAAAATGTTTATGATAATAATTTTCCATGTAAGTTATGCACTCAGCAGTATTTGTCCTGGGAAAATAGTGGTTTGATTATAGAAGTAGCCTAATGTACTACTCATAATGAGTGAAGGAAAATAGTTGTGATTTTTCGTTAATATCTTTTTAAACAATCTGATACTTTAGAAAATGACTAGATAAGCTTAAATTGTCCATTCACAGAAATTTTTTTCTTAAAGTCTCTAAAGAAAATTATAGCAATTACCTGGAACTTTTAATTGTGAAATGCATTGTTTTTATTATTGAGTGTAAGTACAGGATATTAATGGTTATTACTCAAATATTCAAGCTTTTTCTTGTTGACTTTAGTCAAGCTAAACTTGTCTTCATTGGTAATTTTGCTGACTAAAGACTGTGTAATTATCCAGTAATTAATGTAGTTAAAAGATATCACTCTACATGTAGTTTACTCTTTGGAGCCTGAATGTTCTGCCTGTTTTCTCAGTGTTGCCAGAAGGGATCACTTCGGCATAGTAATTTTTGGATAAATTTCAGTAGTTCTTGTTAAATAGTACTGGTTTCAAAAGCTGTTAAGCTCTGTGAATATGTAAGGTCCTTGTTAACTTAAATAATTCCATGGATTCTCAAGTGTATTACATACGAGTTCACTACAGTTTGTTATTATTTTGTTCTTGTATATGTATTCTATATGCATGGTAGTTTTATACTTTAGGATGAATATCTGTTGGGCATGCATTTATTTCCAGTTTAACAAAGGTCTTGGAGGATATACAAAGTTGTGATTTAAAATAAATTACATGGGAGAAAGAACAATTAGTTTCTGTTAGACTGGGAAGATGTGGAGCATTTTGAATTAGGCCCAACTGTGATGAATGGAGACTTGTCTGCATATATTGCCTATACTTCATAAACTTTGTGCATCCAGTTTATTCTGCATCTTAGCTGTGAGGCAATGTATGTTTTAAGAACGATCTGGTTTTTGTGTGTATGCTTGCTAGTGTAATATAAGGAGGGTATTCTTACTTCTCTAATACCACATTGCCATCAATGCCATCATGGCTGCAAAGAGAAGAACTGTAGAAGGCAGAGGCATTTTGAAGGTGATCAATGTCTGCTCAGTGGCACAGAATATGTGGGGTTTTTTTCTATTTCTGGAAGGATCTGCTTGCTAAGCCTTGTATATGATAATATTTTAACTGCTAATAGAATTGAAGAGAAGTTGTACAGATCTTGGAAAAGAAAGTTGTTGGGTTTGTGCTTCTAGGGCATGCCCGGCATGCTCCCTGCCTAGCTTTGTAGACTAGCTAGGGAAGGAGACAAAACTGAATGGATTATAGGATGGATGGAGAATCTGGCTGGTATCTCATTGTCCGTTTGTTTGAGGGTGGGGGGAGTTTAACTCCTTTTGAATGAGAAATAATTTTTTCCTAATTGTTAACTGATGAGTAATATTCTTGATATCAATGCCCTCATCACATGCTTGGTACTTAAATGTCCTAGTAACTTGCTGGATATGGGGCCTCTTAGAAAATGTCCTCTTGCTGACACATGCATGGTAGTTCCTACCCATCCTTGTCAAAAGCTGGGGCTATAGAAGGAGAGTATTCTGGAAATATATAGTAGGTATAAAGAACCAACTTGGAGAAAGAAATTATTTTACAGCATTGTATTCTGGTTGAAAAGGATTTAGGTGTTGAGCCCTAATCCCATTTGCATTCTGGCCTGATCTGTGATCTCTGTTCCTAGCTGCTTCATCATATTACAAAGGCATCAATGGCAATCAACCTTTTCTGTGAGAAGTAAATATATTTTTCTTGATTGCAACAGAGAACATACAATTATGATAATACCATTCGATCAAAGGTCATGTGATGAAAGTGTTGTGTTACATGCTTAGGAGTAGATCAAAATGAAGAAGAAAAGAGGAAAGATAATGTACACAGACATTCTGGCAGCAATGTTTTCTGTTGGAAAGCAAATTAGCATTTTTGTTTTACTTGTTCAAGGGTTGGGAGTTAGGCAATGTGAAACCTTTCCAGTTGGTTTCATTAGAATCATATGAAAATGAATTTAAAATCACATCCTGAGTTGCTTCTCCATGCTTTTTTCAGGAGAGTGTGAAAAATCAAATTCATTTCCTTAGTGTGTGAACAAAAAGGCGTCAAATCTTCTTCTCAAGTATTACTAAAAGGAGAACAAGGTGCAATGATGACGCATTCTTATTTCTGTGCAGGAGGGAGTAATGCCTGGTCTTTTCTGCTTCTAACAGCATATCCAGAGCTTGCAAAACAAAGGATTAAAAGTCTTTAAAATGACCAGTCATGTTTTATTTTAGTGTTTGGATTAAACTTCCACAGAATCTGAATTTCCAGTAGGGGGAAGAATATTATTATGGTTATTTAAGGTGTTCTGTTTCAAGTCTAAAAAGTGAGGCATGTACAATCACTAAGGCTTGAAAATCTGAGACATAATTTTTATTCTTTTTGATAATCTCTTGTCAGAGAAATAAGTTAGTGTCTTTTTCTTGCCTGAAATTAGTACCATGTCCCTATAAGAAGTACTGTACTTCCATGGTTTGGAGGAAGCTGAGGGGAGGAGTTTTATTAATTGGAAAAATGAATCTTCCTGTCTGTTGGAAGACATACAGTAATAATAAAGGAATGCTATTTATTTTTGTTTAGTATAATTGGTATCACATCCTGTTTTGCCTAAGTTACATATGCTAGTGATTTTTTTTCCCATGTATCCATGGTCACCTGTCAGCTTTTCTAACATAAAGATAGAATAATATTCTGTAAACTCTGATATTTTGTGGCTTTTGCAAACTGTCTATGCACAAGTTAAAGGAAGACAATATCCCTTTCATATTACTTAACTGCCAGGTTTACTGAGCATCGTTTGTATTTTGACCTTTACTGTTTTATTTTATTTTTAATTGAGAGAAAAAGCTGTATTTTACTACATATCAAGGTGGTCTACTGAATTTTTAATCTTTGTTTTTTACATGAAAGATTAAAATCCAACACTACCTCCACTGGAAAAATAGAATTAGTGATTCATTCAACACCACATTTTCCTAGGCATTGTATCATGCCAAAAATCTAGCATTATCCTGTTTGTGTTGTTTTTTGTTTGTTTGTTTTTTAACAAACCAACCCCAACTTTTTTTCTGTAAAGGGTATATTCTTTCTTAATATGTAAGGACTTGAGGACTCTTCTCTTTTAATAGCATTATTGACATTTATTTGTACAAGTTACTGCATATCCACATGAGAATGTATTCAAAGACTTATGTTTTTGTTTGACATGTCATATTAAATTGTTACTACGATGCCCTGTTACTAGGACTGTGTCAAACCTTCTATTTTCAGATATCTAATTCTGTGACAAAGTTCCCTTGAGGCGGAACTTGGTTGTTTCTGTTCTTCAAAAGCTTCCCCCTCCATCGTATAGACACCTCTTTCTAAGTTCTAGTAAAACACATTAGTGTGATTTGCAAGTAAAAAGAATTGATTGCGTTTAGGAGTGCTGGATATTAGCTGAAAAGAACAGAGAAGCAGAAGTATTTCAATTGTTAGTCTAAGTTCTGGAAGCTTACTAATACTTTAAGTGGAAATGCATTTGAAATACCTATGACCATTCTACTTTACTTTTAAACCCTTCATTTCTTAGGTTTATCAAACTTGGACTGTAGAAGAAAGACCACTGTTTATTCTAGTATTCCCAAACCCTTAACAGTGGATGGTTTTCTACCATTAATTTCTTTGCTTCTAAGTAAAAAGATTGTGTTACATGAATAAGCACTTTACAAAAACTAAACATATGGTTGGAGTGCCCAATTGCATGAACTGTCTGCAACTCTTGAGACAGAAGTGCTAAACAGCAAAGCACTGTATCTGTCAAGGCCAAGAGGAAGATACAAACTGAAATTACTAAAACTGGCTGAAAAAGCCATTCATTCATTATGAAAGTTTTATTTTTGAAGAAAGAATTGCTATTTGTAGATGTTTTACCATATTCACAGTCAAATCATGATGCAATTTGATGATTTTTAGGGAGGGTTTTGAGCAAATTAATGAATTAACTGTTCTCTGGAACATGCTTGAAATTGGAAGAATCATGTGCAAAAATGTAAAAAAGATCTTCAGTCAAGAATTACATGTTTTACTATAATTACTCATGTCGATACATAACCCTCTGGAATTAAATCCATAACTGTCGTCTTAAAGATTCCCCTCCCCGGTCATAGATAGATCTCAGTGACCAAGACATTTGGAAGCCAAAGCATATGGACCTTTTTTTCTTTTCAGCCTTTTAACTGAAAATATGTGCTAAAAGTACCGCTACAATACTTGCAAAGTCTTTTCTTCTCAATGATGCTATCCTCTGAGTACTTATGGTTATGCATGGAATCCCCGTGCGGTCCATGGATTGTGGTCTGGTATAGAGACAAAAATGGTACATGCATGTGGTAGATCTCTACCTCAGGAAAAAGTCTGAAGTCAAACTTGGCAATTGTTTCTGAATCACAGGCAGGATAGTATCTTAGATGTTGGCCTGGAGTTCACGCCTTCATATTGATCTAGGAGAAAGCACTTCTCTCCCAATTTATATTAATTCTTTCTATACATAAATGCACACCATGCATTTGGTGATTTTTACATATATGTACAGTTCAGGAACAATGAGTGAAAGTCAGGCAGTTTCTATCTAATATTGCATCTATTTTTCCCCACTAGTAATTTCTTTTGCTGACAGTCACTCACAGAATACCATTCTAAAGTACTTCAGTGCACCATATCTTTTACAAATACATTTTTTAATAGCTTCTCAGAGATCAGATTTCACAGAACGTGGTTTTGCTCATTTTCTGATAATTTCTTCTAGGATACGTCTGAGGAATTGCCAGTTCTTGAATGCATTTTCCACACAAGGCTGTGGTGGCTTTTTTCTCTCCTATGTCTTAGGTGAATTTGAAAACCAGTACCTGCCCTCTCTGTAGGAGTGATCAGAGCACGTTTTCTTCTTGTAGGTAAAACTGGAACTCTTGCTTTCTTTTATGGGAAGCTGTTTCTGATCTAGGGAGGTGAAATGGAGTTGAAATTTGCACTGTATTGCTTTTTCCTGCTTAAAGCACTGTTTAAAAAAACCAAAAGTGTATACTGAAGAAGGGGACCCATGAGTTCTAAACCACAAACTTTTGTGGAATTAATTTTGTAGATTATCATAATTCCTATTTTTGTGGAATTTCAGAGAGTTTTACTCATTAGTTTAGTACCTTTCAGATGAGAATATGATTTGTAAAGAATATTTTTATTCTAATTTCTTTAATAAGGACTATATCCAGCTAAAGAATTTGTTTTGTTTTGTCTGTGATTTTATGCAGTTGGTGAAAATTTTGCCACCCTTCTGATGCTTGTAAAAGGTATATTTATTGGTGTTTAATCATATGCTGTGGTTCATTGTTCTTCTAAAAATGCTTTTATAAATAGAAGTGGGAAAGGCAGTTATAGAAGTCTTGCAGATTGCATAAAATGTTCTTGTTATGTGAAACTGGTACAAATGCTACAGCTTTTGCTGCCACTCTCTTATTACGTACAGCACTGTTCCATCTAAGTAGTGTTATTTCAAAATTACTCATGAAGCTAGGTATGAACTATCATATCATAGGGTATAGAATCTTACGTGCTTCTTTACAGGATCCTTGATTTTTTGGTTCAGGGGATGTCTCCTGAAAAAAGGGCCAAGTGGTAAAAAAAATTTTTTGTTTTGGTTATTTTAGGGTTTTTTTGGTGGGTTTTTGTTATTTCTTTTCTAATTTGTAAATTCATTGTAGGAATTAATAGAAAAGTTCTAGCTATTGACTTTTATTTTACATATTCTATTTTGTGTGAATCAATTCTTGACTTTTATTGTCACATTCCTTAATGTGCTGTTCTCATCTCTTAGTGTTGAAACCTTCTGGACACTCTTCAGAATAAGTGGATAAATGAATAGATGAGAAAGGTAAATAGGAAAAGAAATTTCCCTGGATATTTGCTCTAGTGTTTGCTGTTGTCTTGATAGACTGAAGTCTCAGTCCTTGCAGATATTCTGAACTTGACTGTATGTGGCCTTAAACAGCCTGACGTAGTGTCTAAGGTGGCCTTGCTTTCAGGTGGGGTTGCATCAGGTGTCCTTCAGAGATGCTTCCCAAACTAAATTTATTCTGTGATTCCTTGAATATATTCAGTTGTATTGGTTTACTTGGACTGTGGAAAGGGATTAGTTACAAAGGGCCAGACTCGCGTTTTTCTTAAAAGTCCCATAGATTTTAGTTGAATCAATTGTAATATAAGCAACTACTACTGTAAAATAAGTGATGTTTTGCATCTGCTTGCTTTGTTGTTTTTTATTTTTTTTTTTTAAATAAAAAGGTATTTTATTTAGTAAGTGTTAATATTAAAGTCAGTACTGGGATTGAAATCATTGAATCATGTAGATTGGAAAAGACCTTTAAGATCAAGTCCAACCTTTAACCTAGCACTGCCAAGTCTACCACTAAACCGTGTCCCTAAGCACCACATCTACACGTCTTTTAAAATACCTCCAGGGATGGTGACTCCATCACTTCCCTGGGCAGCCTGTTCCAGTGCTTAACAATCCTTTTGGTGAAGAAATTTTTCCTGACATTCAATCTAAACCTCCTTTGGTGCAACTTGAGGCCATTTCTGCTTGTGCTATTGTTTGTTACTTGGGTGAAGAGACCAACACCCACCTGGCTACTACCTCCTTTCAGGTAGTTGTAGAGAGCAATAAGGTCTCCCCTCAGCCTCCTTTTTCTACAGACTAAATGAACACAGCAATTTTCTCCTGAGAAGTGAGGCTGGACACATTCTGTGTTGTCTTCTTTTTCTTTTTCCCTATAACCCTGAAGTCTCTTCCTTTAATATGTGATTGGACATGCTTCTGCTGTGTTTTCAAATACAGGTGATGACTGCCATATTATTGTGCCTTTCATTATGGGAGCTGATATGCATACTGCTTCGTGGTGATGGGGGTTTCCTACATGTCCCATTATGTGACTAAATACACACCGTAACGTGATGGAGAACATTGGCATTTTGGTGATGTCTGATTTTCGCTATCTCATAATGGGGGTATGGCATATAGCCCTTGAACAACTTTGTATGGGTGGTATTGTCTGTTTGAAAGATAAAAGGGCATTTGTTTGAGTAAAGGAGTGAAATACTCTTGCTTCAATCTCAGCCTTGCATCTTAGATGTTGCAGGTTCTCAGTCCCCTCATCTAACCACCTTTAATAATTGACATGTACAGACAGACACAAGTTTGCATACCTATGGGGATTTAGATGCTCTATTTCAAGAAAAAAAATTTGTAGGCTTTCTTTTTCTGATGTAGCATGAAATAAAAGTTTGCATCTTTTAATATAGAGAGATGTGGATGCTATTGGCATGTGGCAACAGTTCATTAGTTCAAATAATATTAAATTATACTTTCCAAAGTAGTTAATTCTCTCTTTTTTTCTTAAAGTTTTGAAGCTGTGTTTGCCTGGTATTGTGGTTAAAAATTACTTTAAAAAAAACCCAAAACAACCCAAACCAAAAACTGAGAACCATAAAAAACTCCTGCCTTTCTAAAAGTAAAAAACTTAATTGAATTTCCAAGTTTATTTGGGCATTTTATTCTCTGAAATTATAAAAAGCTTGTATTTCTGTTTCTTCTTAAAAGGTCTTCCTAATGTTTACCTTTGATTCTAGCCAGAAGTCTTATAGATGTCTCATGAAAAATTATAGCTTATCGAAGATTCATTAATGAGCATTCAGCTTGAAGTAACATACTTCTTAATAGTTGAAAATTTTTCAGTATCTCTGAGGAAATAATTAGCCTAATTTCTTCTTATATATGTAATTTATTATATTTTTGGCACAAACAATTTCTTATGGAAGTCTTATGTTAATTTTATGTCCAAGATTCTTTGTAAGATCATGTTTATTGTAATTACCAATGAAATCTAATTTTCCAAATTGAAAAACATTCCCGAATTTCCCTCTGGTCTCATGTCCTCATGGTCTTGTGATGTTAGCCCCTGCTCAATTGTATCCTTTCCTTGTTAGATACAGATGATAAATACTAAAAATTTAATGCAGAATTTAGGAGAAGTTAAGAGCTTTCCCATTAAAAACCGATACAGAATACTCTTTTTCTGTAACAAGACTGTGAACTCTGTTCATTAAATAACAAACCACTAAGTGAATGTTAACCACATGGATCATGCTATCTTTGTAGGAATTTTTTCCATTCAATTTTACTGTATAGTCAGCTGCTTTAATAAGGAAAAAAAAAAAGTCTGCAGAAGCTTTTCTTTGCAAACAAGATACTGCTATGAGGCAAATTACAGAATTGGAAGTTACTAAAAGGATTGCAATCTCCATTGATTTGAAGGATTGAGAATTACTGCATCATATTGTTTCACAGATTGACAGATTGGTAGGGGTTGAAAGGGACCTCTAGAGATCATCTAGTCCAACCCCCCTGCTAGAGCAGGATCACTTAGGGCATGTTGCACAGGACCATGTTTCATTCTTTTTGAAGGAAAAAAGAAAAGAAAAATCACCTATATTTCAGTACCTTGAAACAGCTATCATTTTTTGAAATTGATACCTGACAGATACGCTAGAAGAATTTAGCCATACTGTTAGGATGGGAAGTTAGAATTTCTCAATCTCAAAAAAAAAAAAAAAAAAAAATCTGCCTGTAGACTTTGTTTAATTTTTGTTTTGATAGTGGTCTTTGGTAATGTTTATATTGTTTTTCAGGCCATTTAATTCCTGGCCCTAATAAATGAAACGTGTTCATCTGTTTATGGCTTAAGTGCTATTAAACGGGTTACTTCTAGTGCTGAGATCTCAAGCAGGTGTGAAGTGAGAAATGTAAGGGTTTTTTTGGTGTTTTTTTTTTTTAAATTTTACAGATGCCCTAAAATTATTTTAGTTTCCATTATTCTGTACGTTCATACTCTGGTCTTTTGTAGGATATGTATTCTTTGGGATATGTGTATTCTGTAAGCAAAAATTTCTAACTAATGACTTGGTAGCTACTATAAGTTATTTAAGATGCCACATGCTTATCCTGCAGCTGCAATTGGTATAGATCAGGAGAAAAGTCTGTACTAGCTGGGTAAAAAGAAGAAAGTTTGTTCCTGTTTTAAAATTGCTAAGAGGTGCTTGGAATTTTGGCAGAAGAGCCATGAGAAGTGCATGTGAGCTGGTTAGAATTTTGTGAACCAGAAATTTATCATCTGTTCTGCTCTTTATCACAGAGGTATTGCCAGTATATATGCTTTCTAAATGACTACTTTTTATTGTTGTTTTATTTTTTTTTATTAATCTCATACTTATCTTGGATAGGCTTTTTGGAGCCTGCAGTTTTGGCCAAAGATTTATTCTTCAAATAATGCGGTCTATGTTATGTCCGGTGAAGAAACAGCTAATAAGCCTGTCCTAGATTGAACACATTGAATGAATCATTTAGTAAGCATAAACATACAAGTAAAACTGATACTTGTCATAGGTAGGGGTTAACCACCGACACTGTTTGCCAGAAATACAAATGCAGCAGCCCCACCCTCAGCCAGCTCCACACATGCTCTTCTGACAAAACAAACGGCAATACGCTCTCTAAGTTGTTCCTTTCAAATGCACAAAATTCTGCAAGTTAGCTACTTACTCAAAATTACAGGCCAGGTGATACAGTGTCTAGCTGAAAGTACCTGGCAAAATTAGTTATCTTTATTACTGAGGCAAATTTATATTTGATTTATCAAGTAATAGATTAGGACTTGATTAACTTGAATTCTCCCTAACCAGAGGTAGATGTTTAAGTGAATGACAAATCCTTCTTAATTCACCATTTGGTGTCTCTACCATTTTTGCCTTTTGGATTTCTGGTGGGATTACAACATTCCTTCTCCTCCTAACAGTTGGAATGGGGAAGAGGGGCTTTTTCCCTAGCTTACATTTTTCTGTCTTACTCCTTGTGAAGGGCTTCTGATCTTCCTGTATATAAACCCATGATTTTGGGGTGTCTGTTAGGTAAGTGCATTTCACAAGTTTCTCATGACCTATGTTAAGCTGATGGTCAGGCTTTGGTGACTTCATTTTATGTAGGGAAGCTTGCAAGCATCTCAGATACGCACAGCTATCTATGTTTGAATACATTCATTGTGTATTGTTGTCAGTCAGAGAGAAGGAAGTCTTGAGCAACCTGATCTGAATGCAGTGTCGACCCTGCTTTGAGCAGGAGTTTGCATTGTATGACCTGCTGGTCTGAGTTCTGGCCTAAATTATTGTATGATTTGATGAATACAAACTCGTTGATAAAATCTGCTGAAAACGCAGTGGCTTACATATTCGTGATCCATTAAAAGTTTTCTTCTTTTCACAGGACTCTGACTGGAGACCTTCTCTAGCCTTTTAGGACATGAGTGTCTCGAACTGTAATGTTTTGTAAATGGCCTGGGCTGGATGACCTACTGTGTCTTTTCCAACCATAATTTCTATGAATCTGTAATTTTGAGGCTGACTTCTTGTTGCCCAATTTTACAGTTACTTAATTCCAGTATCAGGCATATTTTAAGAGACCACATTTAGTCATGGTAAGACTGTGTGGGTTGTTTCGTCTTTTTGTGTTATTTTTTAAATCCTTCTGCAGATTGTCAGCACTTAATGTATTCTTTCCTATTCCAGTGCCACAAATAATGTTCTAGTCTGTGAGGAAAGAAAAGTCTGATTACCCATTTTGGAATAGATGATTGATTAAAAAAAGCTGTTCCCAAAATTGTTGCAGTTTTATGTGAGGTGTTAGGCTAGTTCTGCTGTTTATTTATGCCAGAAATGCATTTCCATCACCAGAATAAGGGGTGGAATTGAGAAATTGTGTATTTGGTCATATTTTCAGCATTGTTATCAGTGAAGTTTAGAACAAATTACTGAAATGTTTTTCAGACCTAAATGCACATGTACTTTTGAGGGCTATGAAAGACCTCTAGCTAAAAATAGGCTTGATTAATTTTTTCTAGACAGTCCTTGAAACGTTGGTGTGGCCCTGTTCCCATCTCTTTGCAGAAAGTACCATTTTCTTTTCATGCAATGCATCTCCTAGTAAGAGCTCTTGCACTAACACTCTTTGGGTGAAGAGAACACTTCAGCCTTTGAGTTTTTTGACATGCCCTATGTCAGCATCCCTCAGGACTTAATCCATGCTTTCTATCCTAATTTGCTGCCTGCTTACTTGTGATTCATGCTAAGTTTGCCAGTTTCGTTCTGATTTATTTTGCCTACAGCAAACAAAGCATGTAAACAAATCAGGATTTCTTTTTGGTGGACTAGAAAGTTAGCTTTGTCTTTGAAAACAGAGGTCTGTGTACAGGTATGAATATGTATTATGCATACAGAAATAGCAAACAGTCCTTCCTAGCTGGTTGAGAATCACTTAGCCTAGAATTCTGGTGGGATTTCCAAAGAACTGGAGATTGGAGGATTAGCATTTAGATGTGAAAGCGCCATTGATACTACTGAGACTTGCTTAGAGTCTGTTTCTCTTTTACTCCATTTAAATGGTGTGTGGAATAATTCATGGATTAATCATGCTGTTACAGCCATGAAACATCTGTGTTAAAATTTGAGGAGTAAGGTAATCTTAGGTCAAAATAGTCTTGTGATCATTACCAGACTTATGAAAACTGTATATGAAATGTAATAACAGAGATGATGGATTACATAACAGGTTGTTCTCCATTTTTTTTTCTTCTGCCCTACATCCTTTTTCTCTATCAAAAGTTACCTCTGTTTTATGTATATGTAAGTTCTTATGAATTTTCTTGTAGGCGTTTATATTGCCTCCCTCGAAATCCTTGCTAGTATTTAACAAATGTTTTGCCGAAAGAGGCTTCTGTACTTTACAGCCTTATGTCAGTGCTGCATTTGATGATAAATGAAAGTAGTTAATCACTTCTTAAAACATTATTTTTCATATTTTATAGATATTTTTGTTTGCCTTTTTTAATTTGAAAACAAAGCCTCTCCATTTTTAGTGTGCCTTTCCAAAATTACTTTAATTCCTGTTGCGCTCCTCTGAACTTATTCCAGTTTGTCCTTTTAAAACACAGTTCTGAATAGGAGCGTACTTTCTCCAGTTGAGACATGACCAGTTCTGAGATTGGGGAACAATGTCTCTTGCTCTTTGGGGAGCAAATCTGCTGTGATTCTCTGAAGTAACTTTGGGTAGAGCCTATATGACCTGTTGATGTGATATATAGTGTATTGATAGAATACCTATTTGCCTTAAGCCTCTCTTTCTCCAGCTGACTGCTCTGATTGCTACTTGAATGCTGCATTTTGCAGTGCCTGTATACATGACCAGTCTGTTTTAGATGGTGTTTAATAGGTTGTGTGAATATGTTGACATTCTCAGTTTGCACATTGCTGTCTGCTTCAGCAGTGGTGTTTTATCTGCACAACTTCCATTGCTATCATTTGTGTGTGCCCGTGTTATTTTTTTGAGTTACATATTAAAGCTCTGAATGTCAAAGGAATGTGTGAATGTTGGCCTGGTTAAGGTTAACATTGATGGGAAAATTACCCAACTACCTTCTTTCTCTCTTAAAAAAAATAAAACAACACAAAACCATCTAAACCCCTTGCAGTCCCTAAAAAGATATTTAGTTCTTAGACCACATGTGACTATTGGACAGTACTCTAATTTAACTAAAGCTGTCTGCTTACACTGCAATAGTGTGTAAGTGGTGATTTAAACTAAGTTAATCAATAAGAACTTGGAAATTAATTTGTTGAACTTTGGAAGATGTGTGTTTGAATTGAAATCTGTCTTGGTAGTGATTTTCAGCAGTGGATATAAACGGAAAGTGTCCCCTTCTGACATTCTGATACTTTAATTTGGATATTTCCTCCAAACCTTTTGAGTTCTTCTGTTTCTGAGCATGTGTTTTCACAGTAATAAAAGTTTGCCAGCCTATAGTCTATTTTGACTAAAGTCAATTAACTTTACAAACATTTTGACATTCTATAAAGACCCTAAAGTTTTTTTGGATTATCCTTCATTCATGTATCAGAATGATATATTTTTTTTTAAATACATATATAATACCCTTCTTTGAACAGCCACGTATATCTTGAGTTACTTTCATTAACTGAATAACTTATCCTGCATTTTTGTAAAAGGAACTGCAATTTAACTATAAATATATCAAAATGCCACAGAATTCAGGGCTACAACTCAAAAATGCTGATCAGTTTGTAAAATCTAAATCAGCCCCTCCATGAAACCTTGGGAAGGACCTCTGTGGTAGCAGAAAAATTTCCAGAAATTCACCACAGCCTTTTTCTAAGTTGCAGTTTGTGCTGATGTTGCCAGACAGCTAAGAAGAGATGGGAGAAGCAGGAAATCTTTTGGGATTTAATCACAGTGCTGATTTGGAAAAGCAACTTAACAATGGAAAATACTTTTATATTTTAAATCATAAACATAAAACTATGAAGTGTATGGTAGATTGTGATTGCATTAAATTGGATCGTCTTCTTTACTAATTATGAAAATTCTTCATTTTGGAATCTTTTTTATAACATTCAGACTAGGTTATCTGCTGTTTTCAGTACCATTGGTTGAGGTACTGGGCACTTGACTGCTATGCTTGAGAGCAATAGATAGTTTTCAAGTACCATCTTTCTGTTTTCCTATCTTGAAAAGCTTTTTCTACATTCTTGCCTTCAAAAGATCTTTGGCAATATTGATGGGCAGTGCTTATCTCTCTTCCCTTGAAGATATTAAAATTCCTTTGTAAAACACCCAATTTTTTCATTTACCTTGATCAGTAAAAAACTGCTTCTTAAGATCTCTTGCAGTTTTAGCCCTTGCATCCTCTGTGTGTAAAAGTCCTTATTTAGGTCCCTTGATCTTTTGTAGAACTTTTTACCTGAAGTCTTCCTGATTTACCTGCGGAGATGAGTGCTTGGATGAAAGACTGAATACTCATTTCTAAATGAGAAGGTGATGAGGTTATGAAGAGCACATGGATGAGCTAGGTAGCAGTTGTACCCAAATGAAGGTCTCTACTCATCTGTTATGAAACTGAAGTACAAATATATGAGTCATTTTTGTATTATTTGTGACACCGAAGTCTGAGGGTAGGATATACATTCATTTGATCATAAAACCAGCATTTTTGTCTTAGGAGACTGGCCAGTGAAATATACTTGTTTTCCTGCAGTTTACAGTATTGTATTACTTTATACAGCTGGCCTTTAGGGTTTGACCACAGTGATTTGTTATACCCAAGTCTGTCCTTTAAAACTAATGTCATACCTTTGGCTTTACAAAGTATTTATTGCTATTTTATGCGTAAAGGGGATATAATAATTCAGTGGTTTTGTTTTTGTTTTTAAATCAAGATTTCTGCTATATTCTAGTACCAGATCAAAGATGGATGACGATGACTTTGGAGGATTTGAGGTATGTTATTTGGTTTAGTTAATTTTGACACGTAACTATTTTCAACTATTTTTATAGGAATTTATAGCATTTTGTAAAATATGTGACAATTTTTTTGTGTGTGTGTGTTTCCAGGCAGCAGAGAGTTATGAGAGTGGAAATGGTGGAAAGCAGACTACATCCCCCGCTATTGCTTGGGCAGCATTTCCTACAGGTATTGATAAAATCACTATAAAAATTCTTAATAACATATTGCTGTCCTTCTATATTTACCGTAAATGTATATACACAATAAAAGAATGGGCAACAGTGAAAATCTAGTATAAGAATGTTCCTTACTAATTATTTTGGGAAGCTGCACTTCTCAAAGTTAAACTTTCTTGCGGGATGAGAGAAGTACAGTTTATCCAGTTCAAAGGCTGATTGGCATCTCATGGGAGGAAGAAATGGAGCTTCTTCATCAAAGGATATTCTTACTTTTCAGTATGGAAGGTCTGTTGCCAATGATGGGAAAACATACAAAAAGTAAACTTAAAAAAAAATAGGACTTGAGCGTGTTGCTTCCTCAATTAGATTTCTTTGACTCTAATAAAATCTTAGTTGCTTTGGGTGGGTGGGGAAATGATCTTTATTACTTAAGCAGATGTTAAAGTTAGAAAATATATTACACATCCTTTATCTCAAGCAGAAGCTGAAATATTATAAAGCTACTTTTATTAAAGTGCCTGATGCCTGTCTAGATTTTAAGAAATTAATATAAGCTCATTGATAGTGGATAAATGTACAAATCAGTAGAACTAAAAAATTAAGGTGTTATAGATTGGCAGTTGATTTTGTTGTGGGAGTTTAGTCTAGAATTTACTGCTTTCACAAAAAGAAACATCACTTTAGCAACATTAGGAAAAAATTCTAACCCACATTTTACTCTTTGGTCAGGAACTAAAGATTTCTGCCTGTTATTGTATTATTGTGCTGAAGAAATTATGCCAACTAATTATATTTTTAAAACTAAAGCATTTGTCTGAATATGGGCTCTTCATTAAATCATGTTCTTCAAATGTTTTTATTTCTGGCACTACTGGCTTTCATCCATTACAGAATAATTAGTTTTATTTATCATTCAAATAAAGGAAAACAAATAATAGGGATACTATATTTTCCCAAATAACTTTATTATTCATCTTGTCATTTTGACTGTTATTCAAAAATACTGCTTAAATTCATTAGCATATTTGGATGTGTTTAAATTAAATCCAATAGAGCTGTGGAATGTCTATCTCATGAAGTCTAATCTAAATCTAATAAGGTATGTAGAAGTTAAATGATTTTTAAGTAACACAGATGTTTTCTGTATTATTTGTGACACCGAAGTCTGAGGGTAGGATATACCAAAGTATTTTAAGTATTTCAAAATTAAAAGAAAAACCTCTTGCATTCAGAATATTTTGTTACTATAAAATCTTCATGTGACTTTTTCATGCAAATGTTGCTGTGAATAAATTAACTTATTGCAAAAGGCAAGATTTTAATAGGATCGATAAAATGCTTGTTATGCATTGACTTGTAAGTTAATGTTTTCAGTAAAAGAAATAACTGAATTGTCTGGCCAATGTTATATATAAGTAAGTTGTTTTTGTCTTACCCTAGAAATTTGTTGGTCAGTAAGGTTTGTTGAAAAATGTCAGAAATTCAAATGTATTATGGTGCTGTTGAGATGATTTTGATAAATTTGGAGTGTGATACCATTATATACACTGAAGATTCCGTGAACTTTATGGAGGAGTATGTTACTCATCTCATCAATTTCCTGCATATGTGATGTTTGTAAGATATAAGAAGTTATAGAACAAAACACTGAAACCTGTTGCAGTATTTCTCAGTGTGCAAGAAGAAATCAGAAATTATTTCTAAGGCCCCAGTGTCGATTACAGTGAGCAACTTTGCCCTTCAAAAGGATAATAAGATGCCCAAGACAAATTTGAATGTCAATTTCACTTTTTCAATAGGTTTACAGTATCATAAAATGTTTACTGATATGTGCAAATAGTCTTTCCTATGCAGTACTTAAAATCAGAAAATGTTTATTAATTGTGGTTGCTGGTTCAGAAAGGGAGAAGAATAAGAATTTTTATAGCAGAAATGTAATGCCATTTTCTTTTTCCCCTTCCACCAGGACAATTACCAGAGGGCATTTATTATGGGCATGTTGAGTGTCAATTGATATCTATTAATGTATCCCTCCACTCGTTTTTAAGCAATTTAACTCTTTCTAATAGTTATCCATTTACTTTGAGCTAAAAGCAGTGTAAGTACAGGAAATATTTTGTCTATTTGGAGTTCAAGTTATTAGCTGTTGCTTTTTGTTTTGCAGGAAAAGATTCTTTTCTCTTTTTTTTTGGAACAGATGCTGCTGTTCTTTGATAAATTGTTTTCCACTGACAATGAATAATTTTATTGGATGTTTGTTACTTACATATTTTAGAATGCATTTGACACATTCTGTTGTGTGCTTGTTTGCTCTGTATTGGCAAAAATAATTTGGTTGATGTCTGTAAATACAGTAATTTTCAGTTTATTTTTCCCTAAGCTGCTTATTCAGCATTATGCAGGCTGTAGATCCCTGTGTTCTAGCTCTGACACTAGTTCCCTGTCTCTTACAGTTGTGCTTGAGCAACCATATGTGGAGCTGGGATTTAGCAGATCACTGAAATTTGAGCACACAAAAGTCTTATACTTTCTATCTGAATGTTACTTTTACACTGAAAATGTTCAGTGATACAGTTTACAGTGTATACCATATAATTTAAAGGGTCATTGAATTGTATCATTTGAAGACCTATAGCTGAGGATGGAAATGTAGGTTTTGTTTCTTGGGATTTTTATTTTTAACAGCTGAAACCTACATATAGGGGAACTGTACTGCAAGTAGTTTGCAATTTTCTACAAAAGTATGTCAAACAATTATTATATGATCTTTTGCTCAAAGCCCTGCTGACATATCATCTCATAATTGCTGGGTATAAATAACATCCAATTAGTAATTGTTACTCATGTTTGTTTTTTCAATGGAATATTTTGTATCTAATGTCTTCATTCTGAAGCTCGAAAGTATACAACTCGTATGGAATGTTGATTTAACAGTTCATGTTCATCCACTTAGTTTTGTTTTCAGAATTTCTGATCCCCCAGTGATTTTAATAATTGTTTTAGCTTCATTACTAGGATAAAGATACAGAATTTTTCTTGTGTGAGCAAGATTGCAGGTTGTTACTGATCTCTGCTTCTATTAACTTCATGGTTTTGTCATTTCTTACATACAAACCGATGATAGAATATACTTAATATTGTGAACTCAAGGGTTCAGAAATTACCAGAATTTTTTTGAAGTACAGTTCTGGCAAGTGTCTTATTTCAGCCTTCTTGGGCATTTGACTTTTGATATACCTGTAATTGAGTACAAGCTGCTTTTCTAGTCCAGTCAGTTAGTCAGAGGCAAGTTTTTGTTTCAGGGGTTCTGAAACTGTACCATTATGATAACTAAGGCATAGTAAGCAGGAATGATTGAGGGGTCATCTTCATAAGCAAATTTTGAGCTGAACTAAAAGGCTAATGCAATTTCACCATTATATACACAAGAGGAATGAATTAAGAGCTTGAATTACAGACATAGCCCATGTAATTCTGGGAATGTCTAATTTAGGAATCTTTAACATTGTTGAAAGTGAAAAGAAGATTTTGTAAAAAAGATGTTTGAATGATACCTTGGAGAGCTGCTGCCTTCTCTTCTGCGTGGTCGTGTATTTAGTTGAATAATTTTAAGCTACAGTGTTTAGAGGCAGTACCAGTTGTTGCTCCTCATTTCCTAGGCTTTATTTTGACAACTTCAGAGGTGGGTTTTCTGTTTCTGTTTGTTTCCGCCCCCCCCTCAAAATGCTAAGCTTTCATTACTATAACTGAAATAACTGAAAGCTCAGTTTGATTGCTGAAGGTTCCACATAAAACTGTATTCTCTGAAAAGTGGAGTCTTATGCCTAGTATTAGATGCTCTAAAATATGTGAATACTTTAAGCTTTAATCTCTGTAAGTCTCCATTCCTTATCTATATTCAGACTCAGTTTCTTTTATTACTTTTCTCATCAATTATTTATTTGGGAACTATGCCTATACTATGGTGATCATCACTAAAGGATGAATGCTAACACCATGAGGATCAGTGTCATGCTAGGTTTTTCCTTGTGAGTTGACAGTTTTAGTCAGAGAAACAGCTTGTCTACTCAGTCAGAGCTGCCTGGTATGGAATCACAGAATGGTTTGGGTTGGAAGAGACCTTAAAGACCATCTAGTTCTAACCCCCCTGCCATGGGCAGGGACACCCTCCGCCAGACCAGGTTGCCCAAAGCCCCATCCAATATGGCCTTGAACACTTCCAGGGAGGGGGCATCCACAGCTTCTCTGGGCAACCTGTTCCAGTGCCTCACCACCCTCACAGTGAAGAATGTTTTCCTTATATCTAGTCTAAATCTACCCTCTTTAGTTTAAAGCCATTACGCCTTGTCCTATCACCACATGTCCTTTTAAACAGTCCCTCTCCAGCTTTCCTGTAGGCCCCCTTCAGGTACTGGAAGGCTGCTCTAAGGTCTCCCCGGAGCCTTCTCTTCTCCAGGCTGAACAACCTCAACTCTCTCAGCCTGTCTTCATAGGAGAGATGGTTTTCCATCTGTTGGAAATTGATCTCAAACTGAAATTCAAGGTATTAAGTGGTAGCATAAAGCTGAGACTTTTCTGGTTTTTTAGAAGCAAAAAGGTCATATTCTGTTTGAATATGTCTTTTAAGACGAGGATTTTTTTACCTCTAAAATTTATAAAACATAGGAAACTGTAGGTGTAGTTTTACAGTTGACTTGAACTGATTAAAGATCATGCTCAAGCTGAAAGGTTTTGTGAGTGGAAAGAGAAAAGTTAATACTGCTGCTTTTGATGGCAGTTGTCTTGTGAAAGTGCTGTGTAAGTTACAAGTCTAAATTTAGTGTGGCTACAATTTTGAATATCCTTAAGTTGATAGCACTTAAAAATAAAGAAACTTTGTATGGAATTATTCTTCAGTGCAATTAGTTTGTAAGAATTATATAACCTTACATTATTATGACTATACTTGTTGCTACTGTGATGGGTTTTGCTAGGTATAGACTGCAGAAACAGAATTAATTTTCGAAAGCTTCTTCATATTGTGTGTGTGTGTTTTCTGGTTTTATTTCTTGCATTAGTATCGGAAGTCCATATATCTCCTGATGTTCTTCTGGAGCACTCCGTGCCTTCTTCCTGCCTGGTTCCTTCTGACTCATTCACTTTATCAAGTGATTATGTGGCAACAGTTATTCAAACAGCCAACAATGTTATAAACCCAGTGGTTCTTGAAGAACAGGTAAAACCACAGTTTTTGTGATTCAGTATGGGAACTTGACATATTGAATATCTTAGCATTGTATCTTTTCTGTGCAAATACAGGTTGAATTGCCTTTTAAGAGCAAAAGGTGGTCCTTGAATTTCTGTGATAGACTTTGAAGTAAAATAATTTTAAAATGGTGTTTAAATCCTGTAACTGGAGACACCATACTACTTTGGTATGGACTGCAAGAGAGATAAGTGTGTTAGTCATTAAAAGTCAAAGGCATGCTAATAGTACTAGGCATGAAAGTAGGAAACAATAGCAGGAAGATTCTCTAAAAGGTGTGTTACTGTTAAAGCTGTAAAGATTATGACTGAACATATATGTCATACTCGTATGTTTTCTCAGGTGGTTTTAGGATTAAAGAATTAACCTTTAATTTTTACTTCATTATAATTAAATTAATTTCAATATTATCTTTTATTTTATTATATTTTACTTTATTCCCCCCCCGTTACTTTTAAAGGTTTTTTTTTTTGGTTGGTTGGTTGGTTTTTTTTAATCTGCTGCAGTCCTAGTTATGTGATCCTGATTTCTCTTTGTGGCTGCAATACTGCTGAAAACTGATCTTAGCTTCTCTTTTGGGGGGTGAAAGTATTAAGTTTTTAACTAAACAATTAGGTGAGCAAGGGAGGGAAAAGAATTTCTGCCTGGAGAATAGCACAGGAATGCAAGATTGCTGTGGACAAGAATTAAATAGATTTACCCTCCCAAGTGAATTTTTATTGCCATTGATTGCAGTGACACCTATTTGAACAAGTTTATTGATTGTAAAGTTGTTTCAGGATGCATTGTAGTATATACTTGAATTTAAAAGTGCTCTTGTCTTTCTCTGAACCAATCAATATTTTGGGCTAGTTTGCAACCCTCTTGCTTCCAGCACTTACTTGGTTTATTATTATTCAGATAGTCTCACCTGGGCTACTCATGGTGAAAGTTGAATTTCACAATTAAGTCAGATTTCCATAATCTGACCATTTAAAAGCATTTTGCTAGAGCTATTTAAACAGCTTGTACAAAATACTTGTTTTGATTAAACTACCTCTTACTGTTTTTCATTTGAGCAACATTTGTATGTTCACACTTCCAGGAAGACTGTGGCTAGTACAGCTCCAATAGTTCAGTCTTAGTAATAAATTTGTTACTGGTTTGTATTTGTTCCCAGCCTAATGTTCTGGGGAAAGCCTATAAAAAGTGAAGATGTTCCCAGATGCAAATAATACCTAAGAAAATTTCTTAGAAGTCCAAAAGTTGTGGATTTTTTTCTTGAGAGGGGGGAGTGTTTGCTTTTTTATTTTGACTGATGCCAGCCAGGGTCATTTTCTGTGTTGAAAGCTCTTCATCTCTCTCTCTGACAACATTTTGATAAGTTGATTTGTCTTACTGGCAGAATGATCAAAATACCCTTTTCTTCAGCCACAGATCCTACCCTTTTTGATTTTGGCTAACAATGAAACGTGAATGACCTGTATCCTTTCTTGTTTGAGCTAGGCCAGCAACTTTAGCTCTGGAAAGAGCACTCTGGATAGTCGAGAATACTGAGGCTTAGGTGTATTTTTCTTAAAACTAAAACCTCATTTGGTTAGGTAATATTACTAAAAATGAGAAATATACTTTGTTACTTCTGAATAATTATGTGTGCAAATTCTAGTTCTAGGCCATGTTTTGGTCTTTCTCATCTTATTCTGGTCAGCTACTGACAGACCCATGGTTCCACAAACTCTTTAACACCTGGTATAATACAAACTAAAGAATACAAGATTAGTGAGTGTTAGTAAAGGGAGAAGGGGAGTTAGGAGGAGGTACTTAAACATTATTTTGAAATGGAGATCAGACTTTGCCCTTTTGGTTAAAGCTAAAGGAAATTGTTGGGCATAAAACTATGATAAAATATTCTTACACCTGTTAGAGGAGGATGTTAGGAGAACTGTATTCTTCCATAATTGTGTCTCCAGAGCTTCTTGAGGTTTCATGTTAAAAAAAACTTTTCAGGTTCCAACATCGCAATTCTTGGCAGTGCCATACTCAAATCTTGAGTAGTACTCAGAAATAGAATTAGCATATCTAGGTTCTCTTTGCTTCTTACAGAAAGGGAATTCAGAGCACAAGCTGCAGTTTTCTTTCTGATTGTTTTATCTTCTGGATTTTATATATGCCTGTACAATCAAAATCTCAGCTATTTTTGTTTGTTTCTTTCCTTGAACCCTTTGAGAGATACTTATTTATTGAAAAGTCTATTATTTGAGTGTCTGTTTGGAATAAAAGGTGTTAAGGGAATGGATTAAATCAGATCAGTCAAACCTCTCTTAATAAACACATTGAGATGTTCCTTTCACCACCACTCCCCAAATCTCAAGTGCTCTTGGCTTTCAAATTATTGAAAATGTGGCAGCTGAAATTAATTTACTAGCTTTTTCCTTTGAAGTTCCTTTGCTGTGATATAAAGAAGTTTTTGCCTTTTTAAGAAGGGGGAAAAAAAAAAGCTTTGGCTTTTGTTAATTATACCACAAAATATTTTAAACCTCACCTAATTTATTTTTTGCTTTTCTGAAAATATGGTTTTATCAGTGTTTCATCTGTTTTGGGTTGCGTGTTCTAGAAGCCTCCGTTTCAGTTTTTGTACTTCGACAGTTCACTGAAATACCATTAACTAAATGTTGTAGACATGTCCCAATTACTCTCGTTCTGTTGGTCTAGCCTCAAGATGAGATATTTATTTTAGCACAAAAAAATTGTATTTCCTTTCCATGGCTACTGTTTGCAGTCTGCATTGGGTGAAAACATAGAGTGACTAATGCAAGGAGAGTTTCTTTCCTCGTAAGTCTGATGCTTTGAGAGAGATGATTCAGTTTCACTTCTGTCTTTTTTTCACCTCTTGAGTACTTTTACCTCACTGAAAACTGAGCTATCTGTGCCATCCTCCTCCTTAAAGCCTTCTAAAGTATTCTTGAAAAGCAGTTAAGGAGATCGGAAGGATTGATGTGAATCCATCTAGAATTACTAGCTACTGTTCCATTGTTGGAGCTTTGTTTTTGGCCAGCACATCCTACATATGAGAGTGTGCATGGCCAATTTCTGAGAAGTGTGGTTTCAAAAAACTAACCTTAGTATTTACAGTTCTTAAGTTCTGTAATGTCATCTGGAAATGAAATTTGACTTGACTAGAATGTTAAATTCCCTTTACCCTTTCCTTTACTGTTTTGTTTCTCATATGAATTAGGTTCAAGCAGATATTCCAGTTGCCTCTCTGAATGTAATTGAAGACAAGACTTTAGTTACGTCAGCCATTGCTTTGGTTGATGCTGAGACACAGAGAATAAATGAACCGAAGAGGTACCTTCAACAAGCTGTGGCAAACCTAGAAATCAAGCTCTGCACTGCTGAAGAAGAAAAATTAAAAATTAAAAAGGTATGAATAGTTTTTTAATGAAAATGTTTGGCATTTATATATAGTTGGAGCTGGCAGAGATTTGCAATGCATTTTTTTATAGGAATTGGCCAAATTGCAGAGAAATTGGCCAAACTTAGCCAAAATACTTTTTTTTTCCCTCATGTCTGGTGTCTATTTTAGGCTGAATTTTTCTAAAGTTTCAGGGAAAAAAAAATACTGTTTTCATGGAGGGGGGAAAAAAAAAAGAAGAAAAAAAAAAAAAGACAAGTTTTCTTAGCATGTAGCCATGTGGTTAGAAGTTATAGTGGTTTCCCCCATGTTTTGGGAGTGAGTACGTGATCACAGAAGTTGAAAGTGCCTTTGGCTATCTTTATGAACGTAACACATAATGCTTTTTTTTTTTTTTTTTTTTTTCTGGTAACTAAATCCTTCATATTTCTTCTGACCTGAATGTGATAGAGTACCAAGCAGGCCTATGCCTGTAGTTGTGTGTCTGAGATAGCAAAAGGTCACTGAGGCATGGGAGAATACTTCTTAATACTGTTCCTTGATAGCTATCAAGGTGTGTTAGGGAAGGATGAAGTGGCTTGTTGGAAATGAAAATGAGGATGAGTAACTAGAGCCAAAGATGAGGAGGTCTGGAGTGGATTGATTTTGCTAGGAATTAAGTGTATAGAGGAGGGCTGGAAGGGAAGTATGAATGAAGACTCTAAGAAGAGATAGGTTGAGAGCTAGGCTCTGAATTGAAGAAGTGTTGCACAATCAGTTTCTATCTCTATAGTTGAATCAAAGACTTTGAATCTCAAGAACTGTTTTTATTATTTTCCAAAAGCAGAATTGAACTAAGCAGACCTGCTCTTACTGTCCTCCTTATGACCCTCTCAGTTGTGCCTTTGTTTGAATAGCTGTACAGTGATCTGGCAGGTCATTTGTTTCTATGCTGGCTTCCTGCATGGCTGCAGAAATAGTTGTTCTTGAGCAACTGAAAGGGTGCCAACAGCTTATGTATAGTAGGAATGAGTTTGGTGGGAGCAACAGCTGCATTAAGAAAAAATAAAAATCTTGAGCTCTTTGTATAGCAAATAATTTTGAATTTCATTGCTAATAGTGTCATTCTCCTTCCTCTTTATTGGTTCATGTTGAGCAGGCTTCTGGACTGGCTTTATGCAAGATCACAGAATATTTTAAAATTTTTGATTTTGGAGATGTAGGTAGAGATCATTAGGGCTGTATGTAGTGGGATTTCTGCCTTTTTAGTGAAACCTTTTGCTAAAAGTACATTTAATATGCTACTTTTCAAATGCAGAAAGACAGAACAAGCTATTAAAAATATGGAAATAATTAGAACAGAATAGTTCCAGTTGGAAGGGACCTACGACAACCATCTGGTCCAACTGCCTAAGCACTTCAGGGCTCACCAGAAGTTAAGGCATGTTATTCAGGACATTGTCTAAATGCCTCTTAAACACTGACAGGGATGGGGCATTGACCACCTCTCTAGGAAGCCTGTTCCAGTGTCTGACCACCCTCTTGGTAGAGAAATGTTTCCTAACGTCAAGTCTGAACTTCCCCTGGCTCAGCATTGAACCATTCTCATGCATCCTATCACTGGATCCCAGGGAGAAGAGTTCAGCACCTCCCTCTCCACTTCCCCTCCTCAGGAAGCTGTAGAGATCAGTGATGTCACCCCTCAGCCTTCCTTTCTCCAAACTAGACAAACCTAGTGACCATAGCCGCTCTTCCTAGGACAGGCCTGTGATTTTAAATACCTTATATTTCTTGAAAATATTGTCTCAGTTTAAAGATTGCAGAGTTTTCTTGCACAACCCTTTATCTCTGTGTATATTATGATAGCAAATGTCATAGTCTTCAGAAATGAAGTTAGTTGGAATGATTAACTGAATCTGTGAATTGTGAAAATACAAATGTTTGTAACTTCATGTATTTTGTTTTGTAAACTTTATAGGAATTAGAATATTTACTGGAAAAACATAGTATTCTAGAAATGGATTTATTGAAGGAAAGAAAAGAAAAAGTAATTTCACATCAAGACCATTACAAGACGCTCCAGGTAATATATTTCTTCTAGTATCATACTTTTTTCAGAAGGGTTTTATATAGAGTACATTTATGTCCAACAAATACTCTGTTCAAAATATCTAGGTGCCTGCTCCAAAGCCTTCTGAATTTAAAGAATTTCTAACATCTTTAGATCAGAGCCTGACTTTGGAGATTAGTGGTTTAATAGCCTGCCTGTGTAAGTACGTTATTGCAACTCAGATCACTCATCCTTATTATAATCTATTTCATAGAACAGCTGAAAAGAAAAACACTTTGCACAGTAGCTGTGTGTTTAACAGTATGACTTAGCATGTTTTTGAGTAGCTGTGGTCAATTATTTGTAAAGTATTAGCTGACTTGAATATGGAATAGTTTTTGTTGCATAATAAAAATCTGTGAAGTGTAATTAGATGCTAGACAATGGAATTAAAACTGCTTCCATTGCAAAAATCAGCATCATTCATTAAATACTTATGTGAAGTCTCACATAGAAGACAAATTTCAT
The DNA here is from genome assembly GCF_028858705.1 of Grus americana. Taxonomy (NCBI): domain Eukaryota; kingdom Metazoa; phylum Chordata; class Aves; order Gruiformes; family Gruidae; genus Grus; species Grus americana. The sequence goes on from NC_072852.1 coordinate 81,937,718, forward strand.
TGAAGTTTTCAGTCTTCTTTCAGTGTTTTAGCAGGACAAACTAAATATTATAGACACTTCAAAAGTTTCTTTTTGGTAATTCAACTTCACTTAATTTTTTTTCTGCTCTGAATGGTTTTTAAGTAGCTACTGCATTGTTTCCCCTTTGTACTTAAGGGTTGCTGTTACATTTTGTATTGAATTCCTGATTGCAGTGTTTCATAGAACTTATGGTAATATAATAATCTAATTTTTTTTTTCTTGTTTATGTGTGTAACATCCTACTCAATGCAAGAAATGTTTGCTTAGCTATGTTGTAAAAATAAGTTTTGCTTAAAAACCTTCAGATTTATGGAGTATCATACTGGCTAAAGTTAATGATCATCGTAAACTCTTGACAATAGAATTAGTGGATTTTATTTATTAATACTTTCAGGATGCTCTTCAAGCAGAAGTATTTAAGTAGTGGAAATATTACTGAGGTTTTCAAGTATCTGTATCATACCTCTTTGAGTCAGGTACTACAGTTTTCAAGAATGGCAACGAAAGGGTCATAACCTTTAACTTACTTTGTAGAAAAACTCATGTGCTACTACTTGTTGTCTTCTGGATATAGCCAGAATCAAATCAGAGAAGAAAAGTGAGTCATGCTTCTAAGAGCTGACAGTTAAAATTACTTTCATGAAAGTTGAGTATTAGATGCCTTCTGTTAGTACAGCTTTTAATGCCAATTCCTTTTGTCTTCCTCCTTTGGCTCCTACAACACTAGGGTCAACACCTGTGGCCACACACTGAGTAAATCTGGCAGCTACACAGTACAGATGTCTGTCTCGCTAGCATTTCTTTTTCCAGTAGAAACAGCTGGTTATTAGTGTTGTTGACTTGAAAAGCTTAAAAGCAGACTATCATGGTGACTCTGGCATAGCTTTGGGAACTCTCAGGATAAGACTTCCAACTGAACTGATTCTGGCATCCTAAGCTGTAGGTGCACATTGACTTAATTCCTCTTAAATGAAATTTCATTGTTAATATTTGAGTATAATATGTAAAACAAATGCCTCATGAGATGGCTCTAACTGCTTTTTACGTGAACATGTGTTATTTCATGCATCTTTATATTTACTAATTAACTGACTTCTGACACTTGTGACATTGGGAATTCTCAAAAGCTGGTTTGGAGGTAATAAAGCCAATCAGTTAGATCTTGAACAAGGTGATACTTAGATTAGACTCTTCTTGTTTTGTGAAGTTATTGTGCTTAGTTCTGGGAGAAGATTTCATTTAATCTTTGACTACTAAGCCAGTAATTCTTTCTTTTTTTCTTTTCCTATTGATTTGTGCCTCAGTCAAGGATGGCAGTTATGTTACAACACTTTTGTTTCAATCTTGTGATATCGTTTCAGGTTTTTTAAATATTTTGAAAGACAAAGTAAGAACATAAAGCATATTACAGATGTTTTCTGGGTTGGGTTAGCATGCTGATGAACTGAATTGTGTTCTGGACTAGTCACAAACTTTCTTCATCTTAAGTGTGAAAAAAGCCTTATACTTAATTTGACAGTAGTGAAAATGGAAGAATTGAAGGGGAGTGATAATCACTGCTCCTAATTATGGGAGGGGGGGGGAGAGGGGGCAAGTGGCAGGCAGAATTCCAAGTCTTTGCTATAGCGTTAGCAATTAACCAATGGATGACAGTGAAGAGTTGCCACATTTAAGCTTCTGTAAAAGAGAAAAGCAAGAAGTTCTGTGTTTTGTCTAAACAAAATTAGCTTAAAAAAATCAAGATTGAGCAGAGCGTGTAGTATTTTCACATTCTTAATGTTGTTTCCATATGTTACTACAACAGCCAGAGACAGTAAAGGGGCAGCAGTGGGTTCATAAAAAGAATAAACAAATTGCTATTAACTAGTATTATAGAGTTGTTTGGATATTTAATGCAATGGTGTCTTTGAAATCTTGAATTCATACAAGCTGATAAAATTAGAGTTATGATTCCCACATTCCTGCTTTAGTGTTTGTAGTATTTAAGGGGCAGAATAAAATACTGTAATTCTAACTTCTTTGCGTACGAAATGTAGCTGAGTTAAAATTGCTGTGAGAAGTGTAATTTTAGGTTTCTTGACTTTTGTGCAGTGCTGCAACCATAAAGTTGCATAAATGCAATTTTAGCCTTTTAATTCCTTGCTTATTTAGACAGGAGGGAAACAGGTGGAAATGTGTGGTTTGTGTTTGGTTTCGTTTTTTTGTTGATATGTTAGTCTCATTTTTTTTTCCCTTTTTTGATCACATAGTCATATACATATTCATCTCAACTTTTAACACCTCAGCTCTTCCCTAAATGTTAGGTGCTGCATATTTTCAAGACATTTAGTGCTAGTAAGTAATACATGGTTTTGACTGTAATGCAGAATTAGTGGCCATTTTAATCCTATAAATTAAAATTTTGCTGCAGCCTCATTGCAATATGTTGTAGAAATGAATAAATGCTGCATTTTAAAACTACCAAACTTGAATTTGTGATATAATGAAAAAACATCAATACTGAAATGAATACTCCTGTTTAGAAGATGATGTTCTCTTATTTGCAAATCAGAGACAGAACATTTAATTTGAGAAGGGGAAATAGTGCCCGGGTTCTAGCGCTCTAAGTAGGAAATTAATTCTTTGGACAGATTGTTTAGCTGATAAGATTTCTGATGTTTGGTCTATCTACAGACAACTGTTTTTGATGATTCACTAAGAACTGGATCATACTTTCCCCCTGCTATTTCTTTGATTTACCACACAGTCGCATTTGAAGTAATACTACATTGCTGCTGGAAAATTCTATTTGCGGTTATACACATTTTTTTCCATCATCAACCCTTTCTGGAAGTTAAGCAAGCTGGTTTTTTAAATAACAATATAGTTGATCCTTCTTTTTGTAATAGATTCTTTTTTCTTTTGGCAACTGGCATCTATTCTTCTAACTTAAAAAATCTATAGTTGCTTTGAAAGCACCAAAAATTCTTTTGGAATCCTTTGTTTCTGTTCCGCCTTTTTTTGATGAATTTTAAATTTTTATTGAAAAAGTGATTTCAATGTTCTTATTTTATTTAGCAATCTTCCTGTTGTTGCAAAAAGTCATGATTAAAAATGATTCAGGTTAATACTAAAATTTCATTTTGAATTTTTTTTTAACACACAAAAGTATAAAGCAGATCAGATAGACTCCCTGTTTAAATGATGTTTTAGAAAGGTAAGAGAGGAAGCTCATATTGAAGAAAACAGACAAATCAGTACATAATTATCCAAGGAATCTTCACTAGGTCATGCGGTAACACCTAGCCGAGATTAAATGGCATAGTAACCCAAGTACAACCATTGCTGGTATTAGATGTTGTTTCATTTATTTTTTTTTGTAACTGTTGATGTTTGGGGAATTTTTCATTTGAGTACCTGCGCAAATGTCACATTAAATTATAAAGCTTCAAATTGAGGAAGAGACTTTTAAGTGCAATTAAGTAAAGACAGGAAAAGGTAAACTTGAGATTTCGGGCTAGTTTCTTCCCTCCCAGTTCTGAGGGATGAGTTTATTTTTATTCTATTTAATGTTGTCTATTGATTTGGGTTTTTTTAAATATATTGGACCCGTACATCATACGCATTCATATAAAATAGAATACATACTTTGTTGTGTCTGTCTCCTTTTTTTTAGAGATGATGCTTCAAAACTTTAAAATACTTCGTAAGGTATATAAGAATTAAAACTTTATGTTAATGCTAGATTCATAATACAATTTTGCCTTTAAATTAAGTAGAATTGTACAAACAGTGATTTTGATGTACTTATACTTTAGGACTGAACATAACATGAATACATATAGATTTGCTCGTGTTCGTAAGGTGTTGAAAAAGGAATGTTAAATAATGTGGCTTAATGTGGTGATGCCTGATTTTATTGTATGGATCCTTTTGATTATTTTTTTTTCTCTTTCTTTTAGTATTTAAAATGATGTGAGTTAGGGGTAACTTCTGGTTTGCGCCTTTCCTGAGGCACCTCTTCCTTCCCAGTTCCCTACATCACTGGATTTTTGCCCTGTCCTCCTTCTCTATTTTTATGCCTCCTTCTATTTCCCCACTTGTTCCTGACCTTCTTTACCTAATGGATAAACTCAGTCCTTCTGTGCTTTCCATCTGCCTTCACCTCTTCCTTTCTTACCCAGTGCTGACAACTGGTGAGTAGAATTTTGCGTCTAATGTGGGTACTTCCCAGCATTTGAGAGAATAACAAACTGAGCTCTCTAACTTCCCAGGCTCCGTTTTGTTGTTGATACGGGGATGCCATCCATTTCTAGCCAGTGCTAGACCTACAGTATGTGATCCATCAGCTGTCCATGTTGTGAGGAGTTTCAGTGGCTGAAACCCGAGGACACATGAGAGAAATCTGAAATGCACATCTTCCTTGAATAATAGGCCTGTTCATGTTGATAATAAGAAGGTGTCAAAGTTTGCATATTTGGAATGAACACAGATGATCCCAAAGAGAAAGCTTCCTGTTCTGGAAGACCCCTGTGTTGTGCTTGTAATGTACATAAGCAATCCTGGCCTTGTATGAGCATTCATTTCCTACAGTAATTTCAAGAAGCAATCTTGCAGTTGGATGTCTAGCAAAACAAGCTCTTGGAAGCACTTGAAGTGACAGGGTGAAATGGTCATGGTTCCTAATGCTAGTTGGCAATCTGATGAATAAATTTTGTATCCTGTATTGGAAGATTTAACTTTCTCTGGAGGAAGTATTCCCTGTGTGTTAATTCTCTAGTAAATATAGTGTTCCTCCATGCAAACAGATGTCTTTATTGTGTTTTGATAAAGACCATTTTTTCTATTTGGGGAGGATAGCTCTTGGCGGGGGGGGAAGTGATAGTGATGGAAGATGACATCCAAGAATTTGTCTGTTGCCATTATACTGAACCTAAAATAAAGTACAGCATGAGTAATCATGCTCTTTCTTCAAAGTGTAGTTACCTTTGAAATAAATTTTGTATCATTTTGACTGCAAAGGTTATTTCCATTTCAGAGAAACTGATAAAGCGGAGACTGACAGATTTACTTCTATTTGCAAGCTAAGTATATCTTGTTGTGTTTATTACATTGAATCTATGAACTTGGTAATTGAAAGGAAGAAATTATGTATGCTTTTCTGAGATATTTTTCCCCCAACATCTCTATATGAATTGAAGAGAAAAGTTATTCTTTTCCTTTATTGAAACATGATAGTGTATAAGAATGCTTATAGCAAAACCAAGCACAGCTGTAGCCTGTTTTGTGCAACAGTTTCAATTAGATTTTAAATAATCTCACTTCAACTTCAGTTCAGACTGGGGAAGCAAGGTTGAAAGTACTGAGCCACAGGTTGTGAAACAGATTTTCTCTTCTTGAGCTGGCTCTGGAGATTTAGGGATGACTGCCATATCTGGATCGCGTAAACAGCAAAAATACCATACTGTTTTGCTGTCTTTTCTATTTCTCAGCTATTGAAGTAGATTAAACATAACTACTTCTGTGCTTGCACACTAACTGTGTTGAACCGGTTTAATGACTATTTCAGTTTTGCTATGCGTGGACACTAAAAATAATGTAGGCAATTTTAATATAATCTACCTGGGATTTTAAATGGGAATTGATTAACTAATTCACGTAAGAATCTGAAATCTCTCAAATTTCAAAATGTCTTGTATTTCTTACTGGAAGCTGGCAACTTATAGTTGATTCAGAGTCTTGGCCTGGAGTAAATGATATCCAATGTATTGCTGTGACTGACTGGTGCTTTTGATTGCAACATTAGTGGTAAAGGACATATGAAGCTCAGTTCTACTTTGTTTAATTAATAAATATCAGTCCAAAGGTTTGCCACTCACAGAAAACATCTGATGGTATTTGACAGTTATCTCAATGTTATATTTTTGCTATGATGCTTTATAGTGAGCTCTTTGCTTTATAGTCACCTCTCTGTTTCCCCTATATATCAGTTCTTAGTTTGAAAAATACTGTTCTAAAAATAACTGTGATAAAGTAGAAAAAATCCATCTAAACCATTTATTTCATTCACAGAATCATTGCAGTCAGAAGGTGCCTCTTGAGATACAGTTTCCCCACAACATTCTTGCCTCTAAATTGGAGAGATACGGATTTGATGGATAGACTGTTAGATGGATAAGGAATTGACTGGATGACTCTATCCAAAGAGTTACAGTCAACAGCTCAATGTCCAAATGGAAATCAGTAAGAAGTGGTTGCCCCTCAAGGGTCCATACTAGGATCAATACTATTTAATATCTTCATTAATGACATGGTGGGATTGAGTATACCCTCAGCAAGTTTGCAGTTGCCACCACGCTGAGTGGTGTAGTCAATACATGGGTGGGCTAATTGTCTACTATTGCCCACAGGTGGTTCTCTGCAAAACTGCTTTCCTGCCATTTGACCCTCAGTGTGTAGTGGTGCATGGGGTTATTCCTGTGCAGGTGTATTTCCTTTTCTTAAACTCTAGACTATCAAGGACCCACTGAATGGCAGGGTGATGAGGGGTATCGCCAACTCCTCACAGTTTTGTATCATCTGTAAGCTTGCTCTGGGTGCATTCAGCCCCATCATCTATGTCTTTAAAGAAGAGGTTAGACAGTATTGGCCCCAGTATCCATTCATGGGGTACACCACTTGTCACCAGGTGGACTTTCTGCCTGTGATCATAACCCTCTGGATGCAGGCATTCAGCCAGTTTGAAGTCCATCTCACTGTCCGCTTATCTAATCCATACTTTGTGAGCTTGTCTATAAAGACGTTACGGGAGACGCTGTCAAAAGCCTTGCTAAAGTAGAGATAAACATCATCTACCACTCATCATAGAAGGCTATCAGGTTGGTTAAGCCTTCCCTTCAAAACTCCATGCTGACTACACCTTCTTGTATTTCATGTGTCTGGAAATGGTTTCTAGGATCAGTTGCTCCATCACCTTCCTGGGGAGCGAGGTGAGGCTGATGTGCCTGTAGTTCCCCAGATCCTCTTTCCTCCCCTTCTTGAGGACAGGCATGACATTTGTTTTCTTCCAGTCCTCGGGAACCTTCCCTGATCGCCACGATCTTTCGAAGAATATTGAGAGTGATCTCACAATGACATCAGCCAGCTCCCTCAGCACTGGTGGCTGCATCCAGTTAAGGCACCACAGACTTGTTTAAGTCTGTTTAGTGTTTCCTAACCTGATTGTCCTCCACTGAGGAGTGGTTTAAATTTTCCTTCCTCCAGACTTTTCCTTGATTCTTAAGGGCCTGGGATTCCTGAAGGCCAATCTTACCAGTAAAAACTGAGGCAAAGAAGGCATTTTTCATGTCCTTTGTCACCAGGGCCCCTGCCCGACTCTGCAGCAGGTTCATGTTTTCCCCAGTTTTCATTGAGCTGTTAACACGCTTGTGGAGTCCTTTCTTGTAGCCCTTAAGTCCCTAGCCAGATTCAAAACCAGATGGGCTTTGGTTTTCCTAACCTCACCCCTACACACTTGGAAAGCAGATATTGTTCCTCCTGTGTCACCTGCTCCTGCTTCCACCTCCTGTGTGCTTCCTTTTTATGACAGAGTTTAGTGAGGAGCTTCTTGTTCATCCATGCAGGCCTCCTGCTGCCTTTGCTTGATTTCCTGCTTGTCATCATGGACCATTCTTGAGCTTTGAGATAATCCTTGAATAGCAACCAGCTCTCTTGGAGACATCTTGCTAGGGTTGTATCCCATGGGATTCTTCAAAGTAGACCCCCAAAGAGACCAAAGTCTTCTCTCCTGAAGTATGGTGTTGTGAACCTGCTTTTTGCCCTGTTCCTTCCTCTCCCCTGAACTCCACCATCTCATGGTCACTGCAGCCAAGGCAGGCTGCCACTGATCTTCACATCACCAGACAGTCCTTCCATGTTTTTAAGCATCAGGTCCAACAGAGTGCCTGAGAGACTGCTCCTCAGTCACTTGTGTTAGGAAGTTGTTATCAGTGTGCTCCAGGAATCTCCTAGATCACTTGTGCCCTGCTGTGTTGTCTCTCCAGCAAATACTGGGGTGGATAATGTCCCTCATGAGGACCAGGGCCTGTGAATGTGAGGCTGCTTCTTCTTGTCTGAAGAAGGCCTCATCTACATCATCTTCCTGTAGACTGTCTGGTCTGTACCAGGCAGGCGCAGCAATGTCACCTGTGCTGGTCTGCCTGTTAATCCTGACCCATAAGTTCTTGATTGATCACCTACCCCAAACCAGAGCTCTGTGCATTCCAACACCTCTGTCACATAAAAGGCAATGCCCTTTTGTTGCCTTCCTGGTCTTTCCTTCTAGAAGAGTACATTTATGATTCCAGAAAAGGTGTTCTACAGGAGATTGGAAACAGGTCTTGGAGGTAGGTGCTTTTTGTGGCTGAAGTAATAGAAAATGTATGTTTTCTTACAAAACTAATATATGACTTACATCCTGTTAAATACCATCTTTGAAGAAAATATTTAGGTTGGTTTTAGGTGCAGACATAGAGGAGACAGAACACTAATAACAAAAAATAGGTGTGAAAAAAAGTTATCTACTGTACCTGCAACTAAATTTACAGATGAGATTCCAGGAAATTTCACAGATCACAGCAGAATTTAAAATTATGGAACACTGAAAATTTGGGGACTTCAGAAAAAGACACTTTCACAGATACTGGTGCATCTTTTTGCTGAACTGTTAAAGGTATTTATGGATATGGCAACAATCCCTTGCCCACCTCTTTTTCAAGTGTGTGCCAGGCACCTCACGTTTATTTCTTCACCTTTTAAATTTTTTTTTAATGTTACTCTATGTACTCTTCTTTCAGACACTCATTTTTATTCAAAGTCTCTATTTTATTAATAATTTCAGAGCTGTTTATCTTTTGGCCTGGTTTTCTCCCTCTAGTTTTGATGTTGTCTTTCCTCTAAACTATTTTTTCACACAATGGGGAAAAATAACTTTTTATTTCTGTTAAGAAAAGATTCTGCTCTCTTGCATTTATGTTTTCCTGGAACTTAAATTCTCTTTCTATGAATTATTTTATTGTCTTGTTTCAGAATGATTAAGTAAAAGAGTGGATATAAGACTAAGCATGCTAATTTTGTTTTAAAAATATGCTGTGTTCAAATATACCTCTATTAAGCTATTGTGCTGTTACTTAGCACCTTTGAATGCCTAACTTGCCTTGTACTGTAAAATTCAGTTACAATCATGTAGTGTGCCTATTATTCTTTTACAATTATTTGCCTCCTTTGGCGCTCTGATTTTAAAGATGCGCAAGAAACTGTGCTTAGACAACTTTCATTTTTCTAGTGTGTAAGTATGTGGAAGTAAAAAATTTTTTTTTGGAAACAGGATTCCTGTCCTGGCTGCTTTCTAACTGGCCTGACCTGTTTTATGCCAGCATATCCTAGATTTATTTGAATGCACTGGCTAATTTACATTCAGAGTGTCACAAGTCCATCATAGCCACTGCGCATCTCCATTTGTGCATTCACAGTGAGTGTGTTCAGGATGATTCATTTTCTTCTTTTTTCTGTTTAATATGGAAATTCCAACTGAGATGGTTCGAAATGCCCAAATATATTTAATACTGATAAATTGGATTTCTTTATCACCAAGCTTGTCTCATCAACATTTTCGCTGGATCTAGCTTTTGTAGAAATAGTATCTTGTTGGATATTTGGAGGATAATGGAAATGTGCAAAATGTACTCAAAATTAAGAAACCCATGTAGTTTGGGTTTTTGGATAATTATACTGTTAAGGCAATGCTTCTAGGCTGATTATCTGTTTCTTGGCATGCACTTTCTTAAAAAATGTGGGGAACAGTACCAAAGCAACTCCATGTCTCTGGATCCACTTGAGTCCTGTTTGTGTTCAATGTAAGGCTTCTGAGACAGTGTAATTATTGTTAGTACTTGACATGTGCTTGCTATCAAAATACTAAATCTTAGCCACTATTAGTCAAAATGAGTCAATATTTGTAACAGCATTCTTGTATTTCATGTTTATATACTTGGGAGAAGTAAGATGGATAGCAAACGTTAGGTTGATATTTTGGAAACAATTTTGAATAATTGTCCCTTCATTGTCCTTTAAATACTACATCATCTTATTTGGTTCATAGTTCACTAATAAACTATGAACTATTGCCTAATTAACCTATTACTTTAACACCTTTAAATTTACTTCTTCAATGTATATTAAATTTTACATATAGTACACACTTGGTGTTGGAACAGTTTGATTAATTGAAATGTATCATTTGTCAAGTATTAAACATTTTTTTTTCTATAAATGTATTCTAATCTAATTCATACACTGGAGGTTAATATATAACTAAGAAAAACTCGTGACTTACACGTCAAAGTTAAATTTATTCATGCATTCTCTATTAACTTGGTAACTTCCTTATTAATTATGCCTTTAAGATTTAGGTGCTTTTTACTTGAGTAAACTGCCAAAATATTAATATGTAGGCAAAATGTGCATCTAAATTTCAACAAATAACTAGTGTTGTAAACTACTACAAAGGTGTCTAACAGGTCATTTCTGTATAGCTCCTGATACAGGGAAAGCAGTTATAGTGGTAAAGTAGTAGTAATCACAGTGATCACAATAGAATATAAATGTAGCAACTTTTTATCATCAGGGTTTTAAAACTACCACAGATTATGAGAAATTTTAAAGGATGAAATAATGTTTGGGAGATGGAGGACATAAGGGAAGGTAAAAGCTCTTATTATATACCAACATAACTAGATTGCTGTTCCATCTTTCTTTTCTTCAAAGAAAAATAACATTTTTATAAGGTCAAAGCAGTTTTCTAGTGTATATTCTTAAATTGATTATTTTTGATTCTGCTTATAGATAACAATAGTGACACTATAATTACTTTCTTACTTCACTGTTACTGCTCTTAAAAAAAAAAATTAAAAATGCTGCTGAGACATGTGTAATTTTTTTCCTCATTAAAGGCTTAAAACATCCAGAACAGCATGTGACATTTAAAATAATCATGTACTTAAACTACCGAGAACTCTTCTTCACTTTTCTTGGCTAAAGTTTTATCATTTAAAGAAAACTGATACTAATGAAAACTAGAACATCTGTTCTTAGGCCTGAAGGATGTTGAGATGAAATATACCTTCCTAGTCCTGTGCAATTCCTTAAAAAGAAACATATTACTTAAATGTATTGCTAGACAGACAATATTTTGGGTTTGGATATACATTACAAATTTAAGCATCCTCAAGCAAATAATTGTTTAGGATGATCAACATTAATTTCCATAAATAAATACCATAATGAAATTGAACTTAATATATGAAAATGCAAGTCTGGTTAATGCTTAAAAAATAATCCAAGATACTGTAATAAAGGACCAAGAACAATTTTGCATTTCTTCCAGTATTATAATATTTTTCTATATATTAAGAATAATTTTAGCTAGTAATTCTGCACCTAATGTAGTTCTTTTTTATGTAGGGAGAACAATCCAAGTTCCTGTGCTGGGTTTTCAAAGAACTGAGGTTTGAGATAAGTATATAGAAAGAAGTGAGTGCATCATTGAAAAGTAAATTTCCATTCATCTGCTAGGTAGAGAGCTTGAAATAAGGCTGGGTAACTTCAGGGAAGCTAAGAAGGAAAAACATGAGCAATGAGCATGAGCTTATAAGCAAGAAGTAATGAAAAATATTCTGGACCTCCCTTATGTTCAAACTGTATAACTGGAAAAGTAATTTTTATGCTTGAAGAGCCTTCTTGTTAGTGACAAAGAAGAAAAGGAGATATCCATTTCCATCTTCATGAATTAAACCATAATTTCAGGCGGTGTTTCAGTTTGTCTGCTTTCGTGGCACTGTTTTGTGAAATATTTTGTTTAAAAAACAAAACACCACACCCCCCAAAAAAACAAAATCCAGAAATAACTCTGTACTATTTAATAACTACTATTTAAAACTATTAATAAGATATTCTTATTATTACAGTTCTACGATAGTGTAATTTTTGTAATTACTTTTGTAAGACATTTGATGCTTGTTTCTATTAAGTAATATTTAATCTCATGCTTTTTATTTTTATGTAGCAGTTGCAATTTTCATTGACGATTTTAGTAGTGAGTAGTGCTAAACAGTTCAGCTTGAACACAAGAAAATTTGTACTAGATTATGACGAAATTTGCTGCTGCTAGGGAGATCTTGCTCTCCTTCCTGCTTGATTCTTCCAGTGTTCATAGGGTATTTTTCAGCATTGTTTTCAATTCCATTGGATCTGCTTAATTTGGGAACTTCCCCCTTGTAAATAGAGACAAATATAATTTTGGTCGCTAAAGGAGAACAATTCCTTGGTTTCATATGGAGTATGATCATACCTCTGCCATCTGGGAATTCCATTACCTGCACAGAATACCCTCATGACCAGCCAGAAAGCAGCTGCCTGCAGCTGGAGTGGTGAGAAGATGCTTCAGTGAATGGGACTTGGACCCACTGCTCATAAAGATTAATTTTAGCCATGTATCACTTTACTGCAGTCAATGTTTGTTTTAAGCTAAATTATGCAGGGTTTAGGTATCCTATATGGTTGTTATTTACTAAAAATATGGTGACAGTGTTAACTGAGGAAAATTATTCAGGGCTTTATGGTATTCAGCCAAAAATACAGTGGACATCTCACATGCAGGGAGAAAGAGGGATTGTAGCTATCCTGTAACAAAGACTACAGGAGTAGTCTGAAGTTCTACTTCACATAATATTTTCATGAGATAGTTCTCACATGGATAAGGTCTAGGGGCACTTGCCCCCCTTTTTGCATCAAGGTTGTCTGTCTTGCACATTCTTTTGAGAAGTGAATATTTATTAAATAAAAGTAGCAGCTCTTTGAGACATGTTGCAATTCCTTATGACAGTATTTCATAAACTTTCAACACATTCCTATTCTGTCACCACCAATTAAATTATCAGATACCAATCACTGCCATAGCTGATGAATCTTCCATTGCACAATAGAAACCCAATAGTATTCTTTTAAGGAAGAAACAATTTTTTGTATTCATTTTTTGATATTTTGTATTTTTAATCTCTGCTATACTTAAGTTTTTAAATGTGGCCTCCAGTCTTTTAAATACCTTTACATATGCTTAATAAATGTGCATACATCCAGTTGAGGAAGGCTATATTCCAGCAGGATTTGCTTTCACTTTTTGAAAAGACATTTAGCCAAGAGCCTTACTGTAAGCAATGTTTGTGCCCCTCTGAAGAGGGGAGCTGCTCAGAACAAGAACGTGTCTTAATCATGGTTTTTCTCATCTGGATTAGCCAATCTGTGGGAGGTCTGACATAGTGTAAAATACCAAGAAGTTTCAAAGAAAGTTAAAATACAGCTAAAGCTTTCCATCAAACTCAATCCTAAGCTACAGCCTTTTAAAATCTATTTACATTTTAATTTGATTTATACAACAAAGAAACTGTGAGCTTGTTTCTGCATCCCTGCCAGCTGGCTTGTAGAAAGGAACTAAGGAACTCTCGAAAGGGAATGGTGTATGTATGGTCTTAGTTTGTGGAGTTAGAGGAAGTGATATTTGTGTCCAAATAAGAATCCCTTTGCTTCTCCCTCTCACTTTTTCAGCAACAGGAGAAAGCTCTGGGTTTTTTTGTGTTTTGTTTTGTTATTTTTTTTCCTAACATTGTCCCCAACTTCATGTTTCATTCTTCAGTTAATACTCTGCTCTTTTGACTCCTGTCAATATACCAAAAGAAATGGTTTTGCTTCTGAAAGAATTTTTCTCGCAATTTCTTTTTTAAAGTATTTATATCATTGAGATTAAGAAGTAAATGGAGTGTGTAAAATAAATAAACCAGCCACATCCCTATTAGGAATCTTGAGTTTTATTCCTCTTAGTGTATCTTTTGAAAAGCACAGGTATATGTCTCGTTTTGTTGTTTTCACTATAGATTTAGAATTTTGACTATTTATCTGTATTAATACATTTTCCTTTCGTGGTCAATTTCTACACTAGTAGCATTTTAAAAATTGATTAGATGACATAGTTTAATGATCTGTAGCTTTTAAAATCTAGTAGGTCTATGGTTTTTTTCAATTTGCAATTAAATTTATAAAAAAAAACCCAACCCAAACCAATTAAAACCTAACATTATGATAGCTTTTAGTTACCTATAAGTAACTTAATGTGGTATGAATCATTGCTGCCTTTTTTCAGAAAGTTACACCTGATGTGTTTTGGCTTAAATAAAAAAAATGTTGATTTTTGGTGATTTAAGAGATCTCTTTGCTTAGAGAAAGAAAATAGATTAAATATATCACCCTTCTAATAGATTGATTAGATTTTCCACCCACCTCAACCTCAAATGTAACTTTTGTCCTCTGGAGTAAGTAGTTTTGCTTTTAGTTCAACATCATCAGTGTTTCACATTAAGTAAAACAGAGGAATCCCTTTTTTTCTTCTGTTGGCTTATGTCTTCTTCCATTAGCTCACAAGTTCAATAAATGCATGTTACAATTTTCACATGGGAATGCTCTTCAGATGTTTAGGTCTGTATCTAGGCTCCAAAGTATGAGGGGGCTTTTGTGTTGGGTTGGGGGTTTTTTGTGAGTTTTTTGGGTTAGTTTTTTTTGTTACAAATACTGCACAACTGGAACTTCATTGATGACAGGCAACTAGAGGTTGTGATCATCTTGGCTAGTCAAGCCAAAGTTCTTAAACACAGACTTAGGAACTAAATACTGTCATCTCTTTTTGTCTGTCCTGTGTGTCGCTCACAAAGGAGCGAAGCAAGACTATCTTTCTTCTCTCATGGTTTAACATCTATTTATTTTTAAGAAGTGTGAGTTTAGTCACCTCAGAGATCGGGAGTGGTAAAACAAATAACCAAAACCAGACTCCCACTCATCACGCAGCACAAAAATTGAATTGATTTTCAGGGGCCCAAGTCAAATGTGCATATCAAACATGTGATCTGGGAAACAAGCAGGAGGAGCTAGAGCTCCACGTGCAGAGGCTGAACCGTGACACTGTTGCAATAACTGTGATGTGTTAGGGTACTTCGTGTGTCTGGATCTCTAGTATGGATGATGGATATCAGCTCATTGGAAAGGCAGGGAAGAAGAGGAGGTGAAGTTGTCATTTATAAAAATGAGCAGCTTCAGAGCATGGAGCATAGGAGAGGAGACACCACAGAGTTCAGGAGAGCAAACTGGTTTAGTTAGGTTATGAGAGCTGGCTGTCACTATGAGAGAGTTCTGTATCAACGCAGACACTGAGAAAAGTCTCTGATTATTGAAGAAGGACAAGAAGGATGATGTATGGATCTACAGGCTTGACAGCCTTCTGGTCTTTGGGAAAATCACGACGCAAGTGCTCTTGGCAGCCATTTCTGTGCATGTGAAGAAGGTTATTGGGAATAGCCAATATGGATTTACCAAAAGATAAATCATGCCTGACCAACCTGATTGCCTTTTGTGATGAAACACCTAGACTGTGGATAAGAGGAATGCAGTGGACATTGTATATCTTGACCTCAGCCTGGAGAAGAGAAGGCTTAGGGGGAACCTAGTAGCAGATGTCCAGTACATACAAGGTTGTCAGAAAAATGGAGCCAGGCAGGGTTCACAGAAACGCATAGTGGGAGGATGAGTGGAAATGGTTGTAAATTGAAATATGGGAAGTTGCAACTTGGTATATGGAAAAAGGTATTTTTGTGATGAAGATAAGCATTGGGATGTTTTAGCCAGCAAGTTTGTGAAATCTCCATCCTTAGAGGTTTTCAAGGTCTGACTGGACAAGAATCTGAACAATCTCATCTAAATTCAGTGTTGATCTTGCGTGTAGCAGGAGGTTCAACTAGATGACCTCCAGAGGTCCCTTCCAACCTGAACTGATTGTGTGATTTTGTGCTTTAAATACTTGGGTCATAAACTTGGAAAAATAAATAGTCCACTCCCACTCACTAAAGTCATAACTCAAATGCAGAGGATACTCCCCAGGCTGAATTATTTTGAATATTTTACTCTAGTCTGGCCTACCTCATTGCCAGCAAAAGGACATTAGCAATTAAGGGCAGGGCCAGGAATGCCTGAACCAAAAATCTGATTAATACAGTATTTGAAATGTTACACTAGCCAGAATATCAGTTACTGTAAACTTAAATTGCTGTTGTATGGAATTTAATGTTTTTGGTGATTTTTTTAAAATACATCTGCCTTATTAGAATAGGAGCTAATAATATGCAACATATCTATGTTCTGGGTGAGGTTTTACAGTAAGCAAAATATAGTCATTCAGAATGTGGAACTGCATGACTAGTTCGTGAAGATACACAACAAGCGAGAAGGTGGTCTTATAAAATCTGTGTATCGGTGATCTGGGTACCTTTTTCTGGACTGTGGGAGGTGCTTCATTCTAGTTGGAACTTTTTCTGATGTTAGGCAACAAACCCTGTACTTCAGAAACAATAGTAGAACTATTGTATCTTAAAATAAGGGAGAAGTTAGTTCTCCTGCTTTCTTGGTTTACTTTTTTGTTGTCTCTGGCGAAAGTGTACATTATGTCTCTTTGGATTGTGTGTTGTTTTTTCCCTACATGCTTAGATTATTTATGAATTTCTCAGGTATATAAAATAAATAACCAACCATTTAATCTTCAAGTTTACAATTTGATAGCAATTCTCTGGATGCAAGGAAAATGTTGGAGTAAGTTGCAGATACAGTTTGCATTATGGGTTGGGCAACGTGGTCTAACTGATAAATGTTTGATTTTTATTTCATAAATCCCTTCTCTCTTGAGCAACAAGGTCAAGAAAAGCTTGTCTGGCAGATCTTCAGCTGAGCAAGCCTTTATAAGGCTTTGTTGTCATCGTCTTCAGTACCTGTTTTTCTTGTCATTCGTATTATCCCAAACTCCTTGATTTGATGCTCAGTTTCCTAAACTGCTGTTCATTTTGTCTTCTGATGTAAATTCTTGTCACCCTTCTAATGGAACAATACAACAGCTTGATGAAAAGATGATTATTTGTGTTTCTGGTTGTCCTGCAAGTTCTGTCATCATTGTTCAACTTGCACATCATACCCTTTATCCATTGTCTTCAGGAAACAAACAAAAAAGCATTTGTAGCCCTGAATAAATATAGCAACCACTTTGTGCTGGAGCTGCTTTGCTTGTACTTTGGGAAAACAGCTGTTGATCAGCTGCTTTTCAGATAGCATGTCTCACTTGGAATGTTTTTAGTGTTCCAAAATGTACTTACAAATCGGAACAGGAGTTAAGATTGGAAGAAGTATTATCACCATTGTTTGCTTCCTGAGCCTTGTATCAAGAGGCAAAGAAAATAGTTCAGATACTGAAAATGAAAAGAAGATTCAAATATAAAGATGTAACTTATTTGTTTCTCGTAAATAGGATTGTTTACATTACACTTCAACTTGTTTTCTTCCTTATTTTTGCAGTATAGAAAATAATTTGTTCTTTTATTACCTTGGAAACATTCCAAAAGTTATGTTAATCTTAGAGTCTTTACGTACAATGATGCTGTGAATTGTTACTTTATATCTTCTGGAATTAAATCTTAGAAAGTTTTTATTCATGCTTAAGTGGAATTTCTGCCTGCATGCTTTTGAAGCTATTGGACTGAGTATCAAGTTTCTTTGTAGTCATCTTGGGTTTTTAAATATACATGAAAAGACTAAAGCTATCCTCTAGGAATGTGCTATCATTATGTGTTATGAATACCGCAACTCTGAAAATTCAGTATGCATTATTTCAATTAGTTTTATTTCTAAAACATAGGTTGATGACTTCTCAAAGGTTAACAAAGCTGCAGATGGAAATGTTACCAATTTTTGGCACAGAAGGTATCTTTAGTTCAGTTATAGCTTTGTTAATGTAAATGATGGTTTTGACTACTATTCACTGTTCGGTTTGAAGTTTCATATGTTTCAAACTAGGAATAAAAGGTTGTATCCAGAATAAATATTGGAAAACAGCATATATGCTGTAGAGAACTGTAGGCAATGGGTCCTTTGAAAGAGTTCACCTGTGATAAGTCCATAAATATGCAGCACTCCACTATTGTTTGCTTTGTAATACAATAGCAAGTTCTTTTTACTACTTTCTGTGGAAAAGTTTTGAGGAAAACCAAGTAGCCTCATGACTAATAGTAGATTAGCACTTGGTAAATATGACTGTGGTTCACAGAATGGTTGAGGTTGGAAGTGACCTCTGGAGGTCATCTACTCTAACCTCCCTGCCCAAGTAGGGCTACCTAGCCAGTTGCCCAGGACCATGTCCAGATGGCTTTTGAACGTCTCCAAGAAGGGAGACTCCACTACCTCTCTGGACAACCTGTGCCAGTGCTTGATTACCCTCCCAGTAAAAAAGTGTTTCCTGATGTTCAGATGGAGCCTCGTGTGTCCTGGCACTGGGCACCACTGAAGAGAGCCTGGCTCCGTCCTCTTTGCGCCCTCCATTCAGGTGTGTGTATATATATATACACATATATATATACACATTGATAAGATCCCCCGGAGCCTTCTCTTCTCCAGGCTAAACAGTCCCAACTCTTTCAGTCTCTCCTCATGTGAAAGATACTCCAGTCCTGTCATCATCCTTGTGACCCTTTGTTGGACTCTCTCCAGTGTGTCCATGTGTTTTTTTGTACTGGGGAGCCCAGAGCTTGACACAGTTATCCAGGTGTGGGCTCACCAGTGCTGAGTAGAGGGGAAGGATCACATCCCTTGACCTGGGGCCAATACTTGCCTAATGCGGCCTAGGATATCATTGGCCTTCTTTGTGGTGAAGGCACATTGCTGGCTTATGTTCAACTTCTTGTCCACTGAGACATCTCAGGTCCTTTTCTGCAAAGCTGCTTTCCAGCTGTGCAGCTCCCCGCATATACTGGTGCATGGTGTTGTTCCTCCCCAGGTGCAGGACTTTGCACTTGTTGATCTTTACAAAATTCCTGCCTGCTGAGTCCCTCTGGATGGCAGCTTGACCCTCTGGCATATCAGCCACTCTTCGCAGTTCTGTGCCATTTGCAAACTTTCTGAGGGTATACTCTGCTCCATCATCCAGTTCATTAATGAAGTTATTAAACAGCGTCAGACCCAACATTTCACCCTGGGGTACACTGCTAGTTTCTGGCCTCCAGGTATAGACTTCATGCCACTGATTGCCCCCCTCTGGGCCTGGTGGTTCAGCCAGTTTTCAGTCCACCTCACTTTCTGCTTATCCAGCCTGCACATTAACAGCTTCTCTATGAGGATCTTACAGGAGACAGTGTCAAAGGCCTTACTGGAGTTTGGCTATACAGTGTTCATTGCTCTCATCTCATCTACCAAGCCAGTCACTTCACCATAGAAGATGATCAGGTTTTCAAGCATGCCTTCCCTTGGTGAAGCTATGCTGGCTACTCCTGGTGACTTTCTTGTCCTTCCTGTGCCTGGAGATTGTTTCCAGGGTTAGCTGCTCCATCACCTTCCCAGTTATTTAGGTGAGGCTGATCAGCCTGTAGTTCCTTGGGTCTGTCTTTCTGCTCTTTTTGAAGATAGGAGTGACATTTTCTTACGTCCAGTCCACAAGCACTTCTCTCAATCTCCGTGATCAGTCTAAGAGTATCGAGAGGGGCCTTGCAGTGACATCAGCCTGCTCCCTCAGCACTTGTGGGTGCATCCCATCAGGCCTCATGGACTTAATTATGTCCAGTTTGCTTAAGCGTTTCTTGACCTGATCCTCCTCCACTAAGGGTAAGTTGTCCTTGCTCTAGATTTCCCCTGGTGTCTGGGATTCCTGAAGGCTGGTCTTGCTAGTAAAGACATTCAGTACCTCAGCCTTTTCCGTATCCTGTGTGACCACATCCACCATCTCTTTCAGCAGTGGGCCCATATTTTCCCTAGCCTGCCTTCTGTCATCTCTACTTATAGAAGCCCTTCTTGTTGTCTTTGACATCCCCTGCCAGATTCAATTCCAGCTGGGGTTTGGCTTTCCTAACCTCTTCCCTGCATACTGGGACAATGTCTCTGTATTCCTCCTGGGTTACATGCCCTTGCTTCCAACCTGTGTATGCTTCCTGGTTTTTTTTGAGTTTTGCTAGGAGCTCCTTGTATATCCATGCAGGCCTCCTGGCAGTTTTGCTTGACTTCCTACTCATTGGGTTAACCTAATCTTCTGCAGTCTTTTTTTGTCCTTTTGCAGGCTGCAGGTCAGTTTCCTATCTAGAGAAAGAAGAAAAACTCTCCTTGTGTAGTTTTTTCATACATATTTATGGATAGTAATACAGTATACTATAGTGGAGAAATAAATACTAATATATTTATAAATACTTGTAGTATATAAAATTGTTCAGGGTATTAAACCTTCAGTATCAGTAGGTATGGATCACAGCTGGCAACCTTTCCAAGTTAATATTTTGTTCTTTATGAACAGTGGTGGAATTTAATTTAATCTGAAGACTGATGCTCTTGAGGTAAGACATGAGAATGTCCTAATGAAAATAAGAAATCCTTTCATGCTTACCATGTTGTTTAATGGAAGCATTCTCTTTTGTCAGCTTCCCTGGGATTGTTCTCCTGTTTGCTGCTCTTCACTTCCTTTTGCTCTTACGTCCCATCATTTAGATTATGTTGGGAAGTAGGAAAGCATCAGTGGCATAAGATGCCCTGGTGCAGTTGTAGCTCTATCCAAAAGAAGTAACTATCCATATACTGTTTTAGAAACCTGAAGGCAGTCAGAGAAGACTTCCTGAGCCAAATGTACAGTGCTGTTTACTGTATCATACACATTTGCTAGCAAAATGTTTATTAATACTAAGAAAACTTTGTATTAACTCATATGCAGAACAATCTGTTAGTTAACTCTTGCTTTTCTTATTTAATGTCCTCCTCAGTGGAGCGTCTCTGTATTTACATTCTGTAGAATAAATGAGCAGATGTAAGATGTAGTTGTTCTTCACACACAATATTCATGTCTTAAATGTGATGGGGTAGAGATCCATGTTATACACTGCAAGTACTTGAAGAGTTTAGTTACATGTGGTATGGGAACTGTAATTATGTTTCAGTTTTGGGCATGTACAGGCTCTTCCATACTATTTCCTTTAGATAGCTTTTCACATTTAATCAGTCATAATGTCTCCCAGCAGGCTGGTCCATTCACACTCACTCAGCTCTGGCTCAGCTCAGTTCTAACTCAGCAGGAAATGTCCTCATCACTGTATTAGGAAGTTGCTCATGAAAGTTTGTTCACTATCTCACTTCATTATTCACTTCATAGTCTTCTGTTGTTGTATGCTCCAGGTAACAATGGCATTTACTTGTATAAAATAAATGATAGTATCTCCTTGGTTCCTGTAGTGAGCTTACGGTTGGACATACTGTATGTTCTTTTGGTTATACAGGTAAATCTGAAATCTTTCTTTCCTTCCTATAATAATGTTTGTCCTTATCTTTAGGTTCTCAGCTGTGTCTTTCACCAGGTTGTTGGTGATAAGACCAAAGTAAAAATACTTGCTTTGCTATATAGACCTGGAGACAATCCCATGTCTTAGTTCTGGAGAGCTCATGTTCTTAGTTCACATGAACAGAAATAGTGATAATCTGTATTTTATATACAATAGCACACTCTAGTGTGTATATTAATTAGCCATTATCAACTGATTCACATCATGTTTAACTCAATTTTTCAGTGATATAGTTCTATTGTGTTCAGTAATGTTTTTTTTCTCTATACTTGGGTGAATTGGAGGAAATTTATATCTTCAAATGAGAAGTTATCAGTTTCTTAATGGAATCATTATGATACTAAATGTTATTTATTATTTTTTACAATGGTACTTTGAAAGGAAAAAAAAGAGGTGATAATTTTTGTGGAGAGGAAAATCTTGATGTAATGGAAGAATTGAGTCCACTACGAAGTAGTAGTAATTGTATACAGCAAAACTATGTAAGATGGATTCGAAATTTGTCTTCTAATTTAGTTGCCTGCAGGGAACTACAGTTTGCCTTTTTACATTAGCACAGAAATTAGGTGGGAAAAGAGTACATTGCTATCTAAGATGCTGACTCGGACTTGCAGCTAATTTTGAAGATACCACAGCCTTACAGAAGATAGGTAGTTAGCATCAACTTAGATAACCGACTTGCATGTTATATACAATAATATGTATATTACTATATATTAGCAATATAAGACTCTTAACAGGTGTTACAGAAACATTTGTACAGTTAAAATGCAGGTGCTTTGTGTTAACTTACTATTTTATTGGCACGTTTTTCCTGACTTTTTTTTTAAAGAGGGTTTATGAATAAGTAATGTAAACTGTAAAAATCACATACCAGTTTGCCCCAAAAATACAGGATTTTAAGGATCACATTTTGTTATTTGTGAAAGTGGGCAAAAATTTGGGATCTTCTCCTGAATTGATTTTATTTCTTCTATCACTTTTTCCCCACATATAAATGAGATCTCATAGTGCTTCTTTAGAGTACTGGCTTTTGCTTTATCTGTGTATTACTGCTCTGATCTTTTTTAATTTTAGAAGTAGTGATTATTGATAACCTATTAAACAAGAGGAAGAATTAAATTAAATTTCTTTTGCTCTGACTGCAACAGAAAAATCGGTGGGGAAAAAAATACCTGTGGAGAAAATACTGTAAGTTTAATAGGCATGATATAAATTCATTTCTTCAGTTATTTTAAAAACTTTGCTGTTTTTTCCATGTTAGTTATGCCCACTATAGAACTGGGATTGTGAAATTATTATGATGTTTACTGTTGTGGGCTGATTATAATCAAAAGATACTTTGATATGTAGCCATTTGTTTCCTTTTCAGATGACTGTGTTTTGGTGGCCCTAATTTGCATCTTTTTTTGATGCTAGTTTTGGTATGTGTGAGGAGCACTGACACAAAATAATTTTTCTAAGCATCTACTTTTGATAATGAGAGGAATTGTGGTTTTGTTCCCTTCTTGTGTATGTGACATGTACAGGCATGTCAGAGTAGGTGGTTAGTAGTGAATTTGTGCAGAGTCTGTGGGTGGCATGTACTTTTCCCCAACAATTCAAGACAGTCTGCCTCTTAAAAAGTTAGCAGGAAAATTTATCAACTTAAGTGTAAGTAAATACATGAAATAAAATAAGTTTTAAGTCTTTACTTTCTCTTCTTCCCCTGTCAGATCTCACAAATCCTCATATTGCAGATCTTACATAGTACTCTGAGCAGTGTTACCCTTACGCTGCCCAGTATGCAGAAACACGTGCCCTGCATTTTTGTGGAAATGTTGGATGTTAACAAAGAACCCTGCTTAAACTGTTTATGCTAACAATGGTTCACTTAGACTGAAATGATTTAGAAAGCAATTCAGCTAAAAGATCTAAAAGAAGTGCTAATGCAATTGGCAGGCATTGACAAGCAGCTGGATGGTGGGTGGTGAATAACCTTTTCTGCTGTCATAGCCACTTCAGAAGGCTTCTCTGCCCAGCGGCATGCTTGGGAACCACAGCTCTCAGAAGCTCACCAGGCATTTGGATCCATCTGCCTCTAGACTGGTTTGATTCACAGGGGCCTAACAAAAGAAAAGGAGAGTCTGGAGTCACTTGGATTTTAGGTTGTAAGAAAATTTTCAAAGTTCTATCCCATTTTCTCATCCTTATCATTCAAGTTTTATTTAATATACTTCTGAAGGTCATAAATTGTTCGCAATGACATGATTCCTCGTAAGAGTAACAAAATGGAAAAAATTCAAACACTGATAACCATTGAGCAATGAATTGCCTGTTCCATACTGGGTCCACATTGAATGCCTCATGCTTTCTGGAATTATCGCCAAGATTTTGATCACAAAATAAAATAACCCCCTCAATTTGCCAAGTTTATGTTTAATTACTGTCAGTGTTCTGATGTGAGATTCTGTCCATCACAAGGCACAAGGGGAGAGGGTGAAAGTCCTCTGGAGATGTTTTTACCTAAATTTCAAACTTCTCAACTCATGTTTGATTCCGTTCTTAAAATCATTTATTAAATAAAGGAAGGGAACAACAATGTTCTTTAAAACAACCTCTCTGAAGTCATTGAAACCATGCAGGAGAATTCTACAAGAGCTAGAAAACACAAAATTTTTCTCTCTTTGATAGGAAATCTGAATATTACATTTTAATTTCTGGTTTACACCATTCAGACCTTTTCATAGAGTTTCCCTTTTCTTCCCTACAGTCAGAGTAATAATTCTAAGAGTAGTTATGTCAATTCATTAAACTCATTTTCCTATAGAAAATACACATTTTAATGAGGGTTTGTGAAAAACTGGCATGAGGGTTGCTCATCAAATGAGTGTACTGCTGTTCCTGGAATGTTTCTGTTGTGTTTGTAGCCAAGTCATGAAACTTGGGAACTCTTGATGTTATCTTCATTGTTAGACAGTAAATCAATGCATACATTTCCAAAATGTGTTACTTAGTGACTTTGGGTCTTCTCCTTATGGTATTACCAGGACCAAGCAGTGTTCCTTTGAGTGTATCTGTAAGATTTTGAAACAGTGTTTCACAGACTTTCAGAAGAAAAGGCCAACCATCCCAGAATTGAAATACACCCTTACAAGTTAAAAGAAATAAACTTGCAGGCCTGCTGTCTTAGCTGAAAAATCTTGAAAATAGACACAGAAAAAAGGCAGTCTAGTGCTCGTTAGACTGGATGAAACCCTTACTTGGAGAGAACATTGCAATGTAACCTTAAACTTTTTGTCTTGTGTGCTTGTAATAATGGCCTTTCATTCTCTCTTCTACCTCTGTTGTAGAAATTGATTGCTAGACCTGACTTAAGCAAAACTGATGCTAATGAAACATTAGTTCTTTACTAATGACTCTTTTCCTTTAGGAAGTATTTTAAGAACGTACATACTCTAAAATGTGTTGAATGGAGTCTTCGTGTTGGTAGTTCTACCTTGATGTTGATGCTTCAACTTGTTTTATCAGTCGTAAGAGGACAAACTGCATTTTTTGCTTTGTGTCTTGATTTGCCTGGTAATGCTAGTGAGAGGCACTGTACTTTTTACCAGAATTAAATATGTTGCTTCCTCAGTCAACACACCTGATCCACTATGTCTCATTGTTGCGTTCGAGATAGTTCTGACAGATCTTAGATGGAAATCTTACTGTTTTAACTCTTCTCGTTTAAAGGCTTTTGTCAACATGGAATGCTTTCTTTTCAGTTTTAGTTTTGTTGTTTTGTTTGTTTGTTTTCAACCACAATAATTAATGACTATTACCTTCCTCTTCCTATATAATTCTTTTCTCATATTTGTGAATCCAGGATATGCTACTATAATAATTACATTTTTTCTCATTTTTTCCCCCTATGTTCACTTTTCAAAGGGAACATATTTGTTAATAATTTGTGAAGTTTTGGAGTTAAGCACTGGATCATATTTTTCCTCCTTATACCAGTTCTGTAGTTTTGTACTGTACAAATATTTCTAGCTCAGTGCTTTTTTTTTTAGATGTATAACATCTAGCTTGAAATAGTTTGTGGGGTCACTGATACCTGTGTATCACAATGTGATTAAACTGATGAACTGATGTACCCAGATGTTGTGCATTGTTACCTGATGTAGTAGTTTATTTACACATCAAAATATTTACATCTCAATTCTGCTTCATATCAGTTGTTCTTGCAGAGCTTCACACACACACACACACACACACACAAAAAGTTCTATTCAGGAAAATCTGAATGTCTTACTACACTTGGGCCAATGATCAGAAGTTTGTATAGCTATAGTTTCAAACTTTTTGCTAAGATGGCTCTTTCAGGAGAAAGGAACAGAATGGCAGAGCAGAAACCTCTAATCAAATGCAGAGTTACAGACTGATTAATTTATTTTTAATGGTGTTATGTGGCCTTTCATAATAAAATTGAACATGCTTTGTTAGACACGAGGTTTTGCTTATTTGAAACATACAGGTCTTGGAAAACATAGCATTGTATGTATTAATTTCAACTTGAGTTCCATCCAAAAAGCAATAAATATGTAGTGTAAGTTGTGTATGGTTTTGTCCTGTAATCACTGCCAGGTAACATTTATGATCAATGTCTTTCTGCTTTCTGCACCAGTTTTCCAAGGTCATGTAAAGCACCTATGACCTGCTGCACTAGCTAATTTAGGAACAAATCCCTGAAGCAAAGAATGAGGGAGGAGAGAAAGTTTGTCATCTTCTTACTAATTGGTGATTTGAAAAAGTGGTGCTGCTCATTGATATGCTGATGAGAATCTAATGAGGTGGTCACATTGCAGACTCAGATAGAAAACCACAAGCAAGCATTTTTATGTAAAGGCAAAAAATATTAAACTGTTCCTGTCCGTGTTATTTTTACATAAAATAAAACTAAACAGTAGAGCTTTATTTGAAAAACATATTCAGGATGTCTTATGCAAGAATGCTTTTCTGGCAACCTTAAGAATAAAAAAAAAAGGTATGTACTGAGTAGGAGAAAGGTGTGGTCTTCTGAGGAAGCTGAATCTGATACTAGTCCATTTCAACATTTTTATTAATACAGGTGGTTAATAACAGTTACTAGGAGAGTGATTTGGAAGTCCTGCCATCCACAGGTATATCAAGAAATCAGAAAAATCAGAGTAACAAAGAAAACTTAAAAAAAATTGGACAACCATTTAGAATTATCTGGGAACTAATAAAATAGAATTAAGAAATAAAGAAAGTAAGGTTTAATACTAGTACCAACTTGAACTGAGCACATATATAATATCTAAAGAGCCAAGATATGTGCATTTCTTCATGAATACCAAATATGAGGAAAATAATTGATCTTTACTCTCCTAATTAAAATTGTTATGTTGGGTGCCTATGTTTATATATAATCTTTCTATGTTTTTGTACAGGAAAAGCATAAGCAGGAGTTAGAAGACATGAGAAAAGCTGGACATGAAGCCTTGAGTATTATTGTTGAAGAATTCAAGGTAAATGAGTTGCCAAGATAACACAATTTCCATATAATATTGTTGTAATAATATGTACTACAGGCAGTCTTCTTTAGTACTGTTTATTCTGGTTGCCCAACCTCTTTCACTTCAAGACTCTCTTCTGTTACTTCCAATTTAGACTGTTTGGCCTGAAATTTTGCATGACATGTTTTCTCACTCTGCACTTTGGGAAACTTAAGATGATGTAGGTTAGCCATTTTCAGTAATGAAACTTAAAACCAGAACAAAACAAAAATGCTCAATCAGTTGCGGTTAACTTCAGATTTGATTATTTATCACAGATCCACATTTTGGACCTCTTCAGTCTCAACAAACTGCACTTGTAGGAAAGCAGCCTCATAGAGTAATTCAGTAGATTTTTATCTACATAGCACTAAAAGAATGAGTTAAAGATGAAATAAGACTGAATCTGTAATTTTTCTCTCATGTTGTTCCTAGTTCCTCTCAGCTGGTAAGATGAAAGAACTGGATGTTACCAGGGAGGATAAATCTGTGTCTTTTCTACTGTTATGGAAACTTTCTAGTAAGAAATGCGCAGAGGACAAAAACTGAAACAAGTTAGAAGAAGGAGTAGGTAAAGCTAAGAATTCTAACTAGACTTAAAGAGGTAAAGAAGATCTGACAGAGGAAAAAAACCTGATAGTGGGAAATGGAAAACAAGGCTGTTCTTGAGAACAAGAAGGGAGACATATGAGACCTTGTAGGCAGCTGTGAGCTAGGAACACAAATCTGACAATGTAGTTAGTGAAGGGGAAATGCAAATTGTAATTGCTCAGAAATGGTGATTTATGACCAAGGAACTATCTGGCATGAAGGGCAAGGAGGCCCAACCGCAGAATGGTTTAAACTCGCTGGAAGCAGGAGTGCGAGAGGCAGAAGAACGCGATGTAAGGGAGTGAGGTTTGCTTTACTAATGAGATAAGAAGTGTCACAACATTGTCTTGTAGCAAACAGAGCTGATGCTGGGGGATGAACTGAACACTGAGCTAAGGTGCCCCATGCCAGTGCTCACGTGATCAGTGCTGGCGCAAGTCTATATAAGGAATTGTCTCACATTGCATCTTTGCAGACTCCTTGTAGAGCTGCTTATGGAGGTAGGACTGTCCAATCCATTGTTCACTAAATCTTTTTATGTTAAAGCACAAGCATGTTTAATTTGCCTCAAGGGGTATGATAAAAAGTCCCCAGTATTAGTTAGGGTTGGAATGGAACAGGCAAGGTACAAAGGATAGGATAGAGGTGGGGTCTTGTGATTCAGGTAATAAAAGTGCAGGTAATAAAAGTGATTGGTGACAGCCAATGTGGCTTCATGAAGAGCAAATCGTGCCTAACAAATTTGGTGGCCTTTTATGATGGGGTTACAGTGTTGGTGGACAAGGGAAGAGTGACAGATGTCATCTACCTGGACTTGGGCAAAGCATATGACACTGTCCTGCATGACGTCCTTGTGTCTAAATTGGAGAGACATGGATTCAATGGATGGACCACTGGGTGGATAAGGAACTGGCTGGACGGTTGCACTCAAAGAGTTGTGGTCAACAGCTCAATGTCCAAGTGGAGAACAGTGACAAGTGGCATTCCTCAGGGGCCGGTACTGGGACCGGCACCGTTCAACATCTTTGTCAACGGCATGGACAGTGGGATCGAGTGCACCCTCAGCAAGTTTGCCAATGACACCAAGCTGTGTGGTGTGGTCGACACGCTGGAGGGAAGGGTTGCCATCCAGAGGGACCTTGACAGGCTGGAGAGGTGTGCCCATGCGAACCGCATGAAGTTCAACAAGGCCAAGCGCAAGGTCCTGCATGTGGGTTGGCGCAGTGCCAAGCACAACTACAGGCTGGGTGGAGAATGGATTGAAAGCAGCCCCGAAGGAAAAGGACTTGGGGGTATTGGTTGATGAGAAGCTCAACATGAGCCGGCAGTGTGCGCTTGCAGCCCAGAAAGCCAACCGTGTCCTGGGCTGCATCAAAAGAGGTGTGACCAGCAGGTTGAGGGAGGTGATCCTGCCCCTCTACTCCTCTCTTGTGAGACCCCACCTGGAGTACTGCATCCAGCTCTGGGGTCCCCAGTACAGGAGAAACATGGAGCTGTTGGAGCGAGTCCAGAGGAGGGCCACGAAGATGATCAGAGGTAGAAATTCTTTGCTGTGCAGGTGGTGAGGCACTTGAAAAGGTTGCCCAGAGAGGTGGTGGCAGCCCCCTCCCTGGGAGTGTTGAAGGCCGGGTTAGATGGGGCTTTGGGCAACCTGGTCTAGTGGAGGGTGTCCCTGCCTGTAGCAGGGGGGTTGGAACTAGATGATCTTTGAGGTCCCTTCCAACCTGAACCATTCTATGATTCTGTGATAATAAGCCGAAAGCTTGAGTCTAGGACCTGCTGGTCAAGAAGTCTGCAATACTTTGTTAGGGTAGGCAGGTTGTTTGGTTGGTTTTTGGTAAATACCAAAAACTTAGTTACAACGTATGTTTCTTTCTGATGTGTCAGGATTTGCAGCTCCAGGAGAGCCATGTGTGCCATTCCAAGTCTGCTGCAAATTTTGGGATCTTAATGTTATGCAAAACTTTTTTCTTTTTTTTTTCTTTTTTTTTTTTTTAAACTAGGTTCTATGGGGCTTGTAGACTGTTCCTCACATGCAAGTAAGGTAGGCCTATGAAGTTCCAAGTCTGAGAGCCGCTACTGTGTAGAGGACCTGATGATGCTTTCAGGACCCTTCTGCTTGAAGGAAGCCCGTGTTATAGGCTGCAGAAAAGTATAAAGTAATTCTAGTCATCGTAGATGTTTACAACAACTCAAAATAAGAAAGCCTTTTAATAATTTTGTTAATAACTGGTATCAGTGTTGTAGCTAATACTGAAATTGAACTATCTCTAGAAATATGTCTGTCTCTATCAATACAACTTATAGTAATTCCATCTAAAGGAAACCTATTCCAGAAAAAAGTTTCAAAAGTTTTTATTCCTGTGAAAAGTTAAGCATGGCCACTGGTGATGTCACATTTCTCCACACCTCTTTCATTTCACTTCTGGAGCAGAATTGTGTTTCTTTTCCCTTACTACTTTGGGGACCACTTCTATTGAACAGTTCTCAAGTGGCAATTTTCTTTGGACTGTCCCACTTTGGATGTGCCATTGAACATGTTGCATATCAGCATTTTTCATTTCTGTTTTGTGCCAGATGTGTATAAAATATCTGGCTGTTTCTTTGTGAACTTATATTTTGAAAAACCCCGTGAGATACTGGTAATTGCTATACTTAAGTTTCCTCCTTTTTATTTCTGAAAATATAAACAAATTGTGAAATACAACAATTTTATAGTATTAAATGAAAATTCTATATGTTTTCTAGATATAATTTTCTACCATTTTAATGCCTTTGTGTGAGCTAAAGGAGAATTTTGCATGGATGATATTATCCTTTTTTAAGGAATAATTTCTTCATGTATAGTTGGGTAAAGGTATATACTCATGACGTTACTGATTTTTGAAAACTATTTTAGCAGTCAAGAGCAACTGGGAAGATCTAATATGCCATCGGGAAAAGAAGATTTATGTTTATCATTTTCTATGATTTGCACAATATATTAGAGATTTAATTGAATACTGTGATTCTAAGCAATATGTATATTTAGCACATTATTTCTCGTAGACTGTTTATATTCAAGTTATAAAAAGACATTCTTTAATACCAGGGAACCATGGCATGAATATACTTCATAGAAGTCTTCCTGTTGCCTCATGTGGTTAGTTGCCATATTTTGGTCAATGAGATCACAGTACTCTGAGGAGAAATAACATCAGATATGCCAGCCTCTGAGTAAAATACTGCAACCTTGTCTGCAAACATGCAGCGAGTTATTCTTCAAGGTAGCAGAAAAAAATCAAAAAAAGTTTCCTAGGTTTTAAAAAATCAAGCTTCTTTTTGGTTGTTTGTTTATAGCTTAAATACCTTTTTCGTAACCCTTTACCATGTACTTAAAAAAAAAAAAAAGGACTAACAGTGGCTCATCAGAGAATTCAGGCAAAACCGTTCTGTACTTTTATTTGAGAAAATAATCTCATGGATTCTCTTAAAATGTTAATTCATGGTTAATATTTCAATATGGAATAGGGTTAAGATTTTTTTTTTCTTTAGTAAATGAGTCAAATATGGTTTTGTAATTATAAAAGTAATATTTTATCTTTTGAGAACTTTTTAACTACTCATATCTTTAGGAATTTATTATATTTATCAGACATGTTAGCAGTTAGTAGTCAGATAACCAAATAAGGAGTCCTACGGATAGCATTTGTTAAGAATGTAAAGTAAATCTGATTAGTCCTTGACTAATTCATTGACTTTCTTAATTGACTTATGATTAACCATGCTTAATTTTGTGCTGAAATATGTCATCTTTAGGATTAAGACTGTTGCACTAATACATATCATTTATTTGTAAAAATGATTTCCGTGTTCAGTAGATTTTGTAAGTACTATCTATTCCCAAATTATCTTGTGTGGAAATTCACCTAAGCAAGTTTACTGAATTTTTTAAAAGGCATAGGAAGGAAAATCTTTCTTGTGGTGAATACAGTCCTATTTTGCATGCCTTGTGTTTTAATAAAATGAACTGCTGCAGATTATTCCAGTCAAGTGCTTGCTTATGGCCCAAATTAGGTTCTGTTGCAGTCATGACTGTTGGAATTATGACTAATCCTCTCTGATAGCAGCCAATTATAATTTTGTAATGCCACTCCAAGCAGAGTTGTAGCATGAGTGTAATGCCTGACATTGGTTAAGGGTAACTATGTAAAAATATGAAGGATTCATCATTAGCCCAAGAAAATAATCCCCAGAATCCCTCAAGCCCCAAATCCTTTAAATTAGGTATTGAAATTCTGGGTTGAACAACACTAGAAAAGAGTTGATTACTTGCTTTTTCTGTATTCCTGGCATAGATAAATCTTTCCTACTCATAGAGTTGTTAAAGTGCCTTTCTTTGGCATATGAGGAAAAAGATAGTTGCCATTTTCTCACTACTGTCTGACAGGTTGCCAAGTTAATAACCAAAAGCTCACTTTTTTCTTACATTTAGAGCTAGTTATTACTCCTCACGGACTTACTGCAGCAGACTTTTTTTGTTGTTGTATCTTTTTATGCTTGAAAATGGGTTACACTTTCTGATAATCACCCTCCTGTATTCTGGTGAATTACTTGTTGTAAAAGGGACAATATTTCTCCACATTGATCTTTCATTAGTACATCATCCCTCGGCAGACCAGACACTCAAGTTTAAGACCAAACCCTCTCAATTCCTACCCTTGTTGTGACTGGTCCTTTTTAATATGGCAACAGTGTCAAAAAGGGATCTTACACAAGAAGTCAAATACTGAATGATCTAATTTCAAGGATCTGAATACACTGAAGCCCTTAGAATTATTGCAGTTGTCTTTGGAATATTAGCTTGCCAAACGTGCTGGGAAATCTATTAACAGAGATAATTGGACACTTTGTACCAAAAACCCTCAAAAACCTTGGCCATTGTTAAGCATCTCACATTCTTAGCCTCCTTTCAACAAATAAACCATCTACAACATCGTCACAAAATATGTATTAAAAAACATGGGAAAACAAGTTAAAAATGAACTTAGTGTTCTGTGTAAGCCAAGTTTCCCCTTCTCATGTTTACATAATTTTGTTTAATTTCTGTCTTTCATGTCATTATTTTTTTAAACTTTTATCCCTGGTAATTAACTACGGTAAAGAAAAGTAAATGTAGGTCTTGGAAATGATGCTTGTGGGATCATGTCATGTTTTAAGATATTTACCACAAGCAACATAAGGATTTTTCCTCTGCTTGTTTAATCAAGCTTTTGTTCTGAAATTGTCAAAGTTCTGTAAATAGATGAGTTGAGATTTTTAATCTGTTTTGTTTATGTTTCTCACCATATCAAATATGCTCTAATGTAAGCTTTAAAGAATATGAGGTTACAGGCAGGTGTATTTATTTGATGGTAGTTATTTACTTAGATTATTTTATGCAATTATTAGTCTTCTGAAAGACAGCTTGCATGAATCAGATGTGTTTCCTTTTATGGAAATTAACTTCATGATTCAAAGTCCTTTCTAGCCCTTCCTGCAGTGAAGGTTTTGTCTTTCAGATTTCAGTGTTAGGGGGTTAGGTTTTTTCAGCTTTCCAGAATGTAAGAACAGACAGATTTGCAAAGTATGGGATATGTGGGGGCCATCAGATTGTCTTTCAAAAACTTTTGTGTCAATGATAGACCTCTGAAGTGAAAGGTTACCCTCTAATAAACAAAGGAAAATTTAAAAGATTTCATTACAAAAGTGAATCTTAAAGAAGAGTTGATGGCTAGAAAAGGAGAGATTCCTTGTAATTGTTACAGTATTGGAGTACTCATGTACAGCAGTGATGCTACTATAAAAATCTTTCTACAGAATTCTGATAAAAGCAAGGTACAATCAAGTCTCAATCTTCCAAAGATATGGCTATCAAAATTATTTCATTATTGATTAAAGCATCTTGATATTTTAAAAGTAATTGTAAAAATTACAGGATACCTCTCCCTCCCTTTTTAGTAAGGATGACTTTTTATATGTGGTTCTTACTATAGAACAATAATTACAGTGTTAAATATTATAATAATTGAAAGGTTTGATTAAGAGTGATTTTGCAGTTTGTTTCTAGCAGAAGTCTGGGAGAGCAACGTTTTGTGGAAAATAAATCATTTAAACTCACATGCCAGTAAAACTGAGATATCTAGATAACTGAGCATCGTATTCAAACTGTAAGTTTGTTGATCATTACTGGTGCAGTTGAAAATGAAAGTGAAGTTGTTACACCACTTTACAAAAAACACGTTGGTCTATTCTTGTATTTGATGCAAATGTTTTTTACATTATGTCTCTGAAACACCTGACTAAAATTCAGTTCACGCTGTAAACAGGACAGTGGTTAGTGAAACCATGAAGTTTCTTCATACGCTGATGCACATCAAAATGTTTTGACCTTTTGTAAAGAATAACTTGTGAGAAGAATTTTCCACAGGAAATACTTATTTACTTGATATGTAAAATTTCACAGCATGAGCTCTGTTTAAAGTTTTGGTAGCATGCTATGAGTATGAGTGGAAACAATTCAGGAAATGCAACCCAACATTTTGGTTTATTTCATTTAGAACCTACTTCAATGTACATTGCAAGTTGACTCTGGCCTAAGTAGGAGTTTGATTGCTTTCATTTTGGTTAATACTCACTTGTACCAAAACCCCCTTTATTCCATAGCACCTAAATGGACATGTTTTATTTTCACTTAAAGGGAGGCTCACCTGAAAATAGCCTGATCATGAAAATATGCAGTGTCTTAGGCTGAAGTGGATAGGTTGGAATCTGTTGAAAAAGACATTTTCAAAAATCTTTTAAATAGTATTCTTTATATAGTATGTGTACTAGCTAATATCTGACTTATAACACAACCAGTCAAATAGTATGTTTTATAGAGTTAATGTATCTTCTCCAAGGGTCAGGAAAGAGTTTTGATTGTGTCCTCTTCTCTGTTTTTTCATTCACCAGTTGGTTAATTTTATTATGCCCTTAAATGAAGTAGTAGAAATTAATTAGTGGTGGAGACGGGATGCTGAATTAGATGAATCATTGTTTAATGCTATGAAGCATGGAAATTCTTATGTACTATTGCTGAAATTAATGCTGGTGTTTAATGTAGTTCATATGTTTGAAGTAATGTGTTTACTTTTCACTAGATAACTTTATTTTAAAGATGACTTGTTTTGGCCATCCTGACTCAGCAATTTTGAAGTAGAAAAGATGTTTGATGTACTGGCTTGTATTTAGTTACTTAAGTAAGCTAAAGATGCTTGAGCAGGGAAAAGAAACCGAAGAGGATGTTCTTTTGGATTGATTAAGGGTTTTGAGGCAGTGCTTTTAAGTAACATTATAGAACATAATGCATTATCCTGTACATCATGATGCATGTTTCATACTCATGTTTCATGGGATTTGATTTAACATTTTCAAACACTTCTCACATCTGAGAAGTCTGGTTTTTGCACAAATCAGAATTGCTTTTATACTGTTTTTCAGAAGAGATGAGAGGGGATAATAAACTTTACTCTGTTTTTCCTTCTGCTTTTTTTTTATTCCTGACTAGATTTTTTTTCTCCCATAAAAAGAGGGAGTTCAGACAAAGAGATTTGGCAATTTGTTACTGTTAGGGAATTTGGGACGAATTTGGGGCTAACAGTCTATACTTTGGGTATATAATTCAAGAAGGATTCTCATAAATTCTAGCTTTCGGCCATACAATAAATCGTGTTCTGGGCGAGCAGCTGTGGTTTTTCTGTTACCAGTAGAATTAAGACAGTATGCACTAGGGCTGAGTGAATAGGTTTATATTAAAAGTGGGCTGTAGTATCTGTGCTATGGTTTTGGCAAAATCTTAATCATTGCACTTTTGCCTTTCCAAGGATGACGACAAATTTTAGAAAGCATCTAGTACTCTATACATAACACAACTTGTAGAAATACAGAATAAAATTCTGTGATTATTTGTATTTTCTGGTATTTGAACTTTTCTTAGATTGGGTACAGTACAGTTTTTTTCAGTCTGTAGTCTGTATGCAGTGATGCAGTTCTGTAATGTTCCCGCAGTACATGTAGTATGTTGTCAATTACATTCCAGGATTACTTAATTCTCTGACCATGTCTTGCTAAAACATATAATAATTAAGATGTGTATTCCCTTAAGGACACCCCAGAGTTCTTATGGATAAAGATCTTATTATGATGTTTGGATCTAGTTTCAATTTGGGGTCTTCCAAAATTATTCTAATGTATGAATCTTAAAGCTAAGGTTAGCTCTTTATCTGAGCTCAAACGGGTTTGGACTAATTTACTTAGTTAAGTTTTGTTTTGGTAAAATTCCAGTTTATAAAATTGAGATTGATTTAAATATACTGTCACTTAAATGTGTGAAAGTTTTGATAATGGTTTGAGGAAGTAATGGTTTCTGTGATTTTTATAACCCATCATGTGTAAAACTAAAATGGATATGAAGACTCTTTAGAGAACTTGTTCTTAAGGGGTTTCATTCTCTTTGTGCTGTCAAAAGCCACCAGGCATTTTTGGTTAGTGAAGGAAAAGTAGGATCAATTTTCTGATAGCTTTTTTGGGTTAGGAGAGAGATGAGAAAGGAGGAAAGAAGCGGGATTTCTTGAATGGTTTGGAACTGTTTCTGATAGTTTAAGCTTGAGAAGACGACTTGCTTTGCCTTCATTGTCATCTACAAGTCCTGTTATTTGGAGCATTCATTTGGAGCAGCCACACTGTATATAGTTACTGTTAAATGTGAGCATGCATGTTACTCCTTAACTTTCCTGTTAACAATGTGAATTTGTTCTTTAAAAACCTCCCCGAAGTTGTTCATGTATATATGTGTAGAAACAATGAACAGAAAACATAAGACAGTTTGGTGATGGCATGTAACGTGCATTGGGAATATGAGTTATTTCTAAGTGGCAAAATAGCAAGTACAAGACAGAGCCTTTTCCAAATGAGTTATGACATTTAAACTATCTTATCGTACAACTAAACCACACAGTTTGCAGACACCAGAACATGTTCTGCTCCCCCTCCTCCCCAAGGATCTACAAGGTTCTAGCACATTCTGCAAATCTGCTACTATTTTGTTATTCCTTGCACCTAGCCTAGTAAAGGCTGCTTTACTAACAAGAATCCAGAGATATGAATATTAGAATAAGAACTACAATCAACAAATCTTTGAAACTTTAGAATATAGAAAATTTAGCTTCATCTGTAGTGGTTCTCTGCCCTGTTCTCTGGGAAAGGAAAATCAGGACTGAGGCAGAGTGCAGACTCCTAATTTTCCTTTTCAGATAAATTCCACTGGGCTTAGTCCTGATGAGAGGACCATATAGTTATTTCTTTCCTTTCTTTTTTGAAAGAAAGAAAATACAACTATACATCAGACTGTAATCAATGTGATACCTGATAGATTTTTTGGAAAGGGACCTAACATTTTGGTATTCCATATCTGACTCTGATAGTTTCTTGCCACTTCTTTGAGTCATCTTAAGTTCCTATACTGAAACTGAGGACACCAAGCTAGATTGTTAAAATACAAGGTACACAAGGGAAAGTGTAGGGTCCTACACCTAGGGAGGAATAACCCCATGCACCAGTACAGGTTAGGGGTTGACCTGCTGGGAAGCAACTCTGCAAAGAAGGATCTGGGAGTCCTGGTGGACAACAAGCTCTTCATGAGCCAGCAATGTGCCCTCATGGCCAAGGCCAATGGTATCCTGGGGTGCATTAAGAAGAATGTGGCCAGCAGGTCGAGGGATTATCCTCCCCCTCTACTCTGCCCTGGTGAGGCAACATCTGGATTTCTGTGTCCAGTTCTGGGCTCTCCAGTTTAAGACAGACACGGAACTACTGGAGAGAGTACAGCGGAGGGCTCCAAGGATGATTAGGGGACTGGAGCATCTCTCATGTGAGGAAAGGCTGAGAGAGCTGGGACTGTTTATCCTGGAGAAGAGAACACTGAGAGGGGATCTCATCAATACTTATAAAGCATGGATGTCAAGAGGATGGGGCCAGACTGTTTTCAGTGGTGCCCAGTGACAGGACAAAGGGCAATGGGCACAAACTGGGACACAGGAAGTTCCATCTGAACATGAGGAAAAACTTCTTCACTTTTGAGGGTGACTGAGCACTGGAACAGGCTGCCCAGAGAGGTTGTGGAGTCTCCTTCTCTGGAGATACTCAAAACCCTCCTGGATGCAATCCTGTGCAACCTGCTCTAGGTGTACCTGCTTTAGCAGGGGGGTTGGACTAGATGATCTCCAGAGGTCCCTTCCAACCCCTACAGTTCTGTGATTCTTGTCCCAGTTTTTTTTGACCAAATAAAACCCACTGGATACCTTGTCAGTGTAAGTTTTGAAAGTAATTCTGGGTTTAGAGGAATTAAATATAAATCTGTTAATTTGGCACCCTTTTCTTCCCCTAATAACTTTCTCAGTGCTACTTTCTACTATCATTTTCTTTTTCTGATCTACAAACCAAAACAGCTATAGATTAAAGTCTGAATCTTAAAACTTGACTGAATTTTAGCTTTGATTAGCTAAGAAGATTATGCCAAGTTAAAAGTTAATTATAACTGAACTAAAACTGGTAAACCAGTGTCAGTGTAGACATCATACTATGTTCAGTTTTGGGCCCCTAACTGTAAGAAAGGCATTGAGGTGCTGGAGCACATCCAAAGAAGAGCAGGGAGGCTGGTGAAGGGTCTATGGGTAGTCTTACGAGTAGCGGCTGAGGGAGCTGAGGTTGTTTAGCCTGCAGAAAAGGAGGCTGAAGGGAGACCTTATGGCTCTCTACACCTACCTGAAAGGAGGTTGGAGCCAGGTGGGGGTTGGTCT
The DNA here is from genome assembly GCF_028858705.1 of Grus americana. Taxonomy (NCBI): domain Eukaryota; kingdom Metazoa; phylum Chordata; class Aves; order Gruiformes; family Gruidae; genus Grus; species Grus americana. The sequence goes on from NC_072852.1 coordinate 81,976,184, forward strand.
CTTCTCCCAAGTAACAAGTGATGGGACAAGAGGAAATGGCCTCAGGTTGTGCCAGGGGAGGTTTAGATTGGATATTAGGAAAAAATTATTTTCCAAAAGGGTTGTCAATCATTGGAACAGGCTGCCCAGGGAAGTGGTGGAGTCACCATCCCTGGAGGTATTTAAGAGACTTGTAGATATGGTGCTTAGGGAGATGGTTTAGTGGGGGACTTGGCAGTGCTAGGTTAGCGGTTGGACTTGATTATCTTAAAGGTCTTTTCCAACCTAACAAACTCTATGATTCTATGATTGATTCTTGGTTTTCTCAGTTAATTTTTTTGCCCAGTTTAGTGATGGTAAAAGTGTAATATGAAGTACGGGGAAGAAGAAAATGTTAAAAGGCCATGTATGTATGTTTGTCTGATTACTTGGAACTGTGGTGATGTTTTTAGTTTTGCTTTCAGGAGTCAGAGGAAATATGTTACTATTCTTATTTTATTATACCTGAATATACTTTATTAATTTAGTACATAAGCCTTTTAAATTCTGTCTTTGATTAGTGGAAAAGCATCAGTTTAAATGATGATGTACTTACGATAATAACTGTGGTTATGCAGCCACTATAGCAGCTGCAGTTTGTTCTTATATTCATGCATGGCTTTGTATTTGAATTTTAAGAAAACCGTTTAAAATAGTTGTTTATCTAAGGTACCACAGACTTTTAACATGTTTCCTGATACAACAACTTACTTAGGGGTTGGGAGGCAGAAGATTTTTGAAATTACAAATGGGAAAAGAAGATCTAGTAACTCCCTAAAAAAATACGGCTGTTTATTTGGCTCTAGTGAAGACCTAAAAGGTAACTTCAATTTTAGTTAAAGGCATATGTACTTAAGGCTTGTGAAGTATGTTGTGCTGGGTGGGGGGTGGGGAAGGGGAGGAAAAAACCAAGAAGCAGGAAGGACAAATTGATAACTGTAAAGAAATCCTGAAAATCCAAACCAACCGCTTCCTCTATGACTGTAACAATTGTAGACTGAGGCAACAACTGTGATAGGAGTGTAGAAACAGATTGACATAAAAACTGACACCTCTTGCCATCACAGTCCTGAAACTGGCTGTTGGTACAGGATGACCCTTGCCACTCTGTCAAGGAAGTTCATTGCACAATATATAGAAGGAGAAATTAATTACCAAGAGCACCCATATTGAAGTCCTACCCTTTGACTTCATGCAACAGATGCCATAGGCTACATTCTGCTGTAACATTACTTGAAATGATTCAATGAGCTATTAAAATGAGACTGATTCAAGAATGCCACTTTGATAGTAGGTCAGTGGCCACAGATTTATGGAACATCAGCCCACCAGGATAATTATGTAATTAATTAAGAAAGTGATATTTCAGCAGTGATAAGTAGTTGTCCAGAATAGCAGTTAGTCAAAAGACTTTTAGTGTCATTGTACTGAAGGAAGTATGTAACTATAAGACTGAGAGATGCCTTTCATCAAGTAACTAAAGGTATGTTTTAGTTTAGTAAATTAGTTAATTAGTAAATTAGTTTTTTAATTAGCAATTTAAGTAGTTGATTATCTTGAAATCTGCAAAAGTTTTAGATGGATATCATGCATCTCTGCTGTATTTACCCCATCAAGAAACCTTAAATGGTGGTTGTGATCGGACAAAGGAGAAAATTACCTCATCTTTTAACTTCATGTGTTCATTTTTTTTGTCTTTTTTACAGTCTTGGAAAGACATTGTTTTATGACATCTTTATGTTCGTATTTACTTTTTATAGTCATCTGGAGCCAGGCAGATGTAGGATATATGCAATGAACATAGGAGAGTCCTAGGCAACAACTACACATTAGATTAAAAGTAAAGGAGATTGTCAAGTTTGGCTTTTATTTTATTTTAAAAATTGTCTTATTTCTGATAATTTATTAAATATGGGACATGAGTTTAATTGTAAATGAAGAATAATGAAAGAATTTATTGGGCAAGATACATTTGTCTAGCCATGCCAATTCTCTATGACACTTATCTCTTCATACATCATAAGAATAGACTTTCTGTTTTATAGAAGTGCTGCATCTGACAGTACTGACAATTATGATCAGTCCTGAGCATAAAAATTTTCTCATGAGAATAAAAACATTCTACACTTTAAAATAAATCGGAGCTCAGCATTCTGTTTTGATTGTAGGGATATCTTAAAACCATAAGGTTCTGTGAATCTTCAGATTCTTCTTGAAAGGGGAAGTCTTTTTTTTATAATAAAGAATTATTGCTATTTCAGAGTATTATGTGACACACCTCATCTTCTTTTAAGTGACTTGAAAAGATATGAGCCTTGCCATAAATAATTTAGTCTGTATTTTAAAGGCCTGGATGAACTACTACATCTTTCCATAGAACCTAAAGATTTTTTTAATGTGGAGATTTTTTTTTTATGGCACAAAATGGAAGCTATTTCTGAAGTACTCTACCACATAGGGGGATTTTCCTGTCTCCTTACTCAGCCAACTAGTAGAATAGTCAAATACAGGATCAATTCTGTGGTACTAATTAAACTGTATGAGTAGTGTGTATGATAGGAAAGGAAGGCTTTTATTTTTGAATGTGGGCTTTTATGTATTTTCTAAAGAAAATAATAAAATAAATTTAAAAATTTAACAAACTTTACATGCCATCCAATGAATAATAATTATTTCCTTGAAAACTGGAAGTTTTTTTTATACCATTTAATAGGAATTTAAGTCACCTGTTTAGTTTGCATAGCAAAGTGCATAAAGTGACTCAACCCTTGGAGTGAGCAAGAAGCTATCTGAGAAATGGCATTGCAACATAATGACCATTCTGTTACTGTTTTCCCTAAGATCAGAATTTAATTTTTTTCCTTTTGTGCCAGTTATATGAAACAATTCTTGTCACAATAATTTAGGCAAACCCCCCCCCAATACCCCAAAGCACAGACTTAATTTTTGCCAGTGTTACGTGGCAATTCTAGTTCATATGCTAAATTCTACTATGTATAACGTTTCACATACAGAAGTTATACTTCTTTGAGAGTTAAGTTTTTGTGATGGCCTGAATTTATATCAATAAGAGAACTAAATTTAGTTGGAAAGAAATTTGCTTTTTTGAAAGTAAAATTATGGTTAGCTAAATCCCCTGCAAACACCAGTAAACATATTTTTATGCTGTGATTAAAGTATATGTTAGGCACCATTTTTTACCTTTTAAATCTCTGAACCTGTGCTGAACACTACTAGCATACTAGAGCATTACTGAAGGACACTGCTTTTGGCATAAGGGGCTAATTAGTGGAAAATTTGGAAAGGTAGTTCCAAAATTTCTGAAGGTTTTTTGTATACATTTTGGGTTTTTTGTTAAATATTCAAAATTGTATTTAATGTGTGTGTTATGTTCCACAAAGTAAATATATCTTTAAAATAGAGATTGTTTGAAAGATGAGATTTTTTTTTTCTTTGTCTGCATTTGGTCCAAGGATCTGTTTTCTATAAAACTTATGTCTGTTTTAACTTAGTAATTTCAACTGCTTCACTATATTGATTACTAGTTTAAAATAGTTTGCTACATTGTGTATAAATAGCCCAATGAATATTTGGAAAGTGACATAAATATTTTATTAAAATGCATTATAATGCATAGCATGACTTAAGTAAATCCTGTGTTAAAATACTATCATTGTTTAAGGAAGCCTGAATGTAATTCCTCAAATGGTAATTTGGTTTTTCACATATGTTAAATTTTTTTTTTATTTCTCTTCTTGCGTTTGGATGCTGGAAATTCTGCAGAATTCAGTCAAGTGCATGTGAATACACATGTGTGCATGCACACGTGCTCACACACAGGGAGTTCTTAATTTTATCGTCTTTTTGTTACTGTCTTGGTACTTTGACTTTCCACACTTTGACTTCCACTGCTTCACATTTGAGTGTGAACTTCCTGGGGGGGCGTTGTTTTATGTTTTAAATTACTCAAAATTTCCATCTGCTTTTACTTGACTTGTGGTTGTGAAGATCATGCTTGGCCCATGGGATCTTACACTGTGCCGAGAGGATGTGGAGTTTTGTCAGCCAGGGAAATATGTCTGGCTTTTTTTTTTTTTTTTGCCTTTTTTTTAATTCAGCGGCTTTCATATGCTTCTCTTCTTGTGTGGTCCCACTAAACTGAGTATATTTAACAGAAATACTCTCCCTCTCTATCTTCTGTGTACTGCTCTCTTTTAAGCAGACTGTGTATAAGAAATCTGAGATCCAAAAAATTCTAGTCCTGACTGAAAACAAGGTAGTGTTACATAGAAAGGTACTTTAATAGTTGCACATTCCAAATTTATAACAGCATTCCACATTCCGGTTATACACAAGTATTAGTAGATCTTCAGTTACCAATAAACATTCCAGTTATATCTTTCTTGAATATTCTGTGCTTTCTTTTTGCAGGCACTGCTACAATCTACAGTTCAACAGCAAGAAGCAGCTATTGAAAAACAGTATATACTAGCAATTGAAAAACACTCTCACAAATGTGAAGAACTTCTTAATGCTCAGGTATGGATGTGCACATACAAAAATCTTTTAGTTTCAACTCTTTTTGGTTTGAAAAAATACTAACATGTGATCACCAGAGAAAATAAGCAATCTTTCACCTTGTGTCCTCAGCATAACAGTATTTAAAAATGCAAAATAAATGACTCTTCATCTGTTGGGATCACAGGCGTTTTAGAACATTTGTACCTGCTTAGAACAGATTCAAGAAGAGTATACGACTGAGAAAAAATCTCAGAGCAACTTAATACTTACTCCTTTAACAGCTGTCATTTTCTACAGTCATAGAGAAAACTTGCAATTATTTTTAATTTATGTAGTCAAACGCAGAATTTCATTGCATGGGATTTGCAGTAGTTTTTTGGTCCAAATTTTTTTGATGCTTCTTCGGTGGTAGACACAAACATATGTTGTCCAAACCTATTTTTATTTCATAGAAATCTTACATAAAAAATAAAAAACTAGTTGTGATGAATTACGTAATATTCTGAAATATATACACATCGATGGCTTATATTGGCTTATTTAACATGACTTGAGTAAAAGCACGCTGCATAGCAAGTGTTTGGAATCATCAATTGTAATCATCAATTACTGATGATTATCTGAACAGTGTAAACATGGTTTGTTATTGAAAATGTCTTGTTTTGAAAGTACAGCTCTTGAATCAAAATAATAATGAGCATTAGTATGTAAGTTTTTTAAAAAAAAAAAAGCTAATTTCCTAATAACATCCTGAAGTTGTTTACATTGCAATTAACAGTATTAACAGTTACCTTTTAAGTACTGTTTGCAACAATTTACTAAAAATACAAAGGATAATAGTTTATTTTCTTGGGGTATATTAGTCCTAAATACATCAAAAGTTTACTTGAAGTATTCCACCATTTCCAACTGTGTTTTATGAACACTTCACTGTTCTGACCATATCAATTAACACTTAGTGCAAACATAAATTAGATGAAGTATGAAGGAAAGTTGTAATAGTTTGGAGAAATCGATTTTATCATGAATGAGGAGTTTGCTGTACAGAACTACAGTTATTTAATGCTTACCATAAAGCTCTGCATAAAAAGCAAGTAAAAATGAATTTTAAGTAAATGTTTTGTGTTTCTGAAATGAGCATATTGTTTACTGACTGGATATGATTTTCTGAATGCTGAAAAGGAGTGAGTCTCATGAAATCTGGAAGCATGGGAAGATTTTTTTTTTTTGAGCGTGAACTTACAGATTGAGCAAAAATATTGTTCCTGTGATCTGTTACATTTGCATTGCAAACCAAAAGGTGGAGACAGAAAAGGTTTACGTTTTGTTCACAAACTTCCAAGTAATTTTCCATTCAGCTCAATCAAGATTTACCACCTTTAATTGTAATATAAAACTGGGATTTTGAAGGCTAATCAAGTAGACAATGTGAGTGCTTATGGTAGAACTACCAGGTTTAATAAAATAGGATTTATACTGGCAAATTTTGTTGACTCGTAAATCTTTGTTGGAAGAGATCTGAGAAACATGTGGTATGTTTTTATTCTTTTTGAATACATATATTCTTAAATGTATGCTTTGGTGTTTGTTTTAACATTGGTTTTTGTTCTGTACTAAAAGTTCAGATTGCTGAAATGATTACTAATGATTATACACTAAGTTGATTAATATTCTATGTTATGGGATTGTATGTGCATATCCACCTTTACATGGAGAGTTAGGAGTATCTATATCACTTTAAAGATTTTTTTTTTTTTTGGTGCAGCAGTAATCACACAGTGCAAGTATGTTCTGTACATAAACATAGTGCGCTTTTTTTTGTTCCCTTTTAATATTCTTGCCTTACAAGCAGTATTTTGCCTTCAAACTTTTAAGCCCACGTAAAACTTTGTCAACCCACATAGTTTTTTGTCCTCATTTGCCATTCCTTCAAAATTTTCTGCTGTTTTATTTCCAGTTCCACAAAATCAAGAGTATCTAATATAACAACTCCTTTTTCATGCTTTCTCCTAATCCCATTTTCCCCCCTAATTTCCCATACCCTTCCCTCCCAAAAATGTCTCTGAGAACAAGGAAAGGCTGGTTTTCTCTGCTTGTCTTTAACCTATCATTAGAGTTTATTTAGGTTTCTGGTTTTGAAGGTATATTTTATCAGGGTTTTGTTCCTGTGATGGAGATGCATGTTAGAAGTCTGTATAGAGAGGTACCATACTGCTGATATGGTCAGTGTACAAGGCTGCATCTTCCAGGATAGGGGAAGATGTGAAAGGCCTAGTTCTATCATTCTATCTCAGTTTCCTGCTGGACAAATTTCTGCAATTCATCTTTGATCATTCCACGTGAGGGTTTGCAGCATACTGGCTAGCCATAGCTAACATCATCATCATCATCTACAGGAGGGAACCATCAGCCCATCAACACAAATTGTCTTCAATTTTATGTCTTGTTTCAGGCCTGTCATCTATCCTTTTACTGTACTCTTCTACTAGATCTAACTCCATAGATCTGCAGTTTAGGACATTGCTAAAATTGGAGAAACTTCTCCGAAGTAAAATTCTAAGCCATTTTCTATTCTAGCCCTTCTGACAGGTGCCTTCTGCACCGACTGTAAAGTAAAAAAGTTCTGGTCTATCTTCTATTTTAGTTTCACGTGCTTTGAAGTTCAGTATACTCTCTGACACATTATACTGAACTGCCTCTCAGTGAAGTGTCCCTCTGTGTTAATCGTTATCACTATCCATTACTTTTGAAACAAACACTTGAGAGATGGGCCAGTGGTATCAGTACTATTCAGTTACTGCCCACAGATGGCAGGTATTTCTACATCTACCCTTTTCTTAGTCCATTAAAGTCACTTGTCTGGAATATCCAATCTCAAATGTCCCCTAGGTCTGGAGCTTTCCTGGAATGTGCTGAAAGGACCAGTTTTCTCAAAGAAATTGATGTTCACTGTAATGGATGCTTCCTGGGCATTTCAAAAAGCAAACCAGGCGTTCTTGTGGCATGTTCTGGGGCACCAGGGCCACAGCGGTCTTCATCAATGAACAGAGCAATGAGAACTCTCTCCTCTATGCCAGGAATCAGTGACGTCATATACTGAATATTTAGGAAAGCAATGCACATCAGCTGTATGTTCCAAGCATTTGAAGATATCAGAGAAAATGTCACTGCAAAACACATACCAGTTTATTAAAAGTTGGAAAAGCACAAATGTCATCCATATCTTTTTCTGAGACACAAACATACTTGATGTTTTCTCCTGAAAATGCCCACCAATTTTGAACTTGTGGTTTTACTTATGTGCTATATGAAAACACATACTGAAAAACATGATCAACAAACTTTTGAATAGAAATTTTTAATACTCAGAAAATGAAGGCACATGTAACAGCAAGTTAATAAAAGTGTTTCGGTATAGTTGGGTATTGGTCAGTGCCAGAAGTGAGATGCCACATGGGGTAGAACAATATGTATCTTGTAAAGTATGAGTAATAAACAAACAAAACCTCATAGAAAACCCCAAAACAAACCAGCCATCTTACTGTAAAATTTATCTCTCTATGAGATTACTGACAAACTTAAATCATAGTTCTAGCTTCTTTAGTAAGTGCTAGCAATCTTTTGTGACAAGTGAAGCATGGAAAATGTCTACAGGTTATGCATATGTTGATTTTTAGTGAGAAAGAGCAGCAATGACATGTTTTTAAATTTATTAAACATATCTCATACTTATGGAGAAATATGGTTTCATCACTGAGACTTTGTAATCAAGCAATTGCCTGGGCTGAATGCAACTAGCAGTGGCAGATATCACTGGCAATGTTCTGCTGTTCCATACTTCAATATGTGGAATAGACTGTCTTTCAGCTTTCCCTGTTTTCCAATGTTTGAATAGCAGTAGTCTGTTCAAACATGAAAGTAGGTTTTTCTTCTGAACATAGAGAAGACATAGAGACGGTAAAAATCATGGACTATAAAAGGCACCATAAAAAGATGGAGTAAGTAAACATATATTGTTTAAAAGTATTTACTATGTAGGAGTAGGATATTCTAAAGGAATTTTCTCATTAAGGTTACTAGACCATGGGCATGATGATGTAAAAGGAATAATCTGTTTTCACTGGAAGCCCTAGAAATGATGATACGCAGAAATTTATCTCACTAGTCAATCAAAGTAGATGGTGTTAAAAATGTAGACTATATTGAGGTTGATTTTTGTATTCTTTTTCAAACAGTTGATGATCTGTGTATTAAAGTAAAATAACATCTTCAATACCTGCAGCAAATAATTTCTTATTCATGAGAAATAATTTTTCCTCTATTTACTTATCTTGCACTTTTCTTTCCTGACCTTGATGGTCTCCTTCCTTACTGTCTTCTAAACAGTGTGAAACAGGCACTCTTGAATGGGGAGGGATTAAAGTATACATGAAGTGAGGCTCAGATCACACATGTCCATCTCTAAATTATGACATGACAATACTTGTTTTTCCCTGTCTTCCTGAGGCAACAGTATCAATCAGAGAGAGAAAACTGGACATTCTGTGTAGTATTTTCATACTTGGATGTAGTTAAGGGGGATATACTTTAATGTGGTCCTTAATTATGTTAGTCTGCATATTTTCCATTTTGATGGAAGAATTAAAAAAAAGGAATAGAAATCTTTAATTTTGTAGTTCAGTTACATGCAAATTCCTTTCCTGAGCTGGACTTCTTTTCTTCTACTCAGTAAAACCTTAAGGATGTGTGGCCTGCAGTTTTCCTTTATATAGAGTATATTGTGCTGAATTTTTTTCCATAGTTTAAGAAGCCAAAGGAGCTGCTGGTGTAATTGCTGAGATAGAGCAGTAGTGGAAGCATCACACAAAAAGGAAAGAACTCAGTTAAATGCTTCTTCTACACTTGTGCATGTTAATATTTTTTGTGATGATTTTATGTGAGGCTATGAAACAAATCTCGCATTTGTAGATACAACACCACTTGAGGTAAGTGGAGTTGGCCCCATGTCCTTAATTCTTTTTCCAGTCTATCATGTCGGCTGTCATTTGTACAATGTAGTGGTTCAAAATCTTTTGGATGGTGCGTGAAATCTTGTGCCCTTTTTTTGAGACACGCTCAGAGATGTACTAGTTTAGCTTTAATTTGAAAACAATTTGCTGAAAGGTCAGTCAGAATGGATGTTCTGTTTGCTAGAACTCCATTTTTTTAAGTGTACGATGCTTCCAAGAACAGCTTGTGGACAAGCAGAGAACTGGTGTGACAATAGTAATGAGCTGCTGGAACATTGTAGATACCTTACCTTCTCCAGTGTTTGGATGATGCATCTTGGTGTGTTTTGCATAGCCTTCTGTGAAGAGTACCAGTAAGTCCCGTGACAATTCCTAAAATGTCAAATGTAAAAAGTATTTGTCTTGTATAGCAAGTGATTGTTTGTATGCCAGAGAAAATGTTTATTTCATTCAGCAGCTTAGTTCCACAGTCAGGAAATATAACTTTCTGTTATTCCAAATCTTGTTTTTAGATCTAGTCATAATGCGCAGCATGTTTATATAATAATGCTTATTTTATGAACTTTATTTTTTCCCCTCTTGTAAACAAAAGAGGTTCTATGTTTTTCCCATCTAATGGTAGTAATTGTGAAATCTATTTAATGTCTGATCTTGAAAGGAGGATATGCAAACTAGATTCTTAGAGAATTTTGAATATTTGCATTTTTTGGGAGACATTAGCCAATTTTTGCAGTGAGAGTAGCAGGTACTTGAATAGTGTTGAAGACTTGGAGACTGAAAAAATGATGACTGTGGTGGACATAACCTTTCTGGTTCATTAATTCCAACTACGATAGGTCTGGAAATTCTTGACAGTGTTTATCATGTCCCCTTCTTTGGTCATTTCCTCTCAGTTTTCAGAAATCTTGCAGTTTGCTGCTGTAGGAATAGTTTATTCATTGTCTCCAAAATGAAGTACTTCCGATCAGTCATTGCCATTACGTTTTCATCTAATTCACTTTGCACCTAACCTCTTACCCTTAAATATAGTTCATCTAGATGTGTCTTTTAAGGTCTGCTGCTCTTCTAATAAGAGCAAAGTTACACTTTCTCAGAACGACTTTATTCTCCGATAGTTCCTGATTATGTAAAGGACAAAAAAAGTATTTATTAGAATCCTGTTGTCAATTTGAGGTAGTTATTCTGAAATTCATAATAGCACCTTGATTTATGGGTTTATAGAGACAATTAGAGTGAAAAGATCAAGAATCAGCTCTTCCTGTGCTGAGAAGGCTTCTGTTTCTTTGTTTTCCTTAAATCCTGAAAAAGTTTAATTTATCCTGGATCTGTGGGGGGTTTTTTCTATGTGTTGACTTTGTATCCTGTATTGCTTAGTACTTACCTCCCAAAGAAAAAGTTGCATTGGTAAGATCCAAAAAGGCCTATCTATTTTAAAAAAATAAAAATTAAAAAAAATAATTAAAAAAAAAAATTCCTTACCAGAGTCTTCTAACTTCTTTTGAATCTGCCGACTATCACAAGCTAGCTAGAGGATGATTTTGCACTCCCTTTGCACTGTTAATTCAGCCAGGATACCTTCAGAGTCTCAGCCAAACATCTTATTTGGAAATTGCGTTTGCTTCCTTGGATTTGTCAACTTCCACTTGAAAATAGCTCTTTAGTGTGATTTTTGCTTTCTGCCTTTGCTTATACAACAAGTTTCCTTAAAATCTTCATTACTTGTTGCAAATTTATAATATAAACTCTTGTCAATACTGAGCAACTAAGTAATACGGCATGATTTTTCTCCTCAATTATTTTTCTGTCAGCTATTGTTGAAAAATTTTTTCTTCTGTTTTGTTGTCTTCTGTTACTGAACATTTTGCTGTTTATATTGCTTATATTTTAGGAGTTAATTTCTTTTTTATTTTTCCTGATAGAGCAATTCTGTGAGAACTCATACAGGCTGTGAAATGAATTATATATACAAAAATGGAACGGCTAATTAATATTTCTTTTTTTCTTCGTATTTTTACTAAAGTTCCTTATCTCTGTATCCTTAGGACCTTGACATTTGTGGTTATTTTAATAGTCTCTATTACTATGTGCACTTTCTGAGAAAAGTATTTTCATTATTAGATAACTTTATATAGCTTCTTTCTTTATTTGTAAAAGCAATGAAGCACATATGCAGCAAAATGTTTTAAGCTTAATTTCAGCCTCTGATGTGCCTCAAATTATACAGTTTACATACTGTGTGTATACTGCTGAGTGGAACCCTGAGTACAAGTATAGGCTTAGTTATTTTATTACCACTATTATAATTTTTTCTTTATATTTTCATTGTTTTAACTTTTCTGGTTTAATAATGTTTTGCTGATTCCTGAGCTTTCCGTTAGAAAAGTTTTGCTGCTTTGTTAGCCACTTGGACCTCAAACTGGCAAAAAGATACAGTTCAACCATGCAGTAATAAGTTATAATTTGAGGAAGTGGAAATATGTAACAGATGTTGGAATTCTTCAGACAGATTTTCCACCTTGCACTGCCAAACACTCAGATGCCACAGATAGTGAGGACAGTGTAGGAAACCAGTTATGATTACCAGATCTTGTCATTTGACTTAGGCATAGTTTCACAGTGGTGAAGAAAAGGTAGCAGTATAAAAGAATATGCTGCTAAATACAGCTAGCCTTTCTACAGGAGCAGAGAGCTATTGTTAGTGTTTTAATAAGGTTGCCTTTTCCTTCAGGATAATATTTTGAATAAGATCTAGAAATTGACATATTTTGATAACATTCCAAAATCATGATGCTATAACTGTGTATTTTTGTTGTCATCTCCCTCTCACATAGAGATAGTGTTTCCCACAACCTGTGTTATTTCTTCCTACTGTTAGATTCCTTCATGAGAGACAGAAATAAAAGTAGAACTTTGTGGGTTAAGAAGGTTTCTTGTTAAAATAGGTGAACAAATTTGAATTGGTGAATTCTTAAAAAGCCCAATCCAGTGTTTTTTTGTTCCTGCTGATGAATGAAGTACTGAAACACTTGCTAAACGTTTCTGAAGACAATTTTCCCCAATCTCAAGGAACATTGTTCTATGTCCACGTGTAATGAAGGTACAAAAAAATATCCTGGAGATGAGAGATAAAGTCTTACTATGCCTGTATTTTTTCTCTTAAGCTACTAACTACAATGCAGTTTCATTAGATCAAAAAAATTCAATAGATTTTTGTTACAAGAAAACCCGGTCAGTCACTGAGGGTGAATTAGACCTCCGTATGTCTTAATATACTGCTTTTCAGAATGATGCCATTATTAATTTCAGCCTCTGATGTGCCTCAAATTATACAGTTTACATACTGTCTGTATACTGCTGAGTGGAACCCTGAGTACAAGTATAGGCTTAGTTATTTTATTACCACTATTATAATTTTTTCTTTATATTTTCATTGTTTTAACTTTTCTGGTTTAATATTAATCCGTATGTCTTAATATACTGCTTTTCAGAATGACGCCATTAAAAGAAGGTTCCAAGTATCACTTCATTAGTGTGTGAAAGTTGTTTCCTCAGATGAAAGATCTGTGAAAATGTGAAATATCATTATTTTGTTGCAGTGGTACTACAAATAGTGTAAGCTTTTTTTCCTGTTTAGGATATTCATATTAACATCATTGTTCTATGGTGATGTTTGCTGTTTTGTTTTTGAATTATTATCTAACTGACTACTTTTACATAAGCTATGAAGAGCAGCTAACAAAATTAATTTATCCATACTGAATGTGGTGATCAGTGCATGATGATTTACTCAATATTGTGAAGGAACCAATCTGCAGAAACCTAAATTGGATGCCTATTAGTTATAGCAAAAGAATTGCATCCTCATTTCGGATGAAATTCTGTATTCATTTCCTTTTAAATGAAACAATACAGGACCCAGGAAGAAACTATCTATGGTTTTTAAAAACCGTTTCAGTTCATGCAAGACACTCTATTTTCCATTTTTCTTTGAATTTGCAGTTTAGGATTAATAGGAATATGCAAGGACTGATAACTGTGCTAAATTAGAACTAGTTATTAATAACTTTAATACAGTGTTTTATCTGTAAAATAGCTCATATCCTGTATTGTTTCATTCACTGCATGAATTATTATAGTATATACTGTGTAAGCCTTCAAAAGATGCTTACCTGAAAGAAAAATGTCATGATTCCTCAGAAATAAATTTAATATATAAAAATAACAAAAAGACTGACTAGTTGCTATTGTGATTAAATCTGTTTACAATGTCTTCTATGACTCACATTCCAGGAAAAAAAAGAAAGATTTTTTTGATTTCTTTTTTACAGGAATCAAGAAAAACCACAGGACCTCTGTATTTATATTTGAATCTACATCAAACGATTTTCATTTGGAACCACTGCTTAGTGAACTTCTTGCAGGGAGGAAAACATTATAACCTATTTTTGAATGCCTTTTGTTTTAAGTTGATTTTCAGAATATTCTTCTCGACCCTCTCTTGCTACTTTCCACAGAGTATGGTGGAAATACGAGTATTTATTCCACTTTGGAATACCACTTTTCTAAAAAGTTTGTTGTTTTTTTCTTTTATTGGAAAACACTTTCTTGTGTCTCATTGGACCATCGTGTCCCACTTTGCTCTTCAGAATTTTTACACATCAGAATTTCCACTCTTAACGCTATATTTCCTGTCTAAGGAATGAAAGGAAGCAAATTATAGCTTTGTCAGAAACAGGGCTAGATAAGGGTGTTGGGCTGTGGAAATTAGTTCGGACAAAGCGATTCATTAAAGACCTATATACTATTTGTTGTACCTAAGCTAAAGGTTTTTAGATCTGGCTGAGTATCTCTGCATAGCGTTCTACTGTGCCTTATAGAAAACATGCACAATGTGAATGTGCAGGCTAATAAGATCTCACTGGCTGAAAACTTTCTTGTTGCACTGAAGTGGAGTTTTCAGTGAGATTTATTTTGGTCTCACACAGATTCATCCACCATGTTTCCAGTTCAGGACATTTTTTTATTTATTTCTTTTTAAGATTATCTGTTACCGTAACTTCTCATCAATTTCCATTTTTGCACTTTAGTCCAGAGAGTCAGGAAGGTATATTTGTTTAATAACAGCTGGATAACTGGATTCAAAGCCCCCAGATATTAAGAATTTTCTTACCTGCTTTCTGGTTCTTGGATTGTTGATGAATAAAGGAAACCCTCACTTCAACTTCCATTTAAAAACTTCGTGGACACTGTCTTATAGTCTACATGGGTTAGGTGCTTTTTTCCAAACATAAGGGTCCATAAGTAGGTTTCCATCATAACTTCCACAGGAAAGCTGGAATAGATTTGATTATTTTTCAGAGGACTTTTAGGTCTGATGAACTCATCAGCCTACTTATGGGAGGCTGATCACTCTTTCTTGAAAGCTTTTATTAGGTGTACTTGTTGCAGCATGGGCATTATGCTCTTGACAGGTACAATTACCAGGAGACCTCCAAGTTTGATGTCCAGATAAACTGAAGAGAAAGTGGCCTCTACAATGCTTGAGAATCAAAATTCAATGTATAGATAGCTCAGAGTGGTGCCTTAAGTCTCAACGCTCTTCCTTTATTCCGTTAATACTGTCTAACAGAGAGAGAAATATATTAATAATTCATACCTGTGGAAACTGGAAATGCTAAATGAGATTCATTCAACTTGCATCCTTGCTATAGCTTCCATTCCTGTTGAGAAGGAGAGGGGATTATGAGATGTTTGCTTAGCTGTAGGCATTTATCTCAGCATATACGGTCTTTAAGTCAGCAATGGTCTGTATTGTTAAGAGGCCTTTACTATAGTTGAACAAAAATCTACAAGCCAAGTAAATGAACTTAGAACATCATGTTATTTTCTGTTAGCTAAAAATGCATGAGCACGTGAAAGCTCTCGAATGTGTAAGTGCTGAAGTGAAACTGTCACCTTTTACATGTTTTTAACCTTCATCGCCCTTTAATAACTTCATCTGAAAGACCAACTGAGGAAGCACTGACTGTCTATAAAGTTCATTGTGGCCATTTAGTACCAGTGTCCAAAGTCATTCTGCATATATCTAGAAAATGAATGTACCAAATGCTTCTATATAATAACTAATACTTAGAAGGTGTATGGATTATTTTTAAATCTGAAGTGCAAAGGTAGTTACCCTAATTTAAAGACTAGTTCCAGAGGGGTTACGATAGCTTGCTGTGCAGTGACATTTAAACGAACAGCTTGGAATTCTATTCATACATCCATTAATCATTTCCTTTGCATTACTGCTTTTTTCAAAGTCTCTCAGAATACTGTCATTATACAGAAATAGCTAAAATTTCCTTGATTGCTGTCAGAAGAAGGAATGCACAGAAACCTTTACTAGCCATAACTTCCCACATTTTCTGCTCAAGTGTTATGCATGAATTACCTAGATGCCTGAGTATGCCTTTGAAAGATCTGTGCTTCTGTAAAAAGGAATTCAGATGACAAGGTGTGCATTCTTTTCCATAAAATGGATTAATAATACCACTGAGCTTGCTTTACATCATTTTAATAAGCATAGCTTTCAAGGAGATTCCACAGCTCCATATGAAAGTTAATACTATTGTGGGGCACAGGACCTTGGGGAAAAAAAAAAGTTTTTGATAAGTAATTAAATTGCTTATTAATTACATGCAGAATGGAAGCTTTAATCCTTTTTTTGTATCTATGCTAACTATGCAGTATGAACTTTTCAGACTCAAGACCAATTTCAGGGAGAAGCAGTTCACGTAATATTTTATTCTGCTTTCTCTATTTCTTTTCATGTAATTTAATAGCTTAGGGTACGTTTCTCTCTGAAAAAGAAAACTATTTGGCCAAATATAAATTCTGAAGCCAAATAAACAGTTCTTCAAGGTATTTCTCTAGGAGTAGTACAAGAGAATTTACTTTCCTGGGTTGTATGGACAGCTGTTGCAACATTTTTGATGATATATGAACTTTTGGAAGTTCAGGTATGAAGGTAACCATTTATGGAAGGATTATTCCACATGAATAAACATTTACATTATAATAGGAAAGGACATGCCAAGCTATTCACAAGAGGCTTACAATCTTGAAATTATAAATTTTACATTTCCATGAGAAATGGGTATGCTATTTAATGTAAAAGAAGTTGCACTGAAATATGCCAGAAGTCATTAGCTTCTATTCTGGAAGCATTCTAAATGTGCTTAGAAATAGTTACCTCTAGTATCGTGAAAAATAGGAAGTAGTGTGTGTTTATACACAGATACAATTCTTAATACATTTCTTACTGAATTTCTGTGAATTCCATTAAACTCAAAATATAATGTCATATAGATTTTTCTAATCTACCAAGGAAATAGGAGATCCTAAGCTCAATCAAAGTAATCATACTGCAAATGGCAGTCACAGCAGCCTTCATTTTTATGGTGATTTTTTACTTATTTGACAATTTTTTTTGTAGTTAAGTGGCAAGCAAAAGCAGTATATTGTATTTTAAAGATTGCCCTTTCTGCTTCCAGAAGCAGCAAACTGATTTATTGTACACTACTGTCTATATTTCCATGTTTGGTATGCTCTATCCCCACAGAACTGATATGTCCAGGTGTTTATTACTGTCACAACCAACTGGAGTAACATCTTCTCGTTTTGTACAAAGAGTTGATCTCTGCATTTAGTTGTGCACTCCTCTTTGCAGTGGAGGGGATACATTTTCACTTCAGAGATGTATTAAAGGTCAGAACTTTTCAGGTTTCTGTATGACAAAAAAGTTTTGGTCCTGATACCAGTATTTTTCAGGATTGTAGGTCTACCACAAGTTTATGAAAAGTAAACTGCTGTGTAGTAAGGTTAAGTTCATGCAGAAAGCTATAGTCATGAAATTATTTTATCTGCAGAGAGAATAGACAGTAGTTGTCTCCATTAGCCATGTATACATGTTCTGTATTGTATTAATGCAAATGTCTGCATTGTTTCAGGCCTTCCAGGATGGGCTTGAATGTTGTCTTACACGTGTATGTAAAATAAAATTTCTAAAACTGCTCTGAAGTTTAAAGGCTGAAAATTGTAATTACATAGAGAATGTTGTAAAATACATCTGGTAGCTGACCCATGGTGGCAACTGGAAATATGCATACAGTCTTCATATCTAACCTAGAAATCTGATGATCAAACTGGAATTAACTGTCTGCAAGTCTTACAATTCTAATCTGCAATTCTAATCTTGCTGAACAAGTTGACTGCCATTCCGTTGTAGGTGTTTTAAAGACAGAGATATTTTCTCTAATGAGCTCTCCTTAGAAAGTCCCTCACTGATTCTTGACTGAAGCAAATAAAGTTTTGAGTCTTTTAATTGACATTAGTAAACTTCGATTTGTGGCATATGTCTGATAAAATATTTGCATATGTTTGCCTTCTATTGTGTCATTCTTTCAAATTAAAGTGAAATAACATGGTCGTCTGTGCAGTCAAGTGAAGAGTCATGGAGATCATTTAACTAATAAAATCCATTTATTGTTTCTGGGAAAAAAAGAATTTCTGTAAGTACCTTGATAGTTTAAAGCTGATGTCTGAAAATACTGAGTTCACAAGAAAAGTTAGTTACACATCATTAAGTATAACCATGATGTGAATTTCACCACTCCTTCCACAGGTGTTTTCCATTAGAATATGTCTGCTCCATTCAGACCTATTTTAAGTAAATTCACAAGGAAATGCCTCTTTACATGTTTATGCTGGAAGGGCAGATAGGTGTTTTATTTTATAAAGCAGTCTAGAAGTTTTCTATTCTATTCTTCAAATGAAAAAATATTTTTCAGAACATAGTATTGCAGTTTGGTAATGTATTTTTAGCTGCCATTAGAGACACTTATAATTAAAACATAATAAAATTCATGAAACAGAAATGACTGTTTCTTAGAAATGCTGGCGAGAGGGGTATTTGCCTGCATAAGTGTTTCTGTAAAAAATTTTATATTCGTTATATACACTTTTATTAATATAAAACTCTACTGTTACACTTTCTTTTTGGTGATCTTGTAAAATATTATGTATTGATACTATAAGGTTATAATATATCATCTCTTAAATAACATGTAAAAAAAGTATACTGACTTGTTAGCAATTATCTCATGACAAATACCCAACATCAGTAATTTCCAGTAATAATTTTTAGTTTTGGAAAACAACTTAGCTCTTACAGACAAAACCTGCATCTTTCAAATGCTTTACTTGGTTTGGGGAAAAACAGATAAATGGGTTGTGATTAAGAACAGTGACAGATTATACATTTACATATAGACTATCTGGTCACTTTACTTCAGTGTTCATTTTCTGCCTGCAAAAATGTTTAGCATGACAAGAAAATTAGAAGAAAGCAGCATTCTCTTTTGCTGTCATTTCCTGACTTTCAAAGTTCATGGTATTGCAAATGGTAGGAAAAAAAAAATACATTTGCTTTCTGCTTTCTATATGTATAACTGAGAGGTAATACAAGTATAATTTAAATTCTACAGCTGTTTAAATGAAATGTTTAAAATGTGGTGTTGCTTACACTATCTTTATAAATTTTGTAAGTGTTGCTTTTATATAGTGATCTTTTTTTCAACTTCTTTCCTAATACACTTCAGATTGAGAGTAATATTAGATAATCAGGAAGCTAAATATTTCTTATTATTGTAATTTTTTTTTCATAACATGAAATCAGTTAAAGGAGTACTGTGCATGTCATTTAACTGAATCTACGTTTTAAGTCGTACTGTAAGCAACTGACAAACCTAAGTGTCTTGGATGAGATCTTTTTGTCTGTTTTACTAGCAGACTGTGCTTACAATAACATGAATGTTTTCTCCCAATAGCATCAGCGACTTCTCGACATTTTGGGAGCGGAGAAAGAAGTGTTATCAGAAAAGATAGAAGAAGCTTTGATGCAGCAGTCCCACAAACACAAGGTATTGCTTTTATTTATGGAAAAAAGGTGTCTGATCTGCACCATGGAGTTCATTGAGAATGATACTGTCACACTTATTGACAGGAAGAGGAAGCTTTCTCAAGAACTTTGACTGTTTGAAATGATTTTTAGCCACTCCTCTATTGTGTATTGCAGTTTAATTTTTCACAACATTTACAGGAAGTGCTTGACAAATGTTTGGATGAAGAAAGACAAAGAAGTAAGGAGGCTGTGGCAGCTGCTGCAAAGGTATCGCTTGTTTAGTAGAGTTGCAATGTCAATTCCATGTGTGTCATTACAAATGCCAAGTTCAGCAACTTATTTCATAACTAAATTTGTCAAACTCTGTTCTCATCTGTGTTTAAAAGACGCCAGTTGTACAAATCATGAACATATCTGCTTTATCCTATGCCTTAATACCGATAGTCCATGTAACTTACGTCTATCTAAGCCTCTGAATTACTTTATAACAAGAAGTCACAATATTGCAGGTCAGTTGTTGGTGTTACCTAAATATCTGCTTTCATGGTCTTGCAGTTAAGAGCATCAATACATCTTGATTTGAGGAGCTAGGTAGCAGGGTTAACTGTTGATCTTAATAAAACAATTAGCATTGTGTCTTATTCAATGTTTTTAACATATGGTCATTTTCAATGAGGACAGAACTGTTTCATAAATTGTATAAAAAATATGGACATTTTAACAGGTTTTCAATTATTTTGTTTAAATTGATGTTTGACTAAAAGTGAGTATTCCCTTCTTAAAATACGATTTTTTTCTCTCTATTTCATTATTAAGTGCATTGAGGTTAGGGCAGTAACTTTGTAAATGTTAAGCTACCTTTCATTTCTAATACTGATGTAGAATCCAGTACAAAAGTTTAGTTACATGTAATGATCTGGGAAAATTAGTGATGTATGTTAGCACATACAGCTAGCACAGTCGGCTAGGCTGTATTATCATTTCCTGTATATATTCATATGTAGTATATGCACACTAGCTGAGCACCTCTCTGAATAACATTCAGTAACACAAGAAACATCTGTTACACAGTTGATATCTAGGGGAAAATATGTTTATAATAAAATATCTTAATTGGGCATTTTTTTAATTCTACATTTTTATTATATTTTATAAATGTCTAAATAAGAGTCAAGTCCCAGTGAACTGCAAGAAACAGCTTTATAAATGTAGGTATTTGAGGAACCCAGTATTTTTTGCCATTTATAACTTCACTTGCCCAGTTCCGTAATCACCACCAAAGGGCATTGGAATGACCTGGAACCTTATTAAAATTGAGAGGGATGTGGGTGTGGTTTGTCAGCCCATGTTTGTTTATTTTGAATTTCAGCCTGCCATTGTTTATTTGTCAATAATATGCAATGATTGTCTTGCTGATAAATATATTTGTGTGGCTCAACATGTGTAGAGCTGAGCTTGTCCCTTCAAGTTCAGTGTGTGTTTTCTGATGATTTCATGTAATGGTTGAATATAAACATTTAGGGGGGAAAAAAAAGATGAAACAGTACTTCCCGAAGAATGCATACCTAGGGAACTTTGGGGAGGGAAGATACGTTTCTTTTAAGTGTGTATTGGGTACTTTGCCACAGAAAGTGCTCAGACTTGTTTTGGAATTTAGGTACTTGTAGGTAAGAGCAGGAATATCTCATATATGGGAATACCAAGCAGTGTAGGGAGACCTGTGATGTACCTACTCTTATGTGGTTTCTGCTGCATGTTTTTGTGTTGGCATTAAGGAAATTAGTTATGATATATTGTGTTTTCAGTAGGTGGGAATTTAAGATCCTTGCTTGTAACTTTCCTTCTGTAACTACAAAGTCATTGTCCAGTGGTAATACCCGTTTGGTAGTGCCTTAAGATAAATTTAAACTCATAGTTCAGAAGTGAAAATATTCACGTCCCATATCTGGTCAGGTCATAGATCTCATTAGAATAAGTAATATATACGAGTTAGGTACCCATATTGGGTATTTTTGTCATTTATTTGTGCTTGATTTGTTTCAAAGGCTGAAAAAGAAGTAGTGCGGGAGGCTGTTCTGAAAGCAGTAGAGGAGGAGAGGAAAAATATGGAGAAGATTCATGCAGAAGAAAGAAAAATGTGGGAAGCAGAACGTGAGAGACATAAAGAGAAGATTGCCCAGGCTGTTTGTGAAGCCATGCAAGAACAAAGAAAGCATAATCAAGTTAGTATATTTTACCCTTCCATGGAGATGGTTTGTGTATTTTCTTGTGACATCTATCATTCATTACTACACCTAGTCGATATTGGCAATGCACAGCCATCTTGTTAGTTTATGTTCATCTAGTCTACATGCATGGAGAGAACTTGGCACATACAGAACAAAATTCCTGCAACTGTTTCAGGTATGTATATTGAAATGAGATGAATCAGGCCCTGTAAGTGGCTGTTTTTGTCCACTGACTTCAAAAGGAGCCCAAGATGACTAGCTCAGATACTGGCATTTGTGTTGTAAACAGTTAAGGTGACTTTTCCTTTTTGTTATACCTGTGGAAGAGAAAAGTTGTTACATTTGTTCCTTATTCTGCTGGAATTCCATTATCTATCTCAGTAAAAAGAATTTTTTCATGACAAAAAATAGAATAGGCACAAAATAGGGGTATAAAAAGTGGAAACCTAAACAAGTAATGAACTAGAAATGTTTCTAGAGTTACTTTTTAGAGAGGTGCTTATATAAGGATAGTTGTACATCACTTAACATAAACTGAGAGGGAAATTCCCAATGTTGCTTTTAAAAATTGTAGGAATTACAAATTAAATATGCTATAATAGCAGTTAAATTACTGTTCCAAAATTTACTTTTGTAGTCTCTGATGCTGGAAATATTTGGGGGAACAGCCTGTAAAATCACTGATTTCTTGGTGGCATACTTTAATATCATAGTCTGAAGAATTTTAAACAAGATACGTTTAATTCAGGTGATGGAATTTGATATTAGTGTATTTTTTTTATGTCCTGAATAACAACACCAAAAAAAAGACCTTTAGAATTTGAAGTAAAATAGCATATCACAGAAATTTAAAAATCAGCTCTTTGGAAACAGACCCCATTTCCCTTTCCAGTGTTAAACAGAATTATTAACCTCATACCTAATTAACTACACAAAAAGTTAGGTTTTGATGCTAAGCCATTATTATACTCTGTTTTGCTTACATTTATATTGTAAGTAGAATGATTTTACTTGGTATAGTTCTTGTTTACATCTTTTGAATGTAAAGGTATCAAGTTGTAAGATGTCAGTTTTCAAGACTATAATTTTACTATACTGATAAGCCTTCAGGCACTCAAACTCTTTTTTACAACAAAAAGATAAGCAGCTGACTTCAAAGCTAAATTCAAGCTGAGAACAATTGCTTGGGGTTTAGATACAAATCATTTAGACTATCCAGAATGAGAATTGGTACCAGTGGTGTCGAGGATCTGTTAATAGAAGAGAGCAATAAGGTAGTTCTTTACTACAGTAAAGAAAAAGACAACAATTTTATAGCTTGTGGAACATGAAGAGATTAATAGGAAGGTGACTAGGGTAATGAAGTTTGAGGAGAGTTTTGATGAACCCTGAAGATTTTAGGTTTACCTTCCCTGTGGAGTGTACTCCCAGAGTTTCTTGTTGTTGATATTGCCTTTGAAGTTGTCACAAGACAGGATGATATTAGAGGTTTAGTATTGATGGAAGTATTCTTTCAGACAAAGTCTTAAATATACTGAGATGTCAGTGCTTTTCTGAGAGAGAAATTCAGGCATTTCAAAAGGACAGATTTTTCAGTTCAAGCTGCTAGTTGATCAAGTAGCTGATAGTGTTGGAGTATCTAGTGGTGTACTTGTGATGGTGAGTAGCACTGAGGTATTGGAGAGTGTTGTGATTAATTCTCCTCTAAGTATCTCTTGCTCTTGATGTAATCATATGGCATTAGTTAATTCCATCTTTTTAAATACTGAATAGCTCTGACAACTTTGATAGTAACAGGAATAATTTATCTTACTCAGTTATAATATATGATGATTTCTCCTTTGAGTTAGGTTGATTTTTCAAATACCTAATCTATTTTCAATTAAGGAAAATGCAGATTTTTCTTGAGATTTCCAAAATTCTCTCACATAAATGTATAGCATATTTGACGTTACATTTTTTTTTTCTCTGATTAATGAGTACAGATTCTTTGGTGAGGATGGACTTTCATATAGAAATTTGTTTCTTGCAGAAATTTTCACTTGTTACCTCTGCCAAGAACGTGCTTGCCTCCTTTAGGCCATTGCTATTATAAACATACGACAACTACTAAAATTCTTTGACAACAAAAGAAGTCCTACTGAGCCAATGTGTCAACTGATAGCTTATATACAGTGTCAGATGTGACTTCGGTTTAGCAATGAAAAGCACTTGGGACTACAGGCAGTTTGTGTGCAGACATTAATTTTTCTGGGTAAAGCCTTCCACTCAGAGTTTCTTATTTATATTTTTTTACTATAAGACTTCTCTTTCATGAGCTATAACTGCACTGTTGACTTTCTTGCAGTTACTGTTCAGACAACATAATCTGTCAAGTCAGCTCTGTAATGGCCAAAAGTGAAACATACAGTCTAACATTTTAGACAATGAAATGTAAAATTGTGGCCATGTAACACTTGCCTCATTTAATTCTTTATGCTGTGCTGTATAATTCTTTATGCTTGCTACTTCAAAAGTGTCACCTGATACTATTATTATGTTTAGTACCAAGTAATGAAACAACTGAGTGTAGTTGAATGTAAGTGAACATGCAAAATAATCTTTTGGTGTCTGACATATAAAAAGAGCTTTAAGACCAGTACTGTTATTTCAAAAAAGAGAACTTTCTTTCTAACACATGATTTGGGAAAATAACACTAGGAAAAAAGAAGCCTGACTTGTTTTTTAACAAAATCTTTCTTCTCATAGTTTATCTTCTTCAGTTTACCCCCAGAGGAAATAATCTGTGTGTGAGAAAGAGAAGTAAATCTAAAAATATCTTTTCTGTCTCTTTCTTTTTTAGTCTTGTACCACACTAGTAATTGTCATATAAACCTAGATGAAAATTTAATTTTATTCTGCTGTAATTTAATTTGAAGAGATTTGTGTTACTGATTTGAACTAAAACAAAGAAATTAAGCTTAGTATTAAAGAGAAGGAATTTTCCTTCACTAATACTTCTAAGTCTGCAAAATTGAAAGATCAGAAAGGGTCAATGTAGTCTTCTGCAAATAGATGAGGCAGAATGGCTTCTAGTCATGGGACCCATTAGTAACTCTAGGAATAATTAATGGAAAAATTTGAAGACATTCAGAATTTTATAATTATCTTTGAGATACAAAACCATTTTATAACCTATGTGGTTTAAATATACTTTGGTCTGTGTCAGTAGAATAAGAACAAACCAGAAGAAACTGAGACCCCAAATTTGACAGCCAAACAGGACCTCAAGACAATTGTGAATCTGGTAGTAGAAGCTGGGTTACAGTGTCAGCAGACATGAGAATCATAACAACAACCTACAACCCTGGCCTTAAGTAAAAGAATTTCTGCCAAATGGCTGTAAATTAAGAACAGAGATGATGCACATCAATATAAAACACTGAAAAAAGTAAAA
This sequence comes from Grus americana, assembly GCF_028858705.1. Lineage (NCBI taxonomy): Eukaryota > Metazoa > Chordata > Aves > Gruiformes > Gruidae > Grus > Grus americana. Next base: position 82,001,342 of record NC_072852.1, read on the forward strand.
CTAGATGAGCCATTAGGGAAAAGGACGCTGTCATATGTATGGGGCAAGAGTTGGTAAAATAGATGGCAAAGACATATTTTAAAAACTGCTGCATGATTGTGTAACTGTAAAACATTTAAATGATGAAAATGAGGGAAAATAAATTCTCTGTCGTATGGGAAGAATTTGTTAGCTTCTCCTTTGCCTTCTAGAGCAGAAAATATATTTAGGAGTTTTGATTCTTTGTTTTAAAGGAGGAATTTACTATTCACTCAGTTACTTTATAAAATAAAAGATGGGGGTTTTTTCACCAGTTTTTAAACACGTGCACTAGAAGAACCTTGTAGAACTTGGTTATGAGAAAGCAATTGGAAAAACCTTGAAGTATGCTAGTTAACATTTCTTCAGTCAGGCAATTTTAGCATAAGAACGGTAAAGCATTGAAGATCAGTTCTGCTGAATCAGGTGGTGATATTCGTGCTCATTCATACTTGACAAAACTTTTCCTAAAAAAATTGTTTGTCTACAGTCAGATAGATGTTGTGTCTGCAGATAAGGAGATGCTACTTCCATATAAGGTTTATTGTATTATTTTAACATTACCAGAGAAAAATCTGGGTATGAGGACACTTTAATAAAAAACTTATGATTAATATAAAATATTTTGTTACCAAATATGAAACAGAAGAGTAAAGACAAACTCACAGTGAAAGTAGGAACTAAGACATACTGAGTTAATGTTTTGGCTTGATGGAAACTCCTGTGGTACAACTATAAACTTAAGTGAAAAAACAATGGACAGTGCTTTCCATTGTCATCTTATTTCCACTTATTTTTACTCCTTGAAAAAAAACAAAATCCAGAAATTCTTTGGGGATATAGGATGATGAGATCTGTACAATTTTGGATAAAATAAAAGGATTATATGTTGTATTTCTAATTAGTGGGCAATGCGGAGTAGCTACAGCAGTAGCTACCATAGCTATAACGCTATGATGCAGAGAGCTCTCTGCATGGTAGTTGTTATCATTTTACAAAGCTTAATACTCAATTACATAAATAAGGTGAAATCAGGGGAGTGGGAGAGAGGTAGGAGAGATGTAGCAAAAGAAGCTAAAGAGAATTTATGCACCACGATTTTTGTTTTAAAGAAAATTCATCAAAAGTAAAATGAAAGCTGGCAGCTGCAGGGTGAGCCCTGGAAATTTAGGTCCATGTCATAGCTTGAAATTAATAACTCTCTTAAAGCACTTGAAGCAAAGAATCACCTTTGTCATTTCCTGAAGGCTTAAATTTAAAATACTGTGTATAATCTACTGTAGTTTACCCTAATTCTCAAAGGAAAAAGAGCCTGAGTTCATCATTGCCGTAATCCATGCAGCAGATACATTAGAGACTCAAGTGTTCTGAAGGCTGCAAATAATGAGGGTTAAAAAAAAAAAAGCCTTTAATTTATTAAAAGAACTAACATAAACTCTGCTTCCTCTTGGACATTAGCAACAACACTAAGGCAAAATGATCTTACCAGTGGGAAAGTATTTCAGGAAAACTGAGGCTGTAGTGTTTCATTCAGCCAAGCCACAACTGAGATATACTGAGATATAGAAAGAATAAATATTTTTGCAAGAAAAGTTAACTAAAAGGCTCATGAAAAGAAAAAGTGAACTTCCTAATAGTCTTTGAGTAAATCTCTAAGCATTCAGCACAGTTCAATACGTTCACACTCTTGAAGGTTCATGTGGTGGTGTGTTATTTGCAGAACAATACATTTGTAATGTATTATTTTGCAAAGTATTAATATAATTTTACTGGCAAATATCTAAATAGTTGAAAAAATTGATTCTTCTGTACTGTATGGGCTTTAAAGTATATTTAATGTTTTTCCATGAATTATTCCATTGCTTAGAAGGTAAAAGCAAAATGTCTAGAACACATGGTGCTTAATCCTAAAAAAAAAAAAAATGAATCACTACTTACATGCTACATTATTAAAACTTTTTTGGTATTCATGCTTATCTGCTTGAGGGGTGCTTCTGCTGATAGTTTTGGCAAGCCTGAATCAATTTGGTATTGAACGTCTTAAGGATTTCCACACCCAATCCATATGTAAGTGAACAAAAGATATGTAAGTGAAAACATGAAGGCATTGACTGTATACTTAAAGAATTTAAAGGCTTTTGTTTCTTTTCTACTATTGCTTAACTTAACTGTTAATTTTTTATTGAAAATTATTATTTGTCTAACTATTTTTCCTTATTGCCCTGTATTTGAGAAGTTTGGAAGAACTAATAAATAAAAAAATTATTGCCCACTTTAGCTTTCAATCAGATTTATTAGCTGTAGAATGGCCCTTTTTTAGCTCTATAATCTGTAAAAAAATGCTTCTTTTTTTCTCATGTGTCAAATCAGTAGGTGTATAATGAATATTTTGGAGGACAGTATGAGAAAAAAATAAAATATTTGGGGATTAAACATTTATCTAATCTTTTTATTGTCCAGTAAGTCTACTTTTGCAGATAGATTCTCTGACATATCTTTTTTAGGTGTCAAAACTATGAGATTTTGTTTATTGGCACCACAGTTTTCTTACCTTAAAAAAATAAGAGAACACTGAATGCAAGTTCGTGCCCTTTTCCTGATTTTGAAATATGTGAATGAATTTCATATTGTGAATCTACTTATCTGAATCTTATTTTCTTCATTTGTTGTACACAGTAGTTTTCAGGGACTTTTCTCCTTTGATCTGTAATCTTTCTCTCCTATCTACCCATCTCTTTCATAAATACACTTTCTCCTGAACTGCTTATGTGTAAACATGCATTTAATTGCTGCTCCTATGACTATGGTGCAAAAATCTGTTTCTTCTTCTACCACTTTAAGTGATGTGCTACATGACACTATGATATTCCCTACAACTTTATTATGAAATCATGATAACGTTTGTAAGACGGTGCTATTTTCCAATGATCTGTGCCTCCTGTAACTTGCAGAGCTTGCATCATCTCCCTGTGTGATTCAAGAGGCAATCTGGTAATCTTGGCAAGGCATGAGATAAGCTACTTTGTGGACAGGCAAGATACCACTGGGCAGCTGCTTGGCAGTAGTTTTCTGTGGTGCTCCATGATATTATACTGCTTTAGCAGGATCAGGAACTATTGCCTCCGTAGATTTAAATAGTCACTTTATGCTTTCTTTGCAAGATAGCTTCTTGGCTCATATAAAATTTGGAAGCCTAACTCACTTTTTCCTGCGTGCCAACTTTGAGTGCTGTTTCTGTCTACACTAAAAACACTGATAAATCTCTTTGATATATCACTTTATGAATGCATCACTATCACTTGAAATTCATTAAGTCTCTTAGTCTTTCCTTTCTTCTTTTCCGCTCTCCAGATACTTTCTGGTACGTTCAACACCAGCCATGTTACTTGTTACTTTGGACTGTATTATGGTTTTGTTTTGCATCTAATTGTAAATATAACTGTTTACGTTTTGCTGGTCACTTAGGCATCCTATCACTAATACATGGCATATGATATCTAACAACATAGGTACAATTTTCATCCAAGCTCCCATTTTTTCTGTGTTTTTATTAATGCATCTTTTTTTCTGTCCTAACAATTATAGTTTGTCCCTTCAGAATACTGCCATAATGGTTACTTTCCAGCCCCTTTGGGCTTTCCATCGCTCTTTCTTTGTTAAATTGGCTATAAACAGCTTTTTGTCTCTACTTCAGAATTTGCTTTTGTCTCTTTCTCATCATTATTCACTCTATTTATAGTATTTGTTACTAGGAGATCAGCTTTTACCTATGAAACATTCATGGTATTGGCATTGCATTCCCTTTTATGATGCTTTTGTACTTGATAGCATTTCCGCATGGTATATAGTATTAATTTGATTTCCTTAAATACATCCTCAAAACTCTTCCCATCTATGATAGAGAACATAAAGTGCATTGACAGTTAAGGGAATGCAAAATAGTACCAATTTATCAGGCTTTCTTTGTCCACTTGTTATTTGTTTCTTCTTACACATACGTTACAGAATCCTATGGGGGAGGCAGAGTTTGAAATACTCCATTTACTCTGTGTTTCTGAAGTGCCCAGAAAAATGGCATATTTGGTATTGCAATTCCAGGAATAACTTTGTTAGACTATGTAGGATTTTGATTGGTTGGGAGAATGTTAATCTTTGAAAGAAAAAAGAATATTTTTTTCAGCAACAGACTTGGACTATCATTACATTGCTGTTCATGTTCAATATCTTGTGGATTCATAAAAGAAGTGACTGTGTTTTTTCTCTCAACATCATGATTCCTACTCATTGATAAATAGACTATTGATAACACAGTATCATGCATTAGTGTGTCCAGTGTTTATGGAGACCATGGTGATTCTATAATGACACAGAAAAGCATTTTTCATTTAAAAAAAAAATCATATTATCTTGAGTGTGTGAGGGAGCACACAACTTAGTAGCACTGAGTGGAAAGGGATCCCTGCCATTAGATCAGTTTATTTTTAATATGCTTGCAAAGTCTGGAAAAGGAATAGTCGACTGCATGCAGACGTTAACCATGTCTGACTTCAGAAGTAGTTTGTAGTAGTTTATAACCACAGACATTATAATTTGAGGGTTACTATTTTCTGAAAAACCACTAACATTGCAGTCTGTGGTTGCATTTCCTAGATAAAATTTGGTAGTGCCACCTGATCCTTCTTTGGAAACAAAGGAATTTTTCTATAAAATTGCAAACTATCATATGGCTTTTTTTTTTTTAATACTGACTGGAGTTCTCTGGTATATACAATACACTGTTTTTTCTTTCTGTCTTCCTGCAGATACATATATATTGCGATTACATGGTTGTGATTCCTAATACATGGTTGAAAATGAGTACTAGAAGAACTTTATTTTTTTTATTAGGTTTTCTTATCTTCTAACTGGTGCCAAGCACATGTATATAAAGTCCTGTAAAGAAACTAACTTTGTGACTACAATGTAGTACTCCAACCTCTGATCAGATAGTTAAAAAAAAAAAAAAAAAAACAAACAGGAAAAAAGGAAAAAAAGAGTTGCACTTCAAGTGCAATTTGCGGAGTGCTCTTCCTCAGCTTCTTATCGGAAACTGGGCTTTCCCTTTTTCTTGAATCTATTAAAATAACACTAAGAGCCTCAAATGATGCTGTATCCTTTTTAGCTGAAGATGAAATAAGGACCAATTTCTACCTTTGCAACCAAATCTAAATTAGGATAAAATCTAAAGGTAGATATAGCATAACAAGAAAGAGCAAAGAAAGAGATGAAGTAAGCACGTATGCTGACAGGATGTACGTGCAGCTCAGACTTTGTTAAAGAGTAGTAATAGATAATATCAGAATTTAAATAATCTTCATATCAGTTGATATTTTACTGTAATGACTCTCAGAAGTAGAGCAAAGACAGATGGTGACTTTGAGAACTTACAGGAGAGCACTTTGTGAAAGGTCACATAGAAGGAGTGAAGATGTTGGGTCCCTTCCGGAATGAAAAGGGGGCCACCAGGTTACCCAGGATATGGAGAAGGCTGAGGTACTCAACAACTTCTTTGCCTCAGTCTTCACTGGCAATTGCTTGAGCCACACTGCCCAGGTCAAAGAAGGCAAAGGCAGGGACTGGGAGAATGCAGAACTGCCCACTGTAGGAGATCATCAGGTTCGAGAATATCTAAGGAACCTGAAGGTGCACAAGTCCATGGGACCTGATGAGATGCATCCTCGGTTCTTGAGGGAACTGGGGGATGAAGTGGCCAGGCCACTCTCCATCATATTTGAGAAATCCTGTCAGTCCGGCAAAGTTCCCACCGACTGGAAAAGGGGAAACATAACCCCCATTTTTAAGAAGGGTAAAAAGGAAGACCCAGGGAACTACAGGCTGGTCAGTCTCACCTCAGTGCCTGGCAAGATCGTGGAGCAGACCCTCCTGGAGACTGTGCTCAGGCACATGGAAAATGAGGAGGTGATTGGTGACAGCCAACATGGCTTCACTAAGGGCAAATCATGCCTGACAAATTTGGTGGCCTTCTATGATGGGGTTACAGTGTCCGTGGATAAGGGAAGGGCAACTGACATCTACCTGGACTTGTGCAAGGCATTTGACACTGTCCCGCACGACGTCCTTGTGTCTAAATTGGAGAGACATGGATTCAATGGATGGACCACTGGGTGGATAAGGAACTGGCTGGACGGTTGCACTCAAAGAGTTGTGGTCAACAGCTCAATGTCCAAGTGGAGAACAGTGACAAGTGGCATTCCTCAGGGGCCGGTACTGGGACCGGCACTGTTCAACATCTTTGTCAACGGCATGGACAGTGGGATCGAGTGCACCCTCAGCAAGTTTGCCAATGACACCAAGCTGTGTGGTGTGGTTGACACGCTGGAGGGAAGGGTTGCCATCCAGAGGGACCTTGACAGGCTGGAGAGGTGTGCCCATGCGAACCGCATGAAGTTCAACACGGCCAAGCGCAAGGTCCTGCATGTGGGTCGGCGCAATCCCAAGCACAGCTATAGGCTGGGTGGGGGAGAATGGATTGAAAGCAGCCCCGAAGGAGAAGGACTTGGGGGTATTGGTTGATGAGAAGCTCAACATGAGCCGGCAGTGTGCGCTTGCAGCCCAGAAAGCCAACTGTGTCCTGGGCTGCATCAAAAGAGGTGTGACCAGCAGGTTGAGGGAGGTGATCCTGCCCCTCTACTCCGCTCTGGTGAGACCCCACCTGGAGTACTGCATCTGGCTCTGGGGGCCCCAGTACAGGAGAGACATGGAGCTGTTGGAGCGAGTCCAGAGGAGGGCCACGAAGCTGATCAGGGGGCTGGAGCACCTCTCCTGTGAGGACAGGCTGAGAGAGTTGGGATTGTTCAGCCTGGAGAAAAGGCGGCTCCAGGGAGATCTAATTGCAGCCTTCCAGTATACCTGAAGGGGGCCTACAGGAAAGATGGTGAGGGACTGTTTATCAGGAATGTAGTGATAGGACAAGGGGTGATGGGTTTAAGCTGAAGGAGGGTCGATTTAGATTAGATGTTAGAAAGAAATTCTTGACTGTTAGAGTGGTGAGGTACTGGAACAGGTTGCCCAGAGAGGTGGTGGCTGCCCCATCCCTGGAAGTGTTTAAGACCAGGCTGGATGGGTCTTTGGGCAACCTGGTCTAGTGGAGGGTGTCCCTGCCCATGGCAGGGGGGTTGGAACTAGATGATCTCTGAGGTCCCTTCCAACCCAAACCATTCTATGATTCTATAAGATTCTTTCACAGAAGGAAAAACTAGTATCACTGATTATTTTGAAGGACAGGACACAAATATATGACTGAGTTGGCTAGGGGACTGGGTATTAGATGATGTTTGCTCTTTGAAACCTCCTGAAAACTGAATGGAAAGGATAAGAGTTTTCTTCCCAGTTCACTGATACCACAGCAAAGCTGTCTTTTGATAATCTTGAGTGGTTTGTAATTGTTACACAGAGGTGTTTGCCCATTGTGAGCTGCGAGTAAGGGACAGCGCAAACTAAAGCAGCCAGTTCAGTAGTGTTATTAGTGGTTCCCTCTCAGGGAACATTATATATCTATTAACACAGCTTTAAAGTTGTTATTTCACTCTTCTTTAGGCCCTTTAGTCATTAAAGTACTGAATTTATAAATTTTTGTAAATATATCGCATACATTTAGGTTAACTATCATTGAGAAAGGAGTGTAGTCATGATAAAATTTTAGTAGAAAGAAAGGAATGACCTGTATTACACTTGTGAAATACTTTTAATATTTACGCTTAAATGTTTTCCTTTTAAAAAGGAAATTGTCAAGGAAGCATTAATGGAGGAGCAAAAACGAAGTGAAAAGGCAATTGAAGAAGCAGTGAAACGGACAAGAGAGGAGCTGATGGAATACATTAAAGAGCAGAAAAGGGTAAGTTACCAGTGACTAAACGGTTTCACTTTATGCAGTGAGAAATTGGTGAATTTTATTGATCCTGAAAACTGTCTTAAAATGCACAAGAAAACAGAATCAGGAGTTATGTCTTCAGATTTGTCACTCCTTTTTTCACACAATTTGTTACTATGATAAATTTCTTCATATATATTTATAGAATTTTACGTTCATCACAAGCCAAAAAGAACGAATGAATACATTTGTCGAAATTTACAGTATTTCTTATTACAATAACTTAAAGATGGGGCATAAGTGCAGTCTGTCAAATTCAAATTATGATCTGAGTTCAGTTCATTGAAAGCATTTCAGTATCAAGAACAGATGCTATTTTATGTTCACAAATGAACTTTATCATGCAGTTTGCATGTGTACAAAGGTCATTAACTTTTCCTTTCATCCCATGTTATATGACAGCCTGAAAATGTATTGGTAATTTATTAAGCATGATTTATAGCTGGTGCACTGGTCTTGTTATGAAATGTTGTAATGTTCTGAAACTTGGTTTCAGGTATTCTGTTAATGCTGTATACTTACAGTTTAATGGTTGTGCATAAACAGTAAAATGTAACTTAAAGTTTGATTCGCTTTGAGTAGGAGGAGAAAAAATTAACACGCTTCTCTTTGAGGGTCTTTAAAATAATTTTTTTATTTTTATTTCTGTAACGACCCTCTTTCATATGGTGGTAGCAGCCTGAGATCAAATTCAGTTATTTCAGTATTCTCAGTAAACAAAATCACTAAGCTCAAATCTAATTGATAATGTTGTTCTGAGAAGGAAGTAGAAATAATGTGTTTGGCCTCTTCTGTTCCCTGCTTTTATAGACTGAATGGTATTATGGAAAATAGGATTTAACTTCAGAAGTTTCACCCTATTACTAGTTAAGATTAGTATTGCATGAGCTCTCTTCCATTACGCTGTGCATGAAGTTTACATTTAGCAGCATGGGTTTTACCACAAAGACACTTAAACAGATGTCCAGGGAAAACATGTTCCATAAGGATGTTTGAGCTTGTTTCTATTTGAAGTTGGTCATTTACAAAGGATAAGCTGTGGGGAAAGTGAAAATAGGTCTACTATTAAAATAGTTTGTATCATAAATAAATTAGTCAATAGGACCACTAGTGCAGATCATCTAGTCCATGTAATGCAGACTCCTCACTGTTGACAGCTAGATCACACCATTTTGAATTGACAATAATTTCCTGCAGGCATTTCAATAGCAACTCATCTGTCCTTAATTTCTTAGATTTCCATTTGTGTCAGGAATGGCAACTTCAATTTTCTGTCCACCTACACACACAGTTGGAGGTCATTGCCATTAATTCTATTGTCTGACTACTGTTAACCTTTCTTGTCCTTGTGAAGTTTTCACAACTCAGTGAAACAATGAAAATATCTTCAAAGAAACAAAATCCTCTTCAGTTTATCTAGTAGGAGCATCATTTGTATTCATTCCATATAGTTATTGAATATCAAAGCATTTCAGTCAACTTTTTTCCCCTAATTGATCAGTTGACATGCATTTCCACTCATTTTAAAAAAAAATCATATGTAAGGACAGCTAGCTTTTTCTGGCATAAGATGTATGAAGTCTGTCTGTATTTAAGTTGAGACTGGAAGGTGTTTTTAACTCCAAATCATGTGGCATGATAGCTTTTATATGAATACATAAGAGGCAGAGTAAATGGACCTCGATCAAAGCCCATGCACCTGTTAGATAATAAATATACTTTATGGAGTATACTAAAAAGTAGCAGCTTATGGAAGGAATTCCTAGAAAGAACTCAGGGAAAATGCCTCGCTTTCCTGGCTGAGATTCAGTGATTTTTTAATTTTTTTTTCTTAGAGTGACAAGGGGGCATCTTAGTTACATACTTGCAAAGGTAGTGTACACTGTATATGTTTCATCATTGTTTTGAAAATAAGTTTGTAGAATCCTTCAAACCATGAAGCATGGGCACAACAGTAGTTGTACTTGGTTAGCAGTGGTTAAATGCGTCAGGAAAAGACTCATAAACAGATTGTTATCCAGCTTATTTTGTAATGGTACAAAGTGCATTTCATCCCTCATGGTAAATGTAGTATATACCAGTTTTCAAAGTAGCTTGTAACTTGCTCAGTCATTTATTCCATTAAAGCTTTCTTTTATTAAAAGTATAATAGTGATACCAGTTTAAGAAAATCAGTCGTGTGTTTGGCCAGTTATGTATTTGCTACAAATATTTTTAAATATTAATGAGCATTTGCAGTTGCATTTGTACTTGGATTCTTAGAAGAATTTCTATAACAATTCATAAAATTTGGATCTGGCAATCTCTCAAGTTTTGCAGGACATTATAAATGTAGTCCAGCATTATATTTTACTACATATAACAGTAAATACTTACTTTGAGTTAGAAAAAAATGATTGTGAATGAGTCTTTTTAAAAACAGATTGATCTGATAAATATTTGTAGAATTCATTTGTGTCAGCATAACATGTACATTGAAAGCAAACCATAGAAATCTCCTGTTGCACTTCCAAAACTGACTTCAGTTTTATTCTAGTTATGTTAGTGCTAAAATAGTGGTTACTTTTGAGAGCCAAGACATTGTAGGATTTAAATATTCAGAGACTTGCCAACCACGAACCTATGTACAGTTTAACGGTCACTTATTATATGGGACATATGCATGGGATTATTTGAATTAATAGAAAGTTGCTTAGCAAAAAGCAAGTAATTGATGTTCCTTTGTCCTTATGCAACACTTTTCAACCCTTTCTTTTCCTGATCAGTGATCTTTCAATGGGAATTCTTTAGAGCTGAGGAAACTACATGTCCTGCCTTTGATAAAATTCTTCTCTAAATAATTTAATGTTGTATGCATAAAATCTTTCCATACCCAGTGTGTTTATAGATCCACCATATTTCAAAGCCTTTCACAGATAAATAACTCAAACTAAGTATTTTTACACATATGATGTTTGACATTGTTACCCACAAATGGTACGCATTCAGTATCAGTGAAACAAAAAGTGATTTATAGTCTCTTTGTTCATATTTTCTCATGTGCAAACAAACTTCAATGCTTTTTTTTTTTTAAATACTAAAAATGACAGGTTGGTAAGATTAAGATTAAGAGGGGGAAATGGAAAGTAATGCAGCAATATCATCATGCTAAAATGCCCAACATAAGACAGGAACAAATGTAACTTTCTCTGTATTCAAGACAAATGAAGCCTCTAAAGCTAGTGGAGATTTTGTTGGCAATTCTTCACCTTTAATCAAAGGACACTGCAAGCTAAAAAAAAAAAACAAAAAAAAACCTGTGATGGCAACATATATTTTCACACAATAAATGAAAGATGTGCAATGCATTGTGGTTGTGTCTTTTTCATACTTCACATATAATCCCAAGTTTTTAAAGATACATAGCACTATATAGGCAACAGTTCAACTTATGTACTGCAATCTTAGTTTTATTTTTTCTGTTCTATATTAAATGAAGAATTTCATAGTAGAAAAATGGTTTTTATGTTGCCACAGGTAACATCTTAGGAATCTGGATATCTAAGATGTGAAGGAAATTTCAGTCGGGAATTTGACTCTATTATTTCATAACCACCACCATTCTGAAGCATGCTTCAAAACTGCAGTAGAATAAGACCATCATATCTGTTCAAAGACATCTTCCATAGCTACCTAACTTGCAGAGGTTTATATAAGCATTCATACCATGTTGAAGAACTCTACTGAGTCAAATTTGAATACACTTGCTACAATTATTAGCCGGACTTGCTTTCTCCAGCACAGGTTCATCCACATTGTGTCCTGAAAGTTATGTTTATTAATTGCCTGAAGGTATGTTTGACCATGTAGTATTGATATATATATATGTGTATGCATATATGTATCATGAGGGCAAAACAATGCTTTATCTTCCTACTAATGGGGTGGGAAATGAGGGGAGAGAAGTGAAGTGTAGCACACAGGTAAAAAGGAGGTAGGCACTGAAATACGATTAAATGGCAAGCCACTACTTTCACACTTTTGCAATAAAAATAAATGTTATTCTTTGTATCCAGTGCATGGATACAGCACAGTATCACATGCCACCTGTATCCATGAGACATGGATGTAGAGGGAAGCAAAATCTTTCAACTTGGTTAGAGTTAAGAGTAAGGAAGCACTTGTCCATGAGTATCCAAATTCTGTCCATTTTGATGTAAGCTCAAGATTCACTAACTGATTTGTCAGTGTTGTCTTTTGTTGCCTGGTGTTCATAATCCTACAACCTCTAGCCCTGCATTGTGGTCTTTGGTCATCTGACTGCTCTGAAAACAGCCAGTACTGTGACAGGCCCCAGCACACTGAGTGCCCCAAGATACAATAAATCACATAGACCAGCCTTTGAGGCTCACTGTGCCTCTGTTACTGATTGGACTGAGAACCATTTACCGGCTTTTTTCATTAATTCTTTAAAAATTCTAGTGTTTGTTTTTATACTGAATGTATGTGAAGGGGTTCCCCATTAGGTGGAACAGCTCTGGGGGTTTTTAAGGGTTAACAGTTTAGGTAACTGATGTGGTAGCGCACATTTGCATGCCTGTATGTAGGCTCTTCGGTGTATACATGTGTATACATTCATATTTATATTTATTACCTGGAGATCAGGGCAAGAAGTAGAGTCTAATGGCACGTGAACTGTGGCCTAGTATTACAATTCCCAGACTGTGATCCCTGGACTATGAGACAGAGGCATAGCAGTGCCTGAACCCTGACCTGTAGAATTGTATTGCTTTTGTAATATTTTTGGTTAAAGAATTGATTAATGGGTACATGATGCTCCGTTAGGAACATAAAGACTGCTCCAGTTTGTATGGACTTCATGTGGGGCTTTAGCCCATTGACTGAACATTCTTTGCTTCAGTTTGCTAGCACTGAATTATGTGAATATAAACATAGCTTTGTCCCAAAGTGCAAGAACTTTCATGTTTGTTGTTTGCTCCTGTGAGCAATTACAAGATTGACTGAAATTTTGGAGGTATGTTAAAAGTATTCCAAATATGTGAGTAGAAGAACAAGAAAAGTATGTTAGCTTCTTGGTAAAGTAATGTTTGGATGACACTAGTTGTTCCCTTACACTCTATCTCCTTTCACTGATCCAAGATGTGAAGAAAATGAGGTGCAGCCTGTACCAGATGCACTGGTCCATGCAGCTGTGGAGTGGAAGATAGGAATCGTTATAAGGTAGTAAAGGTGAATTTTCAGAATCCCTTGGTCTGAGAGAAGCCAAGCCAGCTGATTTACAGGAGTAACAGTTAATTTCTGAACAGGAAATAAGCTTGAAAATAAATTGTAAAATAACAGAAAAGCAGTATCTGAATAAAATAAAATCAGTATTAGAGTATATTAATCTCCCCTACTTCCTAATCTTATTTTGAAGTAATGAAAACAGTCCTAAAGGCCACATTTTGGCCTTTACTTCATATTCAAAATGTGGAACTATAGATTTTTCTGTTTTCTGTGGTTGAGTTTAGTTCCTGCTGTTCTATGAAGATGATTCCTGAAAGATAGTTATATTTTATATGACTGGCTGAGATGTTTTGTTGGGTTTTTTTAATTAATTTGCAGATAGAAAGCAAGAAAAGCAACTTAATATAAACAGTTTTTAAATTTAAAAAGTCTGAAAAGATTGGATTCAGTGTATTTCAGTCTATTCAGTGCTTTCAAATGAAATAGTTGAGATCTTTAATGCCAACATCTAATAAGTGCGGAGATATATAAATATATTTATTTTTAAAATATTTTAGCTAGGTAGTCACACAACATTGTGTGTTTCTAGCAGGTGAGATGGTGCATGAATCCAATTGCATTTCAGCAGTAAAACATACTGAGAAGTAAATATTTCCATATGAATTTTAGAATAGAAGAGAATATTTCAGTTAGAAGGGACCTACAATGGTCATCTATTCCAACTGCCTATGCATTCCTTTATTAGTCTCTGTGAGGCTTTATATACCATAATTGCAGATAGAATAAAGAAAAAGATGGGCATTCAGTATATAATTAATATTTATCCTTAATTAACTTCGGTGTATTTTTTGTTTTTCTTTCCTGTTGGCTACATATTTTGGTATCATTAAACTTATCATGAGCCAAAGGTCTGCTGAACTGTAATTAGGGAAAAAATTCATGCTGTATTCCCCTGCAGTAAATATGAAAGAAAAGTAAATTAGCTGTTACCTTTTGGTCTGGTTGTCCAAATGGATTATCCAGTGGAAAATATCCTTGTAGACCTGATCCTGCAAAAATGTTTGCATACTCTATTTTATGCACTGTAATTGATCCTGTTTACTTCAGATGACATGAACTATAAAATTTTGGCATAAAAATAATTTCAGTATCAGACAAAATCTAGAAGAGGTCTCACATTCAATTCACTGCTATATATTTAATGTTTAAATTCCTACTGTCAGTTCAGGTCTCAAACTGTGAAGGTTAACTTGGTGAGTTCCAGGAAAAGACTAGTTGTATGCAGGTATGTTACAATTATTGTTAGATTTATTAATTCTAAGGATGGTGTATCACATTTTAAAACTGACAACTGAAATGCAAGCAGGCATCATGTTGGGGGTTTTTTTACTACACATTTCTGGTGAAGATTAGTAAATTTAAAATCTTGTAGAGGAGTGGAGGAACAGTAGGAAATATGAAGTTTAATTCTGAAGGTCAAATCAAACCATCTGACAGGTATGAAACACATGTTCTGAAACAGTCTAACCTACTGCATCTTGGGATTCAAAAGAGAACTTAATGTTTCTATCACAGTCTCTCATTAGTCTTTCATCAGTGAGAACTGAAGCAAGAATGCATAGCTTAGCCATATGCCACAAAAATTGTCCTAGCAATTTAGTAATTATTGACTAAAATATGATATTTCACAAGTCCAGGGTTTGTTTAAAAAAAATGCAGTGATGGTTGTAGGGGTTCTGTTCGTTGTGTCAGATTCTCTGATTTTGAACATTGGCTTCTGAAAGCACTTGTATTTACAACTAGATTTTTCTGAAATAGGAAGGTTATAAGACTGGAATGGACTTTTTGAGTTATCAAACCAATCTTTTGCCACTATATACAATTCCTTTCCCAAGCAGTTATAGAAGTGTCCTTTTGATGCACTTAGAGTAATCCTTTTCCAATTTATGGCATGAGTTGTATTAGGAATCAGTCAGTTCATAAATTTGCCATTCAGATTGAGATACTGTAGGGGCCAAGATGATCCTTGGCATCATGGGCATTGGGGGTTTTGCCTAATGTGTTTTCTAGCCTAGTCCTCTGGTCACAAGGTCAACCACTTCTTGCTTCTGCTTTTTTACTGCTTCTTCTCTAGATAGTCATTGAGTCCTAACGGTGTAGTTACTACTTTCCCAATAGCTGGTATTGCTGTCCATTGTATATCTCTGTAAAAGTATTAGGAGACAAAATAAAACAGTAGTAGTAATTTTGTGTCAGTTCTGTATCCATGCAGAGCAATTAAAATGTGATCACGAAGTTGAGAGGTTTTTGCCCTTTTAAGTTTTGTTCTCGTCTGTAATGTGGCCTTAATGTAGTTGTTCATTATTTTGCATATGGAATTGTTTGGAAATTCTTTCTGTAATCATCAATGAAAAGTTTTATGAACCTTTTTGTTTAAGGAGCTTTATCCAGTACCCCTTTAAATAAACAGTAGAAGTCCCATTTGATTTTAGTGTGAATACAAGTACCTCAAGAACGTCAGCTTTATTCTGTAACATAGAACTTTTAATTGAATTTTCCTAGTTGTTTTACAGGAATTCTTAGTCTTTGAGTTATCCATTTTGGGGTTTTTAGTGTGGGGTCATTTGATATTTTAAATAATTGAATTACCTGGATTTTTTTTCTCTTTATGGTTACTTATTCATACAGGATTTTGTGCAAGACTTTTATGCACTGTTTTCTTTGTGCTTAATCTTATTTTTTCCCATTCCTGTGGCTGGCTTTTTAATGTTGACAGTACTGTGCATTTTGTGTTTTAAAATAATTATTTCGAGTGGTGTTAAATAAATAATTAAACTGGGTTCTGAAAGAGTGACTTCACATAAATTTGGGATAGATTAGATCCAGCGTGATCTGAAATAATATCTTGCTGCAGAAATTTTTATTTCTTGTAGTATTTCAGATTTCTTTATTGTCATCTTTTCTACCAACTTGTCATTTATAAAGTGTATAAAAACTGGTTTTTTTAAAATTAAGCCAAAAGGAGGAGGAGATTCTGACTTATATTCTTCCTACTTCCAAAACACTGGAAAACTATTGGAAATACTATATTTAGCCTAGAATTTTCCATTCTAATATCTAATTTTTGTAGGAAAATTTGCTTGAAAGAAACTTGACTAATTAGAATAGGTATATAGATCTGCTGTCTTTGAAACTGAAGGTTGAAATAAGTAGAAGAAAGAGCATGAAGATGTGTTTTATTGATTATCTGTCAAGCACATGCTTAGCTTCACCTCAGTTCAGTTGAGGTGAGAGCACATCTTCCTTGATTATTTTTTTTCTTTTTATGTTGAAGGTAAATTTAAAATTTATTCTCCACGTGTCATCTGAAGTGCCCTTCTATTTTTGTATTTCTATTTATACATCATTATTCTGTTATATTCCTTTTGTTTTTACAAAAGAATCTTTCAATAGGAGCCAGGCAGTCCTTTCTGTAGGTCACTTGGTCACTTCACACCTTTTTTCTTTTTAAAATTATGGTTTTTAACCTTTGACTGATATTTAGTTGTTGATGGTTAAGTTTTGAAATGGAAACGATAAAACTTTAAAATACCAATGTTTTGCCAGAACCATATAAAGTTAGTTTTATAAAAACTGAACCATGCACTAGGGCAATAGTAAGTATTTGATGTAACTAAAGCCAATCTCAAAAATATTAACAGATCCTGTCCTTCAAAGCAATTTAGTCTCCAAACATCGTTTAGTCCTCATCATTTAGTCCCTCAATGATTTTAGTCCCCAGCCTAATGAATAAAGCTGCTTTTCAGAGAATGTTCAAGTAGAAAATTCATTAAGTTACACTTTAGCATTAAGTTAACTATGAATGGTTTTTAATCTTTCCCTTGCCTTCAGCATACCAACCATATATTAAGGAACTTAGTATTTGTAACATATCTTTGTTTTGGATATTTTGTTCTATTTCTTCTTTTTCTAGGACACAAGAGGAACTTGATTTAGTTGTATTTAATATGCAGTATGTTCAAATTCTCATTCACAGAATCATAGAATGGTTTGGGTTGGAAGGGACCTCAAAGATCATCTAGTTCCAACCTCCCTGCTGCATGCAGGGGCACCCTCCACTAGACCAGGTTGCCCAAAGCCTCATCCAACCTGGTCTTAAACGCTTCCAGGGAGGGGGCATCCTCTTGTCCTATCACTACACTCCCTGATAAACAGTCCCTCTCCAGCTTTCCTGTAGACCCCCTTCAGGTACTGGAAGGCAGCTATAAGGTCTCCCCAGAGCCTTCTCTTCTCCAGGCTGAACAACCCCAACTCTCTCAGCGTGTCTTCATAGGAGAGGTGCTCCAGCCCCCTGATCAGCTTCATGGCCTTCCCCTGGACTCGCTTCAACAGGCCCATGTCTTTTAATGGGGTCCCCAGAGGTGGACGCAGTACTCCAGGTGGGGTCTCACCAGAGCGGAGTAGAGGGGCAGGATCACCTCCCTCGACCTGTTGGTCACACCTCTTTTGATGCAGCCCAGGACATGGTTGGTTTTCTGGGCTGCAAGTGCACACTGCTGGCTCATGTTGAGCTTCTCATCAACCAGCACCCCTAATTCCTTCCCTTCAGGGCTGCTCTAAACCCATTCACTTTATTTTTAGTACCTGTTGGATCATTTGAATTAACATGGCTGCTGTAGAGAAGAACAAGCGCAAACATGAAACAAATCACCCAAACTAGAATATGATTTTTTTAAGACAGATTTAAAAGGAATTGCTACCATTTCTGTTTCTTAAGGTATAGAAATACTAGATATGTCTCAGTTTCTTTATAAAGTGTTAATAAAGCAGTTACTGCTTGGTATTGATTTTTATATTTAAAGATAACTATCAAAATTATCATTGTTGTATTGATAACTCCTAAGTCTTGCAACATTTGTGGTACAGTCAGTACTTTTATAACTTTTTCTCATCTTAATTGAAAGACATTGTTTAAATACTTAAGAGGGGATTTCTCTGAAACAGATGTTTGGCACTTGCAAAGATGCAAGTTAATATTTTCCATTAGTTTCAATTTTATTAGGTTTCTTGTTTTTTAAAAAAAGTACCATCATATGGTTTTGTTGTCTGTATATTTCATGAAGAAGCAGTCTTGGGTTTACCCCTACTTTGTCTTTGACCTGATCTTTTGTGCAGTTGAAACACTTAAGTTATAAATTTTTTTCCTCGCTTTGTGGGCATGGTTGAATTTTCCTTCATCGTGTTTATGGGTTTTGTTCTATCATCTTGTAAAAGTATTCTTTAAAAACCAAGGAAAAATACAAACATTCAGAAGAGTTTGTCTCTTAAGCTAGGTGCTGTATTGTGTCTGTTCCCAAGAGATTCCTATGATCTTGTTTTACCAGAAGTTTCAAAACTGCTGTCTTCTAACTTGGTCAATACAAAAGAGTCTTCTGATCACACAGTTCATTCTGTTTGCATGCGAACATGTTTGCATTCAAACACTGCATCATACAATTAATTCATGAAATCCTACAATTAACAACACTTAAAATATGGCATTGATGATTATAAAGTGGTCTAGTAAATACAGTCAGAAGATGTCACCTGCAAAAAAAAGCAGGAAGATATACTTCTTCCCATAATATGGAACTCGTTGCCACCAGATGTTGTAGATGCTAAAAGACTAAATGATTCCTTTTTAAATAATAAAAAAATAAAATGTAAAGACTAGACAAATTTATTGGAAGAAAATTCCATCAAGAGCTGTTAAATGCAAACATATTTTTTTCTCTGGCTATGGTAGTAAATGAGTCAGTGCGTGCTTTTCCTGTTATACTCTTTTCTGGGTACTTGCTGCTTGTCTCGTAAAGATAGATGCTGCACTAGATTGACATTGGTCTGACATGTACTGACATGTTGTGTACAGCCTATTCCGATGTTCTTGATATGAAAACAAAGTGAACAGAGAGTAAAAATAATTTAAAAGACTCTTTTTCTTTAAAAAAAAAAACCAACACACCCCAAAAATAACCAAAAAACACACCCCAAAAAACCCCCACCAAACCAATAAGGTAATGTCTGCAAGAAATGCCAAATCCACTGGCTGTGTGCTCCATCATGGGAAAGTACAAAAGGAGGCACTTGGTTGTTTTCCATTTCCTCAAGGAGACCAGTGTAGTAGCAGCAGTTACCACATTTGTAGGACCTGCCTGTGGCTCATGTACCATTTGTTGCCTCAGTATAAAATATGGACATTTCTGATCAGAGCTGTTACTTTGGCATATATGCAATCAATTATTCTGTGTCTACCAGAAAGGAAAAAAAGAGAAGGATTTGTGGAAAGTGGTAGGATGCTAAAAATTAAATTGACTCAAGGTCTAATTCCAAATATTTCTGCTTTTAATTGTCTCAGGAAGCTTGGAGAACAGAGCTCTTAATAAGTCCATTATGCTTTCATGTCATGTAATAATAAGTACATGGACTTCATTAAGACTTTTTCAAAATGAAATTAAAACCTGGTACTTAAAAGTAAAAACTACTTGTGATACGCATGCCTTCAGCACATCATCCAGGCCAGGAGAGTCAAATGTTACTTTAAAGCATTTCTGAAAACATATATAGAAATGAAAACAAATAACAATGTCAAAAGCTTATCAGTTTCACAGCCTGTTTTAGATAGTGTATTTTCCTGGAATGCATTTTTTTTCCTGAAACATACATCTTAGGCAATACAAATGAGATTTACTTTGAAACAGAAGATAACATCTCTGACCAACTCTATGAACCTGTGTTTGGGAGTATTAACATAAGTGTTCCTATGAATTCAGTAATTATACTCTCTGTATACTGTTGTGTATTTTCAGTGGAAGATACAGAGCCATAGCAGGATCAGATTAATAAATGCACTTGGTATTGTTCCAAGCTGTTAGCCTCACCACTGTCGTCTTTTTTGGTCAGCAGCTGCAGCAGCAGTTTGAGTTTGCTGTAGTTATCCCTGTTTGATTCCCTGTTCATGATAACCCATGCTGTGGATCCCACAAGCTATATAGCTGTCACGTGTTACACCATTTATTCTTGGTGGAAAATAATGAGGATTTTTTTAGGGTAAAATATACCTCCCAGAAGCCATTTTCAACATTACATTCATTATAAACTTAGTGCCACAACTGAAAAAGTACAGTTCCTTTCTGAGACGCAAAAGTTGCACAGAAGGCAGCCTTACTTAGAGGAAAATACTCAGTGCGGTGTTGAGCTTTCCTTAGAAGGAACAAGGAAAAAAAATAAAAGCATTAAAATTACTTTATTATGACAGCAGGAGATGGAGTCAAGGAATATTTTTGCTACCAAAGGATATCTTGTCCCTGGAGAGCAGTCACTCAAAGTATCTGCTCTTCTGGGCTCCTAACTCAGAACATCAGATCATTTAAGTGTTAGCAATTTCAAGGTGCTGTGTAATACTAACTTAAGCAAGTATATGTGTGTTTGTCAGAGGAGACATCTATACAGACTAGAGTGCAGGCTGAGTGGTAGTTCCTCTTAATATCTACCACAACCTATTGCACAAGACGGTTCAAGAATATCACCAACATTCTTGCTTCCTACCTGTTTTGTGTATGCCTGCCTCTCTGCCAGTGGTTACCTCACACTAAGTAAGGTCTCACAACTTCAAAAATAACCTGCCTCATCAGTAAAGATGTAGACCTGGGAAAGGAAGAATTTAACTGGTGTCTTATGCAATAGTTAGCCACTTCTATGACTCACGCTGAACTGAGGACAATAAGACAATTCGCCTTCCAGTCTCCTGTTGTTACTTCACTCGTGTTCAGTAAGTGAAAAGTACACAGACTGAGAGAAATAGCATAGTGGTTTGAGTTGTTTTTGCAAAGGCACTTCATTTTTAATCGCCTTACAGGTTACCTACAAGTAGGTATGAAACTTGCAGACAGAAATGTGATTTTTCATGTTGATGGTGTCCTTGTAAACTGTCCAGAAACTGAGTGAGGCTGAAGTCAATAAAAGTAAAAACCAAAATATTTCCAGGTGTCTTATAAAAATTTTAATGATCAAAGCAGTTAATTGGTCACTACTGTACTTCAAACTAAGATCTGCTTCCAATTACTTGTTAGAAAGGTCAGGAAATTCTTTGCTCTGCTTCATATTTTTTTAAAAAACTTGGATAGTGTTCAGGCTGCTTCTACATAATCTGCAAATGTTATTTGCCTTTTGTTAAAAACTAGGCATTGTTAGCTCTTAAAATCACACAAATGTTAGGAAATTTTGTGGAATGGAGGTCTACAAAAGTATTCTGTTGTCCAATTCCAGTATTTTTATTGTCAGTGCTACAGATTGAAAGTTCAGTAACTTACTGGCTATTCATTCCTATTGAGTGCTTCTAAAAAATATTCATTCATTATGTTATACTTTGCATGTTTATAGCAGACAAAAATGCAGTACACTAATATTGTGCCTATTATTTACATATGTTTTAATTTTTGTGACCATTAGCTGTGCAAAGAAAGATGAATTCTTGTAGTTAGCATACGTAGGAGAAAGTAAGCCACAAGAGAGAAAGTTTTCTACCAAATAAATTTTCTACTCAATAGGGTTATTTAAACAAATTTTCTAAATTACAAAGATTTACTTCATGAGATAAGTACTTAGAGTAGGCATTTCTTATATTTGTAGTTTCTGAACAACTACCCACATAGCCAACTAGCAAGCAGATTTTAATTTTCCCTGTTTACATTGACATTCATCTTCCTTTAGGAAAATGTACTGCTTGTTTTCTGACAACAAAACTAATTATATTAAGCGGTCACATTTTGTCTGCTACATTGTACACAGCTCTCATTGACTTTAAAGGGCATATTTTGGCCTACTGGGGAAAGCTTATGTATTAGGACTTGAATACTCATTAGAATGACAGACTTGGTTTTATGCAGCCCATGTTTTCCTGAAAAGACACAGACACTTGTCACAAATGCACTCCCATCCTGATTTAAGAGACAGAAACTGGGGGCAAAGATAAAACCATTGTAATGGAATTGACTGTACTACTGTGTTTTCCCATATGATTTGTGCAGCTGTGCCTCATAACCTTTAGAAGAAAGCATAAGCAAACATTGCATTTCTCTGACTAATATTTACCAAAATATAAGTGCATACTTCAGAATTGCAAATATCCAAATGAGATATTTTTTGGGTTTAGTATTTCATAGATCATTTTTTCCGATATTATGGAAACTAAGGACCTATTTCAACAACAGTATTTTATTTATATTTAGGAATCACTGTCAAGCTGGTATAAGCAACATCTGTCTTATTGTAAAGTGAAGAAAAAGCTGGCAAGTTTCTCTTCTGGCTTTATATAGAGAAATTATTCCTTTAGTTTGGTAATAACGCAATAACTTTTGGAAACTAGAATTCCAGGCACATTTGCTGCTTCCCTCACCAGGTGTTTTCTGTGCAGATTTGTCTAGCCAGTGGGATGTGTAGGAGGTTACTTCTGTGGGGGCTTGGTTATGTGCTAGGACAGTCATCTTAGCTATTTACCAGGTAACTGGAACTGGAAATATTTTTTGCTCTTTTCTGTAAAAGACTTGGAATATTTGGAAAATACTAGAGTTTACCCTAATAACACGTATTTATGGAGGGTCAGCTCATCTTGTACTGTACCTTAAAGTGCAAGTCATGCATTTGTCCGGTATCAGTGGGATTATTCTGGAAAGAAGCAAGTATTTAACTTTTGGAGAGGGAATTGTGCCTTTCATTCTGTGTACAGATGAATTTTAGTCATAATGCTTTTTAAGGGAAGAAAAATAGTGATCAAGTTATACCCAAGACAGCAGGAAATATCTATGAGTAAATCAGATTAACACCCATAATTTCCTCTATGGCCATTCTTGTTTATCAGACTTCTTTTTAATAATATACTAGATTTGTGGAGGGTATTTTGTATGTTTAATTTGTCTGAAGAAAACAACCAGACCTTTGTTTTGGCTTTGTGAGTAGTCTTCTATCTGGTGCACTGTTTTTTGGGTTTGGTTATGGTACGAAATCCCATTTCAGTTTTTTTGAAGTTCATGTGTTACATTTCATAATTACATGTAGTCATACGGATTTGATTTATCATGAATGCACTTCTAGAACTGATTATTATTTTTTTAACCTTTCATTTTGTGGATCACCTACAAAGCCTCTAATATCTATCTTGAAAACACCTCTACTAATACAGATTATGGAAGATGACCTATGTTAAAATTGCTATAATCCTTATTATCTATTTAGATTTTTTCCTCATATGTGAAATATTTTCTTCTGCAGTGTTCACAGAGAATATCTTTATTGTATTCTTTGAAATCAGAAATACATGGGTGGCTGGATATTCTGCAAAGCTATCTGCATTAACTCCCATCACCTGGCTATTATTTGAGTCATATACTTATAAAAGAGAGTGTAATAGTAATTTATGTCCAGTACTTGTTTGCTGGCACCACAGATAATTGTTTTTATTGCTTGTAGATCAGAGAAAATTTAAAAGACCTGGAGTCATAGAGGAGTCTAGTATTGAGAAGTATCTAATATTTTCAAAACAAAACTCAAGTATTCTATTAAAAAAAATCTAAACCCAAGGATCAATTACATGTTTTTATTGATGATTCTTCATGTATACTGTCAACATCATGTAACTGTTCTAAAACCTGAGTAAGGTTACTATAGGCTGGTGATTATATTAATAATGTGTCTAGAAGTACAAGTCTTATTTTTACTGTTTAACACACAGAATTTCCCCAATAAATAAAATTTTCTAACAGTGCAGAAAGGAGAATGAACAAGAAGGAAGGGGATTTATTTACAAAAACAATAAAGGAAACAGGCTAAGAGCAATAAAAATCATAGAAATGGATGAGGACAAACATTCCATGCAGAACAGTTATGTGTGAGTGTTCAGTCCAAGATTTCCAGTGGAGATTTCAGTTTCTGATTTCAGAAACAAACATTTAACATTGCTAAATGTTCATTTAACAAAACAAAATCAGGCCTTTTTTTTAACGTGATGTTTGTTGGTATCTTGAATCATCAGTTCAGAAAAGTGTGGTCTATTGAGGGTAGCAAAAGAACATATAAAGCCTCTAACGTCAAATATGAATAGCCAGATATTGTCATGGTTCTGTCAAACGTAATCTTGTTTTAGATTTATGCATTTGACTTCTGTAGCAGAAAGTAACTTACTCTGTGGGTGGGGGTTGCTGTATCTGGCTTTTAATTAACAATTGTGAACTTGTCCAACAAAGCAGGGCAGTGAATGTTTTTGTGCCTTTATTATGTAAAATTTGCATATCTTTGGCGTTCCATTTTACTATAGAGCAAATTATTACAAGTATTTTCAATTCTTGTTTTGTATTTTTAGCTTTGTTTAGAGATTCAGGACCAAATAATTAACTAATGTTAATTCACTTTTGATTAATAAAGTAAAATAATAGAAATGGAAAAAGGTAATGAAAGGACTTAAAACTGAAAAGGAGCGATGGTATTTCTCCTGATACTAAACAAATGATGCCTTACTTAAAAAAAATCACTTTCAAAAATAATCTTTAGAGACATTAAGTATAAATGCCCACTCATTCTTCATTTGTAAATTAGATTTTCAGATTTGCTTACCTCCTATCTCAGTTTATACTCCCTGGGGAAGAGTGGGTCTCCCTTATCAGCACATTTTACTAATACTGGCGCAGGCCAGAGTTTGTTAGGAAATCTTCTGTGGACTAATCTGCCTTTTGAAATAGCATTCATCAATTAAAAAAATAAATTAATTTGAGATCGTGATGATGGGAACATTCTTTGGCAAGACATCTCAAACTTTTTCAGAAAGAGATAGTTTTGGAAAATATGGAGAAAGATACCTCTGTCTACAAGGTTCATCGTTCTTTAATGTTTTAAGAGAAGATTTTGTGATGACAACTAATATCTTGCATTCAGTTATTCAAGGTAAAGACTGCAAAAGAACTGTTGAAATTCAGGGTAAATGTTCACTTTAATTAGATTTATCCATCCTGTTGAGGAGAAGCAGCAGATTCCTTCAGGTTATTCAAATTATCTGAGGAACTTTCTGTAATTCATTCCTGAAGGCTGGCCATCTGAGAAGATATGTGTACCTCTACACAGTTTCTCTGTTAGTCATCTATCAAAATCATCACAGAAAGTGGTTAATGAAGTTTTTCTTAAATCAGAGTAAAAGTTCTCCCTTTATATGTTTTAGTGCTGCAGCTGAAATAATAATATAGTTCTTTACAATATTGGCAAAAAATGCTTTAGTTAACATATAGATCATATAGTCTTCATAAAGACCTTGTAGTTTATAACCCTTTTTATATGAAGAATTAGATTAAATTAATGGGGAAGATCAGCACAGTAGAAGAGAATTAAGATGTCTGTCTGGTAGCTGAAACTGGCTGTGATTGTAAAAAGTCATTTGAAAACAGTATTATTACCAGAAGACACCTCCAAACATCACATTAATAGAAAACATCAATGGCTTATTGGCCCATTATCAGACAGATAAAAGTCTGTGGTTTTTTCTTTCTATTTATGTTAAAGATTTTTAATTTTTTACTGTCAAAGGCGATATTATCTCTGTAGAAAAATCTATATATGTAATTAGTGTTTCTGCCACTGAGGAAATGTCACAAGGCTGGAACCATTTTCATGTTACCCATACATCAGTCTTTAAGCTTATTATCGTAATTGTGGCACATTGCAATTAAAGCAATTTTTATAGCATTTTAGCTTTCTATCCAACTAAGAGTTGACATAGAGTTCAGCTATTGCTTATCTATATTTTGTCTTTCCTGAAATTATTAAATTGGTTGCCTTCTAGACATTTATTATATAGTTAGCATCTCTCAGCTTTATTTAGCTGAGAGTTCCTTGACTTTCTCTCATTGACTCACCTTTGTTTTCCTCTCTGTGCTTCTATACATGCATGATGTATCTACTTTTGTGACAAATCTATTTGCAGTAACCATTGCAACTCAGCAAAATCTCTTGAAATTTGAATCCTAATGTAGCTTTAAATCCATGATAATTACATTATGAGAGCTCCGCTTCTTGGGGTGATAATCACGTTTAGATTATAAATTCTCTTACTTTATTTATGTTACCTAAACTTCTCAACTGTGCCTATCCGGTCTTTTTTTCTTTTTTTTTTTTTTTTTTTTTACTCTTAAATAAACTTGCAAAATTATTCAATTATTCACTGTTTCTAATAAAACACATATTTATACAACTGCCTGGTATAATGATGAGTGGAACTAAAAGAACAAACCCTTTACCTCCCTTTCAGAAATGTGCTGCATGTGAACATGAAATGATGTGCTTTGAAAGGCTGCTAACATACCTACTAATGTCTTGGACTGAACAGAAAATAACTGTTACCATAAACTACTATGGTAACTTCAGTAACCAGACTGTACACATATAATGGGCAGGTTTTTAAAATATATAGTTGACTTTATGGTTCCAGGAAGAGTGCTGATGTGGTTCATGTTGAGTACTGATGTGCTTGTAGGGTTAAAAAGTGTTTGCTGCCAACCCTTTTCAGCTCTAGCTTAAAACAGTCTTAAGTATCCAGCACTCTGCCTTCTTTCTGATTATTTACTTCAGGAAAGGCATGACAAGCACACAGCATCTGCTTATCCAGTGCTTTCAGACTGAAATCCAGGAAGTCTGAAAATAAAAGCGGGAGGTTTCTATACAGTGATGTAGGCTAGGCCATGAATTGGCACCTACTTGGTCACACTTTGTCATTCATATTGCAGAGCTGATTTTAATGATTACTTTTCAAAATAAAGACAAAAAAAAAAGCTTGGAATTCACTCAGTATATTGCGTAGAAGTCTAGAGTGTATCATAATCTCATTTTCTTCAAGTGACCTCTGTGTGTTAGCAGTGGAATGTTTCCCAGCGTGTCCTGTTAGAAGTCCTGGCACACCCTTTTCTCTGTCTCCTTGGTAAATTGGTAGCTTCACATTCTTCAAATTTTCCATTTCTCCAGTGGCAGGTAAGCTATCTTTAATCACTGCTTTGAGTCACGTTTACAGTCTACTCTGAGTCAGGTTAATTTGCAGCCCAGATTCCCATCTGGGAGAAGTGTATTACAGCAGTGGTAATATTAGTTGATCCATACATCCCACGTAGATCCAAAAAGCAATTTTTCCCGTATAGAGGATAGTACCTATATGCCATGTGGCATCACAGAAGCTGAGGGTAGGATAGGCAGAGCTGGCCAGTCCCTTTTTGGGCAAGAGATCCCAATTCCTTACTTGGGACAGAGGGTATATCATACATTTTATCTGGTACTCTCGATCCATCTATATTGTGAGATTACGGAAGGCTAGAGAGAGAGGAAAAAGAACTAATAGCAGGAGCAGCACACTGTCACCTTGAATGCAGTATGTTTAGGAAAAGAAGGTGGGAATAAGAGAGAGAACTTAAACAGATGCTGGTATGAAATGTTTCAATAACAGACTTATGATATTAGTATATATTTTCACTGTGAATAGGAAGGACCCTTCTTGAAAAACTTGTGCTACAGATCGATGACTTGAATTTATTGATCCATTTGTGTTGTCACTTGCAAAATCAAACCAAAGAACTTATTTGTGAACTCTTGTAGGTAAGACTTATGCCCTTCAGTGTCAGCCAGTTGTTATCGGAATTTTGATATGTGTTACTGTTTTGAAAGTGTGCTTGATTTCAAGCATCAAACACAACTTTCTTCTGAAGGTTTATTATTCGAAGACAAGTGCAAGTGGGAGAGGTTATGAAAATCACTTTCCATTAAGTTATTAATCTCAAATGAGTGATTTTTTTTTTAAATACTTGCTATATTTTAATATGACTTAGAACAAAATAGGGTGTCATTACCATTCTTGTTCCTGAATGTTTGGCTTGGCATTTGATGCAAGGCCTCAATTGCAGGCTGAAGTGCCAGCAGCCAAAGCTGAAAACAAGACTGCGGTGGGCAAACTCTAGATTTAATTTCAGAAAGAGTGTTTATATTTTCCCTGGGGCCACATTAATGGGAGTCCAAACCCTAAATGTTACCACCAACACATTTTAACAGACCAGTTTCCCAGTTTTTAAAGTGTGGTGTCACCTTGAGTATTTTTCTTTTAACTTTTTCCCCTTCTTCTGACTTTAAAAGAAAATCAGTAAAGCTGTATCATTTTTGGCTGAATTCAATGTCATGTTTGGGGAACACAAAGTTCTGTGTAATGCAACAAAGTTGCATTGAAAAACATTTAATCCTATATTCTATTTTTGTATCAACTATCTTAATAATTGAGCTTTTCAATGCAAAACTTCATGTTACTACAAAACACACCACCATCTGCTATGTACGTATGTGTTATAGGGTCCACATATTGATGTCCTGAATCAGCCTGATGTCAGAACATCTGTGCCGTGCCTAGGATGAACTTGTGACCAACAGGTCAGTGCCAAGAGAGACAGTAGTGATGGGGTCACTGAGAGTTCCTTAGCTCAGTTTCCTGCTCCTTCAGCTGGGCCTGTTTTGTGGCTTTAATAGGATTAAAGAAACATTTACATTGAGGCCTTAGGAGCATTTTCACACTGCTCCTTTACCCAACTCAAAGAACAGTATAAATCCAAAGGATTAAGTAAGGGATTTATGTAAAGTTGTAGTGTAAGATGAGTTGGTGCACCTGGCTTTCCTCTTTCGCCTCTGTGAATAAGGCATACTGAAGCAGTGTACTGCATGTGATACAGAATTGAGCTTGGCATTTTTTCCTGAACTTTTAAGTCTCTGTAAACTTTGAAATTATTCTTTCTAAATATTAAAATGAAATGGTAGTTTCTGATGGAGGAATATAGTATTTCAATCTATATATCTGATTAGACATTTTTCTTCAGAGGGTCTTAGGGCATTTTTCTGCCACTTTTTAATACTGAAGCATCATGCATTTAAGAGAATGTTTAATTTCCTGGAAATTATAGTACTCTGTCTTTAAAAATGGAAAGGGGAAAAAATACAATTCTCTGCCACTTACTTAAGTTCATTAAAATCCAAAGGAAGTTGTTAAATAACCAGAATCATAATTTTCAAACTCCTTGAGTAATCATTTATGCTGATGAAAGCAATTTAGTTGAAACTACATACATAACCTATTGTATGTTTTTCGCAATTGCTTTAGAGTAAAATTGCCAGAGCTTGAAATTCTTTACCTAAGTTAAAACTGTTTCATGTATCCTTTTGTGCCTCACTGTATAAATCTACAAAGACCGAGATTATGCCTGTACTCTTTAGTCAGGCAAGATTCCAGTTGAAACTGAAATCAAGTGGTGTTATTGCTGAGAAAATATTGTGCTATCAAAGCCAAAAGGGGAAAAAATAACAGGATGAATTATAATGTTCAACGGTGAGATGACTGGTTAATACACTATTTCTAAACTACTCTTGTGATTTAGATGTATCATGTTTTTAATCCAGTGTGCATCATTATAATTACTGGAAGAGGTATATCAACTTTGGATTTGGTCTGCGATCACATAATCATTCAACTGGCTCTGTGGATATGGACTGTTCACATTAATAAAGATTTGCAGTGTACACTGTGCTAATGTCACCCAGATGTATCCATTGGTGGAGCGTGGTGTTGTTTTTCACATCATTAGGTGATTAAGCAACACTTGAGGTCCAGGGGAATGCAACATCTGTCAGCCAGGGTCTCTCTATTCTGCAAGTATTTGATGAGGAAGCAGAAGAGACTTCCATATTTCTTTCTGTTGTCCATGAGAAAGGCTGTGTGTGACAGGAGGAAGTGATGCATCCTTACACACCTCCTGTCCTCTCTAACTGAGGGTCTCTTGTATTATGCCTGGTTTGTCCCTCAGGGTTTATAATTGAACAGTATTTTATACTGTACTTCTGGAAGTCTGAGAATTATAAACAGATCGTTTGTTTTGAGATTGGTTATTTTGCATTCTGTAAAACTTTCTCAAAATCTGTTTTGAGATAAGTAGAGAAAAATTTCATAGTTCTTAATTAGATGTGTGGAATTACTCATTTTTAATGTAACTCATGACTCTTGTCCATAGGCATTTTCATGACAGCTTTGGATTGACTAAGAGAAGCTAATAAAAAACCCAGAAAAAACTATGGGTCTTTGTGTATCAATGAACATGAATACCCCTATTTTAACATTGCAGTGAGAAAGTTAGACAGATCAGCTGAATTTTGGAGGTTAGACATTTAATATTATATTAGACTGAATAAGTGAATGCTTTCAGGAGGAGGACTTGGTGAAGATTTTGTCATTCCTATTAACATAAAACCTTTATTCATTTGCTGTCTTTTTCTTTCAAATTATCTATATGCTTGTAACTAAATTTGCATTCCAGTGATTTGTATTTCACTGACATGTCTTAATTCAGAATTTTTGAGTACGTATAATTAGGTATTTTAGTATCACAGCAGCAGTTAAAAAAGAGAATTTATAAGTTAGTGTAATCCACATTACTTTGTACTAGATGCAAAGTTTATTCAGGTCAATATGATCAACATGGATTAATTAAAGCTAAGCAAATCATCTGCAATTTTATTTTCTTAGTCGTAGGCCAACTTCTTGGCTTTTTTTAAGTCCCTGTCATACCATTCTCTTGGCACCAAGGAGATCCTAAAGAGTCTTAGAAAATTAATGATGGACATCCTCAGCAAAGCCATTTTGGCATGCACCTGCAAGGCTGTCAAATTGCAGGAGAAAAGAGGCAATTGTTCCACCCGGACATTATTGTGAGTTCTCAGTGCAAAGATCAGAAGTTGGGTCAAAGTCTCTTCCATCCCTAGACTTCTGTGATACCATTTAAATTACATTAGAATTGAGCCCCAAAGAGACAAGGCCAGAATACAGAAGGCCCTTTTTTCCATGTATTTCCACGATATGCAAGAACACTCTTGTGGCCTCCAGATTTGTGTTGTGAAGATCCAGAACTCACATGCATCTTAATTTAAAAAAAAAAAAATAATAATTGTCATCTGTAGAATTTATTTGTCCATGTACCAGGATATGATCAGCCTACAGTAACTGCAGGGCCACCGCAGAGTCCCGTTACTGAACAAATTTGGTTGCCTGTACAGTTTTGAGAGGCAATTACTTTTTTTTTGTTCACTGCACAAATAAAATGAGTAGATGACTTTGTGCATGAAGGTGGTTTATTCTGTTCCTAAATACCTTTTGGTGCAGCTGAGGAATATTCAGAGTTCAGTGTTTGTTTGGGGGTTTTTGTACTGCTGCTCATTTACACCCAAGTCCTTTTATGTGGTGATACTTTAACCTCAGTAGTTTTATCTGCTTGCTTTTTTTGTTGAGTTTTTAGCTGGGGAATTATTGGAAACATTTCAGAATTGGTTATATGTAGAAATTTTCAAGCTATTTTTATCTTGCAGCTTCTTTGCTCTGTTTTTCAGGTATGTCTTTTTCTTTTACTGCTTTTACCCTTCTGCTGAACTTTAATTTAAAAAAGTAAATGGGAAAGTTGGCCTTACCATATGTGTTTTGATGAATCTTTCCTATGATTATTTCCTGCAATTGGATTCCTGCAGCAAAGCCAGTG
Organism: Grus americana; assembly: GCF_028858705.1. Classification (NCBI taxonomy): domain Eukaryota; kingdom Metazoa; phylum Chordata; class Aves; order Gruiformes; family Gruidae; genus Grus; species Grus americana. The sequence continues at coordinate 82,033,130 of NC_072852.1, forward strand.
GGATCAAAATTTGAGACTTAATCAATTTGTCTATGAAGCTAGAGAAACATGTAAAGAGGTAAATTTTCTTACCTACAGCAATAGTAAGATTAGATAGATGAAGCAACACAATGTGGTTTCCTGTTTACTTTTTGTATTCAAGTCAGCATGAATCATAAAAAGTGTAAGCAGTGTTTACCCATGGGTTGGAAATTTAGCAAGATGCTTCAGTGACTTTATATAGAGAGAGATATATACAGTTAATATGGATATATGCTATTTTTCTGCTTTGGCTGCAGACTACTGACTCATATATTTGGTCAAGGGTATTTTTCCCCCCCTTTCCCCCTACCCTCACCCTGCTTAGCAACGGGTTCTTGCCTTTATTTTAATAAATGTAAAATAAGGTATTGCCAAGGTAAGAAAAAAAAACCAAACCAAAACCACAAAAAAAAAAGCTAGACAAATACCATTCTATTTGCAGTTGTACGTCCATTATGTTGTTACTTCAATCCAAAGCCTTAATAAGAATCTGCATCTGGAAAAGAAGTCTAGTAACCAAAGGAAGCTGCTTTGGGGAATATACTATACTTGTGTTGCTGAGAAGTCTTCACTGGCTGGCAGTTGCAGAAGTAATTTTGAGTTGTGTAGAGCATAATGCCTGTGGATTATTATGTTTTGCTGGTGAATTTTTCTTCCTCCTTTAGAATCTTCTGCTTATGGTGTTGTAAGTGATGACCTGCTGAGAGCCATGGGTACTCAATCTGTGTGTGTTTTGACACAAGGAGGTCTTGTCTTTGATGACATTGTTGCAGCTGCAGCTTTATGAAGTGCTTCTCCAGCAGCTGTCCTGAATTTTGCTGCAGTAGTTTGGCTTCAGATTCCAAACTGAGGTTTCCAGTAAAACATGTCAGTAAAAAGCATTAGCAGAAGCTGCAATCCTCTCAATACTGAAGAAGTCCAGTAGTAAGTGTGGTCTCAAAAATGCCTATCTGAATAGTCGAAAATTAATTTTCTGTTCCCTGAACCTTAATCACTTATTTTAATGGATATATGCTTACCACTGACTTAACAGTGAATTTATCACATAATCACTGCAGGCTGATTTTCCTTGTTGAATTTCTTCATGTGAATCCGTCAACTTTAATCTACAATGGTAATTTTAGAAAGATACCTGTATTTCGTGTGATATCATCTTTACCTATGCCTTCAAGTATATGCTGTTTCATACTGTCACATCTTATAATTAGCTTTGTTAAAATGAAAACTGCAAACATGACTGTTAAATCAAGTGTTTCTCAAGACTAAGAGGTAGGATTTTTCTCACACTACTTCAGTATGTACCAAACACTAGTGTGTTGTTAGGGGACAGTTTGCTTTACAGATAGCTAGTGGCATATAGTATCTCAATTTCACAGGAACCTTCAGGTAGTCATGATATAACTCCAATCTCCGTGATATCTAAGTAGAATAACTACAGCCTGACTCCTTATGTTATCTGTAGTTTCAGCTTTGTATAGAACAGTGTTTTTCACCTCCCAGTCTAAAACAGTGATTCTCTGTGATATGTATTATTAACTACTTGTTGTATTTTTTCTTAGAGGCAAGGAAATTGTGCTCCTGTTGAATCTCCTGTTAATGAAGAATCACATTAGATATAGTTATTTAGAAAGCACTTATGGCAATAGAATAGCAGTTAGGTAACTGTGGAGAGATTTACCCTATAGTTGCCCAGTCACACATATTATTAGGGTAGGTTTTTTAGTTTGTATCCACTGCAAACACTTCAAATGCAATGATTATTTCTATTTTACATACGCATTCCCTGATAGTGTAAAATACATTCTCACAGTAATAAAAAATATTGTTCGTATTAATGCCTTTATTTGCTGTTTGCTTTTCAGTTAGGCTTAATTAATCCAGATCTGTAGATATCATCTTAATACTGCAAGGCAATTCTGTGAGCATGACTCATGATGAGCCCATCAGATAATATTTTTTTTTATTTGGTTTGATAACAATAACAATTTATATATGTAGGAAAATTGCTATTGCTTTTAACCAAGCGTGCTTACCCTGGATTAATTTGGAACATGCATGCATACTGACAAATGAAGGAGATCTTTGGTACCAGATCTAGTACCCAACCCTACACTCAGGGCTTTTCAGGAAGCACAGTCTCACAGTCTTCAGGCACTTTCCTGGATGAATGGTAATTTGCGGTTATGAAGCTCCACAGAAGCCCTGTGTAATCTCTGCCAAGTCATTTGTAGCTATATTAACACAGCGTGTGATGGTGCCTAAGACTGACTTGGGTACTTAAAACAGTTCAAGATTAAAAAAACCTATTAAGTCCTCTGTGAGGACTCAAGATCTGACAAGCCTGGATAGAAAGCAGTCTGAGTTGCTTACAAATCCTTTATTTAGAGGCTGTTATATATCTCTAGTTCCTTCTTCATATCAGAGGAGATGATCTGATGAATTTGGCCTTCAGTTACATTGTGATTAGTCTTTGCTTTGTGCCTGTTGTGTGGGGACTGTAATGTAGCATATATCAGAAGCTATACAGACACTTGCCAGAACCAAATGCTAACCATTTATCTTTCAGAGATTTTGCAGACACTGCTGAGTTCCATGCTGGGTAGAATCAGATCTTGCTCAGGAAGACATACAGCATAGATTCACTTGCATGGCTCCATTTGTAAAACAATCATAATAGTATTCACAGAAGTGTAACAAGAGTTAAGATGCTGAGTATCAACAGGGCTAACATAAAAGTATTTTGAATAAATAGGGGATGATCAGTACCTTTGTGATTTGTGTCCATCTCAAATAATTTCTTGGGGTTTTTTTCCCACCATGTTACCGACCAGTAGAAAATAATCGTGCCCAGAGGAAGATATGAATTGGTCCTGTGTGGCGTAACACATGGGAAGTTAGGTTTATTTGAAACCAGCCCAGTCTAAGCCAGTGTTACTCAGCCTATAGTCTATAAAACATTAGAAGCAGCCTGCAAAATAATTCCCTGTTCTACTCTTTTATTAATTGAAATATATGTATTTTTCATTTAATATATAGGTACCAAATTTAATTGTTTTGTTACTTATTTTAGTAGTGGAACCTCTTTGCTTTCCTAATTTTTAAGTAGTCTAATACTCTTCAATCATTAAACAAGAGAAGGGCATAAAGTGGTGATAAAGGTATTTATTTTTTTTATTTATTTAGAAAAAGAAACAGGACATATTGACGTTGAAGGTAGTGTGTATTGGAGTAGAGGTTTCCTCGTAAGAGGGAACCAGGAATGGCAGAGTACACTTTGTTATTTAATCAGCATTTTCCATGCATCTGATATTAAGCCATAAGGAAGACACTTGTTTTCTACAAGTTCAACAAGTTTTTGCAAAAGCTTTTGTTTTGGAAACCTTTAAAAATTAATGAGATTTTGTTCCACATAATATACATGGGTGACTTTAATAGTGGGAGAGGCCCTACTGTGGTCAGAGTTTTGCCTGCATCCAAAAGTTTGCAGCTCCAGGGCCTCAATTTGTAAGATTACACAAGTGTATTTCATTGTGTAAGATATTCAGATGCTTAAGTACTGTTTGCATATATTTCTTTATGTTTGTCTTGGGTATGTCGAATCTGATTGCTAGACCAATCAGCAATTATAGTAGCAATTATGGTAACTTTCTATATTTAGTGTATGGCAATAGTCTATAAATAACTTGGGGAATCCTATGTTCCTAATCTGTTAAGTAGGTAGGTCACCCCAGAGGTTGCTCGTGTGTTTCTACACTTAAATATTCCCATTATTATTTTTGTGGGTTTAAATAATGCCCATTTTTCACCTTTTGCAGTAGTCTGAGCAGGTGCTGCTACCATTTTTAGTTCCTTTATGCACTCAATCTAGTTTCCTTGATTGAAAGCAAATTTCCTTCTCTTATTTATATGAAGGAAAGTTAGTATTTTCTTACATTCCTGTGTCCAGCTGGGAGACAGTGGAGATTCTGAGAGGGTTGACAGGGTGTTTTCCCACCACCTTCAGCAGACTAGGCAAATCTGTTTTAAAGATGTGTCCAACATATGGTATTATTTTAATGGTTTCATTGATCAAGGTCAGAGCATAAAATCCTTAAGGTTTAGAAGTTGCAGCATTATTTATTTAAGGAGAAAGAAACATTTTCACATGGCAAGATAATTTATTAAACATCACTCTTTCCTAGAGATTCAGTCTTGAACGCTGATGGCTTTCTAATGTGTAGCAGATACTGTATAAATTACAGCCATGAAGAACCTTGTTTTTATATACTTAGTAAGTGTTATCAATAGTAGAAATTCACAGGTGGACAGACAAAAATGTCCTGTCCTGGGATTAACTCTAAAATAAGCTCTGCTACACATATGCACCATATGGATCTGTTTTCCTTCTCATCCATTATAGAAATGAGAGGAAGTAGTTCATTGTTTCCTCATCCAACTCTCAGATTTGCAGGTTCCTCAAGGCAATAATTTTTTTATATGGTCTATTTAATGTGCTAGGGAATTTTTTAAAGCCTTCTGTTGAATCTGTGGGGAGAAGTTCATGTTAGTGCACTGGGAAAGCTTTCTGAGCCCATAGTTTTACTAGAAAATATAATCACGTAGCTCAACTTTTGCAGCTACAGAATTTTTCAGAATCATGTCAGGCTCACTCACTAGTGTGGGTTAGCTGTGGGGAAAAAAACCAAACAAAACCTATACATCATAAAAATTATACCAAACAAACCTCTCATCTTTGACTTTTCCTCAGAGGGACATCTACCGATCAAAGTATGAGAAGACATTTATGAGTCTGTACTTATACTGTAATGTTCTTTGCTGAACACTAGGTTTGTTAGCCAATATCCAGTGCAGTGTATGCGAAGAATCCTAACACCAAAGTGCAATAGTCCATTTCAATGCATTATTGCGCACCATGAATGGGGGTAGGAGGAGTCTGCAAAAGCTATGATTTTAATCATATAAGAAACCCCATAATTTTTCAGAAATAACTTTTCTCTAAAAATGTTTCTCTAAAAATGTTCCCTAGAGATTTAAAATGCAGTCATTTATCCACTTAGCAGTGAAGTTCAGACCATTGTTCAGGAAGACCATAACTGTATTTTATAATGCAGGCTGATGCTAAAATCATTTAAAGAAAATATTACATATTATTACAGATGTACATATAATTAGGCAAAACAGAAATACCTAAATGTGAATTCAGTTGCTGCATCAGTGGTTGACTCTAAGCAAGCAGTTGCGTTACATCTGGATTAACTGCTCCATGAGCAAACCAGTATATTTTTAACATCATATTGACTGTGTGGAATTAGTCCATGCACAGAAGAAAGAGTGCCACTGACAGAATTTTTTAGTAATTTATGTGCATGAACAAATCAAGAGTCATAATAATTTTTTCCTTATACTTAACTAAAGAATTCCCGATTCCAGTGATTTCAAAGGGACTTGAATTTTTTCCCCTAGTCCTTAATTATTAAGTACATAAATATTTAGAAAAGCAGTCTTTCATCATCAGTGCTTTTGACTGCTATTCTGTTCTCCATGGACACATCCACCTAAGTGTGGATCAAACAATACTAAGTGAATTATAGAATAAAATGAAAAATTATTCCAGAATCTTTTCATGGAAGAATGTAAGTTCACTTTATTATTAGTTTAGGCTTATATTAGTTTATTTATCACCATTCTTGAATTTATATTTACTGGTTGTTTTTTTTTTTAAAAAGTTCTTTAATTAGTAAATTCATGTAATACAAAACCATACAGAAAAATAAGAAATAGAAATCCGTTATAGTTAGTTTGCAAACAGCGAATAGACAAAGCTTTGGTATATTTATCAATAATGAAAATATATAGAGAAATGAAGACTAAAAAAAAAAGAGGATAAACTTCGACAAATATTGCAACTTAATCTTGATTGCTTTTACCTACAATGTTAAAATGTCCCCTTTCTACTGAATGTTACTTAGAATGGGGACAAGAAATATGTAGGATTGCTCATACTACTAGTCCTTTGGAAAAAAAGTAATGATGCCATGATGATATCTATAAATAATTACTTGTGGCTAATCAATATTCAACTTGAAAGTATTGCCTTGGCAATGAATCCTATTCAGCAGCTAACAAGCAGCTACTTGTAAACACGAAATACATGGCCTTTATATCAGCCTCATTAATCTAGACCTGCCAAACTCAATCATCAGAACACATTCTCTTACGCATCAATCTGTGTGTTTTCAGTTCCCCAAAACATTCACTTTGCATTTGAAATTTCCTGTCTTTGCATGAACATGATTTTCTTTGAGTGACAAGGATACTTTTCAGGATTTGAAGTCTTCCCCCCACTTGACCCCTCCTCCTTTATGGATGAATATAAACATATATATCTGTGTCCTAGAATGTTTTCTTGATGTACTTCTTTGCATGAGTTTCATAAGGAATCAGGTGGACTCAGAAGCTGATTTCTGATTTTACCATATTTATGGAAAACTGCTCTGCTTCATTAAATTATAATGGCATGATTATTTTTTATTTAATTTACGGTGTACATATGTGTGATCAACTATGAAAAATATCAGTAATAAAAGTAAAATTAAAAACTTTTTACTCAACATCTTTGTTCTTTTTTAATCTCTGGTCATTATATTTGTTGAATCTCATGATAAAAAGACGATTACAACTTTTACTCATGTTAGTATTACAGAGCCAGAATAGTGAGTTGAACTGCATTTAATCATCAGATTATCATTTGAAGTACAGGTAAATTGTTCAATACAGATTTGTATAAATGCAGGTACCATTTTCTACAGTTACAAATATATTTGGTGTTGGAAAATGGTATTGTCTGAGAAATAGTTTTGAAAAATACATTTTTAAACATCTTAATGTTTATACCAAAGGGAAAATTGAAGATCCGTATGTAACATTAATTTTGCTTTGTTCACTTTTCTGAGTGAACTTCAGGCCACAGTGAGAGTAATAACGAAACATCTCTTTACTATGGTGAGATCAGAATTTCATCCTTAAATCTTCAGTGCTAAACCTAAAATTATATTTTCCATAAGATATTTTATTAGTTACTAGTAATGGATAGTATAATTCTGACATACAGTAGTTATTTATAGAGTTCTGACTGGGTTTCTCTTCTAGCAATTTGAAATATTTAATGGGCTGGAGAATATTCAGTAGAGGAAGGTAAGCACATATGCCATGAAAATATATCTATTTGCAGGTAGATCTTACAAGGGGAAAATATGGAGGATGTGCATGCTCAGTTATTTGTGTAAGAAACTATTTTCTACTTTAGGCATCAGCCATGTAGACTTTCATTCCATTTTACAGAAAATTTGAGCTGTGTGATAAAAGCTAAGAAAACGTAGAGCTAAGAATAATTATTAACTTTGGTTTGAACTATGGGTTCATGGAGTGATACAGAGAAAGATGGATTGACCTAAAAAGTAAAATAGAGCAGCCTGGGATGAAAGCAGTCACCTGGTGGCAGTATTCTGCACAGTTATGTGTGAGCCTTTCTTTTTATTTCCCAAGTCAAATTCTTGCATCTAGTGATAGGAGTTCTGCTGAGGCCTGTGCCTCCCTTCAGGGCATGCCTTGTGTGGCTCAAAGGCACGTCATTCTGGGTGGTCTAGGTATACGACTGAGGCGGGACCCCACAGGGAGTCTCATCCAGTCATCTTTGGCCAGAAGGATGGTGGAATCACACTTAGACCTCAAAAGTGGACTGAAGGTTTAAACAGAAGGGGAAAAAACAGCAGTGAATGTGTTAGAATGTCCTGCGAGAATCCATTCATTTTTGGAAAATTAATGTCTGTCAATGATTGTGGGAATTTCAGGAGTGGTATAGGCCCTATGGAGTTCAGGAACTGCTTTTCCAAATCTTACATAGCCAGTTTCTCAGTAGGCTCCATACGAGTACATAGAGAGACAACCGCTGGTTCTTAAAAAAAAAAAATCATCTGTACAGAGTTAAAAAGATATTGTTGAGTAACTTAAAATAATGAACTTCAGGAACATTAAAACGTTAAGCTAATTAAAGCTGTGCCAGTAGGGTACAATGTACAGAATTGGGAACTTTGAACTAGGTATATTTCATGTGGTGGAAGAGAAGCATTGTTTAGTAATAACAACAGTGATGGTGTGATGTAGAAAATGTAGATCTGGACCAACACAGTGTATTTTTTAGTATCTATAGAATTAGAATAGTTGGGTTGGTTTGGTTGTGTGAATGCTCCATCCCTAATACATTATTCATACTGATTACATTTGCATATGAGTCATATTCAGTTTGAATTTGCCAGATGTCCATTTATGTTTGTTTAAATAATGAGATCATTCCATGAAGTGAACAGGACCTAAAAATATAGAGGGAAGACTGTTTAGAAAAACAAGATTTAAAATGCCTTACTTACATATTTTCACATCTCATGGTATATTATGCAAAAAGAAGCACAGCAATGTTAAGGCATGTTCAAAAAAATGTGTCCATTGCTAATACTTAATTAAACAATATATTATATAGCAAAGCTTCGCTGGATTTGTTTCTATTTCCCAGTCAATTTCTCCATTAATGGGAATGTTCTCCTTCTGAATACATTCAAATATACCATTTTCAAAGCCAGCATCATTTTGCTGCTTCTCGCTTTGTGTTATGCGAAGTCTTTTCAGAGTGTTTTGTCATTTACTGTAGCATGGAAGAATTTCTAAATGTACTGCTCAAGGCAAAGCTTATACATAAACTGAGCAGACAAAGGGCAACTGAATTCTGAATTTTTATGTTATTGAATTTACATAAACTTTTAACAAGCAATAAACTTTTCTTACGCACAAAGGGAGACTACTAACTAACCACGTGAGTTCAACAAAGACTCCTCAAATGTGCACTTAATTCATTTGAGACTTTTAAAATATTTCTCAAGCTTGAAGAAATTCTTTTTTCTTCATATTGCAGCCAATCATTACACACATTAAACATTTATATTAGTACTTGGTGAAATAAATGTAACCGTATACAATTTGAGATTGCTACCTTGGTAAAGAAAGTTAATAACAGCATATCGGAACACACATCTGGTGAGCTACTTTGATCTCTTTAAAGCAGAATCTACAAGGAGAGACTGCAAGAAAAGAAAATGGAGAGTTTAGCCAAAGTTCTTGGTCAGAGCTCAGTAAAGAGCTATCTAGGAGTATAGATGATATAATATGCAATAAAAGGAAACCATTGAAAATCAGTTTCACGCTAAGCTCCTTCGACTGATACATCTACCAGAAGCAACAGAATTTGATGACATAATATGTTTCGAGAAAGAGGTTTCTCATGTTCTTTCTTAAGACGTAACAGATGATATTATGTGAATTGCACTATATCTGCCCATTCCCTAGAGAAATATGGGTCACAAGCACAAAAACATCTGCAAGCTTGCCTGTGCAAAATATTCTTTGTATTTTGGACCAGAGAAGAGGAAGGAGGCAAGATATTTTTCAAATGCACCATCACAACAGTGTGTATATGTTGTTCATTTGTTCCAGACTGTCCTTTCTAGATACAGTTTCTTGAGAGCTTAGTTTGCCATTTCTAAGTCTTTCATTTTCTTGTCAGTAGCAGCTGTTACTTAAGTATATCAAGAGCAGACTTTTCTGAAATTTATTTGAACTAGATCTGCTTTAAAATCTGTTGTAAATCAGTGAGCTAGGTTCACATCAGGCTATGTGTGGAGCACTAATGTCTGCTTTTGTTAAGAGATGCAAAAATTTGCACAACAGCTGGAAATTTGCAGAAGTAGATGTACAAGCAGACATATTGCCAAAGGAGAGTTTTATGATTGTGTGACTTCTAGAAAATATGTGTGTGTTCTGCTTGTGACTAGATTTGACACATTCATCTCTGTTGAAACAAAATGCCAAAATATTCAAAGTGCCTGATTTTGCATGTTAGAGGAACTTAAAGAGCAGCAAAGCACAGGGTCATAAGAATGTGTCTCTTTGCGTATTCAATCACAGCACTGCAGCTATACCCTGAGTGCGTTTTCAAAGTGAAGTGGGAAGGTATTGCTAACTTCACCTTGTATTCTGTATTAATATTTTTTAAAAAGTATACCTGTTATAAACTAAAATGTTGATTCAAGTGACTCTTAAAGCAACTAACTGGACTGATGAATGATGAGCATGTATGTGCAGGGAGATACCATAGGATCAGAGTTTTTGTTGAAAACGATAATTAAAGCTGTGAGTGCTTAGATACATGAGGCACAATGTATTTTTGGAAGAAATATGGCCATTTGCAGATGATTGCCACCAGTCTGCTAGGGCCACTTGGCCTCACATTAGCATTTTGCTGGTGTTACAGAGTTTGAGACATTGCTTATGGACTTGTGCACAACAGTTTGACAGAACTGCGGAGATGGACTTCTTCCAAATTCCCTAACTTCCTTTCTTTTGAGTGGCATAACTTTTATGTCCTATTAGCCTTGTACCACTACCTTTCATTCTCACCCTATGTCATTGTTATATATGTATTTAATTGCATTTGTGGCTGATTAAAGGATAGTCAAGTTGAAAACATCTCTCAATTATTATATTATTTGTTTGACATTTGAACTTTAAAATTCTAATGAAGGGAATTCTGCAGTGCATTTTACTTATTAATGTTATGATACTAAGAAAGTTCAAATACCTTTCAATAAACTGTATTTTTGTGTCATTTATATGACATAACCTACCAAGTCTTGTTACTGCGTTCTTAGCATTTTTGATGGGGAAAAAAGGACCATTGTCTTTACTGCAAGTAAGTATATAGTTCACATTGTTTGACAGTAGGGGACTCCAATAAAATGTTGGAATAAACAAAGTAGGCAGAAAATGCTACCACTTTTCCTCTGGGACCTGTTTAAACATACTGCCATATAAATTAAAAGTAGACTTTGAATTTTTGAATATGCAGTTGCGTGTAGTGTCCATTCTAAAGCAGAACAGCTGCAATTTTAAAATATGCTGTGGAGTTTTATCTAGTGTGGCAGTTAGGCTGTTTAGCTTTTTCAAATTTCATGTGTAGAATTTGACAGCTGTTGGAAATTTACTTTTAGCCTTATGTACATTTTGTTTTGAAGAAACTCAAATACTTCATTAAAAAGTTGTTGCTAAATTGCACGCATAGAAGTTATTTAGGTTCTTTTGTTGTTGTTGCATTTGGTTGTTGAATTTTTGCTCACAAACCCTGGCCTTTATTTCCAGGTTTTCTTAAAGTTGATCTTATTTTTTTTTAATATTTTTTTTATTATTATTTCAACAGCTTGATCAAGTTGTCCGTCAGAGAAATCTGCATAGTTTGGAGCTTTTCCTCTCATGCGCACAGAAACAGTTAAGCGTTTTATTAAAGGAAGAGCCAACCACTACAGAGGAAAACAGAGACTGATATTCTCAGTACCACTGATACAGTGTGATTCGTGAAGCTGCAAATGTCAGTCCAGCAAATGACAAATATATTCTAATCTTTTAGGATTGTATCATTGATTCAAGATTAATCTGAAACTACGCTTGACAGAAGTATTTGTGGACGATGTTCTTTTATGTATTTATTTTACTGCTATTAGCAGATTGCAAATATGGGAGGGGAAAAAATCCCGGATTTATTTATGAGTTTTCTTTCATTATATTTTCTAGTAGCCCGTATTGAAGTTCTAGATAACTGCAGCAATGATGAGAACATTTCCCTGTTATGTGTTTTCAATTTGGCATCATATGTTGATGTAATTTATCAATATTCTTGATACTTTAAAAAATTGAGAAAAACATTTAACTGAATAACAGATACAAATCCATCTCTATCTCCAAAGTATATGCCCAAGTGAGTGCGTTGCCTCAGGTATGAGCCTGAGGAGCTTATTATTTCGTACTACTTTTGGTGTATAATAGAAGAATCAGTACAGAAACGTGAGTGCTGAGAGGCATTTCTTTAGTCATTTATAAACAATTCCAACTCTAGTAATAGAAAAGTTTAAAAACTAAACAGTGCATCTTTTTGGAGTAGTTATTGCTATAACCGATGTATAGTATGTATTTTATTTCTATTTTACAAAGCTAGTTTGATTCCAAAAGTCGTTTTCTCATGAAAGTACGATTAATGTGACTGACCTCAGTTTCAGGAAGAAGATGTATGTAATTATGTGGAGACTGATACTGCACTGCCTCAGTGGAATTTCTGACAGAATAAGGACTGCAGCTTGCTGACCTCAGATGCCCTTTCTAAACCCATTGAAGGAAGTAGAAAAACTCCACTGACATTATTGGACTTCGAATCAAGTTGTAGGTCTTTCTAGTCTTGCTAATTGCAGCATGGAGGGGGATTTCTGTGCCTACACTCTATTGACTGTACATATGAGGCCTTAGTTAGAAGAGTTCTGAATGAAATAAGGGAAAATAAATGTTCATGCTTAGGAATGTAAATAAACTGAGAATGATATTTCTTACGGTGAGCTTGTTATTCAATGGGGGACTTACGGGCATTTTTTAGTGTGGTTCATATTCAGTGGTGTTTGGGGGTTTTTGTTTAGCTAGATTTTTTTGCATCAGTAGTCACTTTTCATAAATTGCTTTCTTATAGCAATAAGGAAACACAAAATAGTTGCATATGGTTTTGGCAGTACAAAATATGTATTGCAGCGAGTTTAGGTTTTTATTTAAATCTTTTTCTGTGCTTCATTTTTGTAATGAAAACCAAAGGTTTTGTCTTCTGTATGCAGAGGTTCACTGAAGAAGTAAATAATGCTGGTTTTAGTAGATGATGACCTCACCCTACAAATGGATGAAAATGCAGTCATCTTTTTGATATTTCTTGATTGACTGATCAGTTTCCATTTCTTCTGGCAGACAAAAAAATACTTCAGTGTTAATGAGTCACCTGCTTATATATCGTTCCTAAGCTAGTGAAATTCTTGTCTTTGTCAACTGCATCAAAGGTGACACAGATGTCCACATGGGTTTTTCTGGAAAGTAGAGACAGCGTAAAATGAAATTGATTGTCTAGTGCTGTTTCACAATCTATGTTTAATTGTGGAACTGTGGTATGGGCAGATTCCTAGATGAACTTCGACATTCTTGTTTTTACTTCTAGGCCTGTACATGGAATAGTATTCCTTTTTACTAAAGACCTCAAAATGTTCCCCATCAAAGCCAGAGCATTAGCAGTATATCAGCATTCTCCTACTGAAGAGTTCTGTATTCTGACTTGCAACAATATGTAAAAGCACTTGTTGGAGAAGCTTATGATTGGAGTCACTAAGATTTCACTGACAGCTATGGTGTACTTTTCCCATTAGAACATCATGTGTTGTTTAATCTCAGCTCTTGAATATGGTGATTGTCACAGAGAACTGTAGGTACTTTCTTCTTGCCTTTGACAGTTTTAGTCCTTTAATCTTTCCTTCTACCTTGCAAGCAAACCTGCAGAATTAGACCACAGACATACTAGATCAGATTTGGAGCTTGGATTACATTCAAAACTCCAAGTCTCAGAGAAGAAATTTAGTATGCGAGCTTTAGAGTATGCAATAACCTCCATCTTCTCCACATTGCATCCAAAGCTTTAAAGCTTAGTTTTATTTTGCATTATTTCTACCTAGCCATAGGAGAATATAGTTTGTGGAAATCTGGGAGAAGGGAAGGCAGGGAGAAGTTTGCAAAACCCAGTCTAGCTCCTAGAAAGTGACATCACAATTTTATTCTATTTTTTTTATTCCTACATACAGACTAAAGAATGACATAGAAAAGAAAATAATATGTTCAAGGCCTACAGGGTAGAACTTTGTCTGCCTCTGAGGCCTGGCTGCTAGTATAACAATTTTGGCAAGACTGATATGTAATGGGAGGAATAAGAAGCCCCAGAACTAATCCTTAGAATGAAAATGCAGGAACTAAAGTGTTCAAGCTAGTGAGTCTGCAGTCTGGAATGTCACTAAAGCTCATATAATATACATGTTATATATGATTATATACTTAATATTGGAAACAAACCATAAATCTTGTTATGTAAAAATGTGTTTTAAACAATCAGTTGTGTGTAGTAAAAGTTAGCTAAAAGACAGGGTAACAGTAGATCCAGTGTATATAATGGTGTCTTTCAGTGGTGTCAGTCAGGCCCATTCTATTTTAACACTTCTACTTGATGGTCTAGAACAGAGGAGATCAGAACAGTGGGGTTTGTAACTAATAGTTTACTAAGTTAATACTGAATATTGTGGTATCAGACAGTCCTACACATTTGTGTTACATTTGTGTATGTTTCTGTTGGCTCCCTATCTACTTCCATTACAGAATTCTAGATTAGCTCTGAGACTATGTGTGTACAAGTCATTAACAAAGCAGAAGCCGTTTGCCACGCACTTTTTTTACAGTGTCTATAGTTAAGGTGTGGGAACATTTGAATTTTTGCCTTGCTCTAAGTGTGACAAATGACACTTGAATTCCTGGAAGTGTTGAATTCCTTCACTCCATCATAAGAAGGCAGAACAAAGAAAAAGCAATAGTCGTTCCAGAGGCTGAGATTGCATTAGTGTTTTGAGATTTTTGTGCATCTTTACGTTGGCATCTGGTCAAAATGTATTTTCTATGTCCACGTATCTGAGCTGACAGATTTTTCCCCACCCTTTGGATGGAGGGAATACGTGATAAGATTTCATCTTGTTTCCTAGCCACCGACAAAAATTCTTTACCAAGGGGACAGATATAATTTACACTCACTTTCAGATCATATACAGCATCGGTGCAGTTATCAATTGGACTTAGCACAAATGTAAAATGAGCTGGATTAGGGCATACCCAGTCTAACTTCCAGCTAGTTAGCTTTCTTGATGCCGGCCGGGTAGGTGTGAAAGCATAGAGCACGGCATGGTCTAACTAGCCATTCACATCTTCCTGCTTCCCCAGACACGTTGCAGCCCACACTGAGCCTACCTGAAATACATGGTTTCCTTTATTTCGTTTAGGTACTGTAAACTCTGTTGCAGGAGTGACTAACTTGTGGATGAGATTGTCTTAAAATTTTTTATATGGCCATTCTGAATACCATATAGAAAGATTTTGTAACATCTATGGCATTCCTTTTTCATCAATGGTGCCAGAGAAACATTGGTCTGGAAAACACAGGTATAATTTGGGCCTTCAATTCATTTGAATGGGCTTGCAGCAACTGATGAAACAGTTGTCTTTTCTGTGATCCGTCCAAGAATATTATTCTCCTAAGGCTTCAAGAATCGATGGCTTATCTGCTAGCATAGCTTAAGCACAGCTTGCTTTTTTAATTTTTAAGCCTACATAAAACTAATAATACTGCTGCTGAATTAGGGTCACATTTGAACAGTTGAACATCGTGGGGAAACCATCTCAGTTGCACTCTCTTTGGCTCAAGTTTTGTATATGCCTTTGAAAGCACATGCTTCGTTAGCTGAAGGGAAGCACTGAGGTGTGTAGACTTCTCATCGTAGACATTACCTAAGCAGTTCACTTGCCATGGTGATGTAGTAGCTAAAAATGCCCTCATCAAGCTCCCTTGTACGTGGAGCAAAAGGTCAGTCTTGCTTTATGCTGCTTGCCACAGATACACATTTGCCACACGACACATGGTAGGTTTTGGTGTTTACATGTCTGAGGAAGCATCGCTAGCATTACATTAGAAAAACCTGTAGTAATATCCTGAAAGCAGTGAGAGTCAGCTGTAGGTGTTGGTGACAGCACAATATTTAGCAAGACGAAATAAAGATGGTTAATTTTTTTTATTGTATAGTCTGTATTTTAAACTTGTCACCTTTCAGTGATCCAGTATTCCTGTGATGATGATGATGATGATAACTATTATCCTATGATAATAAAAATAACAACAATAATTTCCTGTGACAGATGTGCTATCAGTTATTCATCCACGTCTTACATGCTGTGTAATTGTAACAATTTTAATATGCGTCAGAGATTCACATTTGTTTATTGCCTGCAACTCCTCACATTTCAGACTTACAAACCCAGCATTTTTTAGATGCTTTCCATTGTCCAGCATGAATAATACAAGACACAAAGAAAGTATTCTTGAATAAACACTCAGACTATTCTACTTTTTTCAGATGGCATTTTTAAACAGTTTGACAGCGAACATTAGTTTAAAAAAAAAGAGGTGTTTATCAATGCACGTATCCTAAGAATACAAATATCAACAAAATGCCACAAATTCTTTTCTTTTCTCTTTTCTTTTCTCTTTTCTTTTCTCTTTTCTTTTCTCTTTTCTCTTTTCTCTTTTCTCTTTTCTCTTTTCTCTTTTCTCTTTTCTCTTTTCTCTTTTCTCTTTTCTCTTTTCTCTTTTCTCTTTTCTCTTTTCTCTTTTCTCTTTTCTCTTTTCTCTTTTCTCTTTTCTCTTTTCTCTTTTCTCTTTTCTCTTCTCTCTTCTCTCCTCTCTCCTCTCTCCTCTCTCCTCTCTCCTCTCTCCTCTCTCCTCTCTCCTCTCTCCTCTCTCCTCTCTCCTCTCTCCTCTCTCCTCTCTCCTCTCTCCTCTCTCCTCTCTCCTCTCTCCTCTCTCCTCTCTCCTCTCTCCTCTCTCCTCTCTCCTCTCTCCTCTCTCCTCTCTCCTCTCTTCTCTCTTCTCTCTATTCTCATTCCTCTCTCCTCTCTCCTCTCTTCTCTCTTCTCTCTCTTCTCTCTCCTCTCTCCTCTCTCCTCTCTCCTCTCTCCTCTCTCCTCTCTTCTCTCTCCTCTCTTCTCTTCTCTCTTCTCTTCTCTCTTCTCTTCTCTCTTCTCTTCTCTCTTCTCTTCTCTCTCTCCTCTCTCCTCTCTCTCTCCTCTCCTCTCCTCTCTCCTCTCTCCTCTCTTCTCTCTCCTCTCTTCTCTCTCCTCTCTTCTCTTCTCTCTTCTCTTCTCTCTTCTCTTCTCTCTTCTCTTCTCTCTTCTATTCTCTCTTCTCTTCTCTCTTCTCTTATCTCTTCTCTCTTCTCTTCTCTCTTCTCTTCTCTCTTCTCTCTTCTCTCTTCTCTCTTCTCTTCTCTCTTCTCTTCTCTCTTCTCTTTTCTCTTCTCTTTTCTCTTCTCTTTTCTCTTCTCTTCTCTTTTTTCTCTCTCCTCTCTCCTCTCTCTCCTCTCTCTCCTCTCTCTCCTCTCTCTCCTCTCTCTCCTCTCTCTCCTCTCTCTCCTCTCTCTCCTCTCTCTCCTCTCTCTCCTCTCTCTCCTCTCTCTCCTCTCTCTCCTCTCCTCTCCTCTCTCTCCTCTCTCTCCTCTCCTCTCCTCTCCTCTCCTCTCCTCTCCTCTCCTCTCCTCTCCTCTCCTCTCCTCTCCTCTCCTCTCCTCTCCTCTCTCTCCTCTCCTCTCCTCTCCTCCTCTCCTCCTCCTCTCCTCTCCTCCTCTCCTCTCCTCCTCTCCTCTCCTCCTCTCCTCTCCTCCTCTCCTCTCCTCCTCTCCTCTCCTCCTCTCCTCTCCTCCTCTCCTCTCCTCCTCTCCTCCCCTCCTCTCCTCCCCTCCTCTCCTCCCCTCCTCTCCTCCCCTCCTCTCCTCCCCTCCTCTCCTCCCCTCCTCTCCTCCCCTCCTCTCCTCCCCTCCTCTCCTCCCCTCCTCTCCTCCCCTCCTCTCCTCCCCTCCTCTCCTCCCCTCCTCTCCTCCTCTCCTCTCCTCCTCTCCTCTCCTCTCCTCCTCTCCTCTCCTCTCCTCCTCTCCTCTCCTCTCTCCTCTCCTCTCTCTCCTCTCCTCTCTCTCCTCTCCTCTCTCTCCTCTCCTCTCCTCTCCTCTCCTCCTCTCTCTCCTCTCCTCTCCTCTCCTCTCCTCTCCTCTCCTCTCCTCTCCTCCTCTCCTCTCCTCTCCTCTCCTCTCCTCTCCTCTCCTCTCCTCTCCTCTCCTCTCCTCTCCTCTCCTCTCCTCTCCTCTCCTCTTCTCTTCCCTTCTCTTCCCTTCTCTTCCCTTCTCTTCCCTTCTCTTCCCTTCTCTTCCCTTCTCTTCCCTTCTCTTCCCTTCTCTTCCCCTCTCTTCCCCTCTCTTCCCCTCTCTTCCCCTCTCTTCCCCTCTCTTCCCCTCTCTTCCCCTCTCTTCCCCTCTCTTCCCCTCTCTTCCCCTCTCTTCCCCTCTCTTCCCCTCTCTTCCCCTCTCTTCCCCTCTCTTCCCCTCTCTTCCCCTCTCTTCCCCTCTCTTCCCCTCTCTTCCCCTCTCTTCCCCTCTCTTCCCCTCCTTTTCTCTTTCTCTCTCCTTTTCTCTTTCTCTCTCCTTTCTCCCTTTTAGCCAAGAGAGAGACAGAATTGGTTTTGCTGAGCAAACTTTGAAGGATGTTTCAGTTCTTGTACTACTACCAAATTAGGGCATCAGTTAAGATTTCACATCAATCTTGCTACATAAATTTTGTGAAAGATAGCTGGTCATGATGATACAAGGCCAGTCTCTATTTTTGTGGCAATAATTTTAAAAATTCCATTAATTAAACATCCTGCTCTTTTATTATGACCACAGATTACATATTTAGGGAGTGATTGCAAAGCTCTGTCTCCCAGGAAGTTGGCAGGAATTCTTCTGTTGGTTATTTCCAACTCAAAATTTCATCCTTCCTCACTTTTTTTTGCAATTGCAACTACAATGAAAATAACACACAGCTTTGTCTTTATATGGTGCTAGAAATGTACCCAAGAAGTTATTTCAAGAGAAGATTTCATGATCAGTTCTTTGAAGAAAATGTCAGCATTTGTTCTGGTCATGGTATAGTGGGGAAGGGGGATAAGCTGTTGGCTGAGATCTTGGTGAGGGGATACGTGTGTGTCATTATTACTACTACTGCTAAGAAGAATGTATTTTCATACTCTTGTTGAAATAAATTGCTTCTCCCTTGGTACATTAGAAGTAATAGCAACTCTGTAGTATTCCCTACTGAAATGCCTAGAAAACATCATTCAATTTTATTAGTAAAATCACTATCACAAAGATATAAATCAGTCCATTTTAGTATCAAGCTTGACAGTAGTGGAAACATGCAGGTAAATGTAAAGTGATGCTATTTGTTATATATCCTTTTGATTACTTGTTTTACTTGACAAAGAAAATGAGGTCAAATGGGGTCTATCGCCTCTAAATTCAACTGCCTGATGAAGTTTACTTCAAGCTGGATAGTAGTTTGATGAAAAGCTGGATGAATCTTACTTTATCAGGGTTAACGAGTTATACAAATGAGAACATCTTGCTTTTTTTATGGATTATTCTTAGAATGAGTCAAATCTGTCCTAAAGTGTCGGTGGACAAGGATTTCAGCAGTTGCCTGAACATAACAGAACTGCATTTGGTCTGTCTGAAACAACATTGACGTGGAAAAGCATGATTATTTCAGAAAACAGTCCATATACATTTTTCTAACTCTTGGTTCTTTAAGATTTTTTTATGTGTTTTTCACATGTTCCTTGCCCTGGGGCAAAAGGAGCAGCGTTCTCATAAATGTTTATGAGCATGATGGTGAAACAAAAGGAGGAGTTGTAGGGTAGGTGGAATTTATTTTCTCTGTACTCTTTTGGTAGTGAGGGCAAGGATAGTTGAAAGAACAGAAGTTCTGTAGATGCAGAAAAACCAAAATGATAGTATTGTTGTTTCTGAATTGAGAGGGACTTGGTGAGGAAGAAGAGACAAAGAGGTATTCTTTTATAATGTGAACTTTGTGGTATATTAAGAGAAAGAAAAGATGTGATTTCACAGAATAGAGAGGGATGACAACTTCAAATGAAAAGTGCAGACAGGAGGTTCTGGATCCTTTAGAAAGTACTCATCTGAACCTACAAACTTCTTGGATGTAAACAGCAAAATGAGTCAAGGAAAAAGGTGAAGATTCACGTATTTCCTGTGCAATTTAAAGAGTAATTGGTTTCAGGATTCAGAACTTCTCAAGCTTAACATTGTCAGGACCTAGACAATTTAAGCAGAAGGTCTCATCTCTCAGAAGATAGTACTACATGAGAATCTGTACTTCAAAACAACATCCCAAACCATAAAATAAAATTAAAATAAAACAAAAGTTTATGCTTTGTAAAGCTTAAAAACATTGCAAAGTGGACATGTTGAGACCCAAATATATTAGTCTGGCAAATATGAACAGAGATTCCTCAGCATCCTGGACAGAACTGGACACAATGTTTTGGGAGCTTCTCTGGAGGAATGGTGCTCACTGGGGATACTACTGTATCAGGATGATGAAGATATTCTTGATTGATTGTTACACTAATATTAAAAACAAAGTTATATACACAGTGGAGAAGTCTTTAAATGTCTGCCAAATAAAATGGACAGGGATCCAGATGTTGTGTTCAAAGATAATATATCATCTGTTCATCTAATCAGGAACAAGAAATGTGTTTAGGTCTGGAAGAAATAATTTTTCATTTGCAGACACTGGAATAAAAATTCCTATAAGCTCAAGACAGCAGTGGAGAAGGTCTACAAAAGACTGATAGTTACTCAGTTCATGAATGAAAAGACTACTCAAAAGTATACAAATAAATACAGGCAGGATCAGCATCAAATTGCACTCAATTTGATTATATCACTATGTTATATATCATAGTCATAATGTGTATGCACAGTTTTAAAGATAATTTTTCTTCAACAAATTCTTCAAAGAAAAAGTGAGTTGAAGGAGGGCAGGAAGAGGTCGTCCTCCACTGTATTTAAGAAGGATCCGAATGGATGGTTGATTGGTTTATTGTACGTTTGGGCCAAATGTTGATACCTATTCTGATGCATAAGCATCCGGAAGCACATGCTGGTTTTCACAGAGCAATCGTATAGCACAATTGTCTGTACCAATTAGGTGTTTCAATCATTTTTTTTTCCTGTTGGTTAAGCTTCAATAAATCAAGCCGGTAAGTGGATTAAAGTCTTTTATGTGCCTTGTATACTGTTGGTGTCACGAATAATTTAATTAAGGCTGCCTCCAGGACAAAGCTCAGAAAAATCAATTAACAACTCTAAAAAAGGTTTTCTACATTATAGTGAGAGTTGATTCACACTTTCTAGAGTTTCTGTTGTTGAGCTCAGTGAAATGGATACTGTTTTCCTTTAAAGACGACAAAACTGGGATGCCAAATTTGCTTGGTTCTATTAATTAAGAAAGCCTGTTGATCAGTAACGTTTTTTATAGCGCTCTTAAAAATGCGTATTATTATGAAAGAGTCCAGAAATCAACCAGAACAGATGTAATCTTCACTGACTCGCAAGTCAGAGCTTGTCCTGCTGTTAATCGACAAGGCCAGGATTTTGCTTATTGTTTCTAGCTAATGCCTTGCCTTCTTGACAATGGAGCTTTGAGGGAAAATCGGCTATACCACCCTCAAAAAGGAGTCTGACAAGGAAAGAAAGAAACACTGAAAAGCATTCCAGCCTGGAGTCTAGCTGGGAACATGGTGCTTCCATCTCCAAAGACGTCATTCTGCCAATTTCTCTCACCAAATCTATCAGCCTACTCAAAATTTGCAGGCAGAATTCCCCCACTTACATAGATTATAATGTGTTCTGAATCTTGGAGGGAAATGTTTTATCACACTTGGGCAGTGACAATACATCTTGTACTCAGCAGTGGGTCCTGACACTGCTGTGCTACTGTACTGGTCTTTTAATGTTGAATTTTACATAGCTGCCTGCTGTGCATTGTATTAACGACATTTCAGATTATTTTTTTTTTCACTGAAAAAAACCTGACTGTATGAAAAGATCTTGAATTTTATTTTCAGTTTCATTAGTGAAAGCTGCCACTATGTCTTTGCATAGAGGAGGAGATTGCTAGTACAGGAAGGCTTTCAGCATTCTTTTAACAAAAGGCACTGCACGTATCTTACTGTGTGTCTTTAAGCAAGAGTCCAGTGCCCTTAGCACTTAAAAATTGGCTGATGTGACAGAATTACTCAGAAGACTGGTTTTCATCCTCCTCAATTTAGGGATTTGGTTTATTTCAAAGGCAATTTGATTACCTCTAAAGCATGTGAAACAAATACCTGTTGAAAAGGTACAATAACACAACCACTGCAAGGTTCACACAGAGGAGATAGTGAAGTAGTCTCATTCCTTTCTCTGTGGAAGTCCTGAGGATCAGTTTTAGCCTGATCTGCCAGAGTAAGCAAAACAAGGACCTTTGCTCACCCTTGTATAGGCAGATACAATGCAATCTCTATATAACCCAGTTCACCCTTCATGCTTTCCCATGCCGTATTGTCCCAGACTCCTGCAAACAGGGAGCAGGATGCTAACAAGGTACTCATGTCTACCTGCAAATGAGCTAAATATTAGTTGTTGTCATTACTACCAAGCTTTGGTCATGTTTTTCTAGCATGTATCAGCATATCTGGCAGAAATGGCATCGCATATCATGCAGCTTTAGGTTCAGCTTTGGTAAAGAGGTGATGTATGCAATTCTTTTGACACTTTTGAGGAATTGACTACTTGCTACCCGTGTTTTTGCTTGTCATTAAATGGCCAGTAAACTAGTGCCCCAATATGTACATGCTTGACAACGCTATAAAATCCTAAATAGTCAAATATTATCATCAAATATTCTGAGATTTTTGAAAGTCATAGTGTGTTTTTTAGTCATTTTAATGTCATGGTTTAGCCCCAGCTGGCAGCTAAGCACCACGCAACACTCACTCACTTCCCCCCCCCACCCCCCTCCAGTGGGATGGGGAGGAGGACGGGAAGAAAAAGGCAAAACCTCATGGATTGGTATAAGGACAGTTTACTGGGATAGCAAAGGGAGAGAGAAAGAAAAAAAAAAGTACTTAGCAGAATATACAAAACTGGTGACACAGTGCAGTTTCTCACCCAACAACCATACAACCCTGACCGCACGCTCAGACCCTTCCCGAAACCCCACCACCCCCAAGCCACGCACCCTGGAGCTGTGTTGCCCCTCCCCACCTAGCCCCCTTTTTATACTGAGCATGATGTCACATGGAATGCAATAACCCCTTGGCTAGTTTGGGTCACCTGTCCTGTCTGTGTCCCCTCCCAACTCCTTGTGCGCCCCCAGCCATCCCGTTGGCAGGGTGGTGTAAAGAGCAGAAAAGGCCTTGGCTCTGTGTGAGCACTGCTCAACACCAACAGGTCCATATAACAAATACGTCTCCATATTATCAACACTGCTTCCAACACAAATCCAAAACATAGCCCCATACCAGCTACTGTGAAGAAAATGAACGCTCTCAGCTGAAACCAGGACAAATAATAAATAATTGTGCTCTTTTAGTGTGCCTTACAGTTTTGAACTCCTTAACATTCAAGCTTTCCCCTGGAAATGTAAGTGCTAGAAAGCCTTTTTTCCCCTTTATGAGATCTAAGATTTACAGGATCCCAGGAGGTAAGGTGTTAAGTAAAACATCAAATACACTAAATTCTATGATAAAATCACCAGGGGAACAGCCGTGGCTGGGATGGGTCAGTGGTTCACCTGGAGGAGGGTGTCAGACTTCTGTCCTGCTTCTCTTGTCCTGCTGTTAACGTCGGTTACATGGTCGTAACTTCATTTGCCTCTCATGGTGAAGGTTTGGGGTTAGTTCTCAGGCTGGCTTTACACTAATGTTGTCTTCATTTGTGATCTTACAGTCTTCTGTTACACATGCCATTCTGTCGGGTTATCCTACATTATATAACCCTGAAACTCTTGAGAAACATTTTTTTATTTAGGTGATTCAGGAGAAAAGGGTTTGTTCTCCTTCCTTGAACAAATGTCACTGCTGTAGGATACACTAGAAAGCAGAGGGACTTAACTTTGTGTTAAAAATTTTAAATCCCAATGCAATCTGAGTTGGTAGCCTGCTTCTGATGTGGTTACCGGAGCAGTAGCCTCTATGTTTAAAGAGAGTATGGAGTCCTCACTAGTTCTTGTTGACAGTCTGCCACAAATGTGAATAAAATCATGCAGACCCTGAATTAATCACTCCCACATTATTTGGCTTATTGCATACCAAACTGACAGGCTGCTAGGCAGTTTGGATACAGATAAGGCAAAAATGTGGAAACCGACAACTGCTCCATGTGTCAAATTTCTGTCAATGATCCTGTTTACAGGAAAGTTTCTTCACATTGGAAAGTCAAAGGCTTACCTCATTCTGATACACAATAAAACATGATAAAATGTGCAGAGGTGATATGATCAAAACATACATTTGCAGCACCTGTGACTTAAATCTCAGCAATTGTATTTTAAATGTGATTGCCAACAAGTAGAGGAGAGCTTGGTACTGCCAAGGAGAGATAGTAATTCTTTTCCCTATTGATTACCCTGTGGATATATCTAAACTAAGGTTAAAAATAAAGAACATACATAAATAAAAGTGGCTCTTTACAGGTTCTCAGCAGAGACAGAAATTTTCAAAGCATATTGGGTCCTCATAGAAGTTCATTAAAGCAAAGATAACACAATGGACTTTGATCCATCAGCGCACACAGAATACAGTGTCTTTCCCTCAATTGACTGGAAAACTAGTAGAAAATGACTGGTTCTCATTGTACAAATCAAGACCAAAAGGCAGCATGTGTCTGTAAATGGAAAAAGGGGGAAATCTGTGGAAGAATAATGATCCATCAGCATTGTAAGTTCTCATTTTGCACTGTAAATAAATAATGATTTAATACTGGAATAAGACTGAGTTAATAATATTAAGTACAAAGACTCTTTTTTCCAATCCTTTGATGTTTCACATGTCAGACATTGCAAAAGAATAAATGGCCAGGCTGGAGAGTCATTTTTATTGTCACGTCAAAAAGCTCTGCTGCTATGTGTTTCCCAAGGGAAGCAGCATTGCAGAGAGCAGAAGGAAGATGGATCAAATGGTCCATCATCATTAGTAATCTTACAGAAACATTAAAAAACACCCCCCCTAGATAAACTTGCTCAGAACAATCAGGCTTTCAGTGTTCCTTGGGAAAGGTGTGTCTTCACCATTTCCAGATCAGACCATGGACCAGTGTGATAATTCTGAGCCATATGAATTTTGCACATGTATGAGGTCCACTCATGTCAAAGTGAATTCGGTGCCTGAGGGTTACCTTTGAGCAAGGCAAAAAGTGAGGATTGCAAAGAGTGCTCTTGAGTTATCAACATACAGGATGCACTTTCAGGGCTAGTGAAAACTGTATTTATTTCCCACAAGAAAGTAGTATCAAGCAGTAAAGAGAAAGGAAGAGCATCCGAGAAAAAAAATCTGCCTAGACATAGAGACAATCTAAGACCAAACAAATGGCACAAGCCAAACCTGCAATAAATGTGAAATAAAAATATCAAGGTTAGACAATTGGAGCCAAGATAAGAAACACACTGCTAGGCTTCCAAAAAAACCCAACCCCTCCCCCTCAAAAAAAAAAAAAAACAAAGAAAACTCCTCAATATTTTGAAATTCTGCAAATTCTCCTCAATTCTGCAAATCCTCCTCAATTCTTTTGGCAACATGCAGAGAAATAGATCAGTGAATCCATGTGCAGCTGGTGATTCAGAAAAAAGGTGAACTTTCTGATGCTGGATTTGTAGTAATACAATAATAGTAAATGCATACTGTATTGTGTGGTGGTGTCAAGGTTTTGGTGAAGGGGGGTGCAGGACGGCCTCTGTCGGGAGGGAGCTGTGCAGGGGCTGCCCTGTGCCGGACACAGATGGTTCCAGCTGACTCCAATGGACCCACCGCAGGGCACGGCCGAGCCCCTCAGACAAGATAATGGCACCTTGGGGAAAGCGTATTTAAGAAAGGACAAAACGCTGCCCTGGCAGTGAGGAGTAAGGAAAAGAAGTGAGAAATAGCCCTGCGGGCACCAAGGTCAGAAGAAAGACGGGGAGGAGGAGTTCCCAGCACGGGAGCAGGGATTCCCCTGCAGCCCCCGGAGAGCCCACGCAGGAGCACATACCCACACTGCAGCCCTTGGAGGACGCCATGCTGGAGCCCATGGATATTTCCTGAAGGAACTGCAGCCCCTGGAGAGCCCACGCTGGAGCAGGTTTATCCTGAAGGACTGCGGCCCATGGAAGGGCCCACGCTGGAGCAGGGGAACAGTGTGAGGGGGAAGGAGCGGCAGAGAGGAGCTGTTATGGGCTGACCCCATAGCCCACCATTCCCCATCCTCCTGCACCGCTTGGTAGAGGAGTTGGGAATAAAGGGATGAAGTTGAGCCTGGGGAAAAAAAGCAGAGGGGAAGGAAGAAGTTATTTTAATTTTTGTCTTTATTTTTCACCATCCACTTCAATTTCAATTGGCAATAAATTAAATTTATTATCCCCAACTCGAGTCTGTTTTGCCTGTTGACAGTAAAATGATCTCCCTGTATTTACCTCGACCCGTGAGCTTTTTCATCTTATTTTTCTCCCCATCCTGTTGAGGAAGGGGAGCGAGAGAGCGGCTGGGTGGGCGTCTGGCAGCCGGCCAAGGTCAACCCACCCGACTTGCACTGACATCAGAGCCTCATTGACAACTTGTTTTAAGTGGATACCCGCTCCAGTCATGTCAGCAGGGCCAGGAAACCAACGCGAGTCTCCTATAGGTCTTTCCTCATCTCACAATGCTGTTACACTGTCAGCAAGAGCATAAGAATGGCGGGGGGAAGAAGGAGAAGGAGCATAGTCTAGAGGGAGAGGTTGGTGTGCGGTGCCCGTGGTGAGGAGAGGCAGGTGGCGGCACAGAGGAAGTCTGTCCTTCCTAAGCATGCACTTGCTCATAAGAGTCCTGGCGGTGCGAGAGAATGGTGAACTGGTAGAAAGCTGGGTGATCTCGACCAGCATTCAGGTACTCCATCCTGAAGGTTAGAAGACCGGATAAGAGAAGATCAAATAAGGGCATAGCAAAACAGCCGGTAAGAGAGGAACGAGCAGCCTTGGGAGCGGGGAGCAAAGTCTGCTAAGTAGGGACTGAACTAAACACAAGAGCGCAAGGATGCGATAATGAAGATCACAAACAGATAGCGGAGTGAGCAATGCTGCAAAGAATGAAAATGGTGGTTAGTGAGAGAAAGTCTTGACAAGAGTAATCAGAAAGAAAAAACAAACAGTGACCATTCAGATGTAGAGCTAGGGTTGGGGCGGGGGGCAGGGAGGCAGGGGACCAGGAGGGGAGGATGAACTTGCGTGTAATATTTGCTTCCACACGCACACTATTAAAGTTGGAGAGTGGTGCTGAAAGAGATTTAAATAGAGTTGATTTCCTGAGCTTGTAATGAGTCCATGCACTTTGGGTTTGGCTGATTTTTTTTCCATTTTTGTTTCTTTATTTTTTTTCCACAGGAAAAAGTAATAACAGTTTCAAACCGACCGTAGTTCTGGTCCAAATCAGTTTTAAGGTTCTAGTTTGGGAATGACAGGATCAAATTCTCACAAGCCTTCTCAGGAGATTATGGCCCAGCAAAGATTAAGATATTTCTGCTGTCTTGATCTGGATCCAGAAATTCTTTCCACTTCTGAGTCTGCTTTCCAACCAGTGCTGCTAAGGTGTATTTGAATCAGAAGATTAGACTCCAAGCAGTTGTTTTTCTCTCTTCTTTGTCCTCTTCTCTCCTCCCATGTCCTAACCCCCACCACTCACCAAAGTTTCACTCCCTCCTGTCTCTACCTTGCTGTCAAAAGAAAAAAAAAGAAAAAGAAAAACAAAAACCTCACAGCTCACCCTCCTTTTTTTAATAAGATCAGATTTTGAGGCTTTGGTTTTGACTCATGTCTATATGAGGTAAAAACCACTCAGCTGTTTTGTTTTTTTTTTTTCCCCCCAGTCTTAAAACCTGATGTTGCTTTGGGTTTGTGGTAAAAAGGAGATTAATGTCCTTGTGTATTCCCAATAACAAACATTTTCTTTTCTTTTGCATTCAGTTTTTGCATTGATTCTGCAGAATCACACAGCCTACTGGGCTAGATTGATAGCTGGTCTTAAGCCAACGTGTTTTTTCCTGTGTTCTTAAGTGTTCCTGCTGACTTCTGTTTTCTGACGTGTTTTTGGATTGCCATGGTATGATGCTGTCAAGCAGAAATATAATTGTCTGTTTGATTTTTTTTCATCTACTGTCAAAATACTTCAGAAGGTGGACCTCAGCTTTAAAGGCAGGAAGCACAAACATACACACACATACAGAGATACACATTCATCCATCACAGATGTTGTCACATTGAGCTAATCACGCAGTCCATTTAGGAAGCTGTAGCTGAAGGCAGAGGAGAAATTTTGTAAATCAAAGCTTGACTGCAGAGTCGCTTGAGCAGTGACTCACTGAGTAGTCAATGTAAACAAATTAATTTGTGCCTCAGTTTACTGCGCTGTAAAAATAAAGTGTCACTAAAGTGTTTAGAAGCTGAAACACTATTCTGAGAACATACTGAAGTGCTTTCTAATTCAGGTGACTATTGGTAAGTGTATCTCCCTTTATAAACAATATATCCTCCCCCTTATAAACAAATTGTTATTTGGAAAACTGCCATTCCCAGGAGCCGTGCACTCAGAACATTCCTCTTTCTCCATCGTCCCAGTTTGTTTGCAAGGGACTTTTTGGTTGTTTTCTTTACACTGGAAAATGTGAAGCACAAAACAAGCATAAAGCAAAAAACTTTGCTAATGAATGCTAAGAAAGGTAAAACTGTCGGGATCTTTTTTTAGGAAACATTTCCTCTATCAAAAATTCTGTGCCTTCTTTTTATGGGGGGAGGTAAAAAGCATGGTGTTGGGGGGGAAGGGAGGGAGGGTGTAGGCTGTAGGTGGATGTAATGATCAAATGTTAGCTTTGTGTCTTTTTTTTGGCCTGCTAGGAGCTATGTACCATGGTGATACGTAAACAAGAAGTGACCAATTATTCATGTGAAAAGAGGTTTCATGAATCACAGGAAAATAGTAAATTATGTGGAAAAGCACATTTCACGCTCTTTTCAGGATATAAGCATGACAACATGGAATTGCTATAATAACTATGCACATTCATTTTAATTAGGTTTGGGGGTGGGTGAGAGAAGGGGTTCTGATAGTACTGAAATTATTTGCAACAAACCCTTTCTTCTGTTTTTGAGGAGCAAAAAAGCCTGCTTTAGCTGCCTGCTCCGGTATGGCTGATTGAAGTACGTGCCAAGTGTGTAAACGAAACCCTGGCAGAACTGGCAAGCCTGCAGAAGGTCAAGTCCTGAAGTGCATGTTGTTTGTTAGCAGCAGCTCTAGCAGAACACCAAGGGAATGGTGGGTGCAGTGCCACCAGTTAGCTGAGGATGAAATAACTATTTAAGCAATACAGCATCTCTGTCCACAGGAGTGCGTTTTTTTTGCTTCTTTGGCAGTACATTGTAAGGGAGGAGTTTTTCCAAGTACAGAGGAGGAGTCTACTCCTAATAGACAACTTGCATGGCATGGGTTGTTCCTTGCTTGAGGGACTCAAGTTCCAACCTCCTGCACTGAAAGTCCACTGGCATAAACACCCTACCACGCTTTTGGCCTGGTCTTGCAATTGGCTCTACCTGAGGAAGGATTTGTGCTGAAGTAGAGTCCCTTTGACTTCACTCAGCCCTGAGATGGCACGTACATCCGCTAGCCCCAGAGAAGGCAGTAGGCCTTGGGAGCTAACGCTGGCAAATAGCTTTTAGGTAGCAAGTAAATGTTTTTTCCTTCTGCTTTTAATGAAATCACATCAATCAAAATCCATACTTGCCTTCACTGCCCAGTGCTGCTTGGCTTCGTCGTCTGCTACAGAAACCCACCATCTGTTCTGCCCCGTGTATACATCCAGCTGGTAATGACAGGTAGCCTCACCAGACTGTGCAGCAGAAGGGAGAATGCACCTTTTCCAGCAGTGTCAGAACTGTTCGGTTCTCGGGTTTGGTGTTGTGTTAGCCACTGAGATTGCCGTGCCTGCCTGAAACACTTTGTTACAGAATGCAATGTCTGAGGAACGTTACCTGTCTGCCACTGGGAAAGCCGGGCGGCGAATCTGACACGGCAGCATTCACGATTCTGAAAGTGTCACTCCACTGACTCGATGAGAAAAACCAGATACCCCATAGCAAGGGCTTTAATAATACCTTTCCATTACCTCCTCGAATCCATAAGAATGAGGTCAGAATGGACATGGAATATATAAGACTTGAACCCCATCACTTGACATGAAGTAGTAAAGAGAAAAGGAATTATTTTAGTGTTAAATCAGTATGTCAAGAGTTACTAACACACACTTGCTGGATCTGGGAGCCCCGCACAGTGAAAAATTCAGGTACAGAGGTGAAGGCATAGCGAACTACCTGCAGACAGGATAATCAGAAAGCAGCCGAAGTACATGGGTCCTGCTTTCAGCCTGCCTCCAGAGGCGGCACTTCTTTCCCATTGCTTTGTGCACTAGATGGCCAGCCGTGGTTTTGAGCAGTGGGGATAAAGCTCCTCCTATCAAAGGAGATGAATTGAGAGTCCTCGTCTTATAGCGGCTTTGCCCAGGATGAACCGATGGTGCAGGGTGCCGGCGACTAGACTAGAGACTCGGGCCCGTGACGTGACCTCCTTTGGGCTGAGCGTGGGGGGTGAGAAGGAGCGTGAGGAGGGGCTGGCTTATGCTGGGGGGGAGGAGTCCTGCTGCTAAAAACGCTCCTCACATCCGTGGTGCTGGCCGTTATGTCATGTCACAAGTAGGATGAAAAAGAGCCAAGATGCCCACCAGTCACCACTTTACTTTTTGTTCTTATCACCATTCATCAGGTGCTGTGTCACATTTAATATTTTCCATCTGCTTTTGGCCAATATGGTCTGGTACTGCTCAGCAGCAGAAACCTGTTGATTCTGGACTGCTAACTACTACTGGCTGGCACACCAAACTGTAGGGTGACTTAACCGTGGTGGAAGACAGACAGAATTGTTTCCAATGTACACCTAAGGAGGCCCTCAGTAAAGCAAACATTGATTTTGGAGAAGGGTTTTTTAATTTTTTTTTTTTTTTTTTACCTGTCTGCTGCCAGCAGGCTGTAAATAGGATCCCTATATTTTTCCCTGTTGATACTAACCCACGCTGGAGCTCATCAGCAGCCTTTAAGCCAATAGAAGTTGCTGAGCGTTGCTAGAAGCCACGCACACCTCAGATCAGATGAGGTCCATACCAGTTGTCACGGACTGGTTACAAGGAGCGAAGGTACTGCAGGCAGCACTGCAGCCCACGGGTGGCCTGTGACTGCTGGTTCGCTGGGTTCATCTTGCCTTCATGGACTAATTCCCACTATTATAAATCATATAGGTATGAGTTTCTTCCTGGAGCAACTTGTTTGCTTTATTTATTTGGAAAATTTCAGTAACTGCACTCACCACAGCTTCTTTTTCTGCTGCTGAACTTGCCATAACTGAGGCTCGCTCAAGAATGCTTAGTCTTAACAGTGTGTGATTTCCCCTCATGATTTCTGAACCACATACTGAATAGATGTGCTGGTAACGTGTGGTAAATACATTTCCAGATAAACTAATGGTATCTCAGAAATGACCCACTTCTCTAGAGACAGAATGCTACAGATTTGAGGCACCCTCAGACTAAAAGAGACCTGGACATCCCATCCCATTCCCCTCCTCCCCCAGTTTTAAGATCAGTGAAACATTTAGAACAGAAAACAATCTATTTTTAGTACAATCACACAGTCACTCTGGGTATTATTTATATTTAAATTAAAACCAGCTTTTAGGCCTTCAGCTAACCCAGAACACCAATGTTATTTAAGGAGGGGAAAAAAAAAAAAAAAAGAAAAACTTTAAAATAGCTAAATAATTAATTTGAACCTGGCATCACACACTGAGAGGAAACAACAGCGCCCTGTGATGACTACTCACTTTAGAAAGCTGGTGGAAAAAAGTCAGACGTGCTATACATTTATACAAAGGTGGCTGCCAGGGCATGGTTTACAGAAGTCACCTGTATGCTTTGTGGCAAAGCGATAGTTAAAACATTGCTCGGGCTGAGTCAAATGCCCAGTGGTGCCTGTTTGGAACATTTTCCTTTGAGTCACTTTGTTTGAAATGTAATAGATGGCTGGTCAATCTGTTGTTAGAGCCTCTGTAGTTGTTGCCTGGAATATTATTCCGAAATGTTTACTCCACAGAGGTGTCTCATGAGCGGTACCTCTTACTCATATCTGTCACTTTTTCAGGAGGAGTAATTTGAACTTGCTCTGTTTTTTTGCTCACATCTTGCAGATGTTCAGACAAGCAGGGCTGTTTCCTTCAGTCACCCTGTCACTGCGTATGCTTCCAAGGTGAATTCTGGGCCAGATTTAAAAGTGACTGAAGTGAGCAGAAAGACAAATTAAAGTCAAGTATATCCACAATAAAAAAAACATTTCCAGTACAACCAAAGGGCCTATGAAAAAGTGAAAGGATCAATGTTTCTGCTGACTGGTCGTAGGAAGGGGTCAGTGAGAGGTCCAGATTTATTGCAGGAGATGTTGTCATGCGAGTGAGTGAGTGAAGAGCCTTGACAGAACAATCTCTGATATTCCCAAACTCCCAGATTCATGAGGTGTAAATACGTTTTAGTGGAGTTTTGGAAAAGTCTGATATCTATCTGAGGCAAAGGAGGCTCTATGTGATTTGTCACTTGCTAGATCTGTACACAGCCATCCACTGCGGTCCTTAAACAGCCAGCGTATTCCTGCCACAAACGCCATGCAGTCTGAAACCGAAGGGGAGCTGGAGGGAGCATGGGGCTGGTGTGTTTGACCTAAAACTTCAGAGTGAGTGCGCTGCCAAATCCTTTTGGTAAGAGATGATGAACTGGGGCTTGTGACTGGCTGCCAACTCGAATTAACTCCATTCAGGACAACTCTTAGGGCCCGGCCATCCAGCCAGATTTTTACCCAGAGAAGGGTACGCCCGCCCAAGCCATGAGCAGCCAGTTTCTCCAGGAGAATGCTGTGGGAAATGGTGTTAAAATCTTTACTAAAGTCCAGGTAAGCAACATCTGCAGCCTTTCCCTCATCCACTAAGCAAGTCACCTTGTCATAGAAAGAGGTCAGATTAGTCAAGCAGGATTGGCCTTTCATAAACCCATGCTGACTGGGCCTGATCACCTGGTTGTCCTGTACATGCCATGTGATGGCACTCAAGATGATCTTCATGACCTTCCCCAGCACTGAGGTCAGGCTGACAGGCCTGTAGTTCCCCAGATCCTCCTTCTGGCCCTTTTTGTAGATGGGCATCACATTGGCTACCCTCCAGTCAAGTGGGACCTCCCCAGTTAGCCAGGACTGCTGATAAATGATGGAAAATGGCTTGGTGAGCACTTTCACCACCTCCCTCAGTACCCATGGGTGGATCCCACCTGATCCCATAGACTTGTTCATGTCTAAGTGGTGTGGCAGGTTGCTAACGATTTCCCCTAGGATTATGGGGGCTTCATTCTGCTTCACGTCCCTGTCTTCCAGCTCAGTGAGCTGGGTACCCAGAGAACAATTGGTCTTTCTACTAAAGACTGAGGCAAAAGCGGCATTAAGTATCTCAGCCTTTTCCTCATCCTTTGACACTATGTTTCCCCCTGCATCCAATAAAGGATGGAGATTGTCCTTAGCCCTCCTTTTGTTGCTAAGGTAGTTATAGAAACATTTTTTATTGTCTTTTATGGCAGTAGCCAGATTAAGTTCTAGTTGGGCTTAGGTGCTTCTAATTTTCTCCCTACATAACCTCACAACATCCTTGCAGACCACCTGAGTTGCCTGCTCTGTCTTCTTCCAAAGGCCATATACTCTCCTTTTTTTCCTGAGTTCCAGCCGAAAATCTCTGTTCAGCCAGGCCGGTCTTCTTCCCTGCCGCCTTGTCTTTTGGCACATGGGGACACTCCTGCACCTTTAAGATTTCCTTCCTGAAGGGTGTCCAGCCTTCCTGGACTCCTTTGCCCTTCAGGACTGCATCCCAAGGGACTCTGTCAACCAGTCTCCTAAACAGGACAAAGTCTGCCCTCCAGAAGTCCAAGGGAGCAGTTGTGCTGAGCACCCTCCTTACTTCTCTGAGAATCAAAAACTCTCATCATTTCAGGATCACTGCACTCAAGATGGTCTCCAACCATCACATCACCCACAAGTCCTCCTCTGTTCACAAGCAACAGGTCCAGCGGGCCACCTTCCCTAGTTGGCTCACTCACCGTGTCAGGAAGTTCTCTTCCACACACTCCAGGAACCTCATAGACTGTTTCCTCTCCGCTGTACTGTATTTCCAGCGGACATCTGGTAAGTTGAAGTCCCCCATAAGAAAAAGGGCCAGCAATCGTGAGACTTCCCCCAGCTGCTTATAGAATATTTCCTCTGCCTCTTCATCCTGGCTGGGTGGTCTGTAACAGCATCCCACCATGATATCTTCCTTGTTGGCATTTCCCCTGATTCTTACCCATATACGCTCAACCCTATCATCACCATCGTCAAGCTCTAGATTTTCCCTAACACACAGGGCTAGCCCACCACCTCTCCTTCCTTGCCTATCCCTCCTGAAGAGCTTATAGCCGTCCATTGCTTCACTCCAGTTGTGCGAGTCATCCCATCACATTTCTGTGATTGCAACTATGTCAATAATTTTCACGCTGCACAATGTTTTCCAGCTCCTCCTGTTTGTTGCCCATGCTGTTTCCATTGGTGTAGATGCACTTCAGTTGGTCTATTGATCCCGCCACCTTTTTTTGGGGGGGCGGGGGAAGCCCTAATTCCTATGTGACCATTCTCAGGTGCTTGCGTGGTTTCTAACAGATCAATAACCCTTGCTTCTTTGCTGCCGCATGGATCTCTGTCCCCTACCTCCACTGAGACAGCAGACCAAAGGACCTTGCTAGCACACTGTCCCTCAAACACTGGTGTGCTGCCTCCAGGCTTATCTCTATCGAGCCTGGTTTTATCCCTTTCCCCCTTCAAACCTAGTTTAAAACTCAATGAGCCCCGGTAACTCCTGTGCAAAGATCCTTTTCCCTCTTTGAGACAGATGTACCTGTCTGTTGCCAGCAGGCCTGGTGTCGTGTGGACCTACCCATGATCAAAAACCCAACATTTTTCCAGTGACACCAGGCTCAGAGCCACATATTGATCTGCTGACTCTTCCTGTTTCTCCCCTCATCATTCCCTGCAATGAAGGAAGGGGTGAAGGAGATTGTGATCTAAGCTTTCCTGCCCAAAGGCAGATGCCAAGCAATGATACCGCGAAGATTTTTTCAAGTTTATATGCTATACCTGCAAAAAGACTAGATAGGAAACTCTCTGTCTCCACAATAGCATCTCACAAAATCTCACCTGGTTGGATTGATTTGGATCAGGTGGTCATCAAATTAGTTTCTGCTATTTCCATTCACTAGCTGGCTTAAACAGTTTTCACTGAGAGGGTATTTCAGGTTATTTTGCATATAGACATGATCTGATAGTCATTGCTTTCAGAGAGGCTTGGATTTGTGCTTTATACCAGGGATTGTGTTTGACTGACTGTCCTTTTCAGATAGTAAAGTATTGGGGAAAAAATTTTCCCAGCGAAAATGAAGTAAATTGCTCTAAGAGATTAATTTTTCTCGTGTCTTTTAAAAATGCTATTTCTTTATGCTGTTGACTAGGATCTCATCTTGATGGCTCAGGTAATTTAAAGCACTGTGTCAGCCTTTGCAGATGTAAAGGATGCCAATATAACACTTAACCGAGTCTGTCAGAGTTACAGCGTGGGCTTGACGGGGGATATCAGCTGGTTCAGCTGGCAAATACTTTTTGCTCCGAGGCCTGTTAGAGTTATGAGCTGCCTGTGTTACAGGAGATCAGGAGTTAGTGTTGGTTTACACAGGGACTCTGGAGAATAAACAGAAGGTCCTCACGTGAAAATATCCCGGAAAGTATCAGTGGGAAAATGCTGAGATCTCTCCTGCTGTCCACCCTGAGAGTAATGGGGTGCTGCAGTCTTGCCGGGAAGGGGAGATGTGAGTCCCCTGGCAGTATCCCAGGGTCACGCATGAGGCCATGCTTGCAGCACAGGTCTACAGCCTTTGTCTGGCAATTCTCCTCTGGGCATAAAGTTGGGAATTATAGAGGAGTCTGATGCTGGGTGAAGAATTTGTGTGAAGCCTGCACTGTGACAAGGGCTGTCATCGGGGTTAAAGCACCCTGACATCCTGAAAATCCACACCTGAAGTGAAACAGTTGTCTGCTTGGGAGGATGGAGTGGCTGAAATTGTCTTGTGCTGGAAGGACTGCTTTGAGGATGAATGTTTCCCAATCTCTTGATCAATGTCCACCTAGCTCCCCATCTCCCCCACACGCTTACCTCTTTTTAAACCAAACAATCAAGCAAACAGCAGAAAAGCATGTGTGCTGTCAATTCTGCGTTTCAGTAAAATGTCTAGCAATTAACAGGAAGCCGTTGTGACCTCATCTGGCAACGTATGAAAGATGATTCTAAAAATGGTGTTTAAAACAGTGACATTTAATTGGTAGCTGCCAGAGAAGGACACACACAAACTTTGTTTAAGTATAACCTGATCTTCAGCATGAAGGAATCTGGATATGTTTTGACATATTTACATTATGTAATGGAAGTGTTAAATAGGAAGTGAGAAGTCAAATTTTTTGTTAAAAACCCCTATTTATGTTTACATACCCAGACAAAATTTAACACTACAGTAATGCCCTACTCTTCTTTTCCTTTCCATAGTTTTGTCTCATGTCTCTGTTGTTTACATTCCAGTTAATTTGAGCTAGCTGGTGGTTGAAGTCAATTACCTCATTGTACTTTTCTGTGTAAAGGCAGCAGTATAATTGTAAATTACAGATTTATTAATGAAACATCTGAAGCTTCCAAGAGTCATTAGCAGGCAGGATGGAAAGATGTATCCTACGCATGCTGCAGGATTACTTACCATCTTGTGCATACTTAGGGAAAAACGTCAGAAAATGTGGGCAGCATCATTTAAAGCATAAATCTGACATTCTGGAAGAATGTGCAATGGAGATAACAGCTTGGGGGTTGGCTGAGCTATACTCAAGGCTGAGCTTGGGTTGTTAGATTGGGAAGAAGGTGACTCCCCTTTATTGTTATGTCCCCCCAGCTTTAACTGGTGCTTACTTGGAGGTAGGAATAAGTTTGGCTGACATTTACAGCAGCTTAAATATATGCTTTCCTAAATTATTCTGGCCCAAATGCTCTTTTGAACTGGTGTCTTCGCTGAGGACAATCAGAGGGCAAAGCACTTCTGTTTCTAGTCTCACCCACTGCTGTCTCCACATGACTCCACCTAGGTGACAGGTTCGATAGGTACTCTATTAAATGGCTTTGTATTTGGGAAGGTCTTAGCTTTCCTTAGAGCAACGACTGTCCATCTTGTCCCACAATGGAGAAAAGTGAAAAGGGACTGTTCTGGTATGTCATTTAGGGGATGGTTCGAGGTCTGATATGCTGAGTTTGAGATCAGCAAGGTTAAAGAGCAATAGTGAAAGCTTGCTTAATTTTCTTATTCAGCTGTATCTCACAACTACCTCCATAACTCATTTATCATATTTGTATTGTTATAACTGGATTTTAAGTTGGGAATCTAAAGAACGATCTCATGTCCAGAGACAAATTCAGATCTCTTTGACTAATGGTTCCCAAACTGTGGGCAGGTGTTGGTTCAAAGGGCCATAGAAAGTGCATGAAACCTCCTTGCCCTTATGCTGCAGAAAACAGGGAAACAAATGAAGGCCTGACAGTTGCCCAAAAATCTCAGCAAGAGATAAAATGCTTGAGGTAGTTGCATGAGCAAGGGAGAAAACCACTGTTGGGAGCAGAGAGAGAATACTTAGCATGCAAGATAGTGAGGTAGAAAAAAAACAAAGGCAATGGTGGAACTCCCATTCAGGGAAGAGGCTTTAACCTCTGATCTTCTCTGCATTAGAAGAAATTAGGAGAATTCAGAATTAGGCAAAATACACTCCAACTTACAGGGAACAGTATAATAAGAAGTTTGATCCTAAGGACCTTTGCTGCAGTGCATAGATTTTTACCCATGTTAAAAATGAATACAATTGACGAAACAAAGACAGAAAGTGCAAATATGACAGGCTGTGGATTATATTATGGAATGGTGCCCAAAAATTGCCTATCAAAATGTCTGCCAGCTTCATATAAACGTGTTTTCAGCTTCAACTTTCAATTGAAGTTTTCAGTGGCAAACACAATTATAAGATTATGAAACAGTTTCTAAAGGTGCTCCCTGCTTCATTGCATCTCTGTTCCTAGGTTTTGTTCAAAAGTTTTTCACTTTTGGAGGCTGCCTGAGAGTAGAACTTTTAAAATCCAGTAGATATTTTTCAGAAATTGCTGTGGAGAGGTATTCTTGTGGGTTTTCTTGAAAGAGGGGGCGGGTGTTGAGAAAGAATCATAAATTTACCCATAGCAACAAAGGGAGTCTGAAGCTTGCAAATTTTTCTGTTTTACAGAGGACTCGAGTCTTTGCTTGGTCTGATTAAACAGTGTTATTACTGAAAGGATTGAGAATCTCCTAAAAACATCAGCAGAGTGTAAACATCCAGTCAGAGCATTACACATACTTATTCAAAAATGAATGTGGGGTAAACCCTGGCAGATTTCAAAGCCTTCTTTCCATTTTGCCGGAAAGAAACTGGAAAGTTGCAGCCACTGTTCGACCACCCTTATGGTAAAAATATTGTTTTTCTAATGACTGGAATTTTCCACATTCCAGCTTGCGTCCGTTGCCCTTGTCTTATCACTGTGCACCTCCAAGAAAAGTACCTCCATCTTCTCTGAACTCTGTGATGAGATAGTTGCAAACAGCAATAATGTCTCCACTTTTTCTTCTCAAGGCTGGACAGACCCAGCTCTCTCAGCCTCTCCTTGTACGCCACGTGCTCCAGCCCTGATGCCAGCTTTTTGCCCCCCCGCTAAACTTGAAATATCCTTCTTGTACTGGGGATCCAAAAACTGGGCACAGTAGTCCAGATATGGTCTTACAAGTGTCAAATAGAGGGAAAGGATTTCTCTGGACCTGCTGGCTACGTTCCTCCTAACAAATCCCAGGCTGCTGCTGGCTTGCTTTGCCTCAAGGGCACAGTTTTCCTTCATGTTCAACCTGCTGTCTGCTGTGACCCCCCAGATGCTTTTCTGCAGAGATGTTTCGCAACAGTCAGTCACCAGTCTGCATCACTGCATGAAGCTATTCTATCAAGATGCAAGACTTTGCGCTTGTTCTTGCTGAATCTTACCAGCTTCTTGTCAGCCCATTTCTTTAGCCTGTTCCTGCTATTCTAGTTCCTTTGAATAGCGGTCCTGTCTACTCCCCCCCAGTTTGGTGTCATCTGCAAACTTGCTGAGAGTACACTCCGTCCCATCATCCAAGTCATTAATGAAGATGCTTAACAGTATGGTCCCAGTACTGACCCCTGAGGCATGGCTTTAGTTACTGACCTCCAGCTGGGCTTTGCATCACTGATCACAATTCTTTGAGCCTGAAAATCCAGCCAATTTTTCACCCCATTGATCGAGCCCATCTAGATTTCCCTCTAATGATGATGATTAGGAGACTACAGAAGACTGTGTGAAAAGCCTTATGAAAACCAAGGCATTCAACATCCCTCTCTCTCAGCTTGTCCACAATGTCAGGCACCTCATCATAAAAAGCAATGAAGTTGGGCAGGCATCATCTTCCCTTGGTAAATTCATACTGGTTCCCTCTACTCACCTTCTCATCCTTCATGTGTTTAGAAATGGCTTCTAAAAGCATTTGCTCTACAACCTTCCCAAGGACTGAGCTACAAGTTCCCTGGATCCTTCTTACCCTTTTGGGGGCTGGTGCAACATCTGCCTTTTACCAGGTATTAGGAATCATCCCCAATTGCCGTAACCTTTCAAAGGTGATAGCCCCTCAATGACATCAGCCCGCTCCTTTAGCACCCTTGGATTCCCTCATCTCATCTGATGGACTTGTGCACGTCCAGTTGGGTGAACTGAATCCCAACCCTTTTTTCTGTGGGTACTGCTTCAAAAACTTGGGAGGCCTACCTAAGAACAAGTCTTACATGTGAAATATGAGCTACAAAATGCATCTTTTCCCCTACAGCTTGCCACTAGGTCCCTTAACCCACTGAGCAATGGATCCAGACTGTCTTTGGCCTTTCTTCTATCAATGTACATACAGAAACTGCTGAGTTTTACCTTCCTTGCTAATTTCAACTCCAGCTGAACTTTGGCTTTGGCCTGACTGCGCTCCTACTCATGCATCTTACGCAGAAATGGCATGCGTAATCTTACCAGTTTGCCATTTACCATTTACAGTTTTTGCTGTTTATGTTACCAGTGGTATCAAGCACACCAAGTCTCCAAAAATAGAAGAAAAAAGCCTGTTGTGATGCAGTTAATTCAGGGATGGTTAAATGGCAGCCCATTTAAGACTCTAAATTAGTTTTATTGGTTTTAGTCTCATCTCCTCCACCTCCAGGAATTGAGTCTATTCATCTGTCAAGCCACACGGAGGGCTTTTCTCTGTATGACTGATGGCAAGGAGTAAAGTACAGATCCTAACTGGTGCTGTCAGAGTGCTTTAATTTACATGAGATGCTGTGAAAAGTGTGGCTTTACTGGTTTGGCCCCTGAACCACCCAGGTAAAGCCTGAAGTGGGTTTGAGCATACAGAAGCTGACGACCTTTAACAAAACCCATCTCATGGCCTGCAGTCCATAATCCAGTGTCCTTTGCAGTCTGGTTCTGAGTCAGTCAAACAAAGAGGTTTTTTTTTCCCTGTCGTGGTGGAAGTCCTGCTTTGAAGCAGCTCAGTAAGGTCTGAAAGGCAAGAGGGATCGGCGTGCTCTCTCTCGGAGGGAGTGAGCTGCTTGACAGAACAAGGAACTGGCTTGGAATAGCAGATGAAAGGATATTACGATGTGTCAGTAAGGCAAAGGAGACCCCAGGCAGCTCTGATTTAGGCTCAGCTGTTAATCAAAAATTCTGGGGGAAATCCAAGCCTCCAGAGCTTGAACAGAAATAGAAAAGGCTGTTTCATATTATACAAGCACATAAAGCTGTGCTAAAGGGGAAATCCAACCGGAAAAGGGCTTTTCTCCCTATCCAGCTTGTAGCTTGT
Source organism: Grus americana (assembly GCF_028858705.1). Classification (NCBI taxonomy): domain Eukaryota; kingdom Metazoa; phylum Chordata; class Aves; order Gruiformes; family Gruidae; genus Grus; species Grus americana. Next base: position 82,074,181 of record NC_072852.1, read on the forward strand.
AGCTTGTGCTGGAGCAGTAAGAGGCACAGAATGCCGGGCACTCTTCTGGAGAAGTTTACATATTAACCTGCAGTATATAGAGAGAAATACTCTGTGGGTATTCTGCTTGAAAATCCTTTCACATGATAGTCGCTTTCTAATGACTTGCTATCGGTCCTGCTCAGGCTACTTGTCAGTGAAGGCCCCTCCATATCCATAGGCCTCATCCAAAACCCATCAAAGATAATGTAAAGATTCTCTTTGACTTTAATGGGCTTTGAATCAAGCCTGTAAAACAACTTGACATCTGCAGTACATACTCAGGCCTTAATGACCCTTTTTCCCTAGGGCTCCGGAACACCATTCCAACATCTGGGAAGCTTCCCTTTCCTGGTGTTTCCCATTTGATATATGTTTTTTAACAGATTAAAAAGCATAAGCTGCAGTCCAATTGAATCCTTACTTACTGGGTTAGTTCAGGTTCTGCTGCAAATCGGAACATCAAATAATTCTTTCCAGACCATACTCTCGTGCTGGGAAACTGGGACAGACTGTGTAGCAAAGGATGGGTAAGTTAGGTTTTTTATGGTCAAAGAGAGCAGTACTGGATATTCCAGAGAATAGAGAAAGAAAGGGTGATATCATTATTACCTTTGAATGAGTAATTGCAGCTTATCTCTTTGAGCAAATAAGAAAAAAAAGGTCTGTTGCTAAGTCAATGCACCTGACACCAACGAAAGGGTTGAGATGGTTTGCCTAGCATAAACACTGCATGTCGTTTTGGGCTTTCAGCCTTTTCACTCTGCGCTCCAACAACTCTGAGAATAGGAAACCACCACTTTCATCCACAAAAGCCTGACCACACATGCTCACAGCAGGAATTTTACAGGGTTTGTCTTTCAGGGAAGCGGTGAACGCTGCCTCCTTACATAACAGCAGTGGTGAAAGAGAAAAGGACGGGGTCTAAACCACGTGGGCAAGCCTGGGCTGAATCTCACGGACTGAGCAGTGACCATTGAAACATGAAGTGTCCACTTGGAGAAGAAGATGGGAGGCTGAGGGTGTTTTCAGTAGCAGCAGGGAGGGGAGAAAGGGAGGGAGATGCAAAGAGAAAGAGAATTTCCCCAGCCCCAAAACTGGAGTTGTTAAGGCTGAAGAGAATTGAAGGATAATTGCAAGGCAAGCTTAAAGCTTGGGGAGGGGGGGTTACTTGTATAGCCCTTTCCTTTATTAACACTGTGGTCTGCATGCTATGAACCTTTTGGTGAAGTGAGACTGGCTTGTTTATTTGATCCAAGGGTGCTTACAATTCTTAAGAGAGAAATGGCTTACAGGTTGGAAAATGGGATCACTATCATGAAATCATGACCAGCCCCAAAATATTTGGTCCTTAAGTTTCCATTCATGGTCTCTAAGACAGCACTCAGGCCACAGCAAAAAAAGATCTGAAGTGTGGTTTACCACAAACACTCCTTAAAATCCCAACTAGCAGTCTGGCACTTTCTCTAGCTCACTTCTCATGTCTCCAAGCCACTCATCTATCTGCTGATCATGTTAGGCACGAACAGCATCCAGAACTCTCTCCATCTGGATTCTTGCATATGATTTTTAGAAAGGCTCCAACACAGACTCTATTTCTTTTCTTTGTTTTTGTTTCTGCTTTGTTATTTTTTCCATGTCCAGATTCAGAGCTTGGATGTTGCTGTGGTTGCCTTTCTCACAATGACACTCTCATAATTAATCCCTACACATTAGAAGCATCAGTGCCTGGTTTAGGATACATCAAGATCTCAGGCTTAGAATATTTACGTGCAAAACTGTGCCTGCAGTTAAGGAGGCAGCATAGAATTCCCTGTCCTAAACTTCTCTTTATGCAGGGATTTGCAGAGTGCCAAGCCAGAATCAAACGAGTTTCTTTAAGACTTAGATTTTCCCATGTTTTCCATTACTGAAAGGTCATGATGTTTTTAAAGGTCTCTGCTGTTCCTGGGTTAGTTTCTTCTTCTGCAGCAACCTGTAGGGAAGTCATAATGCACTGCCTATGATGACATCCCTTTCGTGCTGTGGAAAGAATTTTAATGTCATGAATTCCACCTTATGACTGGAGATGTGGGCTTGAACTGGAATCTCACAATCACACAACCCCAAACTAGGTGGAATTTGAATCCCCAGCTGAACTTACATTTTAGGAGCCAAGACTCTGTTTTCATCCCCCATCCTCCAGTCTTTGAAGAAGTTTAGATCTGGGATTCTCTGGCTCAAATGCCTGTCTAATGGTGGCTTCAATGCCAGAACAAATGGGAAGGAGAAGGCAGAAACATGGAGATAGATAGAACCCCTAAATGGAAAAAATGGTAAGAAAATCTATGAAATAAAAATCAACAACGGAGAAGTTACTTTTCTATGTATCCAATACGTCCGAGCACCTCCCTCTGCAAAGTTCACTAGTAAAGAATTTGCTTTCTAAAAGTAGACTGTCATTTTACCTACCCACTTGGGTCATTCTTATTGGCATAGCTTTTAACACCTCATCATGCCATTTTTTTTTAGGCTCAAAAATACGCTGATGAGTTAAGGAAGGGCTGTAACATCTCCCCTTTACAGATGGGAAAATCACAGTGAGGAGAAATTAAACAACAGACCTAAGGTCACACTAGAAGACTGTGGCAGAGGAGGGACTCACTTTACCAGCCTCTCTGTACAAATGTCTGAATGATGACGCCAACTTTTATTGCTAAATGCTTTTCATATGGTAGGTCCAATGTTCACCTCAAAAGGGACAGGTGACCTGGTTGCAGTTCTTTCATTTTAGGAGCCACTTGGCAATGTTCAGATTTCCTGATAATGTTCAGTATCCAGAGTCTGGTTGGTGTTTTGTTTGGGTTTTTTTAGAAAACTGTACTTAGCAAGACCCATCGGATCACTGAATTGTCTACCTGCAGTCACAGTTATTCTTCTGGGTACTTCTCCACATCTCTTCTTGTGCAGTCTTCCATTAAAGTCCATGATCAAGTTCTTTACTTAATCATTACTCCAGAAAATGAAGTGCTGGAATGATTTAGATTAGATTTTAACACTGTTAAAGAAAAGATACCCTGCTCCTCACAGGGAAAGTAGACCTTGCTTTTCACCATAAGAAGTACCAGGCAGTCCTGAGAGCTAATCACCTCCATAATGGAGAATTATAGTGTACTACACTGAGATAAAAAATATTTTTTCTGACTTTAGGTAGTTAAAGGTTGGGTTTTACACCTTGAAAACCGAACCTCTGTAGTCTTAATACCTTGTTCTTTTTATTTTTGGCTCTTTGGTAGCTCTTTATCCTCAGTAACACACTGTGACTCTGAGCTCCCCAAGGAATTGTGTTGTGTTTAACAGCAAAAGGTTTCATTTCATATTCAATGAATGTCTTCTTGTCCCTGTATTCTGAGAACAGATCAACACGATCCTTGCCCATTCAGTTTTTGACTGCGTACATGTGTGCCTACCCTATCTTTACAGACCTTCTCACTAGACCAGCCTCACTGCAGCCCACCCAGGTCCTGGATCCTTCGTGTCCCCTGTTGCCTTCTGCTCAGAGACATGCACACACACAAGGGATTCTCTGATAGCCAGCTCCTCCTCCTGCTCCACTCAGGGAGATACACACGCCTGGCTCTCAGGCCACTTTGCCCACCTAGTGCCAAATCCAGCTTATGATATTCACTAGCGATCGCGCACTGACACGCACACCCTCACCTGCTGGACTTGCAAGCACCATGGGTGCACAGGCCCGCTGACCCATGGCGTCCCCTCAGTGGTTGCCACTTGGACCTCCGTACACACACATGCACACGGAATAGAGAGCCTGTCACCCAGAAGCAGCGTTTATTAGGAAGACAGGACAGACTGGACTGATCAGGCAGAGGTCATGGCCAGACAAGTGTACTGACAAGAAACAGTTTAAACATCAACAGCCCTTTTTGCCACCTATTTTCCCTACTTTCCACACTTCCTTCTTCCCAAACCACCTTGATCTCTCCCTTTCCCAGCTTTCATTTCCTCCACTAAACATCCTGTGGTGAATTTTATACAATCCCCTGCATCCTGTGAAGTGTCCCATACCCCGTTCTGTGACCCCGGCAGTCTGTGAGGTGACCTGGAGACATATTCCGGGTGATTCATCTTAATGGGTGTCACTGATGGACCATGGGGCTGATGCTCCCCTGTGGCAGCCCTGGGAGGGGCCAGGGTGAGGGCTTATTTCTCTGACTAGGTTTTTGGGGTGCCCCCACCTGCCGTTGTGCCTCTCTGCTCCGTCATGTGTGTGGAGATGAGCCACTGATGGGCTGATGGCTCCTGGGATAGTAGTAGCCATATGAGGGTATTATCTGGGTTCCCTTACCTGCCTTTGCCTCCATGTGCCTCCGTGTGTGTGGCGATGAGCTTTTATCACATAAGCCAGCAACAGAAATAAAAAAATTTTAGTGTTACCACTTGCTTTGAAGGAGCTAACGGCTCTAACGCCTGAAATAAAACTTCCCTGACTTTAGATCCTCCGCTGTCTCTCCAGCAACTTTGTCTCTTCTCCCAGTGTTACGGAGGCCGTCACCCTGTACGTAGCTAAACTGCTGATAACTTGTGCCGGGAGAAGGCCGTTACAAAGAGACATGGCACTGTCTCTCCTCTGATGTTTCTCTCCTAAACCCAAACGATGGGTCTCCAGCACAGACGTTATCAGCAGTGTTATTCCATGTCTCCAAATTCGTTAATCACAACACGGTGATACAGCTGGGACAGGGCGATGTGTGTACTCTCGTCCCAGGTGTGTGTGCTGCTTCAAGGTCGAAGATATACGTCCAGGTTCTTGTTCTAACAGCACTGCGCAATGAAAACATGTTTTAGTATACATTTTTGGTTTATCCCATCTAAGTCTTTTTTATTGCTGGAATGGGGCACTGGGACCCTGTTCTTTCCCTCAAATTTCACTCTCCCAGTATGCCTGCACTGTAGTGTAGTTTTCTAATTCTTGGATACTAAAGATCATTAAAAGAGGGGTTAATTTTCCAACGTGTTCACATTGCAATGACTTTCATGTTGCTTTAACTTTAAATTTTTCCCTTCCCTGTTTTGTTTTTCTAAAAGATGTAATTCATATAGGACTCAAGTGACCTTTTTTTTTAATTAGGATTTTTTTTTTTTCTGTAAAATATCACACACATTTCTGGTTTATTCAACTGTTTTTAGAAAAGTAGGTGATATATTCTGGTGTCCCTGGCATGTTACATAAGTTTCAGATCTGAGCACAAAGACTCCATTTTGCAAAAATAAATGCATTCTCTTTCAACTCACGTCCATAGGATATCCCAAATGTACAGTACTGTGTTTACTGTGCACTAATATAATATGTAGCTGTGCAACCCATGAACGTATTAGGGAAACATTAATGCTTAACACACGTTGTTGATGCCTCAATTAACTTCATTAGAGCTGGCCCCTCGAATGATTGTGAGTGCTTCCTTGTACAGAATGTTCCTTGCCTGCCTTTGGCGAGGGAGGCCAGCCAGAGGAACTTGCTGTTTATTTTTGAACCAATGTAAAAGTAGACCAGGAGCAGACACCTCCTGCTGCAGGCTAGACCTGACAAAGAGGTCATCTTTGTTGCACATGGCTAAGGAATCACATCCCCTGCTGAAGATCAGGGCTATTTTTAGAAACAAGCTAGAACTCCTCATTCTTGAAATTGTTTTAATTTCCATCTGAAGAGTCAGACTGCATGGCTAGGGAAAAGAAAAAAAAAAAAGTCTAGTAGGTTGCAGGGCCAGTGTGAGCCGCAAGTCTGTGTAAAAAGAAACCTGATGAAATTGCTTCTTGCGGTGCTGACAGAATTTTGTCCTGGCAGCACCGATGTGCTAATCACTATAGGCTGACAAAGAGCCATTGCCCAAGATCAGCCCGTAATGATCATGTAAATTTTACTTAAGTATATATGATTACAAGAAATTGCCCAGAATTTTAACAGACATTGTGCTGCCCTGTTTATAGAGCAGTATAGATTTACTGGCTCCATTTTTCTACTGTAAATGAAAGCCTTAGGGCTTGGGAGCGGGGAAGTGGAGGAAAGGAAATGTTTTGGCTTCACAGTATATAACTGCCTACAGAATAATTTTAATGTACATTAAAACCTCATTCAGGTCTGCCACAGATACAGTGAGTTTAAACAATCCAGTGGGGCACCTTCCTCATCTAACTCTTCCACACCTCTTAGTCTGCAGACTGCACTTCGGTGGATGGCCGTATCTCTTCTGGAGACACAAGAACTCTGGTCCTGTCTTCCACAACAAGTAAATTGAGTTTTTCAGAGGTTTCAAAACCCACACGGGAAAATTATAAACCACTCTGACTCTTGCATAGTGCAGGCTACAGCATCTCACCCAGAAATTTCTACTTCAAGCCCAGAGCTCCGGCTGACTGATCCCATGTGTCCAGGTTTGGGGTGGATTTCAAGTTCTCAGCTGAGAGACAGAGCACCATAATGCCAATGCCTGACTTGTCACCCTGTTAAAAAGGCAAACTCCTAGCCCGGATTATGTCTAACTGCAGCTTCTAGTCACTGAATCTTATCTGCACCTTTTTCTGCTAGATTAGGAAGTATTATCTGAAATTGCTTTCAGACTGTGATATTTTCAAACCTGTCTCATGCTGAGAGACACCTATTTGTAATCCCAGGTCATTCTCATAACTAAACACTTTCCAGTTTTTCTACGTTCTTTTTTTCAGGGTAGACATCAAACTGGATGGATGACACCCAAAAAACTCTCCCTGGTGCCAGATAGAGGGGTAATATTCTTTTTCGTTTTCTACTCAGTAGTCTCCTTCTATTGTAACCAAAAAATATGTCTACAAAGATAGTCTCAACATCTCACCAGAACTCACAAATGACCATTTACCAGAACCCTCATGTTTTTCAGAGCTACTAATTTGCAGTATTTGCCTATTTTAAAGGCATGATCTCCATTATTCATTCGTGTGTTTTAAAATGCACGTGTCTTAAGTAAGCCCACTTTACCATGTGATCTGTGCTAATTTGTATCCAGAATAATATGATCTCTTTCTGATATCACTTGCCATTCCAATAGCTTTTAATGTACACATTTTTAAATTTTTCTGCCAATCTTTGAGATGTCTGATAAAGACACCGAGTAACATTCAGCCAGGAAAAGGAGACTATGGGATACCAGTAGAAACAGTACTGTATGATGATCCTTTTTTTTTTACAAAAAATACTGTAATCTGTTAACCTTTGATGTATTTAACATGAGCTATCCTGATGTTCACTTTTGCTAGCACTATTTATTTGTTTTTTCAGATGAAAAACAAGTCACATGGGACTGTATCAAATGCTTTATAGAGCGCTAAAACCAGTATGTCTACACAACTGTCTGTAACCATCAACCCTGTAGTCTTGAAAAGAAAGGAAATAATCAGAAAATAAACACAAGCCTTTTATGACAGCATATCTTTCATCTTGATGTTACAATTTCTTCATTCCTTTTGCATAGTGTCGCATAGCAGCCTCTCTGTGATTTTGCCTAAGATCAGTGTCAGGCTCATCTTGTACTTGCCCTGATTCCACCAACTGAATTCTTAACTATAATCAGTTGTTGTTTCTTATCAAGCCTCTACAATTTCTTGGTGTTCCAGTCTTTCTTAAAATCAATGTTATTAATGCTTCTGTGATCTCCTTGGACAATTGTTTTAATATTTTTAGATGTAAATTATCTGTTACTGCAAGTAAAAAATATGGTTTGCTTAAATTGCCAGAGGTTAATGTCTGTTGTCTGAAGAAATGGCACATACTATATTTTCATTGAAAAAAAGAGAACTAAAGGAGCCTGTTGCTTTCCTAATGAAGAAAAACCAGGTGTACTGTATGTATTGTACACATCTGCTTTTTCTTCAGCACGCTTGATAAGTTACTAGCCCCCTTCCAAATTAGAATGTTTCAGTTTCATCTCCAAGTGACTCTCAGTGCTGCAGACCAAATAACTGCATATTATTTACTCCAAATGACCCTGTAATGGAATAGGAAGTGCCTTCATATAGTTATATGAGTGCTATGCTGAATTAGCAGGAGGTAGATGGGATTTGGGAGACAGCCAGGACAGGAACAGCAGGTGGTAGAGATGAGCTGGGACTGAGGTGTGCTGCAAAGGCAATAGCAGATATGGTCAGAGTAACCTATGGAGAGGTATTAGAGAAAGAATGGAAGGTCAGAGTCTGAAGTAGCTCAGGACTGCGTTACCCTGGCACAGCCTGGAGGGAGATGGTCCTCATCAGCAAGCCCAAATCACTTTAAGACTTTAACTGGACATCATTTCAGCCATCACTTTCACTGGCACAAGGTTGACTTAGTTAAAAATAAAATCCAGACAATCTATATGTCGTCATCTACTATTTTAAGCAGGGTTTCTGTTTTGTCTTTGCCCAACAACGTGAGCTCAGCTCTTGCACTGCCAGAAGGGAATCCTGAGGCTGGAAAATGTTTTGGGGTCAACAGCTTGACTGGTGAGTTCTTCAGAGGCAGTGTGGATAGCCCAGTGGCTCCCAGTGCTGCTCCCATGCAAGAACCTACACTCGCCCAGTAGAGCAGTTAAGAAAGGAAGTTAAAAAATGTAAGCAAAGTAGAAGTATAAGCAGAAAGAGCTCTGTAGGAGAATAGGGGTATTGCAAAATAAATAACTAGTAGCAAACAACAATGTGATTATTCTACTGTTACACACTCATGGAAAAAAGTATGGGGGGGGGGTTCAGTGCTCTCTAGAATTTAAACTGGAAGAATCACATTCTTCCTCAGTGCATTTCTGCAGAAGTTTCCTCAAAGGTTAATTTACTATTAGATCCCTACAAAAACATGCAGACTTTCAAAGCAGGAATGAGACTCCTAGTGTCACAGGATGAAAATTGTTTTTTGATGTTGCAGTAGTTAAGCTTTTGCATTGCAGGTACTGTTATCAATTAGGTTTGTAATTTACTTTATGTTTGTAGAATTTGCTTATTCTTTTGCTACATGTGCACATGCATGCTGGTACATGAACCTTGTATACTCATAGCCTTGGTCTCCTACATCGTATATGTATCAATGTAATACTGACCATTTGGAAGGATTCCTAAATTAGGGAGGAACTCTAACTCAAAAGAGAGGTAGATTTTTTAGTTTCCTGGTTTTATTTTTAATAAATTATGTAAAGGTAGCACTCAGAAATATCCAAGTGCTGTTGTGCTAGACATTAGTATAATGGTAAAATATTCCTTCTCTAATCATGCAGCTGAAGAAAGATTCTGAAGTGAAAAATGTCCTAAATGGATACCTTAAAAAAGATCATGTTGGGTGAAAGCCATCCTGAGGATAAAAGAAATTATTTGAAAGTGAAAGGAAATTAGAGGCAAATGTTTCCTTTAATTTGCCTAAAAGAACTCTTCTACATTAGGCAGCAGAAGCAGTTGGACACTGATGTCCTGGTGAAAGGATGCAACACCTCATCTACTTACGAGTTTTGTTGTTCTTTCTCTTACTGACAAGTGACAAACAGGAATTTCTGGAGAAGGAAAAGATTCTACAACATAGTGTCTTTTCAAGGAAGATTCTGATTTTACTTCATGTTTATCAGTTTCCTTCATTAGCTGACTAAAGAAGAAATACAATGAAGTAATTAGAAAGATTTTATTTTTATGGGGAATTTTAATTGTACGTAGATTCAAGAAGTGATATTTATGTATAGGAAAATGTCTCCAGCATACTTTAAAGTTTTTGGAAGCTCCTTCATCATCTTTTTTTTTTTTTTGCAAAACTTAAGCAATATATACAGATGAACATGCGATTGGAGCAAATCAGAGCAAAGAAATAAGAAGATGCCTTAACTGCTTTACTACATCTTAGGAAAAGCTTTGTACGTAAGAGAAATAATGTTTGGGTATTCCCTCGTGTCAAAGTCGTATATCTACTCTAAGGTCCTCTACAGACAGTGAAGGGAGACAGGAGCTTCTAGATAATGATTCATCACACTTATTTTAGAAACCTATCTCAGGAGGACTGAATCAGCATCTGGAAGGGTCCAATTCTCCCCTTTGATTAGAGATCATAGAGACAAAATGACTCATTTATGTACACCCAACAGATGATTTCTTGCCAAAAGTTAATTATTTGTAGTGATTAAACACATTTGTTTTGTTTTTTGTGCCTTTCTTTTTCATTAATGTGATATCAACTCCTCTTCCCTTGCATTGGCCAAGGTCATTCACAGGCACACAAGACACTGATTGTTGCAGTTGGCTTCTTGTGTGTTGTTTTGGAAGGTGCAACAATTATATTCCTAAAATAAAAGAGACAGGATTTATAAGCCAGAACACACAAGGGAAATCCACTTTCCTTGAAAGGCTTGGCTGCTGTCTAAGTTGCCTCTTGACACAGTTACATAAAAGACCTACTTTATTTTTCCACTTTCTGAGTCAGAAGAGCTTTGGAGAAAATTCACAGTGGCCCTACTAAATGTATGGAGCTGGACTCACAGTGAGACTTGAAGTACACCCAGAAACTTAAATTCTAACATAAGGTTTGTTTTGCAGGGGGAAAAGAAGTGGCTAAGATAGTAGCCAAGGATTCAGGAGATGTGGATTCATTTTCTTGCTCTGCCACAGACTTCCTATATGACTATGGGAAAGTCATTTAATCTCTGCATATCAGTTTCCTGTGGTAAAACTTTCTGGATGTCTGTGAAGATAAACATGTTAAGACGGATGCTCTGAAACCAGAGCCCATATGTCTGCTGAAGAAAAGTAGACAGTTTCTAATCAAATGTTATTTCCATATACAGATACTTGATTTATAACAAATCAATTTTAAAAGATACTTCTCCCAAACTGCCAATGCCATGGCAAATATTAAAATCTCATTTAAACAGTACTCCCCACACTCCAATAGTTCCAGCTGCCGTGGGTCACTAGAACAAAACAAACCATACAGCAAACCCTCCCTTCTCCCTCACCTTCTCCCCAACAGAGAAGACCCACTTATCTCACCTGTATCCTGTGCACAATATCCCATCACCCTGAAAATCTTTCTTAAAAGATGGCTGTTGCAATAAATCCAGGAGACGGACAAATACTAACTAGTCTGAATCAAAACGACTAAAGATTTCCCAAGCAAAATAGTCATTGCATAATACTGTACCACCACTTCCCTTTCTTCTGGGCCAATGAAGCTCACAGTCAGGAACTTATGCTGATTTCAACAGCTTGGGGATGTAACAGAAAGATGCTATCTCTCCTGTGGGGAAGTATAGGGCTGAATAGGATCTGATTAGCTCATTATGCTGAAAAGAAACCCTTGGATACAGCCCAACATCTGGTCAGCTCTACTGAAATGCTCCTTTAGATTTCACTTTCTTTCAACTCATATATGAGGTGGACTCACTATATTTAGACCATTTTTATGACATTTGAATATTTCGCATCAATTAGGTCTCCCTAACGTGATATGTAATTTATTATTATTTTTTTTTTTCAGAAGAGACAAATACTGACTCTATCACTTACTCAGTTAACTTTTTCCTTTTTCCAAATACTAATAAAGCATTACCCTCTACAGAATAAAATTAATGATAATGTTTGAAGGTGAAATCAACTGTTCTTTGCTGGGCTTTCAGATTACATACTTGTGGCAGTAAATGTGAATCTAAATCAAACTCATGGTTTTCCAAACCTAAAATCCACTTCTCTAAAATTAAGTACCTCCATACGAAGTCATATCTGGCTTCTTCAGGTGACTGATTTTATTGAAGCAAGTAGGACCCTGCCATGGGAGCCAGGGGTGCTGACAAACAGACAACCTAACATATAAATCCTTTCTGATACAGCCCCCTGCCTCAGACTGAAAACTGAAGCTTGTCAAGTGACTTGGATTATGTGACTGAAGCTTTTGCATTTTTTTGTTATTTCAAGTTTCAATTAAACTTGAAGGTTAAGCTACCTCTGTGTCTCTCTTTCTAGCATAAGTTTGTTTTCCTTCTCAATAAAAGGCAGAGGTGGGGGATCGTGAAGCAAAGACCCAGAATAATCTGAGACCTGCTGGAAAAGCTACTCTGTGGCAAACTTTGAACATACCAAGAGTCATCACGAAGGATAAAGTGAATCTTCTCCCAGGAAAATGTGTAGAATTGAAGGGTCCACTTCCAAGGGACTATCAGCTGGTTAGAGGATGGCGAGAGCGGGACAGGGTTGATGAAGCATCAGGGTCTGTGTATCTCCACACAGAGGGGTCAGGGCCTGAAGGAGTAGCAGAGTGGAAGGAACTGCTGCTGTGCTGAGGATACACTGGGGATGCAGCACTACACCTCATTTCCGAGCCACTGATTTCCAAATCGGATGTGGTTTTGAACAACAGTTTGGACCAAACTGGCCCACTCCATTTCCAATGGAACATGGGTAAACTTGGAGTTAAAATACTTGTCCAAAAACTGAGAAACTGGGTTCTGTTGCCTGATTTGGCTCAGATTCTGTGTATAGTCTATGGCATGTCATATATTCGTTTTATATCATTTTGTAAATGGGCATTAGTTATGTTCTCCTACTTTAGAGATGTGTAATAGGCTAAATCCATAAAATCAGAAGGAGTTCAGAGGAGTAACTAGATTAAACAATAATGAAATTAAGTAATATTGCTAAATACCAGGAAAAAAAGCATCATGGTACTATGAACTCTTAATTATGACATGGTTTCCCAAGAGAAGCGATCAAGATTCTATTAACTGGAGAATTAACAGTTTGTCTCACCTAATTTAGAGGCTACAGAGTGGGAGAAAAGTCCTCAGCTGGCAAACAGAAAGACCAGACATTTTAGTGTCTCTTTATATGTCTAACTTTGTTGACCTAATCCTGTAATTTATTAGGCATGGGAGAATGGATCTGGATACCATAAGGATTGACCTTCCCATAATTTCCAGTGAATCCAAAGCCTTTTCACAGAATTCTGGTTAACTGTTTCCCCTCTTATTTTAATTTCCCACGCCTCTTGACTTCCAGGCTATGCTTGTGACCGGAAGCCAAAATGCCATGAGAAAAAGCTCTTCCTGTGGTAATTTTAACACTGCCAAGCATAAGGCCTACAAACCACACAGGAAAGCTTGTTCACATACAATTCACTGCCCAAAAATATCCAAAAAGTTTGGGATAAGAATCCAACCTTTAAACATTAATACAAACCAAACTTCTCAAATATTTCAGAGTCAGCCCTTTTAGTAGTTTTTGTCCAGAAGTAAAAAGCACTTCCATTAACCATTTTAAATGTTTATTGGGGATGCCAAAGCCATGAATCAAATAATTTATTAAATGTATTCATCTGCTTAGTGTCATTCAGAACATTAAGTATTTTAAACAGCATATTTTTACCTATTTTGCACAGGGCTGTGGTAAACTAGTGAAGCTCCTTGATTCCAGTGAGATCCTGTAGATTTTCACAATCTGAGGACTGTTCCTGCATGAACCCCATTAATCCAATATCCCCAAGTGTTTTCTATACAGTAATGTCACATCTTCCTTTCCAGAGAATCCAAGTTGCTTTTCAAGTTCATCTGACCACTTAACAGTGGCTGTAACAGGTCATCTGAGACTGTTTAGCAAAGTCCTAGTCTCCAACAGTGGCCATAAACAGATGCCAAACTGTAGCCAAGCCAAGACCAAATTGTACTATACTTTCTCCAAATGCTCTCCCAGCCTCTATTTCCAGCTTAAGATAGCTCCTGAGTCTGATGCACTTTGTCTAGTTAGAGTTCTCCTCTGTACTCTTGTCCAGTCTTCTTCTGAACCCATGAACTTCAAGTTCATTTGACACCTTTTGACACGGTGTTCCACATGTCTATCATTCCCAGAATGAGGACTAGCACAGAAAGCAGTACTGACTCTCCACAGCAACTGGCTATGGTGAGTTGCTCAGGCCTGTTGCCTGCTCTTGAGGCTTTCTGTACATTTGCAGTCATATTCAAAGATGTGAGCATCTAAGGGACTAGCTAAACAATGCTCACTTCAAAGAATGTACTTATCTTAGATGCACTTTAATTAACTTTAAATAGTCAGCACGCATGCTGCTACCAGGGCATCTGCAATGGCATGGATTGTAGCGTAGGCTGGGAAAAGTTAAAAAAACAAAAACCAAAGAACCAAAACCAAAACCAAACAAACCCCAAACAAACAAATCCCATTTTATTTAAATAATCTGCTGACAGCTCATCAGGGGCTATGGCATGCCAGGACTACATGACTAGCTGTTCTCAAGCTAACCAGTTACAGCTAGCTTACAGCTATATCAGAAGCAATTATGTTAGCACCTGCTCAGCAGTTCTGCTCTGAAATAGCTGGTTTAAGAAAGTTATAGAGTTTTCTTGGAACCTACCCCAAACCAGTGAATTAATCATCAGATGAACTGAAGAACATGATTAACTTCATTGTATGCTAGTTCAAGTGCAAAGTCCCTTGCTTTCTTCTTTCTTCTCTGACAGCATCTCTGTATTGAAAACAAAAGGATAGAAAGTCCATAAGTTATTTAAGCTTTGTCTTTTTCTTGCTGGAGGAGCACTGGGTAATTCTCCTCAGGAGGACTTCTTCCCCGTTACCTTGCACAGGGTGATGTCAGCCCCTATCAGGTGAAGTTTTTTTAAAAGCCTAGGAAATGTACTCTTTACTTCAGGTATCCCTATTCCCTAACTCATTCTTTGGTTGCGTAAATACAAAAGGTTTCTCTTTCACACCGATTTACATGGATTTCTGTGAAGATGATGTGCTTTGACTTATCACATTTGCACTGGTTCCCAGTTTTAGGCAGCATGTAGCTGTTCCAAGGTGCCGACTAGTTTGGGAAGGCTGATCAGAGCATTGCTGAGGTACTCTCCTTCTGCTGGGCATGGCATGACCTTTCCCTTCTCTCCTCCCTTTTCCTCTTCATGTTCTTTTACCACAGGGATTCCAGTTTTAGGATCATGGAGTTCTTATTCCAATTGCAGCTGCAAGGATTTAGTTTTCATTTCCTAGTTCTCTGTGATCACGCTTCCCATCCTACTCCAAAGTCACTTCTTGGAAATATCCAGAACGTTGACTCTGACTCTATTCCTTAATCAATGCATTTTTTTCTGGTTCAATCTTTTGAAGATTTTCACCATAATTTAAAAGTCATATATCACATTCACTATTCATATTGCTGGACTCTTAATTTCCAGTCTGCTGTGAGCCTTCCACAGGGAAAACACATGACATCGTTGATATCTACAATACTTCTAAATTCTTTCACCCTCCTCTTTCCCTTCTCTCCACTACCACCTTGTGTCAGGTTTTGGTGTGTATGTGTGTGGCAGTAGTGAGGGATTACTGCTATAGGAAGAATAAAAATGTATGTAAAAAAATAACTGATTCACTATATTACTGAGATCACTGGGTTTTCATGAGGAGTCTGCCCAATTGCAGTCAACTTGAATGCAACATCTGGAAGCATATAGCAAAAAACATCTTATCCAGTTAAAGGCAAGCTCTGATGCAGCCAAGACGTCAGGGCAAGTGCACCTGACTGCAACCTCTAAAGGCATATAGCCATAGACTAGGACATGTGTCTGTAGATAGGATGAGTGAGCTACTGTTGGCCAAAGGCAACAACAACAAAAGTTTTGCATTCTCCAAAGAGCACACTCTTGATATTTTGTATTTATACTTTGAAAATGAAAGAAACAAAAATAATTGACATAATGAAAGAATAAGAGGCCTGGATTAGCTTTTGTCACTTCAGTAGTTACTTGAAAAACAGGCAATGTTCCTGGGAGACTGTGATGGTGAAGAGCCTCTTCAGTCAGGCTCTCTGTGTTCTTGAATAAGGGAAGCAATCTGATTAGATATTACAACTTTATCTGCGAGTGGCATTAGAAAGGGAGGCAAATCCCAGCTTGCTAATATTCATGATCTCTGTGTGCCTTTAATACATCTGACAACACCACGCCTTGTAGGCTGGCAACACCATGCCTACAAGTGCCATGCTGAAACGGTGGTTGAGGACCAAATAAAGAAGGGAAGGGTGCCACCTGCTGAATGGCTAACCCTACTCCTTCCCTCATCTTGACTCGTCTGTTTCATGAAGGTCAAGTACCAGCCTAGTCCAAATATACTGCAGAGCTCTTAAAAAGATCCCTGTGCCACACTGAATGCTCGAAACAGAAGAAACCCCATAATTTCTAACAGCTACACTCCATAGAGAGCAGGGAAGGGGGACAGTTCATCAGCAGATCCCAGAGATCTGCCACATCTGTTAAAATGGAGCAATCAAAGTTTCATATCTGTCTCTGGTCTTTCTGTAGCTGTCATTACTAGTAGTCTGTGAGTACTGGTCAATTTGGAAGGCATTGTGTTTGTAACACTCTTTGCAATAATGAAGACTTGTGTTTCTGTTCAAGAATGGGATCTGAAGCTCTCCAGACCTGGCCTGAAGTGCAAGCTACTGCCTCACTCTTCTAACATCCCATGTCAACTGTCAGCTTCTTTCAGGGAAGAGGCCTGCTCAGTAAGCAACAACTATGCCAAAAATTAAACCTAGACCTGCCTGGCCCTGCTCCTCATTACTATATATATGTATTTATTTTTTTATTTTTTTATTTTTTTTTACTTCTTGGACTCATAGTCAACAGGGGCTTAAGAGTGAGGGATAAGGTAGAAGGGTTAATTGCTGCAGCAATGACAGGTCCTTCCTGCTTTTTGTTTTCGTTTGGGTTTTTTAGCTTTTTTTTTTTTTTTTTTTTTAAACACTGCTTGGGGCTTTCTTTTTTAATCTACTTTCTAAAATGTCTAGTGCTGAGAGATGTATTTATCCATAATGATGAACACATGGTTTACGCTGCTTAGGTATTATATATCCGTGTATTTCACAGGGACATATTGTTTTAGGTAAGTGATACAGCTTTTTTATTTTTATATTTTTACTGTTTGGGGGAGTTTCCTGAATCAAATACCCATGTCCCCAAGGGTTTCTGCTTATAGCCACATGCACTAAAAGAAGGCCACATGCACTAAAAGAAGGCCATATATCTAAAAGCATTCTTGGCTATATGCCCTCTAACTGGATCATTGTGGGAGCTCCATTTGAAGTTGCATGTTTTATTAATATTTAATGACAGTGAGCCACCCTCTGTGAAAGCCTTCATTCTGAACACATGCCAGGTTTTTCCTGTTCTGCCCATGGACCGCTTATCAGTGTTGCAAAAGGAGTCAGCCAGCATCACACCTTATTTTCTGGTAGATTATTCTGGATTGAAGCAAGAAAAATGATGCCTAAAATGAGGGGTAACCCAGATAGGCAGGTGTATTAAACTAATCAAGTGGTTTCATATTTGCTGCACTGTAAATGTAAAAGTGGTACAATCAGGCCCTTGAAAGCAAGACTTTGGTTTGGCCAGTTCAGTAGCTTGTATGCTCTTGCAGAACCCATCAAGTATTTTAACGGGTCATCCTCTGAAAGTAAAACACTCCACATTCTGTTAAGGTCTTATCAGCCAAAGTGTGTATTTTCACAGTGACAAGTGGAGGAAAACTATAGTAATTTGTAAATGGCAATGTGCATTCTATCCCAGAGGAACATGAAGCCCCTTCACCTGACTAAGAAGAAAAAATTGTGCTTCAATGAAATTGATAGCCTTGGTAAATTCAGCATGCACAGAATGGTTAAAAGTGGGGGGAAGCTTTACTCTTCTGGGTTGTCAGGTCTGTTTTGAGAAGGTGTTAAGAAGGTATCGTTCTAAATTACTTGGCAGCTGTCAAAAGTATTCTTGAATAATTTGGACTGGCATCTAAAAGGGAGTGTTTCATTCTGTGTAGGTAAGTGTGGAAAAATAAATGAAAAGCTTAACAGTGATACCGCAGAGTATATCTCCAAGCCCACATCAGAGGAGAGAAAGAACTGCTAAGGTGGGAAAAAAATCCACTATGGATGTTGCTGACTGTGATTTTTGTCATGTGTTCGAATGGCTTAGGGTTGTAGAACAAGGCTGCAGTTGTCAGAGTATGAGGTCCTGCTGCTTCAGAGGTGTCAAATTATTACTCCTCAGCTGGAAGAAACAGGGCCACAGTGCCAGAAGCCTGTAGACTTTGGCCCGTATCTTATCCACTGCTGGCACATGTTCTTTGTTGTTCTTAAAATTAAAAAAAAAAAAAGTTTTAATTCTAATTTAAAGAGGAGAGATTGTTGTTATGTTGCTAATATCAAATGAGTGAAAACTGAATGGGATCACACAAGTCTTGAGACTGGCCATGAGGTGAGGAACTTGTCACCTCTACCCTGCCTGGTTTTAATCTGGTTCATGAGAGCAACTGAAAGTTGCTTCCATTTGATGGATGGGGTTGGCCTACCATCTTTGAAACAACTCCATTCAGGTCATCAATAAAATGTATTGAAACAAGAGATGACTTGCACAAGTGTTATCCCTGCTTTGTCAGTTCTGTAGGTAAGAGAATGACTTGGCTGTCCAGTTCAGCAAGATGTATATTCAAATTGAAAGATCTTTTCTGAACTGAGCACTGGAATTTTCACTGTTTTAAACTTATGATGAAAGGAAGATTTCTGCACTGAACATTGTCATTCGTGAGTCAGTCCCTGAAGTCATCTAGCTGCATAGCAATAACAGCATTAATGACATCTATGGAAATCATTCCCAGTCATCCTCAAAAATGCATAGGCAGATGAACCTCTGATGAAATGAGTCCGGGTACTGTTAAATTGCTTCTCACCTGTGCCATTTAGCTCACTGCCTAACCTCACCTTAAATCAATAATAGGCCAGATAAACAAGGTTTTACACACCCAACTCATTCAGTGTCATTAAGAGAAGCTTTTATGAACTTTCTCTTTTGTGGTGGGTTGGCCCTGGCTGGCAGGAAAGTCCCCATCCGGTTGCCCTCTCACTCCTCCACAGCAGGACGGGGGAGAGAATCACAAGGGCAAAAGTGAGAAAAAAAACCTCATGGGTTGAAAGAAAAGCAGTTTAATAAGCGAAGGGGGAAAAAAAGTGGAAAAAAGAAACAAGTGGCGCAAAAGTAGTCACTCACAGGCAGCGGACAGATGATGCCTGGCTAGCCTCAGAGCAACGGCCACTGTGGACAAACTGCCCTGTAGTTTTATTGCTGAGCATGACGTCACATAGTACGGACTATCCCTCCGGTCAGTTTGGGTCACCTATTCCGGCTGTGTCTCCTCCCAGGCTCTTGCCCACCCGCCAGCCTCCTCACTGGGGGTGGAGAGTGAGAAAGAGACATGGCCCTGGGAGCTGTGCAAGGGCTCTTCAGCAACAGCTAAAACAGCAGCGTGCTATCAACACGGTTTTGGTCACTGACCTAAAACACAGCACTATACGGGCTGCTAGGAAGAACATTAACTCCATCCCAAGCAGACCCAGTACACATTTCTTAAAATATGTCGAGAGATCACTTGAGAACACACTAACTGAGTGGCAAATTTATAGTATTGCTCACTCTCACTGGGCTTTCAACATGAAGAGCTTTACAAAGAAGAGCTTTGTCTGGGAGCTTTGCACTTTGGCTTCTTGCTTCAGCCTGGAAATTCAGAGATATGACAGTGATATGGAGTCTGACTTTTAGGCTAAAGTTCCAGCTTATACTTTCATTAATCAAACTGATGCGCTCCTTCCCAGCTGCACTGAATAAACCAAGACGGCTTTCTTTTAACCAAATCCAAGGGCCAGCAGGCAACGGCCTCTCTCTGTAACCTCTGCCATCCAGCCCTTTATAGCACATACCGCATTTTAAAAAGTTGCTTTGTCACACCAGCTGCAGGAAAGGCAGCGAATTCTCTACTGCAATGCACTGGTTTTACTTGTAGGGAAGGCAAATTAATTTAAAGTTCCTTTGAGGCAAGTCTGCTAGAGTTGTGAAGCTAATATCGTTTTATTATAGTGAAATTTTTGAGGCTTTTGCCTAAATTTTACTCAACATGCCATGTTCCAGCTCTTACAGTCCTAGAATTGTCCAAGAGGGGCAATATTCCAGGAGGTAAGGGGTTTTTTACTGTTTGACCTCATCTGAGCCAAAGTTTTACTCAGAGACTTTCGCCATCCTAGACTTGTCTTTGAAAGTGTTGCAGTGAACGGGGATTTTTCTCCATTATTTTGCATGTCTTCCCTCCAGCTTCCATTCTTAATGAGATTTGGGCTTGGAAACAGGTGTTTAGGTCATACTTCCAACTTCCAATTTCAGGCTCCCTGTTTCTGACAGCTATGAATTCATTCCTCCTCACTCAGAAAATTCTTTGCTGTTTCCATTCATCTGTTCCTGTCTGAAAACTGGCCAGAGAGACCCCAATTGTTCTCATTGTTGGCATTCCACAGCCAGAAGCCAGACGAGTCCATTTGTAATGAAAGGGGGATTTTTCACATCCTGCCCTTCTCTTACAGGCTTGCCTGTGCCAGCACCATTTCATGCTCAGAATAAGCCATAAATCCAGAGGGGAAGCCTTTTTTAGATGATAACCAACTGTGTTTTGTATTTTCTCGGCAATACTTTATTATTTAAAAAACTGAGTTTAAGAAATGCAGATAGTGGAGGCAGTGTTTCACTTGAAGTTACACAGAGCACAGCTTCTACAGCTCCAAGTGATAGACTTATGGCTACTAACGTGACATTAATAAATAAAAAACACAGACAGAGTAAGGCTTATTAAAAATTACATCTTCCACTGTCTAAACATGAGTTTAATATGAGTCAACGGTGTTTTCACAGCTTGGTTCATAGCTTGACCATGGTGGTGGTCCATTAAGGAAAGATATAAATAATTAACATGTCCCTCTAGGTTGCAAAAAGAAGGTCTGCTTTGTGTCATGCCATGGCTCTGTGGCCAAGGAGAGAGACCCATTACAGTGTGTTCTATGAGCAAGAACATCTAGCTATACAGCCCTGAATGTCTGCAGGGCTGACTCTTTTGTCTATAAAAATATTACTTTAGAAAAACTCTGAAGAAATTATTCATTTGGTTTACAGCCAGTATTTTAATTTATTTATTTATTTTAAATATACACAACTAAAAAATGAGCTCTGAAACAAAACACTTCTGAATGTATTATTCACATTTCAACAATTCTGACTTGAAGTATGCATCTCGCTGCCAGACTGAATTGGCTAGTAGTTGAGCAAAGGATTGGGTCATTTTAAAATTATTCTGTTTCTCAAGAGCAATTATACCGAAAGTGGGAGCAGGGGAGGTTGAGAAGGATGGTTCCAGGAATAATCTGCATGTTTCCAAGCGTATAAGTAAAATTTGGAGGCTGCATACCGATGGTTGAGAATGAGAGTCAGTTTCCTAGGAGATGATGTAAGATATCCCAAACTGCACACTTAAAGGGTTGACTTCAGTTCTCTAAGCATCCACTTCAAAATAAAAGGTTGCTTGGAAGAAATAGGTGTCAGTCCCACCAGGGTTGTCTCAAACTTTCATCTTTTAAAGAGTGAAAGAGAAAGTGAGAGAAAAGAAGTAATCCGTTCAGTTGGCCAAATAGTCTAAATATTTATTTTTTTACTGAAGTACAGAGAGCAAATATCCAGTAGTAATCTATACAAAGATTCAAAATCTTGGTACAACAACAATTTTGTCGCAGTGTCTGTCTCAAAAATCTTACCAGCTAATAGAGATAATCTGTCATGTCTTTGTTTGCTTATTTGTTGTCCTCCCACCCCAGAAGCTGTTTCATTTCAATAGACAAGTAATTATTGCGTAGTTGCTAGTTGGAATAAGGAAACTTTTTGTCTGGGAACTTTATAGCCCCTGTAGCAAGGATATCATTCCCATACGTGAGTACTCAAGCAACCTCATGCGACTGTGACTTGTGATACATAGTACTTGATGGCTGCTGGGAGTTAGGTAGAATGCTCTGTCTTGCTCCATAGCCGTGCAAACTCAATACACACAACTACTTAAGGCATGGCACAGATGGGCTCCAGAAGACATGTGTGCTGTAGCATTCTTTGACTGGAGAGGATGTTATTTTGCATTAAGAGGCGTAGGTAGGGGGCTATTAGCAGAGAAATATGGAGGCTTATTTTGTTAATGTACTATCACTTGTCAACTGTTTCATTATTACAGCTGATGACGTATACTTACAAGAAAAAGCTGGAACTGTGTGCTTCAGCTGCTGTTCATATTATGCTCCATTTGGTGAGGTGCAGTATTGCCTGCCTGACCCTAAACTATTGGGACAAATGAATGGTAGATCTTCTGAATTACAAATATCTCATTTTCAATAAACAACTATTTTCTTCTTCTCAGAGACGTGAAATGTGAACATCCCTGATCCAAGCTATCCCATCCCTGCTTAGGAGCACAAAACAGACATCTTCATGTTTTTCCCCAATATTGGACATTTTTAAGATTTGGCTGGATGGGGTGCTGAGCTGTCATGTCTAGGCAGACCTTTTGTCTAGGTGGAGCTTTTTCCGAGAAAGGTTGGACCAGATGATCCTTGAGGTCCCTTCCAACCTGGTATTCTATGATTCTATGAACACTTGGCCTGTTGTCAGGCTAAATAGAAAGAGAATGCATTTAACACAAAATCTATGCAAATACTCAGAGTTAATTTGATTTTTTTGTTACCAAAGCTAGAATTTAGATCTTGTTTACAATGTGAATGAGTAAGAGGTATTACAAGTATTATAAGTCATAGGCATTGATCTTATGTTGAACAGAACATGGATGGAGCAAGGTCCATGCATCGCTGTGGATTGACCCATACCTTGACCCATACATGTTCAAACCCATACAGGAGAACAACAAAAAGGCATCTGTGTTTATCACAGTAAATACTTAAATTAGCCAACATGACCATCTAAAAGGCTGCTTACTATTTTTTTTAACTGAGATTTTTCTTCTTTTTTGTGTCTGCATAAATTTGAGTGACAAAAAATCAACCCAGTTAGTTTTGCAGTAGCTTGAGGCAATTTCACTTGGATTTCTCAATGCTACAAGGTCTTTTTTTTAACAACTATTGGAGTAAAATCAAAGTCACAAAAATACTCCATTAGCTTTGTGGGAAGAAAAATCTTCTTTAAAAAAACTTGGTTTTGGTCATCTTTTGAGACCAACAGCTTCCAGTTTTTGCAGCTGGTCACTGCGCAGTCAGTTGTCAATCCACAATGAAACCTGAACAAATGGGCATTGAATTGGTTCAAACAAAATTGATCATTTATCTAATAGCTGGATTGATAGTCCTTGATGTGTTATCACTCTTCTTCCCCAAAAAAGGCTTTAAGAGGCTCAACATTCTTAGCAATACATGGAGCAGTACCAGAAACACACAGAGGACAAACTGCCTTCTTTGGAAAGAAGCTGCTTCTGTAACCATGATTTGCCAGGGCACCAGGCTAACCAACAGAGTCCATAGTTCATATCAAACATCCAGACTGAAACACAGCCCTAGTTCTTAAAAGCCCAGTATGGCTCCCCAAACAAAAATCTTCATGGTTGGAAGAAGCAGAACTCAGGATGCTCCTCAGATGTATTTGGCAAGCCTTCTGTCATCTATAACTTGGTGGGCGAAAGCACCCAACTCCACGGACAGGTAGGATCGGACTCTCCACAGAACATCTGGAGGAATCACCCAGGAGGATACTGAGTCCAGTCCTCCATACTTGCAAGCCACTGGATAATGGATAGCCAGACAGCTTTCCTCTCCTTCCAGATTATAAGGTCTTCCATTCACATTTATGTAGTCAAATGACCCAGTTACGTCTGCTGTTCCTCTAGGCACATTTTGAAGAGAAATCAGGTGCCCAATGGATTTCCCTTTCATACTCTATGCACCTACTTGCTTCAGCATGGCCATTATAATTACACATGCTTGCTTGCTTGCTTGTTTTCTCTCTTTCTTTCTCATAATTAACTAGTTCTAGGCATTGATCAAGAGGTGTAGATTCCCTTCAGACATCTGTGGCATTTTAACAGCATAAGTTCCAGCCTGCAGAAAGATGCAGTGTCCTATCCCAACATAATGTAATTCCATATGGCAACATATAGACACTAATTCTCCGTATGGCCAAATCTAAATGTCCAAAAAATAAGTCTATCCTTCCAGAATCATAAGATAGAGTTATGAATCATGAGATTAAAAAAATATTTTACCATTCTTTTATTTGTCTTTTGATTCTTTGACCTTTAGTGTTAATAACTTCAAATAACAGGTGAGGAGAGCAGGGACCATAATGCAATAATCACAAAAAAAAATCTCCCATGGCTGCAGGAGCTGAAGTGCATCATAAAATCAGGTACCACTGTCTGCTCATTGGCTTCAGCCACAAGTCAAAGATATGAACACTAAGGACCTATTTATCCATGCCTATGACTTAAAATTAACATGTGTAAAACCTTGCAACACAATCACTTCATTTCTATTCTTAAAATCTGTGTGATGTTCTGTCAACTTGTTATACTGAGAAAACATGTAGAACCTGTTCTCATACAATTTAGTGGGCTCAGGATCATACTGCTTTGGAAATCCCTGCTTCAGTTTGAAAAGCCAGCACATGGTATCATCCATTTGCATTCAGCAGCACTTTTTCAGAAGAAAGCAAAGCATAGAAATAATTTTTATTGGGCAGTGTACTTACCATGGGGCAATATGTTATTGTGTCCCTCTCTGTTTGTACAGTATGTTACACAATGGCAGTCCCATACTGGGTAGCCCCTTTTTATAACACATAATCAAAATATTACCACTGCTTATATTATTATTACCATCAATAAACACAATAAGCAGAAAAATATTATATTGTGAAATGCATCACCTAGCTGTTCAATTCCAATGTTTTTAATATTCATGTTGGTACTTTAGGTTTATGTTGTATTTTTTTTGTTTGTTTGTTGAAAAAGAAACTGAAATTTTGGCTCGTAATTTGTTGGACTCCAGCATTAAACTGTAAATTTTCAGCTAACGTGGTCTTTCAATCTTTTCTGATTTATTTGTCTATCCTGTCAAATGGAAGGATTAGAGAAGTGATGGAAACCACAAACTGAATCTGTAAGATGCCAAGTAAGTAACAGCGGTGTTCTAGCCTCTTAGGCATTCTGGTTGGTAGCAGAGCTATTAGAGACTTGTCATATATGAGGAACAGAGCTGTGAATTTTATAATGAAGTATATGCTTTCTGTTTTGTAGTTGCTTCTTTGCCAGTCACCTTTCTGTGAAAATTGCTAAAGAACAAAGCAAATGCAAACAGTTGTAGTCTTTGTATCTACCTTGCATCTAATGTTACATTTACCACTAGCTCCTTTTTTTTAAGAGTACGTGAGGTATTTCCTTACTTTTCTCATCTTCCTTATTTCCAAGATATCTAAACAATATGTAGTTATGAGAGAGGAAGAAAAAAGAAATAGCCTGACAGCAAATCTTATAACACTTTTCACAACCAGAAGGTTTACGTATTTAAATCAGGACTGTGACTAGAAAATGACCTAACACTGAACTCATTCTTAAATTATTTATCCCTCAGAAAGAAAATGTATCTGTTTCCTTGAGGCTTCTTCTCATTAGATGAGACTTACAGCTAAGTTATAAATAACCAGTAAACATTTAATGCACAGAACATGTTCAGTTTACTCAACCAACAGTATAGTGATTTATAGTAATGAGTAAGACTATTAAGCATCTTTAAAAGTGGTGGGATTTAAATCATCAAGAATAAAGAGACTGTGATGGAAATAAATTATATTTAAATAAATTACTTGGGTTTATATTTAGGAAGTGAGAGCAAAAGAGGATAAAGTGGTCAGTATGTGATAATTCTTTACAGTACATCTATATAAATAAGACTTACAAATTTCAAAAATAAGGTTGAAATATTTTTAATCTAAATCCCATAGAAAACTTTTAAAAAATCCAGGCAGAATATATCAAGAAAATGTAAACTACCATGGAAACTAAGAGTCTGTTTAATGCTAGCTTTCATATCCACATTGATTGCAAATTCACACTTGCCGTCACTTTTGTTAAGAAGATCCATCAAAGCTGCATTGAGACTATGGGTGTAGGCTTATTTAATACAGGCAATTGCACTGTAACTCAATGAAAACATTTCTTTGACCTTGCTCAGTTTTTACATGTAAAGTCACACTGTGGATACTGTACATCCTTCGTTGTAGTATAGAAAAATTTTTTTTTTTTAGCAAATGATCTGCCATTATGAAAAAGCTGAATAAAATTAGGATAATTTGGAAAGTGAAGGGACATTGTAAGTAGAGAAGGGAATTACCCCACTATTGAATAAGCATATTCTGTCTAGCAAACAGTTTTGAAAGCACAATTTTTTTCAGTATTCTGAAAAAAGTATTTTTCAGCATGTTCAGTATTCCATACTAAAGAATAAAAAACTTTAACAAGCTCCTTCCCCCTTGAAAAACTCTCAGTTGACAGGAAGCTAGTCTGTATAGTTCACATTCTGACCTTTTTTGTTTATGTTTTAGCATCTTCAATGTTCCAGTCTCCTTAGCATCTCTTCACAAGGCTCTTGTTCCTTAAAGTGTAGCAAGGTACACATTAACCTGCCTGCCTCATTAACTATAGTAGTCAGAGAATGTGCAATCAATGACGCAGCTAATCAGACATTTTCTTTTGGTGCCAGGTATTAAATATAGTCTAACTATCTACTTCTAGTCACTCAACACTGACTTCTCCACAGCAACAATCTCTTTATTTATTTCATATGGATACTGGAACATCTCACATGGATAGTGGAAAGTATGTAAAGGACCTGGGATTCCTGAGTGCCTACAAATGAGAACTATACTTTATATGTTAAAATATTTGAGATAATAATAATTGCTTCAAGAAGTAGGGCTTGAAATCCCATATAAGTGGAGTGTCGCAATATTTGCTACCAAAGCTGAGCAAAGTATTTTGTTTATAAGCAGGCTGAATATTTGAAGATAAGAAAGGGTTAATGGGCTTTGATAAATCTTAGAGTTAACCAGTACACAATTTTTTTGTGTGGTTTTATTTTGGTTCTGGTAAGCATCTGCATACTCAGATTTCTTGAGTTTAAAATGGAGGTGAAAATATTTTTTCCTAATTCTGCTGTATTACACCCACTGATATCTATTCTCACCCACTGATATTCTATTCCTGAATGCAGCATATGAGGCCAAAGAGCTGTTCTAATGTGGATTTCTGAATATACCTACTTTTCTGACTGATAGGATTATTCTTCCTGTTGCCCCATTACCTGCTGGGGAAAAAAAAAAAAAAAAAAACCAAAAAACAAAAAACCCACCTCCCGTTATTTTCTCTATTTGGCAATGACGGGGAGACAAAGTGTTCCCCGTAGGCTGTAAGGAGCTAGTGACTGGGGTAGGTCAAGGAATATGTTTCCTTAGCCCAGCAAACAAGGCAGCAGAAAAGCAAAAGAGCCCTGACTTCCAGCTGAGCTGAACTTCCCTTCTCCCAGGGGCTACTTGTCCTACGATACATAATCGTCAGCATCTTCATGTGAGTCTCTTGCTCCATTTTCAATCAGGTTCCCTTAATTTTTTTTATAAACATGATACGGCCCAGTTCCAGCACCACGGTGCTCTTTAAAAGTAAATATGAACACAAATTTAAAGCTTAAATAAATACAATTTTTCATGAAGAACAAGAATCTCATTGTCTAGGTTGGGAAATTTACCCGAAGCTGGTTTTTTGATCCTTAATTGAAAAACTGAGTCTCCAGTGGCCAAAACATACACTGAAATGCTAAAGACTTTGGGGCATTGGCATCTTCAAGAACCCAGCAGTTGTTACTCCAGCTATGGGTGTTTTTTTTTCTGAAAGCCTGCTTTTGATTTATTTCCATAATGAAGAGCAAATAGCTGTAGCATCATAATAATTTGAGATTTGTTTCTAGCTAACAGGCCTCTGGTAGCCTTATAAATTTGTTAGGGAAGCACATATTAAAGAAAATGGAACCTGTCCAACAGGATACCCAGGCACAAGTCTGGTAGGTGGTACAAAACATGTTTCAAAACACCTCCACGAGCAAAACTGCCTCAGCACTCCTCTCCCTCTCTAGATCTGTAATCTTGCAACCTTTCCATCATACCTGCTCTCCTCTACACTTTTACAGGAAAGCATATGGATGAATGCTCTGAGTTTTCATCTGGTAACACCCAGGCAGAGCATCCTGGCTGGCTGGAGACAGCTCTACGGGAGGCTGAGAGGAAAAGAGGGAACATGGAGGTGAGCGAGGGATTAACTGCCCTCCCAAGAAGCAACCAACCTAATGAATAACTATGAAAGACTCTCCTGCCTGGAACATTAATGCTTAGAAATACCCAACAGAAAATCAACACTCTCTCTCCCTCCCAAGAGCAGTAATATCTCATCCCCAGGCTTGTGGTCATGCCAGCTCAGAGTTCAGATCCATAAATTTATCTGTTTGAAATACACATTTTTTACACCTTAATTCAGCTCTTTCTTAGAATGAGTTGTATTTCTCAAAAAGAAATTTAACTAACATATGGAGGGTTCATGGATGACTGTATGTCAGCACAAATGAGAACTGGGTCAAGCAAACGCAGAGCAGCCTTGGCCCTAAGCATCCGTGGGAGGAATGTCATTCAAACCAGGTCTCTCCTATGCTGTGCACTATTCATTGGTGCATCTGAGTCCAGCTTCAAAAGTGTGTGTTTGTTTTCATCCATTACAGTCGTAGTGCTCTTTTAATTCAGCTAACAAATCATGAGCTGAGCATAGACATGAACTAGCAGTCTTAGTCATATGAATTTTGAACTAAGTTTCCTGACAATGGTTAGAAAAAGCCTCTCTGAGGAAAGGGATCCATTATGACCTCCTCTATCTTGAAACACCAAGGAATTCAATCATGAGATGCAAGGCTGCTGGAAGCCAGGCTTTCTTTGTATCACTCTGCACAAATCTACCTTTTTCTCAGCCTCCAATTCTCCTATTTGTCTGAAACAACAGCTTGCTGTAAAGTGTTTTATTATTCCTTTGTGAACAATCCCTAATAACCTAATTTAGTCTCTCTTAATGTTTGCGGTACATCCATGACAGACTTTGACTGTTCATCAATTCATTTGTTGCTTAGTTGTTCTGTAAAGCCACATCTATAGATGTCTTAGATAGCAGCTCCCTGTTGAAAACTGAAACTTGACCTTTGTTGTCCAGTTTTAATTGGATGCATGAGTCATATGGCATTGTTTGGTCTCAAGTAGGTCTGTACTGAATGAGCATTCTGAATTCATTCAGCCTGTCTGAATTAGGAGTTTGCTTCTTATGAATATTCTCTTAGAGCTCCTTAAAATTTATGGAGAATGTTCCTGGCAGCAAATTGTGTTCATATGGATATTCATGAGAAAGGAACAAAAATGGGCAGCACCACACCCAACACAAATAATTTTATCTGCATAAATGCTACTTCCTTCAGGTTTCAGTTATCACACTGTTTGATTACAATCCAAAAGCTTCTATTCCCCACTATTGTACAACATTAGACAATGACAAGATTCTTGCCCCAAAGATGTTACATGCTCTGACATGTCTGTCAACCTGTATATTGCTTTTATACCACAGGAACCCTGAGTCTCTGCAACCACACTGTTGTAACAGAACAAGGAATCTGCCCGAGAAAGTTAGAAACGAAGATCTCTGCCTATATAGAATACTGGAGACACCACTCCTATTTACAGAAGAGCT
The DNA here is from genome assembly GCF_028858705.1 of Grus americana. Taxonomy (NCBI): domain Eukaryota; kingdom Metazoa; phylum Chordata; class Aves; order Gruiformes; family Gruidae; genus Grus; species Grus americana. The sequence goes on from NC_072852.1 coordinate 82,103,899, forward strand.
TATCTTCATAGGACTGTAGCTGGAATAACTACAGAAGAAAAAATGCTTCTTCAAAGATCACTTCTGAGCCATTCTGGCTTAGAGGTCTTTTCTTTCAAACAATAATTCAATTTTAGAAGTATATCAGTTACTCTAGGAGGCAAGTGTCTTCCATTTCAGAATGACATCTACTTTAAGATATTCTGGTATTATAGCATAATATATGTCACAATAGCTGACTAATTTTCCTCTGTAAAGGAAACTTCTTTGCTTAAGTCAGAACTCAGCCTTAAGACTGTAAAGCATTCAGTTTTTCCTCTTTGTGTAAATCATCTGTATTTGTAGATCATCACAAAAAATATTCCTTGAAGAGCTGACTTGTGGATTAGACCACTGGGAATTTGGCAAACAAGAAGGGACAGGACCTAAATAGGGGTCAAATTCTAAAGCCAGTTCTTCATATTCTAACTCCATTTGCTTCTGTGGAAGAAATATGTGAGAAATGGCTTAAAAGACTTGGTCCTAGTGACCTAATGATCTTTCCTCATCTAAAATAGTTGATGGAACCACAGAAGTGGTTGGCTACAATACCATGAAAGTATCAAAGGTCAAAATGAAAATGGTTCTGCGTTAGTGTAGTTTCTTGGATGCATTTCAGGCTTTTTCACTATTATTTACTGTCTGTCTTTCTCAGTTTTGCTTGGGTTTGAAAATTACACGTCAACCAACACTGAAGATAATTTCACTGCAAGCATAGACAAAGGCAAAACATATTCAACATATTTATCCCATAACACAGTTGTAAATATGTTTTTTTCTCATCAACACTTAGTTTAGATGTCTAAACAGCAGCCAGCTGTGTTCATTTTGATTCCAATAGTGAGTGGCAGATAAGTTTTCCACTCTTGACAAGGCTTTTACTAGAATCTTTCTAACACTCTTCCCATATTCTGATTTGATTTCAGAACTTGAAACCTGTAACTAGAGTTTACCATAATGTCATAAAACCAATAGCATATTAATAGCACAACTTTTAAAAGGAAGTCCTGAGTCCATTTCTGAGGCTTACCATATTCTTTACAAAATCATCAGAACTATCTGAGGAATGTGCTGAAATGCATGAAAAGATTGATAGGCACTCTAAGACAAGACTGAACCTCCTCTCATTAAGATTAAAGATGTAGATTAGTTTTGGTATTTTGGGGGCCTGAATGTTACAATTGACAATTGTATTGTGGCCATGAGAAGGAATAAGTTATCTTGGCACCCAGCAGGAGGGGTTCAGAACTGCTTATTTTGCAAGAAAGGACAAAAAGTTATAATAAAGGTCCTCAGGCAGAGAGGTGAGAGCGATCTGGGGAGTAATATCCTCAGGTCAAATTACAGAATGCAGCACAAAGCACAATCTCAGTTGCTGCTTGGAAGTCTGTAGAAAACAGAGGAAAACATAAAGAGAGTCCAAGCACCTAAAACACCACACTAACGTCAGTAGGTGATCCATCTTTTGTGTGAAGTCAGTATCAGCAATGTGATCTAAATCCCAAGCTCTTTCTTTCTATGACTGGATCCTCCCCATCCCAAGAAAAAGAAGGAAATTAAGCACTAAAAAAGTAGCTTTACCTCTATTCTCACAAGCCTCTTTATTTCACATAAAAGTTTTATTACAATTCTGCATAAGCCATAAAAATTTGGGGTTAAGACTGACATGCCAACCTTTGAAATGCAGTATTACGCAAAGGAGGAAAACAGGAACAGAAAAGAATGAGATCTTCAGAATGGCAGTACGCAAGCTGTTGGCGTTAGCTGGGAGCTTTGTGGCTTCTGTTGTTCTTCTGTCACTATCCCACTATCATTTAAATGTAAATATTTTTTTTTCACATTGAAGAAAAAAGGGGGTTGATTGTCGGGCTTTTCACGTTCGTATTTCAAACTTGGAAAATTTGTTTACCTCTTCATTCTGCCAGGCTAGTAAAGAAGGAGAATTAGTTGATGAGTACTGTATATTTGTTGGCAAAATATCTCACAATTATTAAAGGAAATTACCACTTTTTTTTCTGAATATTTTGCCTCAGCATGCAGAGCTCAGTTTGTTCAGATGCAGGGATATTAGAAAATGGACTCTTAGACAGACACGGCTGCTAAAATTCTGTCACGCTACACAATCAAATTTCTGTGTCAACTCTACTAGTGAAATATGTTTTGCTATCAAACCACACAGCCCAAAGTGAGTGTAATTGTCAATCTTATGCACTGCAAGCATCATAGGTAACCAAATATTTTCGGTAATAGCACGCCAGGGTAATTAAGGTTAATTATCTGCAACTACAGAGATCTGCTATTGGCACAACAATCTGCTTCCATGGCAACCTGAAATTAATTTGATCTTTCTATGTTTTGAAAGCATGGGTAATTTAGCTTTTCTCATGCTCAGAGCCAGTGGAGTAAAAGCTTCTATAGTTTTTAATTAAATAAAAACTGTGAATACCTGGTGGACTTACATCAGAAATCTTGCATTTGGACTGCTGTGGCTCAAAAAACTTCCGCAGATGGTAAAATTATTATGATTTCTTATTGTAAGAAATTCTGTGGGATTCCTGTTATTCTGCAGGACTAGTAGTTAACTCTGTTCCACTCAGCGGAGGGATAACAGTGGGTCTTTGGGCTCTAAGCCAGGCATTCAGTAGAAGCACAAAATTCAACGAGGTGCAGCAAATGGCAACGAAAGAGGGCAAATAATCATCATGTCTGGCAAGGCCATATCAGTGCTTTAAGCAAAACATGCCGGTTTCAAAACAAGTTGGGGAAAAAAAAACCTGAAAGGGGTAAATGTAAAGCTGGGTAGAAAGTTATATCCCTGTCCTGGCAAAATGCTTGAGATTTGCACAGAATTCCTAAGAGACAGAATTTTTTTTTTTTCCCTTAGATATGAGAGCACAATAGCATAGTAATCAAGGGAATAAAGAAAACCACCAGGAGGTAAGAGAATTCAAATCAATGCCAATTCCACTCTGAAAGCTTCTGCATGGCAGGTATCTTGACCACCACCATCTCAGCTGTCAGAGGTGAGAGGGCCACAATATATTTACAATATTTGAAATAATTGTATTCTGGTCCTGTCAAAGGGATCATTATATCCATCTACAAGCACAAGGGATCACATACATAACTGGCTGAAGTGCTAAACTGCTGTAATGCATACATAGCTAATTCTGTAGTGGGTTTTTTGCTGTGATTGGCTGTTAGAAAGTGTAAAATCCAATAGCATTATGGGTTTTATACTTTTCCCCTAGATTTTTGGTATATGTGGCTTCTTTATTTAATCAAGATGGAATTTGTGTGGCCAGACCTATTCCAAGGGCAGGGGGCGGGGGGGGAACCCTACATATTGTTTTTTTGAAGGAAATGTTCCTATCTCACCTCAGGTGAGAATAGTTAAAGTCACTGCCTGTGGATGGCTTAGAAACAGCACAAAAGGTCCATCACTGTTTCCTCTGGAAACAGCCACATCTGGATTTGTGAGTGCTCCTAGAAACACACCAGTGCTGGATGACTACAGGGCAGGAGATATCTCCTTAATGTGCTGTAGGGAACAGCTTCTACAACCTGATTTACTTTGTCTCCAAAACAATAATCATGTTGAGTATCACAACTTTGTTTGAAATTACATCAGCTGTGACAGTTCATTAGAAAAAATGCTATTAAATTAATTTATTAATTCATTAAATTAACAAACAAAACAGCAATGCCTTCCCCCCACCACCACCCCCCTCCACCACCACCACCATATCAATATTCTGACAGCGGAAGAGATATGCAAAATCACCTCAGAATTATATAAATGCCTGTTTGGTAGAATCACTTTGGAAGTGAAAAATCTATCTTAGGACTTTGTCCATAGTCAATTTCTAGAGGGTCTTAAATTCAGGCAAAGGGACGGCAGTTTTTCACAAATTCGGTGCCTAAAAATGAACTTGGAAAAGAAGATACCTAAGCTGGAGCAGTAGCTCAGGCAGGGTCCAGGCACTTAGAGCTTCAGCTTCAAAGCATCTCCCACAGGAAGGGGACCGGTCTCGACTGCCACCTCTCAGCAAAGCAGTCTGGAAGCTGCTCCCCAACATCACCCAGGGAAGGGGGCTGCCTTCGGCTGTGCTGTCTCTAGGCTAGCCCTGAGCCCAGGCAGCCCATCCTCTGGCAGGGGAGAAGCTCTTACACCTCTCTGGCTTGACCAAAAGCAACAGACTTTCTCCTGTAACACAACTTGTTGATAAACAGTGGTTTTCATTTTGAAAATTAGTGGGTGTTTTGGCATTTGATTTATTTTCATGCCAAAGAGACTGAAAATCTTTTCAATTTTAATTTTTTTTTTTTTTCACAAAGAGAGACCCCTGAGTAACTGATAGTTAAGTAAACATAGAAATGACAATTTCTCAAACTACAATTGAGAGGAGGACTTTGTAGTGTGTTGGAGAGAATGATTTCACACAAGATGTAGTAGACCCCAGTTGATTCCCTGCTCCCCTGTAATTTGGGTGATCTTGTTTGACATTGGAGTCTGGCATTATGTCCTTGCCTGAAAACAGAACCTGAATCTGGACTTGTGTCTCCTGAATATTGGCTAATTTTGTTCACTTACTTATTGTGACCAGAAATTCTATTCTAGAATCTGTGAACGTTTTCATCAAAGCTAAAGTTTCAAAGTGTAGATATTTGCCAACAAAAACAAATTCCTCGCTACTTCTGTTCAGGTATTTTGAGAGGAGATTTTTGTGACCTCTTTGTCTTTTGCCTTGTAGTCATAAGTTCAATCAAGAGTCTACACATTGCTATTAAATCTGGTTACAGTATGATGTTCCAGATGGTGTAGTCACCTGCTGACAAACTATGATCCACTTCAGCAAGGTGAAACATAGTTCCTTCCAGCCAACCTAAAGTAAATATTTCAGGGATATTTTACATGATGGTTGGGCTCCAGCTGCATAGATCTCTATTCATGTCCTCAGATCATCTGTCCTGGTTCATATAATCCTTTTCAGGAGCTACAAATGGAAGTAAAACCTGCTATTCTTAATCAAGTGTCTTCAGATTTGCTTCTTACACAATGCACTCTTGAAGGGAGTATGTATCCTTTAGTTTAGCTCTTCTGAGTTATGCCTTCAATAATTTTATATCAATATTATATAGCAATAATGGCTAGGAGATTATTCTTCTCCCTCTCCTTGCTCCTTTGATTTAGATGTCTGTCTTTGAAAGTACTGCGATCACCTGCCAGCAGGAGCTTAAATGACAGTCTCCATTTGCATGAAATACATGTTGTGATATTTTTTTCTTCGAAGGAGAAGGAGACTCTCATTAAAATTCAAGCAACTCTTAAAACTGATAGCTATATCATGAGATAGCATTCAAGTTTTATTTAACAATAAATTAACTTACCGTGCATCTAAAAATAGTGATAATGAAGGTGTAGCCCATTGTTCTGTCATCGTAAGAAACTGTAATGCCTGTTCATAAGCATGAGAAAAACTTCATTTTAGATCCAAATAATAGAAATCATTGTCAAGTTTCATCAAATGACTATTTCATTAAGCTGTACTTGATTTTAGTTTTATGAAAGGAAAAAAGTACTAAACACTATAAGCTCGGACTAAATGCATATGGTCCCTGTCTGCTGCTCCATGACATTTATGTGCTGATTGACTTGGGAATGTGGTGAATAGCCTAAAAATAATGTGGTTTTAGCTGTGCCTACAATTTTCAAATTGACCATTTTTTTTTTGTGTTAAGTTTTTCTAAACTGTGAATCTTTCATCAAACTTAGGAGCAGAACATCTTGCCCTTTCTGGAGAGAGACAAATTTTTAGAAGCATATTTTTGCTGGCTTGCTTTAGGTTTGTGTCACAGTTTCATATAAAGATTTGTCTACTGTTGTAACCCAAGTGTCCATGCCCTGAGGGCACCAAAAAGCCTTAATTTCCCTGAGCAGCCGCATTGGGCCCTCCACGTACCTTCCTGCTGTCCATTGCCCCAGCAGCTCCATTTAAACTCCTGGTCCCATTGTGTGTCCAATCCTGTCTGCTTGCTTACTCATGGAACTTTCTTGAAGGATTCTAGATGAATACTGTAGGTAGCTTTGTCTCTACTCCTGCTTCTGGCCTGTGTTGGGTTTGCGTGGCAAGGTTTTGGTACCGGGGGGCTACAGGGGCGGCTTCTGTGAGAAGCTGCTGGAAGCTCCCCCTGTGTCTGACAGAGCCAATGCCAGCCGGCTCTAAGATGGGCCCGCCCCTGGCCAAGGCCAAGCCAATCAGCGCCTCTGTGATAACATAGTTAAGAAGAAGAAAAACACTTAGAGAGAGAGAGCTTTTGCAGCCAGAGAGAGGAGTGAGAAGATGTAAGAAACTCTGCAGACACCAAGGTTAGTGCAGATGGAGGGGGAGGAGGTGCTCCAGGCGCCGGAGCAGAGATCCCCCTGCAGCCCATGGCGAAGACCATGGTGAAGCAGGCTGTCCCCCTGCAGCCCATGGAGGGAGGATGAGGGTGTGTAGAGATTCCACCTGCAGCCTGTGGAGGACCCCACGCTGGAGCAGGTGGAGGCAGCTGAAGGAGGCTGTGGCCCGTGGGAAGCCCACGCTGGAGCAAGTTCCTGGCCGGACTGGTGGACCTGTGAAGAGGGGAGCCCGCGCCAGGGCAGGTTTGCTGGCAGGACTTGTGACCTTGTGGGGGACCCCACGCTGGAGCAGTTTGCTCCTGAAGGTCTGCACCCCGTGAGAGGGACTCCATGCTGGAGCAGGGGAACGATGAGAGGAGTCCTCCCCCTGAGGATGAAGAAGCGGCAGAAACACCATGAGATGAACTGACCGTAACCCCCATTCCCCGTCCCCCTGTGCCACTGAGGTGGGGGAACGTTGAAGCCGGGAGTGAAGTTGAGCCCGGGAAGATGGGAGGGGTGGGGGGAGGTGTTTTAAGAGTTGATTTTATTTTCTCATTCCTCTACTCTGTTTTGCCTAGTAATAAATCAGATTAATTTTCTCTCTAAGTTCAGTCTGTTTTGCTCGTGACGGTAATTAGTGAGTGATGTCTGCCTGTCCTTATCTCGACCTACAAGCATTTTGTTATACATTTTCTCCCCTGTCTGGTGAATGAGGGGAGTGAGAGAGTGGCTCTGGTGGGCACCTGGCCTCCAGCCAGGGTCAACCCACCACATGGCCTTATCTTGCTATTTTTGACTGGAGATGGGTCGACCTGACTCATCACCTTGTCTTGCCTTGCCTTAGGCTGCTGATGGAACCTGTTATCAGCATCCTGCTCTGATTTGGTCCTTCAGATGCTCTGGTACTGTGCCCTGGGTGGCGAGGCCACCATCAGTGCTTGTGCTGGGGTTGTCCCTGACTCTTGGCTTGTTCTCCCTTTCAGAGCAGCCCCAGTCTTGCTGATCCTTGAGACCAAGAGCTCTGACTCTGCTGGCTATGTTTGGTGGTAGAGGCAGAAGAGCACACAGCTGGCTGGTGGATGTCTGTCAAATTTTTTTTGCTATGTATTTACCAGCTGTATGCTACATAGAGAGTTCTATTATTCATTGTAATGTGGTTTAATGCGTCAGCTTGGTCTTTTAGACCTTTTATGTTCTGAGACTATGCCAACATATGATCTCACCTTGTTAGTGGGAGGTTTTTTTAATGTACTCCTTGAAAACCCACTGGGCTTCTGCACACCTGGTGTAAACTGGGTATCTCCATCAGAGCTATTGGGGCTGTGCCAACTTGTGCCACTTAAGAATATGCCCAATGTAAGGATGAATTCCTTTTATGCCAGTTCCTTCTGCGAAGGATACTTATCAAGAGATCCAAGCAGATCTTGAAGACCAAACTGGAAAGTTACTAGCTTGCCAGGGGACACCTTCAGATTCTGAGTCTCCCTGTAATAGTTCTTGTAATAATTTGTACTCTGCAGGACAAGTGTAAAACAATATAAACATGAGTGTGTCTGTGTGTGTGTGTCTGTGTGTGTTCGTTCAAAGTTCCCTCTCCAGCACTATAAAAGATTGCATCAGAGGGAGAGCAACTGAAGCTAACAAAATCAGTGCTGGCATGATGCAAAAGGTTAGAGTAGACAACAAATAAGCAGACTCTTCTTTTGCAAATGATTCATCTGGTTTTTAGACATGAGTGATATGTGTCAGGAAAGTGTTTGTAAGCAGCTAAATTTACCTCCCTTTTCTGAACAGACTCTACCTGCTGCAGGTTGAGGCATACCCCCTTGCTGGCTTCTGGCTTTTGAACAGCCACCCTAATGACAGAGCCCAACTATTCTTCTCAAGCTTAACTGTTCTTGGAGCTTTCTCTGGGGGATTCCTCTGTTGCAGCTGCAAGTTTCCACTGTTCCAACAACACACTCCAAATCCTCTTATATCATACTTGGAATAAATAAGGTCTGTCTGCCAGCGTGAGTCAGCAGTAAACACCATCCCTGTACAATTTTGTGAGCAGCTGACTGGAGGGTGGCATGCCACAAGCCCTCTCTATCTGTGTGTAGGGTCCCAGAAACTGCCATGTTCTTGACGGTTCAGTTAATTCCCAACAGTATCTGGAGTTTGTTTTTGCTGGTTTTCATTTGCTGTGTGCTTCTGGGTTGAGAAACTGCCAAAATATCTTAAGCAGCAATCCTCATAGCTCTATTCTCATGAGATTTCCTTTTTTTCTTCCCTGATCTCATGCAATTCCCCACCCAGTTTTTCCATGCCCAAATGATCCAGATAACTTGGATGAGAACTGAGTTCTGAATGCTTATCCAGAATCACAAGACAGTGTTTTCATATTCATCCATTATTATAATATCATGTATGTTTACAGAGTTGAGTGAATAAACAAAACCGTCATCTGTCATATAACTATTCATTTAACTTCAAAAGTGTATTTCATTTCTCTCATTGTACACTTTTATGTGCTTTTATGTTTGAGCTTTCCTAGCAGAATCCTCATGGAAAATGCATTCTTTTTATTGTAGTTTAAATTTTGAACTGTCCACCAGAATCTTTAACTGCATAAATAAAAGCAATGTGACTTTTCAATTTTCCATTCAACCATGCAGTTTATAGTGTCTAATGTTACGAATTACCTATGTAAGTGTACATGGAAGTGATGTATATTGCATACAATACTCCACAGCAGTAACAGTCTACTGCTGATATTCACAAATGTTCTGAATTAAAGCAGAGATGAGGATTTTGTAACCTGTTCTCAGGCATCTTGAAAAATTGAAAGAGGGAAATTGACTGTTTAAAGATTTTATTTCAGTTTGCATACTGAGGTCAAATGCATACCTTTGTTTCTGTCACAAGAGAGTAACATTTCCAACCTCATTAAGAAAACACAGAGCTACAGCTTTATCTTGAAAACGGTGCCTGAAGTCGCAAGCCTTGAAGAAGTCAATGATACTTAGGCTCTTGTGTCACAGTTCCACAGGCATTTTTTTTCAGTGACAAAATCAATTTAAGCTGTTCCTTGACCTTCCTTCCAACACCAGATGCTCATTGCCATTCCCTGACTGCCCTCTCAATTGTTCTGGCAAAATTACGTGTGGACTTTCTTGATTGATCCTTTTTAGCCAACTCTTATTTTCCCTGATGGATTATTTTCAGTCTGCAGCTTTTCCCTAATTTAGTTACTCTGCTTCATTACGACCCTGCAGTAGTGGGAGGGCAGGTTTGAGGTGGCACCATAAGGGCAGAAAGAAAAAGAGTGAAGTAGAACTGAGCAAGAGCCTGGCTTTGCTGCTGAGAACAAGTCTGATGTGACAGTGGTTTAAGGCACTAGAACTAATCTTTGGGCATTTCTAGAGGTGCTATTTCAATATTCATCTATATAAAATCACTGCTAAAGTTATATTTTAGGTTTGGACAAAGAGGGCAGTGAAAAGCAATGCTGTGTTGAGTAGACTTTTTTGGTAGAAGAACATAACCTTCAGTATGAGTGCTTTGGATCTAACTCAGACATGGCCTGCTTCTGAGACAGAGTAAGTCTAACTCATGCCTGCTGTAAATGGCTCATGGTACTCAATCACAGCCAGTCCTGCACCTCGTGTCAAAATGTTAGATGACTACTCTGGAATATAGGCAAGGATAAATTAAGAATTGCTGACAAGGACATACTTCTACATTCAGCAGTTCTTAGTCAAGTCTATGGCAAAGTTCCTCTTGGCTTTGATATTAAAGGAAATAGAATTAGTGTTTTTCATTGTTTTCTGCTGGGTTTTGGTGGGGGTTTTTTTACAGATTTTTCCTTCATTGACTAAGCTCTTCCAGCTTTTCCTCATTTGACCCAGCCTTCAGAGTCCTGAGCTAATTTCCCAGCATAAAACAGCCTTCTTCAGAGCTCTGGAGGACAAATGAAATGTTTCAAGTTTACCTTGTGGAGGAATGGAGTGGGTAGGACTAATTCCTTTAGGATGAAGATATCTGTCTAATGCATCTGCCTAGTAGATTGCTGGGTTGTGAATATTTCCTGATGATAGGATAGGATTCCTACTGAATGGGTAATATTAATTTACTCAAGGTCACCAAATCCCATGTACTCTTATAGCAGTATTTTAAAACCATGGTGATCAAAGGATGAAGTGATACAAGGCATCATGGAGCAGCAAAGACAGGCTGCTCTTTAAGGAGACAAGAGTCACAGCAAGGTAATGAGGGGCACAAACCTCACCAACAAGGGAGCTTCCCCACTGTACCCAAACAGGTCCAGTGACAGTAACCACAGCCCGCCAGTACTGATGAAAAAGTACATAGTGACGAGGCAGGTCCGAGATCAAGCCAGAAAGTCAAATCAGTGGGCTGGGATAAGGGCCAAAATTAGGAAAATTTTAAAACAGGCACAGGTGTCCCAGCAACATAACTCAGGTGAGCGGCAAGAGCCTGAGCATAAAAGTGGCCCCTGAGCAAAGCAGGGGCAGAGCCCCACAGGGGCAGGCAGCTCTTTCTCCAAAGCTGCTCTTTCACAACCGACAGCCATCTGAACTGGTGGATAACATGGCTGTGCCATACCAGGGACCTGGCTGCGGGCCCAGGCACCAGAACTCTTTGGGATGTGGAGTTGCACTCAAGGACCTGATGCATGGTTTGCTGGGAGCTGTGACCTTCTTTTATCAAACAAAGCGATGATACAAAGAGAAAAAGTATACAGGCTTTTGGGTTCATCAGCTTTCCTGTCCGCACACTGCATCTCACTTCACCTCATCTCACTTCTTCCTACTCATGTGATTGAGAATAGCAGAGCGAAATGTTTCCCACAGGCACAGAAGTGAGGGCTAACAGACTTTGAATTTAAAAGCCCCAGCATTGTTGTTACATTGCTTATTGAATGGCATTTCTGTTCCTTAACAATGAGATTATTCAAGTATGAGATTATGATGATATTATGAACATAATATTAAGATATTATGAGATCTCACAACATTTTGTGTTGGACCCTGTGTTTTGATTAAGAACCAAGAGATTGCTAATCCTGTAGAAGCTTTTACATGTGAAAAGAATAAAGAAAATCATTCATTTCTCCCTTTTTCAATTAAAGGGTGTAATCAATGGGGAGCATGCCAGTTGCCCAGTTGAAAGATATAACATTCCTGTTTATGATGGCAGGAGAGACATAAAAATCTTCACAGTCCTTGGCATACATTCCATGTGGGTCTTGGCACCCAGGGCAATGCCATTTCACCCAGAAAACTGCTGTCTGTTTCAGTGTGGTAACCATGCACACTAGCTAGGCAGGGATAATTTTGGAATAAATCCTTACTTCTTTCTCTTAAAAAAAAAAAAAAAAAAGCCTTTAAAAAGAGAGATAGATTTTTGTTTTGGTCAAATTAAAAAATGAAGGAGATATTCACAGTGTGAATTCTTTGAGAAGCACAGAGTTCTAATTGTTGGAGTGGAAAAATCAACTATTTAAGAAATGTAAACCCCCACTTTTTATTTCAGATTTGAAACATAGTGGTTCTCTGAGCCAGGACACACAAATTTTAGCTTTACCTTCTAGGGTTTGGCATCTTGTGTAACCTGGCAATTAGTTTGGCTTCTACAGTAAAATTCTGGGCCTGAGCTTGATTAAGAGAACATTTATGAATAACATCCTCAGAAAAATTAAGGCCATGGCCAGGACCAGGCCACAGCGGCAATGAAGTAGGTATACTCTATGGCTAAGCTGTTCCAGAAAATAGAAGAACCAGGCAGCTCATAACTCTTGACATCGATAGCAGTCATCACTCTTCTTTCACAACTTGCTAAGCCCAATTGGAAATTCCTGAAATTTTCATTTCACTTCTTTCTAAGTACATTTGCCAATTTTAGTGGAAAACACCAGACACGGTGGTATATTTATGAATATGATGCTATTGACATGATGAATGAATCATGGTTTTACATAGGGAGAGAAAGACCAACCTATTTAATCCCCCTAAAAAAAAAAACCTGGAAATTAAAAAGGCTCTCACCCACATAGGGCCAGATCCTGCAGCCCTTACTCCCACTGATGTGACTGAGAAGAAGACTACCAGTCTTGTAAGTAATTGGATCTTTTCAAACTTTGATAGCCATTCACTGCAAATATTTTTTCAGTTAACAGTGCTCTTTTTAATCCTTCATCAGTCTGGCTACTGAGCCGGTTACTTTGACAGCAGGCAGGTTGCACTGACTTGTACCTGAAGAAGTTGGCTTATTGGATGAAAAGTCCCCAGAGTTCCCAGTGGGGCACTCCCCGTACTCTGTACCAATCCTCAAATCAGTGTAACTGCACAGAGCACGGTAAGGGTACTGATGCCCACCAAATACACATGCTTAGAAAGTCATGTCATCTTAAATCAGGGGCACTGGCAAATACCTTCCAGGGAGGCAGTAGCAAGTTTGCTACTTCCACCCATTAGTTTCCTCCTCCCGTTAGAGGGACCTTTGCTACATAAGAGGTGAGGGAGTCCTTCTCAGCCACTATTGAATAATTAACTTTGGTGACTGTTCTCATGCTGTGCTCTGTACAGCTGGTCCTTCTATCCTCTGGTCGGAGGTGCTCTGGCAGAAGGTAAAACAGGTCTTGATAATATGCTCCTGGCAACATAAAATACACCTACAAAGAAATGCTAGTTGTGCAAAAAAATACCATAGCCTCTTCCACCAGGTGATGAGCTGTACTATAATATATAATACACAAACAACACTACATATTAAAGACGTGGTTCGTATGACCTAACTTTTGGCATTTTTATGTTAGGAATCTTTTCTAGAGTAGTTGTCTAGAGTCTTTCTGTGCTCATTGAAGAGAAATGGTCACTCTCAAGAGGTGCTTAGAATACACGTCTTGTTCATTGGCACAAAGGCATGGTGTTTCAACTAGACACCTTGCTTTTTAAACCTGATGAAAAGAATCCCACCTTTACTATGAAAGGTGGAATGCAGTCAGAAGTATCAGGAACAAACTGTATGGACTAGGATTTAAACAGGTAGGTGGTTTTCATCTGTTGTTCCAGTATGCCACTGAAAGGAAGGGCGGTATGCCATTATTGTATTAATCAGGAGGTGACAGATGTCTCTGAGGATCCTCTACCGTCTAACACACAGAAGGTTCATTTTCGCAGCCAAAGGGCCAAAACAGTCTCAGGGCCATTCATGAGGTTTTACAAACTCACCCATACCTGAACCTTGTCTGCCAGAACTGCTTACCTTCTTGAAGCACTCCCTGTTAGACTTCAAAGGATGGTTCTCACAATACTAGGGTCAAGTCCCTAGCTACTTCTCTCATTGTCCTGCAACCGCTTGCAAGAAGAGTGAGACGTTATGTTGCTCCAAGGGGCACACATATCTCTGTACTTTCCAACAAGGCAAAACTTTCTAGAAGCAGATGGAGTTCCTAGCTTTCTAGTAAGCCCTTCCGAGATGTGGTTCAGTCCTGGTCTTGTGACTCACTAACTCTAGTGGCCACCAAAGGAAAGCGAGATGACTTTTCTGTGCCAGATGGAAGAGCTGACAAAGCTAGGGCAGGCAGTATGGGTGAAGTGTGTCAGAAGTAAGGGACATTTTCAAGCTGTCTAGAAGACAGACTTGCTAAGGGACCCTATCCACAGCTCATTACTAGACTGCTCAACAGCATTTCAAGGGAAAAAACACAACCCTTGTACACTCGAAAAGTGGTTAGGCAGTGTCTCAGAGAAGGATCATTCTGGAGTGTCATGAAGTCATAATGTGTGTCAAGGGGGAAAATGGTTAAGGCTTGCTGCAAATCTTTTATTGTATACAGTGGGATAACAATACCTCTTCCCACACTGTGACATGTCTCTGAGCATCACATTAGGAATGTTGCAAACACAGAGAAAATGGTTCAAACGTGAAAACCATGTCTCTACGGCTGAAATGGACTCTTTTTCACTCTCATCTGCTAATAAGTTTTGGCTCTCGCCTAATTCATCGTATTGTAGCTGTGAAGACATGCTACGAGAAAACTGTTCTAGGCAGTGTAGTTAAAAGCATGCCATTCTCTTCAGAAGGCACATATTCTGCACAGTCCATTGAATCAGCCTGCAAATCATCTGCTTTCATTATTTTCTCTTCCTGTTTATAAGACTTTTGTGCAAGTGCTTTAACAATTATTCAGAAGTATTTTCTTCCGCTTTAGAGATTTGAGATTTTCTAATGAAGCAAATATTGTTCTAATTAGTTAGCACTTCTCAGTAATTATTCTTGTAATCTCTTTCTTCTTATAACCTCGGACTCTAAGGCCATAGCTATCCACACTGGTATGACTTGCAATATTCCATACCAAACAATGGGAACTATGCCTTCAGGACTTGAGTTAAAAGTCTGAATGTGTTTTCAAATACACTTGAGCATAACTTAATAAAAATGAGTGTAAACTCTATGACAGTTTTCTGTGCAGCTTGCAAAACTCATACTGGGTTTATATACATGTATGTGTATACATATTTAATTTAGGAGAGGTGGAGTTTTTTGTTGTTTGTTTTTGGGGTTTTTTCCCCCGGAAAAGTTCTTTTATTATAAAGAACTAGCTTCTTCAGAGCACACGTCTGAGATCAAAGATATTAGGTACATCAGTTGTTGTATATATAAACTATATAAACTAAAGCTTCTTTGAGTACAACTCTGGTGTTATAAATGAAGTGGAAAATTTGGTCTCCTTACTGTTAAGACCAGTCACTGAAGTTATTTCACACACAAGCTGTGTTTACCCAGATTTCTTTCCAACAAGTGCTGATTATTACTCTTCATCAAAATATAAGTTACTGATAAACTGAGCATTCAAAACACACACACACAAAAAAAGGTGTTATAAAGAAAATTAAACTGCCTAGAATTTACCAGGTTGCAAAGGATATTGTTAATGTTATTTTTATTTTTTATTTTGAAAAAGTTTTAATTGAAAACTATTGTAATTTTTAAATATCAAGAGTTTTCAATAGAAAGCGTTTTAAGTAGTACAAAATTCTTTTCAAGAGGGTGTACTGTGGCAAATAAAGTATCTCCCTTGCTTTTTTGATGCAATCCGTGATGGATGGGAAGAGCTTCACTCTCTGAAGACAGTGCAGTGTCGAACACTCAGTAACAGTTCCTGTTTTAGAGGAATTAGGCAAGAATGTTACTTCCAGCATCATCTGTTCTTTTTTTTTTCTTTTTTTTTCTTTTTTTTTTTTTTTGGCACATAACTATATAAATGAGTATGTATTTAATTTTCTTCTTCCAAAACATAGCTTGAAAAAATTAATTCAGAAGAGTCAAACAGAAAAGCAGTAATGTTGATGCCCAAACATACTGTTAAAAGAACTTTTGGGACCTAACTGTTTTTTCACCAGGTTTGGGATTTAGGAGTCTGGCTTAAGATTGTTAACCTTTGATATTAGTAACAGTGGCATGGTACCTCACAACACATTCATATGTCCGTTTACTTGCAAACCACTCCCTAACCTTGTTTGTGACATGAAGGCTAATAATAATTATAAAAAACTAATGTTACAAAACTTCTATTTTGAAATACAGGTGGATTAATAAATCATGACTCACTATTATCTAAACTTTGAGAGCAGTGTATAGAATAAATTTTTTTTCAGTTAAAGTGACATCCTCAAAGTGAGATTTGTCACTTGTATGCTTGGATGACAAGCCAGTTCCATAAAAATGCTATTTTCGTAGTACCGTACAGGATTTATTTACCCTTCTTGGATTAAAAGCATACTAATACTTAGTTACTCAGGTCCAGTCCAACTTAGGCTCTTGCTGATAGTAAATACAACAACTTTTTTGTCATAGCTATGCTTTCTCCTCTGAGAGGTACATACTCTGGCAACCTGATCTAGTGGAAAATGTCCCTCCTCACAGCAGGGGGATTGGACTAGCTGATCTTTGAAGGACCCTTCCAACCCAAACCATTCTATAATTCTGTGCCTACATGGACAGAGATTTTGATACATCGCCTTGAGTTGAATCTTAGCATGGTTGTGGTAATGTATACAAAACTCATTCAGATGGTTGACAATGCTCTAGTATTAACTAGAGCTCTAGTTTCCCTCACTGCTATCTTTACAGTAAATCTTTTGGAGAATAATTTTTTTTTTTAAAATAGAAGAGGGATTAAGGATTAAAAAATGCCATACAAAGGGACTTAAAATAACTGGCCCAGAGGACAAAAATAATCCTCAGCAGTTTTGCAGATCATAGATTAGATTTGTATGAGACCATGGTACTCATGAACATTTCTTCTCCCTGCCTGTGAGAGACAGCTGGGCCTCATCCCAAGTTCTGAAGGATGACATTAGTTGTGTCAGTTCTGGCCAGGGTGGCAAGGGGATGGCTGAGGTGGAGGGTTGCTATTTTCAAGAACTTGAATTTCCAACCTATGCCAAACCTGAGTGGGAAAGAAGGATGGGAAGTTACTATATGCAAATGCTTTAATTTCCATGGAACATGAAATGACAGAACTACAGAATAAGAATAAAGAATGTTGTCCGTTTTACCCATCCCAGCAGTGATGGACTTTTTCAGTGACTGAAAAGTTTTGGAGAGTTCCTTGTCTGGGCTACAGCTTTTCTTCCAGTAAAAGTACCATTTCACCTTCTACTCCAGGGATAGGTGCTCTACTTCAGAAAGCAAAAAGCACCAGAAGTGGTCTGGAAAAATGGAAATTTAAGTGGAAGTTTGAATCAAGAATTTGGACAATGCATGCTGGAAAACTGTTGGAATAGCTTCTTTTCCAGAGGCTGGCTTCCATGGCTATCTTTCTTGTAAACACAGACTGATTAGATGTTTCTGCTTACAACCTGTGACTTTGCCTGTTCCATTTGGGCATTGCAGTCATAATCCCAGAATCATTCAGACTGGAAAGGAATGAGGAGATCACCTAATCCAACCTCCTTCTCAAAGCAAGATCAACACTGAATTCAGGTGAGGCTGCTTAAGGCTTTGTCCAGTTGGATCTTGAAAACCTATTTTGGATGTGGCTAAACAGGTTCTGAGGATAGGGGAATAATCACTTACCGCTTTTAACATCTTTGTTACGCAGTTACAGTGTAACACAGACAGTGGGATTGAACTGAACCCTCAGCAAGTTTGCTGATGACACCAAGCTGTGTGGTGTGGTCAACACACTGGAGGGAAGGGATGCCATCCAGAGGGACCTTGACAGGCTGGAGAGGTGGGTCCGTGCAAACTGCATGAAGTTCAACAAGGCCAAGTGCAAGGTCCTGCATGTGGGTCGGCACAATCCCAAGTACAGCTACAGGCTGGGAGAGGAATGGATTGAAAGCAGCCCCGAGGAGAAGGACTTGGGGGTATTGATTGATGAGAAGCTCAACATGACCTGGCAATGTGCGCTTGCAGCCCAGAAAACCAACCGTGTCCTGGGCTGCATCAAAAGAGGTGTGGCCAGCAGGTTGAGGGAGGTGATCCTGCCCCTCTACTCCGCTCTGGTGAGACCCCACCTGGAGTACTGCATCCAGCTCTGGGGGCCCCAGTACAGGAGAGACATGGAGCTGTTGGATTGAGTCCAGAGGAGGGCCACGAAGCTGATCAGGGGGCTGCAGCACCTCTCCTATGAAGACAGGCTGAGACAGTTGGGGTTGTTCAGCTTGGGGAGACCTTATTGCAGCCTTCCAGTATACCTAAAGGGGGCCTACAAAAAAACTGGAGAGGGACTGTTTACAAGGGCATGTACTGATAGGACAAAGGGTAATGGCTTTAAGCTGAAGGAGAGTAGATTTGGATTAGATATCAGGAAAAAAATTCCTCACTGTGAGGGTGGTGAGGCACTGGAACAGGTTGCCCAGAGAAGTTATGGATGCCCCCTCCTTGGAAGTGTTCAGGGTCAGGTTGGATGGTGCTTTGGGCAACCTGGTCTAGTGGAGGGTGTCCCTGCCCATGGCAGGGGGGTTGGAACTAGATAATCTTTAAGGTCCTTTCCAACCCAAATCATTGATCCTATGACTCAATCAACTGACTGTGTTCCTGTTGGTATCAGTCAGGACACTGTTAGCCTTCATTGCTGCCAGAGTGCAATGCTGACTCCTGTCCAGCCTTCTGGACCCAGGACTTCCAGATCTTTTTCAGCATAACTTCTACCCATTCAATCAGTCCCCTGGCTGTACAATTACGTGGGGTTTGTCCATTCCATGTGCAGGACTTTGCAATTGTCTCTCTTGATTTTCATAAGGTTCCTGTCAACACATTCCTCCAGCTTCTCCAGCCCATTCTCCAGCTGAATGTCAGCTCTGCATGAGGACTGTATCAACTGTCCTCAAACAGCTTGGTGAGGTTGCATTCCCTCTTCTCGTCTAGGTCACTGATAAATGGTGAAGTACTGTGAATCTAGCACCCACTATTTTATGGATAAATGAGAATTTACACACTGTACTGGTTTTTAAGAGACCTAGAGACCTGTACATGTGCATGCATGCCAGTTACAAGGCACTTACAGAGAACAAATTAAGGTATATGTATAGCATTTCCTTTATGAAACCAGAGGGCCTGAGTCCTTCATATAAAATTATTCTCCCTGCAGGCATTCTTGTTAGGAAACTCAAGAGACTTAGTGGCATTTGAAGAGTTATAGGTAATGAGATCTTGGTATTGCTACCCCTAAATGTTTCCATATAGTAAGTCAAGTCTCCTTAAAGCACTGAGGTTGTCTTCAAATCAAGTTTTCTTACGTGGTAAAGGCTTGGCCCTTTTCCATGTCTCTTGAGTTTTGAACCATATAAAAATTTTGCTACAAAAAAAAAGTAAAAGTCAGAAAATGGCAAGTGTACCCAAGACTATGAGTGAAATATTTTATTATGAAATTCAGTATAAAAGTGTGAAGGCTGAGAACTCTAAAATCCTCTAGGAAAGGCAGTTCTTCCTATGTCAATATAGTCATATTAATGTCATCTTAAATATTGGCAAACCTTGTGCCATGAAGTTCTAGAAAGAAAAATCAAAATTCTTTGCACTCATCAACTGGTGGCAAAGGGGAACAACCACAGAGAGCACTTTATTCAGATAAGGTTTCTGCTTGGAATTCCTCTGGTGATACATGCAGAAGCACTGCAACTTGACCAAAGATTAGAATTGCTTCAGTGATAAAACTGTGGAAAAGAAAGCTTCTCCAGTCTCTCCCTCTTTCTTCTATTACTTTAACTAAAATTTGTGGAATTTTTTTTTGTTCTTTTTATCTTTTTTAAAATAAAGAATAGACAAGTGGCTTGCAGACCGTAGAATATTTATTTCTTAAGGTGAGGACTTTATGCTGCAAAGTCATGCATCGAAGCTGTGATTAGAGACAAACTTCGATACACAGCCCATACTCAGCATTTCTTGTCTAGAATCTCCAGGTAGTTCCCCACCAGCATGCAATCTTTTCTTATGTGGAGGTGCCTAATTCTCTTCATTCAGTCTTGTGACGGTCTAGGTCACTGACAGAAACACCTGTGTTTCCCTTGAGGAGTCAAGGTGCTGTAACTTAGACACTTTGCTCTTTATTGGATCTAGGTCTTGCATACTTGCTTGTTTCTAAGAACATCCCTGATTCAGTTGAGACAGAAGTTTTACAGGCGCCATAGCTGAAATGGCATAAATCAGAGCATGAAGGTACATGTCCTTTTCCATGGTTCTTAGGCCCTAATACAGTAAACGAACATAGGCATGCAAATTAGTCTTTGCACTGATACACTGTAAGGTAGTGGTAGAGGCACCCAGCATGAGTAGAGCTCAGTTTTGAGTCTTCACTAAGCCCCTTTTGCACCAGTACTTTAGAAGAAGAGGCAATGAAAACTGACTTAGAGTGCTCAAATTGCTCTCTCTTTGGTAGGAAGTTCTTCAGTAGCCAAGAGCTGTCTCTGTTGACCTGTGCTATCCAGTGACACATAGCAAGATGCTGGGGTGCTTCCTTCTCTCTAGATAAGTGTGCTGGATTAACAGTGGTGTTCTCTCTCCTTCTTCTTTCCCAGTTCACATATAAGGGTTGCTAAAGAGTGCAGCTCTTAATAGCAGAGTTAAAAATAGCAGCTGAGGCTACAGGCTAGTATGGCTACACTCAAAGAGCAGGGTGGGATGGGGGTTAGAAGCAGGGTCTTAAGCAAGCTTCACATAAAGTCCTGTTTCTCATCTTCCCAAAGCTTTGGGTACAGTATACAAAGAATAGTCAGCATCAAATCCCTCCAGAATGTGTTTATCTTGAGAACTCTCCTAAGATCCTAATCAACACTGAGTTTTTAGTAAAGAACATATTTCCAATATGTATCTTTCCCCAGACCACTTTTCTGGAACATTTTTGAAGGGCAAACACCCAAAGAGAAGCTGCCCACTGACTTGCTCCAATCTTGTGGTTTAGAGCTTCAGCCACACCTTTATACAGTTTCAGTCCTCAGCTTGTCTTCGCAAGGGCCTCAGGCACTGGTGGCAATTCAGTCTCTCCTTGTCTCCACTCGCAGTGTTCAGATGATCTTTTGGGAACAGAACCTCTTCAGCTCATGTGTCTGGGTTTAGTATGAGGGGATTTGGGTGACAATAAGCAACACTATACAGGAGATGATTCAGTGATCTCTTGTGGCTTTTAAATTTTCTAAACGTGTGAAAAACTATTTAGGTTTATCCAGCTGTCCAACCTCTAAATGATAGCATTAACTGTTGTATCAATAAATAATAGTGATAGGGTTGTTATTCATATATATATAAAAACCTTGTTTACATCTTGCTAAATTCTTTGTTTCAAGTACATCCTGTAGCAATGACAATTATATATTCTGCTAAAAGTGCTTACTTTCACCATATTTAAGTGGCTTACCTTTTAACTTCCCTGAATGTGACAATTCTCCCTTTTCAGAACATCTGTGATATTGTATACTCTTCTCTTGTCCCTTGTTATTTACTTCTTCTCTAAAGTGAAGAAATCTTTTCTTTTTCACTAATTTTCCAAACCTGGAAACTATCTGATATCTTTGCTGAGGCAGAACTGATTATAGATAAGACCACATGTGATATAAGTGGCTTTATACCAATTTCTGCATTATTTATTCCATGTGTCCTCAGGTTGCCCGGCTTTGTTGTCTAACAGCTAAACAATACTCTCTCTTGCTTTGAGGGGAGAAAAAAAAAACCCCAAACCCCAAGTATTTCACATGTACTCATTTAAAAACAGAGCAAAGCAGATGCAGTGTTTGAATAGCCCTTGCCATTATGCTTCAGTGTTAGAACTTTTGTTTTGTCTTTCATGGGGTGCACCCATGGCTTTAGTGTCCCAAACTGTCAGCCTGAAAACCAATAAAAAATGTGACACATTGCTTTTTAAACTTAATTTATGTTTCTTTGTTTGCAGAGAAACTTTTGTTCCCTAGCTTCAAGCAGAGTTTGAAGCTGCTTCCATCCTTACAGCATGCTGCTTCGCCTCCAGAAGATAGCATTATAGGAAAAAATATATCCTCATAGTGTTAATCTGGGTTTGCTCATTAGAGCAAAGTATCTTTTAAATAGTGGTAGCTAGGGAGGAGTTGGGGAGGTAAAAAGAGATTTTACCTTCTTCAAGACTCTTCTAATTTACTAGGGTGATTTAAAGTGTCCTCAGCATACAGTTGAGTCTAGACTATTTGTAACACAGGACTGAAAAACTGTACAAGCAAAATTGAATGAAATCTTTCTTTATTTTATCTATTTTCCCTATATATTTGGTTTTGAGGGTTTTTTTTTCACTCTCAGCTATTTACATCATAGATCATTAAGGGACGGATGGAAGAGGATAGAACTAGGGTATTAATCTGGGATTTGGACCTACAGTTCCTTTCTTTTCCATGAACTTCTGGTACATTCTTGGTTGAGGCCTGTGATCCCAATTTCTCAGACGTATATAAGTAATTAAATACCCTTGAAAAACCACAGAAACTGGATACTTTACTAGGATTCTTATCTTCAAGAGTCTTCAGCTCTTGACCTGAAAAACAGAAAGAAAATTACTTTCCTGCCTTACAGAGTAGAAATTATGGTTTGTAGAAAACACATGAAAGATGATTAAGAGCTTGGAACATGCAGTTAAGCAGAAATAGGGATGAAGGCTCCTACATGTCTACCTACATGAAGCATATGTGTGTGCACGTTAATGTATTTTTAGATGGGAAACCCAGAGGAATCTAAGCCCTTCTTCACTGATCACCCTGGCAGCCATCTCAGAAGACTCAGAGGAACTTAGGTGAGCCTTACACAGGCAAGTAACTTTAGTTATGTGAATCTTACGTGAAAACGAAACCCACTGACTCTGCAAAGTTGACGTATCTGTGGATAGCTCTATAGTTTTGATTCATTTACTACTAGTCTTACAGGCTTCTGCGATAGGGCTATTTTTTAGTCTGATTTTCTAAAGAAATAATGTTTCTGTGAACATATGGTCTGTCCATTCACCCCTCCTAGTAACTTTCGAACTCACTAGTGTGTTTCAGCTCAATTTGGCAGTGGGGTGGAAGTAAAGACAAGTGCCTGTAAATTTTTATGAAAAGGGGTAGCTGGGCAGAGGAAGAAGATTCAGATTAGTGCTTTCACTGTGGAAAAAGCAATTATAACGTCGTTCCTTATCCACCCGAAAAAGTAGCAACCAGCTGAGCAGGCAGAACATGCATTGCCCTAAAACAGCTGGGACCACTGCCCCAGCTGACTGCTAAGGCATATGGCATGCCACTGTGGAGAGGGAAAGGAGGGGAGATGCTGTGGATGTGATAAAGATGCTGAGAATGGGGAATATCACAACAGGGGACAAGGCACAAATCCATAGGTATCCAGAACTATTCTCACTTTTTTTTTTTTTTGGTGTTGTTTTGTGTTGTTGCTATCAAAACTTCTTTCTGTGAGGGCAAGGGCAAGGAGAGAGAAAAGCATAGCAGGTGCTAGGTTAAAACTTATAAACCAGGGAAGCAGAGCCAAGACTGGCACCTGTGGCAATGAAGGTCCTGGACAGAAAGAAAGCAGCTGCCCTGCGAGCATGTGAGTTGGAGGTCCGGTTGTGCGGGAATGGGAGAGAGGGTACAGTCACAAGCCTCCTATTTACTTTGTGGGACTTAATAGCTCTGCTGTGTATTTGGGGCCCACTGAAAAGCAGCCAATATTATCTATATGCTCTATTTTTTTCCTCAGGGGTGAAGTAAGGACAGGCTTTCAGTCAGACCTTACCATGTTTCCCAGCTTTTGTGGGTTTCAGTCAGCCCCTTGTAGTTTAGTTGAGAGGATTTTTTTCGCTGTGGTTTGAATACTTAAGGAATATACTCTAATGTACCATTGTAATTTCAATTGGTTTGCATGTTAGCCTGATTATATAAACCCCTTGTTTTTGCCTTCCAAATGCAAGGAAGTCTGTTAGACAGTATGTTAGACATTCACCCCCTCGGCCTCATTTGTAGCCGTAGGGAGGGTGGGGGAAAATAAAAAAAAAGGCTATTGTGCGAAGAAATAAGAGATTCGCAGTGAAATGCGGTGATGCATGTCACATTGTTGGAGGGAAGCAATGGAACCCCTGGTCTGAAGCACATGAAGATCTTTGGATCCACTCACGACCCCCTTCCACACCCTTTGTTCATGCAGGAGCCCGCAGTGGCAGCCTCTGCACTGGAGGCTCCCAGCTTTGCGGGGCAGTTCGGACAGGATATTTTTGAATACTCAACTTTTCATGCCGGCTGTTTATCTAACTCTGTGAATAGCATCAGTCAGCTCCTCAACTGGGGCGCTCTCCTCTCTGGTGTTATCCCGCTGTTGCAGCTTGACAATGCAATTGTGCCTGTGCTTGCATTCGACACAAGTGGGGCCATTACAGTGTAGATTGCTCACTGGCCTGATGGTGCAAATATTCTTGGACACAGGATGTACCCTTGCAGCACTGGGATTCCCAAGGGAGTGTGTGTAGCTCTAGCTGCTCCCATGGCTTTGCGCAGTTATACGCAAGTAGAGGGTCTAACCCAGAAATATCACCTTTCCTACCCCTTTCCCTCCCCATGGTGACACACAAAATACCATTTATTTTTTTTACTTTAGGAAGAAACACTTCTCGGGATCTTCTTTCTTTACAAAATGAAATGATCATTTTTCCATTATACTGACATATTTCACTGTGGGAACTGCAAGGGAAAGAGCTCTGCCAAATATATTCTGCTTTTTCTTCTTTTTTTAACATATGTTGTCTTGAATCAGTGTCTCCTATGCCCAAACATGATTAAAACCCATATAAGTTAAGTCTTTTTGAGCTGAGTGCATGTTATAAAAGCCTCTGTGAGTCAACAGCAATTTTACAGTCTTAGTTTTGTGTGGTCCTTGTTTGGAGAGTATTAGGCATAAAGTTGTCATACTGGAGCTCTAATGGGTGCACTCAGTAGGTGTGATTTATGGGACTTGTTGCCTTGTGAGAATGAAGTCATGTAGTGTATCAGGGTTGCCCTGCAAATGAAGCTATTAAATTTTCTCATCTTTCTTCCAAAGGTGTCCTGACTGGGGGTAAGAGCAAGCATGGGGGAATGTAAAATGGGGGGTGGGAGAGAGAGGTGATTAGATTCCATCTGTTGATGAATAATTACAACACTTTTTCTAAAGTCTTTAATTGAATTTCATTTGCTGAAGCCTAGTGCCACATCTGGAGGCACACAGCACATCTTTTACTTGCCAGTTCTATTTATATGCCTGTGAAGTAGATCATTGTAATGAATACAGATGGGCAATAACTACAAAGTTATTGCATAATTTTTCAAAATTTTATGGTTGCCTTTCCTACTTCCTCTTAGAATAATGGCTCCACTGTACAGCCTGCAGACCATTCACTATATCTTTCGTATGTTTTACCACTTCAGCAGATTTTAATTTATTGGAGACACACTAGAAGTGGTAGGTAAACAATCTACAGAAAGAATCCGATTTATAAGACAAGGAAGACTTGAACCAGTATTAAGTTGCTTTGGAGATCACTTGGTGAATGCAAGTATATATGATTTTTCGTCTTTCTGACTTGGCAGCAAAGGGCAGTGAGTGTGTGTGGGGAGGAAGTCAACTGAAAGCCACCCACCGCCAGCTTTACAGAATATAGAACAGGTTTGTAATAGGATGTCTAGTCGGATGGAAAGTGTTTTTGTACAATTTGCAGGTTTAAACCTGCCTCAGGGAAAGTTTCAGACCTGCTATGAGAAATCCAATTCTCTTTCACAGGGATGAAGCAGGCTTGTTTTTGCCACCCTGGTGCTAGCTGGAGTAGTCTTGACCTGTGACTGTCATTCTGATTTCCCCCCCTTCCAGTCTAATCCATTCTACTTCCACTTCTGAAATAATGAAGTGGAACACTTTTTCCTGAGCTATGATTACGAGTAAACTGACTTCTAAGAGTACGATCCATCTCCCATTTAAGTCAATGGAAGTCTTTGAGTTGATAAAATGAGTATTGGATGTGTCCCTAAAACAACTGGGTTTAAATCCTGGCCACACCGAAGCTGATGGCAAAGAGAAATTGGAATTTCACCCCAGTGTCTATGCATCATCTGCTGTATTGGCAAAGATTATCAAAAACTCTGCTTCCCGTTGAAGGCAGAGCTAAGTGCTTTTGAACCGCATGCAGCTTTTCTTAGTCTCACTTCTGAAACCAGTCCCAACTCAAGTCTGCAGTCCTCAGGACCACCAATAATGAACTGTATGAATGCCAGTTAAGCTGGTCTTTGAACCCTGTTTTGGGACTGGCTTATTATTACATAATTATTACATAATTGACTCTCAAAACCAAAGGCCTTTGACCTAAATATTCAGAAATATATTGTATTTTAGGTGAGCAGCTAGAAATCTGTCAGAGACACTTCATTTTCAGAAGAGTCCCTGAATCTAAAAATCTTGACTTCTGAAATTGCTTCATGATATATAATAAAAAGTTTGGATACCTCAATCACTTTTGGTAAATCAAACATCCTTTCATTTATGATTTTTTTTACAGCACACACCACCAATGTATGCTTACACCATAGAAGTATGCTTTGGGGTTGAATTCCCATTCATCTTTCTTGGGTTGATCTTTCTAAATAAAACTATCATCAGGATTGATAACTGATCATGGTAGCAAAAGCGGTTCTGTAAGCTGGCTTTGCGAGCACTGAGAACGCTATATCCCCATCTAGCAATAACAGATTTTTGTCATTGTTGCTTGTTTTTTATTCAAACCTGGGATACAAAAGACCATTACTCATTGGGTTGGTTTTTTCATAATTTTATGGTATTTCATTTATTATCTACTATTATAATAAATTTGACCCTTGCTACCCACTCTGAATAAAGGGCATCTGTTGTGTTTTGTTCGCCTTTCCCTGAAGCATAAGGACTCCAACTTTGCTAGATGAATTGTTTCAAGAAACCACAAGCACATACTTAGTTCTGTGCCAGCAACTTCATAACACTATTGTGAACGGAGCTAAAATGTTTTTTGATGTGGGTTTTTTGGGTTTTTTTCCATTCTGATCAACAGTTTAAAATTGGAGGAAGAACTGAAGCTGGCAGTTTCATGGTCTCTCAGTGGCCTCCCGTCTTCTGACTGGAATCTTTCAGCCTTGAGCCTGAATTATGCATAGAGCAGAGGAAGGTAAATCTGTCTAACCTTCACCCCTGCTCCAAACACCAAAACCTATATTATCAGTATTTCAAAACATGTTTCCCTTTCACATGCAGACAACTGTTTCCTTCATATGAGGTCACAAGCATTTTAGATTCCTCATCTCCTCAAAAGATTTTACTCTTGCTTTTCCCTCTTTCTATATTTTTTTAATACTTTGGCATAGTCGGTTCTTTCACCATATGGAACCACTTCTACCTCCTTATCCCCTGTACACACTTTCCCACTCAACATGATGACATGTGACCACTCAACTCATAAACAGGAGTTAGGGAAACAGAGGTTAAACCACGGGCACCAAAAGTGGTTTTGAGTATGCAAATGTGGAAAAAGTGGGATAATCCACAAGCATGTGGTTTGTTACCATCTGCCTCATGCTCTGAATGTATAAGCACATTCACCCAGAGTTTACAATTGAAGGGATACAATGTTTTTTTTTCCTGGTAAAATACTGTGCATTTTGGCTTGAAAAGCATGCTTGCTTCCCTTCCCGTGGTGAGATTACAGGTGCTGCACGCTGCTATTATGGTTGATCTTTTTCAGTAAAGATCCCACACAGGCCAGGATACTAAACACGCAACTCGGCTTGATACTGATGGATTGCCTATAATCCCACATCCATCTCCTTCCTCCTGTAGCCCCATCTAGCGGCTCGCTACGCCTGTACATCTGCCATATCGCCTATCTACATACATGTGTGAAGGAGAAATGTGTAAATAAAGGCATACGTGCGTACAGAAATACACGTAAACAAATGCATATCTTCACCCACGTGCATTTAGCATGGGGCAGGTTTCAAAAGGCCTTTAGCATCACTTGGGGATTATCTATCTGGCAGCTGCCGTACATAGACAGCACACTTCCCCTGGGGTGGTAGCAGGGGTTATAGCTGAGGTAGCACAGCATATAAGGTACATGGAAAATGCCATCCCCTGGGTGTACGTACTGGGCACAGCTCCAGGCTGCTCGGGAAGTGCTGCTGCCAGCCGGGGATGTCTTGGAGCTGGCCGGCAAGGCTGGCAGCTCAAGGGCTGTCTGCACCACTGCTGCGTGGATTCACCTCAAAAAGGAGCTGACTTTTCAGAAAGCTCATGCCCAGTAGATCATGAATGGCTCCAAGGTGCCACAAGGATTATATATCTCTTAGAAGGAGTGGAAGTTATATGCATCAAAATGGTATAATGCATACCAACAGGGGAAAAGAGGGACGACTGAATATGGAAGTAGCTCCCCAGCTTTTGCACTTTGACTTTGCTGGAAGTGTCCATCCCACAGATGAACACTCAAAGCTGAATGCTTCTTTCTCTAACTTTTCCTGTTCTTTTATTCTTTCATTAATCTAGAGTTTCCATTGAGAATAGGCTTAAGGGGACTAAAGAAAGGAAGAAGACTGGCTAAGATGGTGGGAGAATACAGGAACTGGTGGAGCATCTGATGGGAGATGTGGTGTTTAAGGCAGGACTCAAAAACAGATAATGAAACACAGATCTTATGAGAAGCAGGGTGAAGCAGCCCTGCTACCCAAGTCCTGCTTTTGGGAAGCAATGCTTGGCACCTCTTTCTGAAGAGTCAGTCTTCAGCTTCGGACTTCATCTCCTTCAGCTGGGACTCACTGGCCAATGCAGGCAGTCCTGGGAACATCTCTCAGCATCAGCCCTCAGTGCCTCAGCTTCTGGCGCTCAGTGACTATTTCAGCTGAGGCACTTCACCACAGACACTTATTTGGAAGGAGGGGTTAACTGGAAGCAGGGAGGGAAAGGCTGTGTGAGGCACAGTCACAGGAAGAAACAGGAAGAGCCATTTCAGAGAAACATTAGACCCAAAAATTTGTCAGAAGCAAAGATCTGGCTCAAATGCCTGACCTGTTTGTGAAACCTGGCCCCAAAGGTGTTAGCAACAGACTACCTGGGCAAATCGCAATCAGGGCTGTAATTAACTACAGAGGCCGCAATTAGCCGAGACCTGCTCCAGGGTCTGGGGAACACAAGGCCATGTTAGCAGCACAGTCCAGGGAGTCTCTCCTCCTGCTGGCCATGCTTCTGTCGTGTGGGTGACACGCCACGTGGTTTCAAGTTTTCACATGCTTTCATCATACTCTGTGAGGTAACCATGTCTTTTCACAGTACAAAGGTCTAATGAAGCAGGAGCTGGTGAGATGAAATTTGTAGGTTTGGGGGTCAGGTCTGCTGCTGACAGACTTCATCCAGGCCATTTCACCCTCTGTGAAGTCTCCCACCTGCAGAAAACAGTGTTAATAATATTTAACTACCTCATGGTACTAAATTGCAGCTTAATTAATGGTTTGCAAAGCACTTTGAAATGCTCACTTGAAATAGGCAAAGGATAATTAACATCACGTATTTATTTAGTGAGCTTTCCTTGCCAGGCACAATCTTCCTAAAATTCCCCTTGCAATAACTGTTTGCACTGCTCTAGGAAAAACAAAGCGGTTCAGCCAGTATGTTTTCTGTGGGGAGACTTTTTCTGCATGAATCAGATGGTTGAAACTTGAAGAGAGCGGCTGCCAAGATGAGGGGCAGACGTATTCCTGAACAGGGAGAGGGGGGGGATTAACAGATGTACAAGTGTTCATGTTCCCTCAGAGGTGTGTGCGTTGTACTAGGAACCTTAATGACACAACGACAAGGCCGTTGTTCACTTGTGAGCTTGGCCAAAACGGGCCCCTGTTCTTCTGTAGGACTGCTGCTTGTGTCTTTCTTCTGCAGGACTGCTGCTTGCGTCTCGTGGGTGAATGCAGGCATCAGCTAGACAGAAAGGCCTTCAGAGCTGACCTGTTTCTATGAGAGATTTCATGCCTCCCCTTCACTGTGCTTTCCAAATTTTGCTAAACACGAGACGATGGATTCAAGGGCAGGAAAAATCATAACGCCCTGCCGATGCTCTGTCTTTTTTCACTTCCTTGCCGCTGAGGTGAGATTGGGAGAAAACACTCACACAGTTCCTACAACCTTTCCCTGGCGTTACGAGTGAGAAATGGGAGGTTCAAAGCAAACAGAGGAATTTGATGCCTAAACCAAGCAGGCTTTGCCTAGTTAGTCTGTACAATAATAAACACGAAAGATTGCTCTTGAGGCACATTGTGAAATCCTGCTTCCTAATGGGGATAGAGGCTTAGGATAAATCATAACTGTATTTCACCAGTAGTCTGGATGCAGGAGCTTGGTTCCATAGGTCAGGCCTTGAAGAATGGTAAATAGGAAAATAAGCCCAGTGACCCCTCTGTGCTGATAATTTTGTGTGATTCTTTCGAAGAGATCACGTCATTGAAGAAAAGCATATATTGAAGAGGCTGCTTAGAGGCTTTGGGATAAACTAGAGATATTTAATTACACTGATGATTTTTGTTTGCTTATGTCAGCATTGCTAACCTGAAACTTTCATAAAATGTGAGTCAGCACCCTCAAAATAAGGAAAGTAGTTTAAAAATCATAGCATTTCTAAAATAAATAAATAAATATAACTTAAGTTTTTACTTTCCCTCCCAATGACCTTCTGATTTTTAAGTTTTTAGATCTCCTTTTCAAGCTTTCCTCTATAATCACACAGGTTGGAAAGGGGGGGGTTTGTGGTTTATTTTCAGAGATTTTAACTTAATCACATGCCTTTGTCAATTGAAGCTGTAAAAGCATCAAACGTAGAAAGACTCCATACAAAATCAGTGAAGCTGTTAAAACTGTAACATCTGCATGTTGCACCCTGAACTGCAGATCTCAAACCCACCTTTGATCCAGCACCCCCAGCCCTGGGTGGGAGCTCGCAAGGGCAGAGGCACTTCGGTGCAGGAACAGAGGAATGTGGGGCAGGACGGGAACCCACATCTCAGACCCACCTCCCCGACCACTGACCTACTTATAAAGCACCAGGTCCCACCTTCCCTCACAGCAGGTCATGCCTTAACTCCAGGATCAGCTTTGATGAGATCAAAGAGGCTGCCTGCAGAATAAGTTATTAATCTGGGTAAGGCTGGAGCAGATCTCAGGTTCCCTCTGAATTCAAGCGCAAATCAGCTGGTAAGGTCAGGCTTGTCCCTTTCTTCGACTTAAGCCTACCACAATGCAGAAGTGCCCTCTAATGTTGTTCATGAAATAGAAGGCCTGTGTGCTCAAGCAAAGCTCCTGATAGCTGCAGGTGTATTTTTCTTGGGAAGCTAAATTGCTAGAGAAACAAAAGTTTTGGTTAGTTTAATTTGGCAAGACAAAAATGCCGTCCTAGGGGAAGACTTTATTTAGAAACTTTATTTTTCCCCTGTTAACTTCGATATTTTGTTGAAAAAAAGTCTAAAGGTTCAAAAGTTCACAAGAGACTTTTTTCTTTTGTATAAAAAAAAAAAAATTCCCACTTGGGCAGAACACTCCATAGATTAATTTGTTGTTACAGGACATGTTGAACCCCAAAGTGGCATTTCATTAGTTTTTGTGCCATAGTTTTAAATCTTTTTCTATATAACTCATTTGCCTAATATAAGAGTCTGTAGCCCCAGTGCAAAAGGAAAAGGGGACTGGCTTGCTTCTAACAAAAATCCTGGCTTTGCTAGCATGAGGTATGCAACATGTAATTCTACAAGCCATTCTTTTTCCTTAGTGGAACAAGGTCTAATGGTTTTATTTGCTGACATTTCCTTACTCTAATTAAGAAATACTCTTCACCATTGGAAGCCTGATCATGTCACGAATGATTCTTCTCCAAACAAAGCCAAGAATGTTCAGCCAACCTCAAGGTCAGCTACTAGGTGACAGCTGGCACTTGAAACCAGGAGACAAAAATAGTGTACAGTCTTTATATGTGCCCAGTGGGCAATGTGTCTGCAGGCTGGTTTTGGTGGGGGAAATACGGAGGTCACCATGGAATGAGTATTAATCTGACTTTTTTCTACACAGCCTGAGTTCACAGAAGCAAAACAATTGCTTCATGCAGCGCCTTTTAATATTACACTAAAAATTATACTAGGATTCCCCTATCAAACACAGTATATCTCATTCTGGGTGCTTTGGCTTTAGGAATGCTGCAACACAGGCTTTGATAATTGAGAGAAGGCCTAGAAAAGACAAAAATAAACTTCACTACAGTCTCAGAAAAAGAAAGAAGCTGCAGAGGACCCATCATCATCTAATGACATGGGACAAACCTAAAAAAAAGAAAGAGAGCCTGGAGGAAAGATGCAAGAACATAGCATGGGGTAATTAACAAAGAACTCCAAACAAAGCCTACCACTTGGGATTCGGTAAATATTGCACTGTGTGCTGCACGTGCATGCTAGGACGAGTGAAAATGCCATGTTTGATCCTACTGGCTCTGGCCTCCAGATGGTCAGTTCTGGGGGCAGGTTCACAGCACAGAAAACAGCAAGAAGGGTTCATCAGACCATCCAAAACTAAACCTGTGTATAAAAATGTAGTGAGTACTTTGAAGGGCAGTTATGGGGAGCACAGGGTAAGACTTCTGGCTCATTGCATGAACGGCAGGACACATCTCTGCCTCTTTCTCTGCTCAAACCAGGCAAACGCTAGCGGGAGGGGTGAATGTCGTCGGGTGCACGGGAAGCTGCTTACTTGTGACTTGGGAGAGCCTGGAGCTCTCTCACAAGGAGCCTTGACCTTTGGAGGGCTGCTGGGAGGTATTACTGTGGGTGGTTTCTTAGTTTATATTTCCTCAGAGAATCCTCAGACACTTCAAGCAGCTACAGCCAGATTAGATGACTGGTCAGCCTTTTCAATTCCCACTGTATAGCAGGTGAAACAATAAAAAAAGTATTGAGTAAGGAACATTAATCCGTATTCAGAGCTTTTTGATAAATTATAAATAAATATATCTGCTTCATTCCTTTGAATTCTACCCGGTTGTGTTTAGCTATGTGTTTTTAGTGGCAATACAATCTCCTTGAGCTGTAGGCCCAACGAAATCATGAGCTATTTTTAAAAAAATAAAAATAATCTGAGCTGGGATTTAAAATAGGGTGTGGTGGAACGGCGAGGGTGAAAAGTTTGACGGCGTATCAATAGGCGGTTGGGACCTCCTGGCAATCCCTTCACTTCCTCTTCAGTGAACACAGGATTTTCGCAGAGGTGCATTTTTGCTGCCACATTTTTGCAGGTTCCCATTTCAGCCCTAGTTTATGCATTCGCCAGCAAGAAATCAAAAATTATCACATGCTACCTCTCATCCTCTGAACAAACTTTTTCTTTCAGGCACTTTGGCTGAAGCAGACAGAATGCCACAGAATTTTAAATTTAAAATTGAAGTGTACCCTATAGCATTATGTTTAACTGCTTGTGGGAGAGGGGCTGGGAGGATATTTCCAAAGTAGTTTCTGGCTTGCCTGAAGCACAAACCAGAGAAGACCTGTAGCCTCAGGGAGGCAGGAGCAGGAGAATGGTAGGGGAGACAGACAAGGAAGTTGTTATAGAAATTAAATAAAGTGAAAGCTTTGGGAGGGGAGATGGGATAGGGCAGGGAATAGAGGATAGAGGATCCAGGCAAGCTGTCCATCCAGTGAGGAGGAGGGAATAAGAATCATGAACCGAAGCTTACAGAAAAAAACAGTCTCAAAGCATAGATGGTCATCTTCATCCCCTGTTTTCACTGAACTCCATCTGGATAAGGGGAAGAATGAATGCTGTAAAAGCTGAACAGGACAAAACGAGTTTAGCAAACCGGAGTAGCCATTCACTGCTTTCCTTGTGGTGATTTATGATTGGGTTTATGACCAAGACTCCTGCCCTGTCTCCTTGAATACTACATTTGTGTGAAAAACATTTTGCAAATAAGTATGTTCAGTAAAAATGCAGGTTTGGGTATTTTATTTCCGTACAGTCTATATTCCCTCTCCTCTTTCTTGCCCCTTTTTACTTCCAGTTTTTTCCTGAGACACGTTTGTGAGGATATGGCCTCATACCTAGGCATGGCAAAGTACAAAACAGAGGCAGGAAGAGTGATTGATGGAAGGACAACATTTTATGAGTGATAAAGGTAGAATTAAAAGTTCATTTCCATTTCATTGTTGTTATGGGGAAGTATCTTATTTTTATTTATAAATCATTGCTAATAAGTGCAGTACTTTTGTGTTGCCTGGTGTTGGTATCAGTAAAATCCAGTGCTGTTGATTGGTTATTTTTTGGTGAATTGGGCACCATTATAGTCTTAGAAAAAAAGCGATAGTGGTTCCAGGCAGCTATTTTTCCTGAATTCCCTGTAGCAGATTCTTTTTCTCTAGACAGGAAACTCTAACAACTCTAGGTGAATGGGCCAAAGGAAAGCAGTGGTTTTGTACACTTCCCTAACATTCATGTGGCTTGGGCCATTCCAGAGGCTTGGAAGTCTTGCTTGGGGACTGTGAAACTTGCATTTTCTGAGTACTCGACAGACATTTTGGATAGATGACAACTGCCTCTTTTCCCTCAGGTCCTTCTTTCTAACTTTTCCGTTAATATTTACTTTTTCCAGTCACCACATCTCACCAAAGAGTTGGGGATTTTCTTTCACTGCTAAACCCGTCAGTCAAAATTTCTTGTTTGTTTGTTTTGCTTTTTCTAGATTGTCTCTAAAGTCCATCTTTCCATCTCCTTACACAGAATTAAAGTTGGTGACAAAGCTCATGTCATTCAAACACTGTGTCTTTCTTCTGTGCAGTCTCTTTGATACCGACATCTCCCTCACAGCAGTCAGGTCTTTTTTATCTCACTTGCAGCTTTCTTCATGGTTTCTTGCTTTCCACATCTAATTAGAGATCATTGTCTTTTTTTTGATACTCCTGTGACAGATAAGTGCTAACATACTTAAATCTGGGGTGAAGCAGCAAACACCAAAAGCCTGTTTCCACCTTGGAAAGGAAGATCCTGGACTAGTAGGGCAGATCAAAATGAACAGGAAGTCTTGGATAGTCTTATTAAATACATCTGCATACTATTCCAGCTCTCCCTCTCCTAATGCAAAAAGTAATACACTTTTTCCCAGGTTCTCGCCTCATTTCGCTGTCCCGCAAGCAACATTTCTTTCTTACAGAACCAGCAATTTAAAGAAAATATATTTTGAAAACTGATTTTTTTAAGGTTGTAGGCCAATTAAAGATGTCTCCAGGCTTTCTGTAGTTTTTTCTTTATTAAGCTGTGGTGGCTTGAAGAGAACTGCTCGCAATTCTATTTAAAATTATCATGAGAAGACAGAATGCTGAGGACTGGGCCTTTAAGTAAATCTTCTACGAACATGGGGTCTCAGGAGAGCTACAAGGCTTGGCTATGATTTCTCCTTCACCTTGGTGAACCCATTTATTCACCAGGGCACTACACTTCTTGGGTAACTATCTCCTCCACCGTCTCTTTCAACCATATCCCCAGTGTGCGTTCTTAAAAGATGCTTTTGAAGTCAGAATCTTCTTTCTATAACAAAAAAAAGAACAATTTAGAAGTGTCAACAAATGAAGCAGTTCAAAAAATATGACTAATCATAGAATCATAGAATGTCCTGAGTTGGAAAGGACCCATAAGGATCAACTCCTGGCTCCACACAGGACCAGCTGAATCAGAGCATATGACTAAGAGCGTTATCCAGACACTTCTTGAACTCACTCAAGCTCGGTGCTGTGACCACTTCCCTGGGGAGCCTGTTCCAGTGCCCGACCACCCTCTCAGTGAAGAACCTTTTCCTGATATCCAACCTAAACCTCCCCTGTTGCAGCTTCATGCCGTTCCCTCGGGTTCTATCACTGGTCACCAGAGGGAGGAGATCAGCGCCTGCCCCTTCGCTCATCCTAACACACCTAAATGATTAGTCTTAGTTCCATCATGTTGCTTCACTCAACTGTACTTGTGGATGTTAGCTGGCTCAGTGTATCCTGTCTGGATCGTGATTAGCACTCATTTATGCACAACAGTCAATCTGTCTAGTAGGTGACCCCACCTTTGTTGAATGTGCTAATCCATGAAAGGCCAGAGGATTGTGTAAAAGAGTGGAAAATCAAGGATCATCTTAAGACCAGCTCACAAAAGTTACATTTATAGTGTCCAGGGAAGGACTTATCTTCTCTCTGAAAATTATTCTAATGCAGATGTGTGGGAATACTAAAGCCACATGTGGCATCTGGTGAAAACAAAGATTTATTTTGGCTGAACTGGCTGTATTAGCAGATAGAGATCCGGCTTTGAACTAGATCTTAGTTCATAGCCTGCTGCTGCCTTGGGATTAATTTCAGAATTTCTGTTTGTTTTTAATATGGAGGAATTGCTTGCAGCTGATTTTTTTAAGGTCTTCATATTCTTCAGATAGGCAAGCTACTGAAGAGAGATGGGAAAGTCATAAATACTGAAAATTACAGTAATTTTAGATGACATCAACTACAACTTCTTGGTTTCAGTTTTAAAGAAGGGTTATCCTAATCTTGCAGAAGTTAATAGCCATCTTGACAAGAGCTAGAGTTTCACGTGTTTACCCTCACCATTCTGTGTCTTCACTAGAGAATGCTCTCTTGTTTTGTGGACATGTTTGGGCTGCACCACTGCCTTCTGCTCAGAAACGTCACTGTGACAATGCACAGACACATTTTTCAGTCCGTGTGTCACTGTCTTTTGCTCTGACTCTCCTTTCCCAGGACAGTTTTTGGTCTGTTGAACCATCTTTGTCTGGCTTTGTCCAGGAGGCAAAGTGAATGCTTGCAGAGGCAGACAGATAGCAGCGAGATAGCTAGCATTGCTGCTGTTTCCTGCTGTTTTATTCTGTTTTGAGTGTGTCTTCCAATGGTAAAACGCAAAACATAGTGGGTGGCAGTGGGGGAATTAGCACAGCAGCAGAGGAGGGGGGCAGAGCAGAGCTCCTTTGTTGGCAGAATTCAGACTGGACATGTTTCTGTGATGGACAGTGAGACTTAAACAAGCTTTTAGACTCTCACTCTCATGCAAATAGGCCTGTACTTGCCCAATTACCTCTGTACCACCTCTCACTCTGTGATGTAGCTGGTTGCCTCACCTGTGACTTTCCTGCATCTTGCACACAAGGCTGCAAAACAAGAAAGGGGCCCTGAAGGGTGTGGCCGATTGGGCATGCCTACATTGGAGGTAGCATTACTCAAAATCTCCAAATGCAACTCAGCAGTGTTGCCTGTCCTCATGTGAAGTCTCCGTACTCCCTCCCTCCCCCCCTTCCCCCCCCCCCACCTCCAAATAACCCAATGCACATCACTGGATTAAAAAGAAACCCCAACATTTAAAGCTGTGAGAATGCCTTTACATATCGGGAACATAAATTCTCATGGTCAGTCTGAGTTTCTGTTCCTCAAAGCTACTGTCTTCCCAGCACATCTGCTGTCATGCAAACAAGACAAGGTGAACTACGGGCATAGAAAAAAAAGAAATCTGTTTGCCTTCCTCCCACTAGAAGGAGGGAATTGTTTGTAGGCAGATGAAGTTGGCAATGAAAGATATTTCTCTGTCTTCATTCCATGTATAATACTCAAACTGAAGTTGGTTTTCTTCTGTGATTCAAGTGAAAGATTTCAAAAAGTAGTTTATTATGCATCACACTTCACTGTGGGATCTCTTCAGATCTGACAAACCAACCAAGTGTATGTCATCATTTGGCCTTCTAGGCAAACCACAGCATACTGTAGGGAGGGTTTTAAGTGGGTGGTACTTACCGCTAACATTAATGTGCAGGGATGTTATTAAGAGAATAAATCTTCCTGGGGGTTCATTCTTTTGATTAAAATGTGATATTTCAAGTACCGACTACAATTTATAATATCTCTTAATCAAAGAGCCCAGGATGTTACCATTGTAACTGTAATTTGTCTACCTAGAGCTCACTCGAAGTTTTAACTGAACTTCATTTGTTCTAAATTTCCTGAGCTAGTTTTCTGTAGTGCATGGGGTCCCACTGAGCTCACTTCTCTGCTGCAAAAATTTAAATAGAGGAAACCTTTAAGAATTGCATAGATTTGTCTGCATTTATGCCATCATGTCTGATAGTAAGATTTGACCTATACAGAAACAGCTTGCTGTTCCACTCTCATCACAGAGATTGGACCAAGTGATTTCACCTGAAAGTGTATATCATAGAGCGCTATAAGATCCCTCAGAAGGAAGAGCAACATGTAAAAGACAATGCAATCCAGGATAGGGTTTTTTTTAACCATTTTGCATACTCCTTCCAGTTCTCCAGCCAAAGATAAATGAATCTGCAGAGCCAACAGTCAATTAAATATTTCAAGGAGTAAGTGAACTCATACCCTTCTGAAAAAATATAACTATAATCTTTTAGATCTGTAGCCATCCGAAAACAGACTCTTGCCTCGTCTTATACTCTTCTAGTTCCTGAGGATTTATGAACCATGTTTCTACTCTGTATTACCTCCAAAAAATTAAGATAAATCAGTTTCTTGCACCAACTGAGCTCTCACTGTTGTGACTTTACCAGTCCATGCAGTCCCAGCCATCCTGTAGCATACTTACAACTGGGCTGGTCAGGGGGGCAAGACTTCCACATTGGTGTAGAGCTTTTCACCCTTAATCCTTACTTGAGGTGCTACTTAGATTGTTCAAATGTTACCGACAGTCTGATGGCTGGTCTGTCAGAAGACTTGTCTGTCTGGTCTATGTGAAATTAATTGTTGACCTCTAACTAATTCCATCTGAACAGATGCAGTTTCCTTCAAGCCACTGTCATGGATGGCTTTGATTGAAGAAATCAGAGGAATGAGCAAACCTCTTCTTCAAAGAAGACATGGTTACAGGTACAAAGCCACCTTTTGAGATGCATGCAGCAATGCTGTAATCTGAGGGTTAGACTCAGCTGTGACAAGATTGTCTGCCCCTTTTCAGGGCACATTTGCTGAGGGGACAGAAAGGATAAAAGGATTCATGTGGAGAAGGATGAGAGAAGGGGGATATACTCAGGCTATCATTTCAGACAATCATCTTGAAATGCAAAGACTAGACCTGGTCTTGCTAGAGAACTGGCCTGCCTGTCCATCACTCCTGACTTGGCATCTTTCATCAATAATGTATTAATAGTACATTGAATCTAAAAAGAGATCAAAAAAGGAAACTGGACGCTGATGAAAAACAAGGCTTTCTGTTATACATAGTACTTAAATAGCACTGTAGAGACAGGCAAGGTGAAGAACTTTGGGGAAGGTCAGGCTTTAGAAGATGTGGGAAGGATGGGTTATGCTTTGCTGCTTTAGATTCTTGGCTGCTCTGCTACCTATGAATTACTTCTAGATGCAGAGTACCATGGAGTCTGGAATGGCAGAGACATGTCTCATTTTACTTTGCATTTAATCTAAATATGTAAAGTAAGGCATTTGCCATGGTCTTTCCCACTGAAAGAAATCTCACTGGCAAATATTCAAAGTGATCAAACAGACAAAATAGTCTCATCTCAGACTGAAAACCACAGAAGTTCATAATTTTTAAAACCAAGCAGAAAACAGCTAGGGAACTTAACATTTTACATTTTTATTCTCACTCCTAAAATGCTGAATCCATTTCAATCACAGCTGGGGACAAGGACAGCCAACAACAACACATCACTCCTAGCATGAGACCTTTTTATGTCCTCTTCTGGGATGCATCAAATGTTGATGACCAAATTATGACCCTTTCCACCTCCCTTCCTGAAAGCATAGTATTTTTGCCAATAGCCATCAGTCAAGGTTTTAAAAAATGTGAAGCATAGGATTATGCCTAAAATATTAAAGCATCTTCCATACTATCACACAGGTTGGTTCTTAAGCAGCTGCTGGTGACCTCAAAGCTGTCAAGTACTTGGCACCTTAAAGATAAGATGGCAGTTAGGTGTTGGTACAGGTTGAATACCTCAGTGTTAGGTTCCTTCTCTTTGAAAATTTCAGGATCGTGGCCTTAACCCTACCTTTGACTTTCCTTACAGAGAGGTAGTGGCTTTTTTTAACAAGTGCCTCCTGTTTTCAACAGCAGTAAATCTGTATGGGAGGTGGAGAGTCAAATTTTAATGTTGTTATGGTACAAAGAAAATATGGAGAACTCCTGATTACTTTCCAAAATCACGGTGTACTCATGGCTTATCCAGTGATACATTCAATATTCCCTGAAGGAAAATGGGACAGAATGTGTCACTGATGCTCACATAATTTTGGCTGAGCCACTGAGATATGTTTCATTCTGTTCTCATAAGTGGACAAGCAGTGATAATGGATGACCTGACAAAGATTTAGAGGTAGAGCTTAAAGCATCACTGAAACATTTCTTTCAACAACTTTACAGTTTATTCATGGCTTTCAGCTTTTCTGGTTCTACAGAACTGAGTGGGATGGTTTATGGTAATAAACTTCTTTGTGAGGTTAGGATCAAAGTCTGCTGTAGCTACTCCAGAAAAATCTTCGAACTTTCTTCTTCTCTCCACTTTCAGAAATAGGCTGGGCTAAGGAGCAAGGCAGTGGTGGAAGGATATAATCCAAACCTTCCTGAAAGAGAAGGCATATCAGATTTGATTCAATGTTCTTCATTCTCCCATTTGTTCTGCTCCAGTTATGAGAGCATCTGTCTACAGCCAGAAAATGTAGTTTTGTCTTCTCAAAAAGTAGAACTCAGAAGTTGTATTGAAAACTCAATGTATGATCACTGAGACAGAAAGATTTTGAAGGACTTCAGAGGAGTATGATTTAGGTTACAGGGCATAACCTGGAGCCCGGTAAAGTCAATAGGCTCTTGACCTTTAACTTAAAGTTTCACACTTCCGTCTGCCAACTGGATACACTTTCCCTTACTTCAGACTTTCCCAGAACAAAATACAGCAGAAAGCTACTCCCCACCCTGGGGACCTTTCACAACCATCCAATAGGGGGGAAAAAGAAACAACAGAAGTGTTTAGTGTCTGGGTAGTGCAAAAAGTTTTAAATTAGAAGTTAGTGTAGGCTGTTTTTTTTTCACTTTTGACCACTTCTGAGTCTGAACAAAACCAGTAATGATGCCGGCAAAATTTCATCAGCCAGCATCAAGAGATGAATTTCCATGAATGCTAGTGATGTTTTGGCAACAAAACTTTTACTCATTAATGATGTGTGGAATCATTCAAAGGTTTTTTGAT
This sequence comes from Grus americana, assembly GCF_028858705.1. Classification (NCBI taxonomy): domain Eukaryota; kingdom Metazoa; phylum Chordata; class Aves; order Gruiformes; family Gruidae; genus Grus; species Grus americana. Next base: position 82,145,061 of record NC_072852.1, read on the forward strand.
TTATCCTTGATGAAATAGTTAATGATTTTTTCCACCCTCAGCTGTTCTATAACAGCCTTTGGGAATCCTGAAAGTGAAAAATCTGTGTCTTTATAAACATGTTTTCATTTCAATGGGGCATACATGTTAGTCTGTTATTAAAGTGTTGCTCCAGAAACAGTGAGTTGTTCCCAGCTGACATGCTGTTCAAGGGCTGCTGTAACACTGTTCATGTGTGCTAGAGTGTGAAGATCAATTTGCTTTAGGGACTCTTTACATGTGCTGAGACACATGACACATTGGCTGGCACTGGTTTTGATTTAAATATCGTAACAGAGAAACCACTAACAACCTTTAAGCAATGCCTCAACTATTTAGAGTGCATAATAAGAAATTACAGAAAATTTGTAAACTACACCAAACCCCACTAGAATGTCAACATTTATTACAGCTGTGGGACTAGGAGTCAACTAGTTGAACTGAAGTGATTTAAATTACCCTGTTTTAATTAAATTCAGATAAACTAATGACTCAAAAGCAGCAATCTATGATGGCTGTCTAGTAAACTATCTGAAATAAATGTTGGCACAATCACCTTAAAGCCAGACTTCTTTCGTAGCATTAATATCATTATACAACAGATTGCACTGTCATAAGAAATCTGAAGAGAAAGTGCAAGAATAAACAGATGACATCTTAGCTACAGTCTTACCATTGGAGGAAGACTCGCTGCTCACAGAGGAGATAAATTGGCCAGTAGCATCCCTCAAGACGCAGTTGAAAAATTGAAGCCTGATACCTTGCTCTGTCAATCAATGCCCATCATTGGGCCACCAGTCCAGCTTCTTTATCAAGCACTAAACCACTTTCTTGAAATAGATTTATTTAAAATAATTTGACACTTCCTATCCCTTTCATGTGTCCTACCTTTGAATGTGGTGTGCAGTTCTTTGCTTTGCATGGTGAGACACACTTTCTTCTTCAATACATCCACAGATTGCAGAATGAGATTGATCTTGTGTTACTTCAGTGAAAAGGATTAAAAAGAGCAACAGAACTAGAATGAGCTACGATTATCTCCAGTTCTGTCACAGAACAACACAATATCAAATCCATTTATGATCATATATCAGATTCAAGAAACTCAATAAATAGGCCATGGCCTTAAAGTAGTATAGTCTACTGTAGACAGAGAAACACAGCATAGAGCAGTGGATCAATCCTCTGTTTGGAGCATTTTATGGAAAACTATGGCACATTCCATTCCTTTCTGTTGGAGCTCACACAAACACGAGAAGTTAACGTCTTTAGGGAAATTTTTGGACAGCTGAGCTATTTGACTCATTAAGGAAAAATTTCTGTGTCCCCCCTTCTTCCCCGCCCCCCCCTTCTCCTCTTCTCTTCTACACCACTCCCCCATTTTCAAAATGGATGCTGAACCACCTTCTAAATGAAAGGCTACCTCTGATTAAAACACAGCAACAGTGGGCAAGATCGCTGCAGAATCAGAAGTACTGTAAAGTATTCCAGGCTGCTGTTGCCCGATTCATTTTGTTTGCTTAGAAGGTGGTGCAAACACTTGTAAGCTTTTCCTCAGGTGCAAACAGAAGGAAAATAACTATTCACTCAAAATCTGATTAAGGATATAAAGTCATCCAGCCATCCCACGCTAGGCTGACTCAGCCTGGTCTGTAAAATCCATGTATGAGCTTAAGGAAGCCACAGACTTACTAACACCCTAGTCTAAAAGCTTTATCTAAAGAGAATGTTGCTTGGTTGCTTCAAAAGTGTTTCATCTTTTTTTCCTATCCCCTGTAAAGTATGAATTTCAGAGGAGATGAAGGCATTTCAGGGTAAGTGCTTGATCTAAAGGCCAGATCTAAACGGCATTTAGTCCCCTAACACTCATTAGAATACTTTGCTTCCACTGGGACATTACTATTCTACATGCTATGCGTGGCATATCAGTAAGAATAGCAGTAGGAGAATTTCAAGTGGCTTTTATATGCACAGTTAGAATCTTATATTGTTGTGTTATTATTTTTTTTGCTAAGCCAAACTTCAGTAGTCAGCTTCCTTTTCTCCTAATCTGCAGCTGCTTCATTGACTATCCATCATCTTTATTACAGTGTCATTTCTATACATCATTCTCTTACACTAATCAGAAGCAGACCAAGTGGGAAAGAAATCACTCCACAGGGATGAGGTCTGTTGCTGTAAACGATATGTTGAATAAGAGTGGAATTCAATTCAAGAGACACTATGCTTGTTTACACATGTTGAACTGATGTCTTTTATCTGTAGGACACATTGCAGCTCTTTGTTGTGGTCATTTATGGCCATAATCCAACAACACTCTGCAGAAAGCCTGTAACCAGTGAAGCAGTCCCACTGTTCCACTATTGTCATTAAGTTGCATAAAGCAAATCACCCACCGTAGCGCTATGATGAACTGGGGCCCAGCAGCTTGAAAACAGAAGTTGGTCTATGAGCGCTAGGACTGATGAAGCCTAGTGTCTTATGAATACATATTCTGTGTGCCCTATATCCTCACACTACAGTAATCCCAGCCTTCTCCACCACCCTGAAGACCTTTCCCGAATGTGACAGTAATTTCTTCCACCTTGCCCAAACCACCCACTCCCATGACATCTTCAGCCCTTTTCACCTCCTACTTACCGTTGGGAGCCTTGCTAGCTCAGCAGGAGATGCACAGTACTGTGAGAGTTTCAGACTATGGCTTACCAGATTGCTTGACTGACTGCTACTTCTCGCTTGTTACATGCAGCACAGGCAGCAAGTAAAGGTTGAGACCTTCCTTCAGGGCTCTGCCAGGGTGTCCTCCTTCCTCCTGCCCCTGAGATATGAGTTTTCACAAGTAATAGCAGCTTACTGTCTTTGAGACCACTAGTCCTCTGTCAGGTTTACTTGATGGATTCAGCCTGTGGGTTCAAAGATTATTAGAAAGATGCAGATGGTCAAACAGGTACCATGAGCAAAGCAGTCCCATTTCCTTAGAAAACCAGGCTAGTTTGTTCTTCAGCTAAAATGGCCTTCACTGTAGTTTTTCCATCACTTTTGTCATCTTATCAAATGCCTGTTTTTCAAGGCAGGTATTATTAATGGAAGTGCTTGAAATACATAGTCACAGTGAACAGCAATACTTGGAATTTTAGGAACTCCATTTCTTCACTTTTAAGGTATGGTGTGGGCAAAAGCAAGGATCAGCATGACCAGATAGGACATTGCTGGGGAACTGGAAAGAAAAATCAACAAGGATGAGAAAGTCAAATAAAAAGAAATTAAACCAAACATAAACAGAAAGACAACCTTGAAAAAAATAAGAATTCTTTAGATTGTGGTTTACTCCTTGGGGCCTTGGACAAATTTTAAATATTAATTAGAATATTAAGTAGGTGCTTAATATATATATAAATCCCAAATGTACATTTTCTTTGTGGTTTGCATGCAATTGTCCACTGCACACTAAATGCAATGGTTTTCAGCAGGTGGCTCTGGTGTCTAAATCAAAGATATTCTCTATAAACTTCCAGATGGTATTGGAGCTTTTATATCTTTATCAACTAGTATGTGACTTCAAGACTATAGCAGCAGTTATAGGAAACTCTCAGTCACATCTGTAAACAAAAGTATGTAATTATACATAATTATAAATCTAATTTATATAGTTATAAAAACACATATAAACACAGATAAAATACGTAATCAAACATATTATTCAATGCTGCTGAAAGGCATGCTGTGATCTATGAATTAATTACGTATGTTTTGCCACCCACTACTGATGCCAAACCTTTGAAGTCTTGTTCTCACATACTAAGGCTTTAATTTTTCAGTAACTACCCAGCTGTTAAATGCTGATATTGCATTCAATTAAGTCCACTGGAAATCTGGATTGTTGATCCAATTCAACAGTTTAGTCCTTAAAAGCTGGATGCATCGGCAGTGATATCACTAACATGTTCTCACTTATGTGCAAGGCTATGACTTTATAAGTCAATTGCCCAGGATAACTGCAGATAAATATGAAGACATTGGAAGGGAAAAGCAACAAAAAATATATAACATTTTTGGTCATCTGAAGTCATAGCTTTTTCCTTGGGTAGGAGCGATAACCTCATCCAAGGTCACGTTGGACATTTTATCCAAAGCTGTAAGGAAAGACACAGCTTTCCATTCTCTTCCAGGAGCAAAAGTAGGGAAAGAAGGTGTGAGTGAAGAGAAACTAATAACACATCTGACGAGGAAAGGAGGTTCTTCCTTAAGCCTGAGAAATACCATGCCCCGAAGCCTGGGAGGTGTGACATTAGGCTTCTCACAGTGAAGAGAAAGGGAAATTACAGTAAAGCAAACCAAAAGGAAAGTGAGGGAGGATTTCCTCTCCTCCCATTCAGGTGTTTCTGTGTTGTTTGCTTCAGAATCGGGGAGCATTTCTACACATTTCCAGACCCATCTGGAACACTGCCATCCTAGAGCATCTTTTCTACAATTAGTCCCAATACATATGTTCTGAACTATCTGAAATATATTGACAAAGCTTACCTTTAACTTTCATAAAGACAGTGAAAAAGACCCACAGGATGCCAGAGGCCCAATTTGTATAGCACTGTTTGAGGCTTTTCTTTCTAGTACCATAGTGCTCACTCCAACTTTCATGAATCCATGACATACTCTTCTAAGGACTAGGCCAACGCCGTGGGTTCCATTTTCCTAGCAGATGCCAGGCTGTTGTCTATGGAGGCCATGTCTTTTATTAATGGTACAAATGGTTCCTGACCAGCAGCACAACAAACTTGCCCTCTTCTCCTCCCCACTTCCATCCCCGAATTCTCACCAAGACTATCCTGAACCGGTGAAAGTGCACGTCAGTCCTTGCGCTGCAGCTGCCAAGAAGCCTGCAAATGCTGCTTGTGGTTTCTGTAACGTGGACACCTGCCCCATAAGGTCTGGCCTGAGACCACCAGCTAATTCTGTGCTGGCCACCTGACAGTAACGCACAGCCATTCACCTTCCTTTCAAAGTCTGTGCATGTGTGTGTCTGTGTGTGCGTGTGAAAGGCTGTATTTCTTCTCTTTTATTGGTCTTTTTTTCACCTGCTGCCAGATAAACAGCATGGGATAAGAGTCTGTTTCATGCCAGACATAATTTTGAATTTATTAACTTGCCATTCTTTTTAGTCTTGATAGAACTTGACAGGCAAGCAGACAAGCACCTAAATTAACTTAGCTCCCAACCGGCACCTAGACAGGCCAAGAATAACACAAAGATAAATTGGAGGAGTTGAGGATGGCGATGGAGTCAAAACGGCGGGGGGGGGGGGGGGGGGCGGGGAAGAACATGAGAGAAGGGGAAAAAGTGAACTTTGGACTGGAGAAGTTTTAAAAAAATAATTATTCAAAGCATAACAACATGACAAAAGGCTGCCAGAAAAACCTCTTCTGTGTGAGGAGGGCAGCGCATACGCAGTGGGAAAAACCCAGACGCACATTTGCCTCTGGGACAACATGGATTTAAACGCAAGACAACTTCGTAAATGGAAATGAATGTAATGACCTCAGCTCAGGTCGCAAGAGAGTAGAAGCCCACCAGGTTATGAAACTACTGCCGAGTTAGGCATGTTTGGCAGCACGAGCATTTGGGAGAGACCCAAGGATGAGCAAGTTCTGAGGATTTGATTTCATTTCGAAGGAGGGTGGTCTTTCCATTTCAGGGTCAGCAGCAGGACAGTGTAGTGGGTGTAGAGGTGGAAAGGGAAGCACACAATTTGGCTGACTGTCATGACCTCTGGATAATTGGAGATTTAACTTTCCATGTCTCAACACTCCCTAAATCTTCCCACACAAGCCAAGTCACCAGAAAAATAGATGGATGAAAATCTTCCTAGGTGGAGGAAGGTACATAATAGACGTGTTATGACATTCTTCCTCGTCAGCTGTCCTGTTACAACAGACACCAGTTTATAATGCAAGGGAGGGGGGGGGTTGTTGTTCACAACTGAAGCTGTAATAGATAATGTGTAGAACTGGAAGTACTTGGATTGTGTGCAGTGAGCATTGGTTAGACTTGTAAAGAACAGTGAGTTATGTCTGGAGCAAAGGGGTGTGTGCACATACACACGTACTCAGAGCTACGAGTTGTGTTTCAGACGCATTGCATCTCCTTTAGAGCCATCTTTATGACTTCATTCCATGCCCCTTCATGATAAGGCAAGGAAAAAGGAGTGAAGCAAGGCAAAATCAGTTGCACAGCAAAAATTACAGGGTGCATGTGCCTACATCTAAAGCAAAGAGAACGAAAAGCTTGTCGTGCAGATCAGAAGCAAAACTTACCAAAGCTCACAGAGGTTTGACAAACAGGTTCCAGTCTGGGATGAAAAGAGGGCTTCAGAACTGTTCTCTTTGCTATACAAAAAAATGTAATTTGGTAAGGTGGCTAGTGAAAAGCAATAAACTTTAAAAATGTAGATATATGTGAAATAAGAGGTGGAATTTTACTTTTATGAAGATGAGAGAAAAATGTCCCGGCCAAACTTGTGAGTTTGCATTTGTAGAAATCGTATAAAGTACTGCCACTTTAAATGTTTTCTCAGGAGAAGTAAATATTTAATGTTATACTTAAATATCCTAAGTAATTACCCATGTTCCTCTAAAAAAGTGCCCCACAGGGTGTCTCAAGACTGTCTCCTTCTGATAGACAGTAGCTCTGCAGAGAGGCACCTCATGCTGACATCCTGTTTCAGGATCTGCCAGTGAGCTGAAGGGTGGAGCAGGATTGCTACAGCAACAGCACGTCCAGCTGCAAAAGTACGTGCTACCATGAGTTTAAGCAGAGGACACATAGGTAGGCAAAAATACCTGTGGTGATAAATTACGCATGAAAAAATAAGTGGCCTCCTTCCTGCGGATGCTATCAAACCTGCTTCCCCTGTGCCAGTGGCTTATCGGGTATTTTAACATGCACAGATGCAAAGAATTTACCAGTTGGATGCATGGTACTTGGCCTTCATTACTTGCCTAACTGTGGAACTAGTCTTAAAAAGACTTTGTTGTGCTGTGTCAATGTTTCATGTCCCTTTAACTGTAAAAAGTGGTATCAGCGTGAAGATAGGACTTAAAATAAATAAAGCATTTTCCTAAATAAGTAATCCATTTTGCTTTAACTGCATTTTTTGGCTATTTCCCCCCTCCATCTTCTCCTTCCTTCTTTCCCTACCAAATAAATAAAAAAGGAAAAGCAACCGCTAGCTCTACAGAACTCTTTGCAAATTGGGTCAGTGTATTGAAGCCCAAGAGAGCAATCAATGTTACATGACACTGTAGCTGGAATGGTAGAAGGTAACCCGTATGATAGTAATTGCTTGCCTATCTTCTGTCTCCCTGTTCCCACAACATGGCTGTGCCCCAGAAATAGGTTGCCAGTGAGTATTACATGGTTATTTCCTACTGTAAGCACAATGCTTACAATATATCCCCTTTTAATTCCTGAATGTGACTTTGAAATGATTGCCCCTCAAGAGAATTCCTCTCAAGTTTTCTACTAATTAAGTTCAAAGCATGCTTGGGCAGGTATTTGAGAGTTTAATCCGCACAGTGTAAGAAATGATGCAGTGCAGACAGAATCATTTAATGCTTATGATGAAACATCCACTATTGAATATCTGAGTTTTGATTTGAAAAGCTCTGAAAAATCTAGGATGTATATAATATGGGAGCTTTGGGGAATTTTGCTTTACTCTTTAATAACAAAATTGCTTATTTATTTACCTGGGTATGGGGGAGGCACCAATAAATTATCTGCACTTCAGAAGGTTCATCATGATATATCAAAGATTAGAAACAATAGCTGATAAGTCTTTCCCTATTATATAGAAGACTTTAATAATTTTGCCTCTTTATTGTCTATATCTGGCTAAATAATTTTATGGAAAGAAGACACGTTGCATAGTGGTGATAAGTCCAACTCCTAAAACAAGAGGGCTGAATAGATAGTAAATGCAGCTTTAGGTCTTAACTTCTGGGCTAGACAACAGATAAGGAAACCTCACTGATTCATTGTGATGTTTCCTAATTTCTTAACTTTTCTTTCTGAGAAAGATTTAAAGAAAACAACAAGTTTTAGGGGGTAACACTTAGTGGGACTGATATACCCATTGTTGCATCATGACATGTATGTCCCTGAGTTTCAAGACAGTTGAAAAGATATTTACAGTGATGATTGACTGGTATTGAACTTGACTGGGGTCCAACCAGCCAACCAGCTGCTCACAGAGAGTTTGGCCATTCAGGCAATGTCATCCTAAGGTGTTGTGTTGAGGTGAGCCATGCCACATAGAACAGCAGCAAAGGTCTGTGTATATCCAGGTTCCTACAACTGCTTGTTGGGAAACCTAAGATCCTGATAGGTACTACTTTACTTATTGGGCAGCAGAAACCAAAGTGTTCTTGGCACAGTAGGAATGAGAAGACATTCCCCTTGCCCTCCCTAAACCTAGCATCTGGATCTATTTATGTTTGGTGTAACGTTCCTAGGAAATGACTCAGTATGACTGGAGGTTGAATGCGCCCTCCCAAAGAAGCCAATGTAGACAGAAACAAGTGATAATAAGTTTGACTGTTCCTTTTCCTTATTTCAGCAATCGATATATTAAAATGCTTTGAGCAAACCTGTGGGTGGAGTTAAATTCTATATTAAATCTGACTGAAGATTCTAGACTGAAGTGTTAGCTTTGCTGCTGCTCACCTTGCTCAAACTTTTGCCACACGCTTGACAACCACCTCAGCCAGGCCCTGAAAATGACTCACCTCCAGATCAGGACAGAGCACCACCTATCTCAGTCTTGACTTCATCTCAAGTATTCTCAGTTTTAAGTTGCTGCAGTCTGATTTTATGGGGAATTTTTTCCTCTTCAAGCATATCTGTAGGAGAATACCTAGTTCTCCTCCTCAACAATACTCACGTGCCACTTCTCATGCTGTCAAATACTTGCTCAAGTGCAGAAAAATAAAGTCTCCATATAATTTTAATTTAAGTGTTTGCAAATATCTGATAATAAGGAACAACCTGTCTGGTCAAGGCTGCAAAATAAATGAGGGGACTTAACACTTTATTGAAACTATTACGGGGTAGCTAAAACATTTGCTAGTTTCTCTTCTGTTTTTTCTAGCCATGGCTGGGTGAACTTCTGAGCTCAGGGCACAGTCTACTAACGTAACAAATAGATGAGTACCATAGACCTGTGTTAGAAGTATACTAGCAGCATTTCTCAGGTACTTGTGGCTATTTCCATTAATTTACAAGAGTTTTACTCCAGATGTTGACTTTTCCTGTTTCAGTATAGACATGTAACGAGAGCAGTTTGCCCTGGATAAACTGCTGCCTGGATAACTCACATAAATGGTGAGTTAGAGCTAGAGTTTTGCCCTGGATCATTCAGGCTGCCTGGGTATCACCTATATTTGAAATTTTCCATGACTTCTTTTGTTAGAACAGGAGCCAAGTGTTTATAGTTGAAGGGGATGAACCCACGCAAGGTTCCACTTTGTAATTCCACTGAGTGACCGTTTGCTTGCCTTTGGTCTGGTTTTCACACAGGTACATTGTATTATTTGCATAAGACAGCAAAAATTTCTTATTGTTCTGTGATGATGTAAAATAGAGGAGAAAACTGATGCAGATAAAGCACTGTTTAGGCAGAAAGAATGAAGTGTCATCCTTATATGCTTAAAATATATGAGTACACTTGCTCTTATGTGTGAAGGTGTAGGAAAGATAGCATAAAACGCAGAATAGTTATAGAATCAATTACTGTATGTGTGAATATGCTAAAACATTAAACATCTTGTGGTGGAAATAAGGAATGCAAATAGGCTCAACCATTTCTCACATCTTTTCCCCTCATCTAGCTCCCCAAATTTTATTTATTTTGCATGCTATAAAGACATCTGTTTTCTCTTCCTTACTTCGCTCAGTGCTCACTTCCATTAGAGTGCCTGACGACTTGTGGTGCACCACGGTCACTTCTGCTGGCAGTCTCTCCAAGAGAAGCTGTGAGCTCCTGCATTCCGCACTGCCTCTGGCCCAGGAAACTTCTGCGCCACAAATTACTGGAGACATGGGAGAGTATTCTGAGGAAGTGTCACCATGTCTGTGTTATTATACTCTTCCTTAGGCATCCATTTTGACTGCTGGTTGAGACAATATACAGGGCCAGTTGGCTGAGCTGCTGTGCCTGCTCTTTTGTTCACCCAGATTTTAAACACCACTAGAAACTCTTGGTTTATTTTGATATTGCATACAGTAATGAACAAAGGGGTAGCCTCTCCTGGCCACCGAGATATGCATCGGAACCTGTTCATGAAATAGGACACAAAGCTTTCCGCTTGTCCCCCACGACTCTTACTGTGCTCTTCTAGAAGGGCTAAAAAAGGGACAGCAGCAGCCGTAAGAGCACAGCTACCTAGCTGCAAAGGGGCTGTGGCACAGACAGATGGATTACAAAACCCTCGGGCAAGCCTGGGGCAAGCAGAAGAGCAATGATGCAGGGCACTTACTCCATGTCTCATGCATGTTTGAAAACTTCTAGACCACAGAGCCTTTTTTGTGTGAGGTAGGAGATGGATGGTAGCCAGTGTTTTTCCATAGATGGATTGACAGGCAAATATGCCATGTGTAAAGGCTGGATGATGTAGCAATTGCACAACTGCAGGACAGTAGTCTGACTGTGAGAAAGAAAGAGGCCTTGAATCTCTCCGTTTCAATGTAGGTCTCCATAATTATAATAAAGGCTGTACAAGAAAATCAGGCAATCTATTTAAACTGGCTTCATACTGTACATCTACTAATACTTTTGTACAGACCAGTTTGTAAATGTCATTTTAGTGACAGGAATACTTTCCTTATTTCTCATCAATTTTTCCCAGCTGAATTTAATCCTATTACTCCACAGTGTAAACCCTCTAAGTAATTTTTTTCCCTTCTAGTGTTTATATTTTTCAAGCTTCTGTAGAGTCTTACCTTTTCCCCCCTAGTCCCCCTCCTTCCTCTACCTTAGCTATTACTAAGTCAGGCTGCAGACAAGTGGTTGGTTGAATCCCTAAAGCAAGTTATGACAGACATGCATAAAACAAATACACGTACACACACCCTCAACCGCCCAGAGCGTAGACAGGATGCAGTCAAAGCTCAGCAATTACTGCTTCTCGCTGCTTCAGACTTTGACACATAATAACATGCCGTGACCTAGCTGGGAGTGTCCCACTAATCCTAGAAATTTTTTAGTCTTTAAATTGCACAAATGCAAGAAGCTGACACATCTCCAGACTGTATTAAAATCTGGAGAAAAAAAACTTTAAAACTATAATAAAATACATGTTTTGAAGCTTATTGGGTCTGATTAATTCCTTGTGCAACCTTGACAGATCCATAAAGTATAGCAAGAATGTATTTGATTCAGTACTTTCTGAACAAGATTTTATAAATGTAGGTTACTGACATAGACATAGATAGGCAGATAGATACACATACACGCAAGTTTTAAAATGTTCTGGTTTTTTGTCAGACACGATGTCAGGAAAGAAGATGACAGGTTGTGGACTTGGGAGATTCCCTGTTTTCTTTGCCTTGTCCTGCTAAAGATTTTCTTTACAACCGTAGTCAATTCATTTCAAGCCAAGTTTTTTTTGATATCCAGTCACATAAATATGCACAGACTGCCCCAAAATGTTTCAAAGATGGCCATCTATTTAACTTTCAAAACTGGGCACTTCTGAAGGATCCTATCCAAAATTTGGTCTGGATCTCTTTTGGGGTAGTTCTGCTATCTCCCAGCAAGAAAATAGGAATCATAAATTCTTTCTTCAGAGTGCGGAGAGGATGATGCAGAAATTAAGTGAGAAAGCTCACTGAGGCTTGAATCAAAAAAGAACAGCTTCTAATAATGGGTTGGGATGGAGAGATCTTGTATTGAGTGTTCTCTGTCATATTGGGACCATCACAGAATGCTTTTATTCTATATTTATTTTTAGTTAATCTCCATACAATTATGCCAGTGTGTTCATCTTTTTAACTAAAGTCTCTCACTTCTTCAGCTGCAAGAATAATTCGTATGACAGTGAAGGCTACCAGTGAAAGTTAAGAGTGATGTACATGATCTGATGCTTTGCGCAGTAAGAATAAGAATTGTACAGGGAATTGATTCTGGGGACGTGTTTGTGGACCAAGAAAGCATTTCTGACCATGGCCATCCTTCCTGTTTGAACAGTGAATCTCTGTATTGAACCATTTCCTGCTTGATCTCTTGCCTATTCCTGAGACCATTCACCTTCCTCTTTTCTGAGTCCTCTCTGCTTGGAGATGGGAAGTTAGCTGTCCCTGTTTACATACAAAACCAGGTTCATCTCAGACCATTCATCCTCTATGACAAATGGGCCTTGAATGAATTACAGCATGTTAAAATTGTTAGATTGCTGAATTGCCTTGTTTGGGCCTGCCTTGCTGGCTACAGCACTCAGAACTGCTAATAGTATTAACAAATCAACAGGGTACACATCTTTGAGCTTTCTCAGCAGGAAGACCTTTTAATAAATAGTATCCAGCTAAAATGTTTAAAGCAGGTTCTAGATTTCGACCAAATTCTCATATCAAACACAGATAAAGCATGGAAGTAACTGGAGTAAAAGCTATTGTTGAATTAGTCCTCCTCTGGAAAACTAAAAGCCTTTACAGAAAAGCTGACTACAAAAAAGCCTTCATATAGATTTCACTTGCTTGCAAATACATAGAGATGCCTTTGCTGTTGTGTGACTACCTGTTCAATTTTCCCTTCGCTGCACATCTGTTTCACAGCATATGGGCACACTCTTTTCAACAATGCAAGTAGGACTAACAACAAAAAGAAGGAAAAAAAATCAGAGTCAGTGCGCTCCAACTGCTGGACCAGTGAAAGTCTAGATGCGAAAGAAATCTCTGTCCGATGTAATCACAGGCTTGTAGGTATCCGGGAGGAAGTTTCTCAGGTAAACAACAGTACTGATAAGGTTTATTAGCAACAGTGTCATCAAACACTACACGGTGCAAAACAGCCCTGTTGTGAATTTACCAACAGAGACTGTAGGAACTGTAATTCTTGCTCTGCAGCACTACCTGATGCTCTGTGCATTCTTGTGGCTCTCTGATATGATTGTGTGTCTTGCCCAAGGCTATATCTGCCTGTGCCTGCCCAAATGTACATGTTGGGGTTGTTCGCCACTGTAGCTGCATGAATGCCCAAAAAGCCTCTTATTAGAGAGGACTCTTTTCTTGTGAAAAGTGCAGATAAAAGAGAATATTTTTTTTTTGTTTTTCTCTGAAGATTTTAAGATATTTTCAGGAAATATTCCAGAAGCTTTCATTTCTTGGAGTTATATTTAAAAAAACTTGTATTAAGAAAAAAATTATTATGACTTTCTGATGAACGCTTTCATTTACTTGACATAAAGTTTTCCCTAAAAGCCTAAACTGATTTACTTGGGTGGAAAATATGTGATTTTTTCCACTCACTGGAGGTAAAATCCTGTGAAAATATTGACTGATCATCAGCTCTCCCTGTCACCAGCAAAAAAAATCTTATGATTGGAATTGTCCTTTTTTTTCTCCCTTTATGCAGTCTTACCGATATTCTTAGTAAGACCTAGAAAACAGTGGACAAAAATATAACTTTTATTGAGGCTTTATAGCAAGTGGGGGTTTTGTTAAAAAAGAAAAAAAAAAAAGTGGATCTTGGTTCCTGTGGAACTAGAAAACTATGACTGCTGTATAGGTAAGAAATTGGCTTGCACAATGTTGGCAATGATCTTTCAAAATTACCAAACCAAACTGGGGAAAAAGTTATGCTGAAAATCTGAGACCTGAGCATAGCTGTTGATTAGAAAGACTGAAGTTGTAACAGCATCAAAGTTAATGGGAATTCTAACTCTGACTTCTGAAAGAGCAAGCTTAAAGCTTTCTACCCAACAGCACTGCGGTTTTTTGCCCCCAAAGTATCCTGAGCTACATGGTCCTTCTTTTTGACTCATACCTGCAATGCTGCTGTTCTGTATTTCCCTTTTTCTCCTACATCCTACATCTGCAATGACACAGAATAATCTCTAAATAGAAGCAGCACGTAAATACAATACTTTAAAGTAAATCTCATTTTGTTAAATATAAGAGGTGATGGGAACATCTGCTCTACTTAAGTTCCAAAGTCCATTCTAATATTATTTTTCAGATGCTCATACATTTCTTTTCTGACACTGAAATTTTCAAAACTCTTACTCATGCCATAAAGAAATGCGTTACTGTCCCCTCATTCTTGAATTCTTACACATAAAAAGCATAGGAAACAGACTATTCTTTCTCTGTGAAGAAGTTTAAATATGGCTGAAGCAAAAATGTTCAAGTCATGTTGCTTCCTAAAGTCTAATTTTGTAAATAATGCCAAGTTTGAGGAAATGGTTCAGTTATCATATTAAGAGAGTTAAAGATAATTACCTGAATATACACAGTAAGACATTTCTATTCTTTATCCTTGATACACCTGAGGATGTTAATTAAGGGATATAGGCGTGGAAGATTTTTTGACTTTGTTTGCTCATATAATTATGTAGTAATTGAGACTACTCTTTCCAGACAATCTGACTTTAAAATCTCACTAACCCTGATGAGCCAGATAGGTCTTTAAGTTGTTCAGTTCAGTTGTTTTTGAGTTTTACTTTTCTAACTGAGCTCATAACAATACAGCTAAGAAACCCACCATAAGATGGATACGCAGATACCTGCAAAGTAAACACAGACTGGGACTCTCACTCCATGTCTGAGCTGTAGTTGTTCTTGGGTGCTAGGAGCCTCCCATAGCTGCTCCCAAAAAATTCAGACCGATGCTTTGTGAAGGTGCAGTGTCCTCATATACTCCTTTCCAGGCCAAACGTCACAAACCCCAGTAATTAACAATCAAAATTAACATTCTATGATTTTCCAGATATGTACATCCAGTCCAGTAAGTAGTCATCCAGCACTGTTTAGTAAAGTTCCTGCAGTATCTTGCATTGTTGTGTAAGCCTTCAGGTCTCCCTAAAATAACAGTATTGCCTTTATTTGACAGAAGCAATTAGTAAATCTGCTAACTCTATTTGTGCTGTCCAACTCTGGAAATATTCACAGACAGTTCTGCTTTTGTGTTTTACTGCCACAGTGCCTCAATAGTGCTGTCAAAAGTGGAACTTAATGTGCACGCCGGCAGATCCTCTGTTTTCCAAAGAGCAGTAGCTAGCATAGAAATGCACTGAAGACAGAAAAATACTTGGTGCCAAACTTTTCTCCAAAGACATAACTCCATATAGAGGCTTGCATTCTTAGGATATTTGTATCTGTACCTAAATAAAGGTTTCTGTTCTTTTCTACCAGGTTATGTATCAGTTCTGTAGATTCTTCCATTAGTTCTCTGATTCCCAGAAAATGACCTTACCTGCAACAGTACCTTTCTTATATCTCCTTTACAGTCACTAAGGACATAATGTGGGACACCTGAGATCTTTCTTGTCTACACTCTTCAAAGAAAACCTTCCCTGTCCCACTTCAGTAAATTCATACACACATATCACCAAAAAAAGCCATGTAATTTCTGTTGGGGTTTTTTTTTCTGACTCATCATTCATTTTTTCCCCCAAGCAATATTAAATGGTGGGTTTTCCATGAAGTTAGTTACTTTTAGTTGATATTATTCTTCAGTGTTGGCTTAGCCAATAATTTCACCTATATAATTTCTATTACCTTGTATCTTTATTGCAAAGATAGAATGACTTTCTGTCTGGACTATTAAAAATAAATTTCATTTGCAGGCTCATGGTCCATTCCAACTATGAACAATTTGTCTGATGAATGTGAATCTTTGAGAGTCAAATCTCTCAGAGTCCTCTTGTCTTTCTCCAAATACTGATTGTTGTCTTGGACTATAATGTGTGTCATAGCTCTGTTTACTGATTTTTTGTGACTTCTGACAAGCTCTGCAAGGCATTTTGCCATAAATCTCACCATTTGTTGTTGTCATTCAGCACTCCCCCAGGCCGATTTTTTACAGCTTTGGAGCTTTCCTTAGAGGAGTCACACAACATGTTTTATAGTTTTGTTTTTAAACCATTTTTCTTGTGCTTCCCTTTCTCATGTCTTTAATACTGTTCTGTAATGAAATAGCCAGAAACTACTGAAAACAGCAAGTACATCAAAAGCAATTACTGTCAAAACTCAGGTTATCATCTGAGGGTCTCTCTACGGTTGGTATCTCTTGTTTACAGATACAGATTAAAGTGCTGTTCAAAATATTATCAGTTGTCCTGCATATACCTTACAGAGTCTGACTTGACCAGAGTTGGTCCGTTCTTCAATTACTCAGTTAATTTTACTGCTTATATTATATATTACCCAACACTGAAATCTGCTTCAAATGCTAGCTTACTGGCAGCACAAAACATCCTTTTGCAAAACATAACTAACAAATTTAGGTCAGCATCTCTGAAATGCGTGGATCCCTGTGGTTGCTTGGTTGAATGGTGAATGTTAAAGGTTATATCAGGAATGTTGATGAGCAGTAAGAACTGAGCTGTGAAAAGTTTGTAAAACAGTAGAATTGCATTCCATGCTGTCTAAAATGCCTGTAGCATAGTTAAAACTGGGTAGGTTTCCAAAACAATTTTCAAAAGACATGGACTTGACACAACTGAAGTAGCGGAGTAGGAGATTTTAATCTTTGCGTCCTCTATTCCATGTCATCCTCCTCCACTTCAGCTTCCAGGAAAAGGGACGGTTAGGGATGAGTCACTGTCACTCTCCAGTAGAGCACTTGCCACATCAAGACTGACTTTCAAGACCTTCATTTGTAGACCAAAGGAACTGGCAGATTTCAGCATGGTGTCATGCCTGTGCCCTTCTCTCACTTCAGAAATGCCACTGTGAAATCACCAAATGACAATAGCATAGTCACTACCACGCTAAACTGGCCTTGGAGAAGAAAGAGTTTTGTTATGCATTTACGACAGCTTTAAGTGGTTCCTCATAAGATTTAACCCTCTTGGGTGTATGTACCAGGGCATGAGAAGTTCACATATTCTATAAAGAAAAGAATAAAATGAGCCTTAATCTCACTGACTTTCTCTGTGCAAGATAAAAGGTAAGGCTTCACACAAGCTTTTAAAATGCTTTAGGAATATTTTGTTTTAAAGTTTGGGGGGAAAAGGGAGGTGAGGAAAAAGGAGTTTAAATATATAATTTAAACAGCTTCCAAGAAAGAAATGGAGCCTTTCAGTGATGTTTGAGATGGCAACTGCTTTTCTAATGGCATACTGGCATAGCAGTAATGGAAAATATGCCTCAGTGGAAAAAAAAAAGAAGGAGGTTTCATCATTAAAGGTGTGGCAAAAGGTTTTGTAAATTAAATCATAAATCAGTCAGCTTTTACTTCAATTAGCCCAGACAAAAATACTCCTATTAAAAAAAGTCACTTCAGAGTTTAAGGAAAGCCATAAATCATTGCCTAATCACAGATTTAGAATAAAGTACCCTCCCAGTATTGCCCACCATGCTGGCATGTGAGTAGAATTAATAGGGAGCTTGCCAAAAATTTTGAAGTGAAAACCGTAGGGGTATTACTCTTTCATTCAAAAAACACATTAGAGACCTTGGCTATAAATCTTAGCATGACCTGTGGCACTGTTTAATCAATTTACTTCATGCCCTCAAGGGAGATAATGTATATGTTAGCCTGTGGACCCTTTCTGAACGTACACAGTAGACCCTACCACCTTCCTGACAAATGCAACTGCTAATTATTGAACAAATTCATTCTAGTGTTTTAATTAAAGCAGTATTTTTTATTTTAATTTGTGATACTGCATCAGGTTACTCAGGGCTCTGTGTACAGTGTAGGGAATGTGTGGAACAAGTTGAGATATTATGGCAGTCAGCAAGCTCTGAGGAATAAAAGCTGGTTTCCTTTCCAATTTGCAGTGATGTTGTGTATTATGGACACCAGCCTTGTGCATTTGATTCAGGATAAAACTTACATCCCACTTTTCAGAGAAAATCATCCACACTGAGATGGTCTCTTGGAAGTGGACAATGGATGTATGCCAGATAACATAAAACATTCTTTTTCTGAATCCAGCTGGTTCAGAGAGCAGAAAGTCATAGAAACACTGCAGAAAAAGTGACTCTGCTGTGTACTGTACCTTTGATTAGTGACTGAGATGAGAGCATTTGAGCCTCTTAGTAATGGTGAATGTCAGCTCCTCATTCAAAGAAGGAAGCCTGCCGCAGTTATGCCTGCTCCTTATCTTCCAGAGCACCAAACAATTAACTGTTGCTCATTATCACCCAGCATGTAACCTGCTGCTCTGCAAATCACTGCACAGCTTAACCATGGCCATCTCCATCTACAGCTCAGTATTGCCAGCACCCTAAAGCCCATACCACTATCAGGACAAAGTAGGAGCAAGAATGGGAGAACCTGCATGTGGGTCAGCGCAATCCCAAGCACAGCTATAGGCTGGGAGAGGAATGGATTGAAAGCAGCCCCGAGGAGAAGGACTTGGGGGTATTGATTGATGAGAAGCTCAACATGAGCCGGCAGTGTGCACTTGCAGCCCAGAAAGCCAACCGTGTCCTGGGCTGCATCAAAAGATGTGTGACCAGCAGGTTGAGGGAGGTGATTCTGCCCCTCTACTCCGCTCTGGTGAGACCCCACCTGGAGTACTGCATCCAGCTCTGGGGTCCCCAATACAGGAGAGACATGGAGCTGTTGGAGAGAGTCCAGAGGAGGGCCACAAGGCTGATCAGAGGGCTGGAGCACCTCTCCTATGAGGACAGGCTGAGAGTTGGGATTGTTCAGCCTGGAGAAGAGAAGGCTCCGGGGAGATCTAATTACAGCTTACCAGTACGTGAAGGGGCCTACAGGAAAGATGGTGAGGGACTGTTTATCAGGGAGTGTAGTGACAGGACAAGGGGTAATGGGTTCAAGCTGAAGGAGGGTCGATTTAGATTAGATGTTAGAAAGAAATTCTTGACTGTTAGAGTGGTGAGGCACTGGAACAGGTGGCCCAGAGAGGTGGTGGCTGCCCCATCCCTGGAAGTGTTTAAGACCAGGTTGGATGAGGCTTTGGGCAACCTGGTCTAGTGGAGGGTGTCCCTGCCCATGGCAGGGGGGTTGGAACTAGATGATCTTTGAGGTCCCTTCTAACCCAAACCATTCTGTGATTCCACGATTCTATGAACCTGTGGCTCAGAGTCACGCCATGGTGTCTACATTGCTGAGACTTTGCTCAGCGTTTCATATAGGACTTCTGCTGGTCTTCCTCAGGGGGATAGATTTTGATTAAGCTGAGAAAGCTGGTTATTTTTCTGTCTTTACTCAGATTTATGATGAGCAAACTCTCTTTCTCTCCCAAGCAGTTGGGAGTTAAAAGCATTATGTAATTCCATCCCCTTGTTCTACAGTTAAAGGGCGTTCCTGATGGCTACATGAAACAGTAATGCAAAGATCCACTTTTCCTTATTACTTTCAGAGCAGACATGAACAATTAGCTATCGCTAAGCTATTAAGAGATTTAGCTGATATTCATCTGAACTCAGCATTTAGTGAGGTGAATCTATTTGGGGGAAAAGAAGCTCTTCAAAAACCTGTCTTCTAATATGATGTGGTCTTCAACAAAATAAATCTGGTCTCAAAATTTTATGACCGTCTGCAACTTTGATTTTCTTCTGAAAGCCAAGTACTTCTGACCACAAAAAACAAAACAAAACAAAAAACATCCTTTCCATTTGCAATTGGGAAAAAAAGACTAAGGCCAGCCTAATGGATTCAGGATTAGTCATTATGATTCACTTCATAAATAGCAGTCCTGGTTATTGTAAATTTCCTATATCTAGCTATCTAGTTTCCTTCGGGAAACCTATAGTTAGTTGAAAAAAAGAGCAAATCTAAGGCCTCAGTCTTCATATTTTAGGCTTGATATTGAGTGACATTTTGTGGCCTCTTACTGGCTGAAGATCCATAACTTATTTTCTATGGAAAGTCCAACAAGTCCCTTCTGACTTAACAACCATTAATCTTCAAAGCCCTTCATTGTTCTGCATTCCCACCAGGCACAGAGCGCTGCGGTCAGGACAAGCTCTGTGCTAGTAGAGAAGACTGCAAAGTTATTGTTTGGTTTTGTTTTAATTCCTCTTTTAATGTGTACAGTTTTCAGCATGCAGCCTCCTTTTGTTTCAGCTCTAGGGTTGGATTTTCTTTTAGTCATTAATTACTTGATTTAGTTTTCTCCATTTTTCTTATACTTTTCCCTCTTTATGATACTGTTGCCTGCTTCAAAGGGAATTGGATTTCTTTCATGGTATGTTTCTAACGCTGGCTTTCTTTCATAGTATATTTTAAAATGTTTATCAGCTTTGACTTTTTATTCTTTATAGTGGTTTGAAAAATGTATTTGCTGGTCACGAAAGGTACCAGACCATGACAGCACTGGAGACAGAAATCTTCTCTTTCTGCTACCCTTAGAGTACCTATATCTGAATTCTACAGCACGAGGCACTTCTATAAAGTTTTCCATCTTCACAACTACCTCAACTATAATCCTCTACGTGCTAAGAAAAGGATAGTATCTTTTACCTTCATGAACAGAGTGTGTGAAGGTCTTGATTAATTACAAAGAAACATCCAAAGTCTGTGCATGATCTTTAAAGTTTTGCTGATACCCTCTCAGGGGAGGTAATGAAGCAGAAAAAAAGGAACTTAAACAGAGAAACAGAGGCCATACCCAAGTAATTTGGCAGCAGCAAAGGGGGAACCAGTGCTGTAGCCACAAAATGCAGTCAAAAGGATCTGTCTTGTCTTCTGTGGTAGACATAGAGGACAGGACTAAATGTCCTTTGCCTAGTAAAGGCATTACTCCGCGTGTAGCTTGGAAGAAAGTCCCCATTTTCCTTGCTCAAGTAAGTCCTTAAAACCTTAATTACAGAGCTCTGAGAATAGGCTGAGAGAGCTCTAGGAGAAAACAGAACAAAGAGCCATGATCAGTGTAACATAGCATGCTTATGTTTGGAGACCTTGTATTATTATACTGGCCAACATGTGCTCCATGTACCTTGTGTGCTATTTCTCAGTAGGCAGTCTTTCTTTCAGGGGGCTGAGACCACCCAGGTGAACGGGAAAGTACCTTGGGATATATGGTCACCTCAGGCGGGCCCGCTGAACAGGAGTTTCCCTACTGCTGCTGAGAATTGAATTCATATTCATAAAAAGGTCTCAAGACAGCAGATCTGGACACCCAAGCTGGAGAGACGCCCTCTCCAAGAGTTTCTTAGGACTCTCTTGTATAATTCAAGTTTCTGCTTACATACCACTGGTGAGAGTAAAGAGCAGCTGTTAAATTTTTTCCCCTACGTGTGAGTAATAAAAACTCCTGGTTTACCTTGAAGACCCTCTAATTGACTCCCTAATACTGCCAGTGAATCCCATATAATCCTGCACTCTGCCTGCTTGAAAGTCAGCAGCGGATTCAAGCATTGCAGGGCTTTCCAAGTCTGTGTGGTCACCCCATTCATTACTCATGAAAGAGACAGCGAGAGACCCAAATCTCAGGGGACCCTCTCATCTTTACTTTACTCTGTTTGTTTGTTTATTTTGCCACAACACAAGCAGCAGCCCAGGCAGTCTCAGAGGAGACCACTGCTCTTAAGACCAGGTTTTCTAGAAAGAGCATTCAACTTTTGGGTTGCCATGAGCCTTATTTTTGAACTAGTTAAGCCAAGATTTTTCTCCCCTCTGCCACACCTCCTTTCTTAGCATGAAATCTAGTAGAAGCAATGTAAAGCTATCTCTGTTTATTTATTACATAAAAATAACAATAACACTGTATATAAATGAAAAGGAAAGGTACTTCCTGTAAATTTCTGAAAGCTTCTGAAAATAGTCTCAGGACTCAGCCAAAATTCATATTGTTATGTAGCCAGAGTTTCCATGAAAGCATCTGTACCTGGGTGTCTGTACAACTAAAATTGTGCAAATAACTACAGTCTCTTTTCTGGCCAAAATTCTGTTACATCTCAACAAATGAACTCCTTTTTTTCTTACTGGAAAGATGGCAATAACCTTTTTACCATCCTGGTTTCAGCTGGGATAGAGTTAATTTTTTTTCCTAGCAGGTGGTATAGCGTTGTGTTTTGGATTTCAGATGAGAATAATGTTGATAGCACACTGATGGTTTTGGTTGTTGCCAAGCAGTCAAGGACTTTTTAGCTTCTCACACTGGCCTGCCAACAAGAAGGTGAGGGGTGCCCAACGAGTTGGGAGGGGACACATCCAGGACAGCTGACCCAAACTGGCCAAAGGGATATTCCATACTGTGACATCATGCTCTGTGTATAACTGGGGGGTTGGCTGGGAAGCAGCATGGCTCAGGAGCTAGCTGACCATCGGGTCCAGGTGGTGAGCAATTGTGCTATAATTCCCTGTTTTGTATATTTTTTTATTATTATTATTATCATCATCATCGTCGTCGTCATCGTCGTCATCATCATCATCATCTTTTTCTGTCTTATTAAACTGTTTATCTCAACCCACAACCTTTACCTTTTTTATTCTTCTCAGTTCTCTCTCCCATCCCACTGTGGGGGGAGGGGGTAGTGAGCGAATGGCTGTGTGGTTGGTTTAGCTGCTGGCCAGGTTAAACCACAGCAGTCCTTTTGGCGCCCAACATGAGGCTGTGTTTCCACCCCTGAAGCAGTTGATTCCAGGTGATTTCACTGGACGCCCCTCCAAGTGAAAGCAAGCTGTGGCCTGCACTCTCCCGCCTAAGGGACTGAGAAAAATGCAATATCAATCGTGGCGTACCACTTGGCTGTCTTTGACTCCAGTTCGTACTGAAGTTCCAGCACGTCCGGCACGGCAGCACTCAGCAGTGGCGTGACTTCATTCAGGCCACAGTCGTCTACTGTCAGCCTCCACTCTCCACTGGACTTCCGCACTGGCCATATGGGACTGTTAAAGGGTGAGCGGGTTCTGCTGATCACTCCCTGGCTCTCCAGCTGACAAATCAGCTTATGGATGGGAATCAGGGAGTCTCGGTTGGTGCGATATTGCCGCTGGTGCACCGGTGTGGTAGCAATCAGCACCTGTTGCTCTTCAATTCTGAGCAGCACCACAACAGAAGGGTCCTCCAAGAGACCGGGCAAGGTAAGACAGCTGTTTAATTTCCTCTGGCTCCAAGGCAGCTATGCCAAAAGCTCACCAGTACCCTTTTGGGTCTTTGAAATACCCCCTCCTGAGGTAGTCTACGCCCAGGATGCATGGAGCCTCTGGGCCAGTAACAATGGTATGCTTTTCCCAGTCATTCCCATTAGACTCACCTCTGCCTCCAGTACAGTTAGCTGTTGAGATCCCCCTGTCACACTACACCAGCTGTTAGGAAGAAAATTAACTCTATCCTAGCTGAAACCAGGACATTTATTTTTCCCCAAAAGCTAGTCAAAACAGTTCTGATATAAAGAAAAGTGTGTTTCATTAGAAGTTTTATTACTGTCATGGTGTATCCAGTGCAGTAGCCAGCTGCCACTGCTTGGTTATTCAACGCATAGAGTCACGTGCACTGACGACTTTAGCATGCCATGGCCATCTGGCAAAGTTTGCTGCCAAGTAGAGGGAGTGGTGGGATAAGACATATGTCCATGGCTCAGACTACTTATTTCAGGGTCCAAAATAATAGTGCAAGCTTTCCTTGTCCTGTAGTATAACATATTACTAATGAAGATAATGCAAGGCAAGAACTTGTAGTCCATTCTTTCACCTCTCCCACAGAGTAGCAATGCCCCTTGTTGGGATGGGTCATGCATAGGATCTCAAATTGCCAGAGCTTATGCCCAGAGGACTTTTCTGTCAGTGCAGAGAGACAGATGGGATGTTAAACCATTACAACATTAAGTGAACTGCCCAAAGTAAAAAAACAGAGCCTGTGGCACCCAGAATATTGAAAAATGGGTAGCACAGCACTGCAGCTGGTGATGCGCTACCCTAGAAAGTGCTTTGTATTGAGGAGTCCTGCCAGAAGCTTGCTCTGCAGCCGCTGTCCCCTTAACCTCCCCTTCATCTTCTGAACTGCCATGGTCCTTCATCATCAAACCTGACTGACTGACATCAGATACAGCCTGTGACGTACAGCTTTCTGATGTGCTTTCCTCTGCTTTCTCTGCTGGGAGAGATGCTGTGTGTTCCTACTTCCAGTCTTCCCCAATATCCTGTTTATGAGCATCCTGGAAGCCTGGCAAAGCTTAGCTTGGGTCTTGGGCAAAAGATGGCCTCGTGGAAGGAAGAGGGCAAAAGAAGGCGAAAGTGCAGTTTTTAAAGGTAACTCCCTAGAAACAAATAGTGATGGGTTATGTTTTGCTGTGAGTTCTTAGTGGTGTCACTGTCACTACTGTTGCTACACACTGCTCTTTAAAAGACTATTTTGATAACTTCTGTTACAAGAAGAGTGATTTTTTTTTCACATCATTTGTACTTATTTCTATAAATATGAGCAAATAAATAAATAAAATTAATCCCCAGTCAAATAGAAGCTCTTCCTCCCAACTGCATTCATAAAAAGTTAAGTAAACAGATGGGCTTCCTGGCATGTCTGAAGTGGATGTGTATATCATATTGCAGGCAATGGCTTTCTATATCATCCAGTCAGGATTCACGTCTTTGATGTACGGAAGACAGCACTTAAGCTAAATCTCTGGGTAGCCCTGAAATCACACACAGTTGGCTCAAAAATACAGGCTGGGCTAACTACTTCCTCTCACGCTGTACTGGCTGGTTTACATTCAGGAGCCCCTCCTCAGTTTCTCTATACATTGTCCAGGTCAAGCACATCTGGCAACATTCACTCTCAGGAATAAGAAGCCCCAACCATGGTGATCAAAGACAATTACTGCTCCTTCCCAGCTGAGAGATCAACAGCTTCTTGTGCAATGCTATCTTTCTCTTTACCACACAAGAAGGAAAAAAAAGTCAAATATCGTAACAATATCTTTAAAAAATCTTTTGTGAAGGTCAGACCTCTTGTGATTCACCCTTGAGAGGGTATGAGGCAGGCTTCAGAGCCTAGGAGCAGGAAAGCAGTATGCCATAGCATGTCATTGCAATTTCTCATCTGACACCAGACAGGAAGACAGACACTGGTACAGTTTTCTCACCTGAAGAACTTCTCAGTGTATAAAACAGTTACTAGGCAGCTATCTTGCAAAGATCTGAGTATATAGAGTAGGATACGTTGGTCAGAAGCTGAAGGAAGGGGAAGGGGACACAAAACTGGGTTCTATATAGAACATACTCTTTTAAAAGAACAGAAAATAAGGATTTTTTTTCTATCCTTGGACAGGAGGTTTCTGTTTTATTTGTTGGCAACTTATTTCCAAGCACAAGATAGTCTTCCTTGGTATACATTTTTAAGATGGAGTCATTGGGCATTAGAAAGGAGAGTTGCCTCTTTTCCTTGTCCTGACTGCTGGAGAAGAGAGAAAGTGGAAAGATTGCTCCTTCCCTGAGGGTATCTGAACAGACACATCCTGGGGTAGGGGAAGCATCAGCTCTGAGTGGGGGACAAAATCATGGACTGCTGAGAAGAGCAGGGAGCAGACACAGAGCCAGGCCTCCCAGGTGATGGAAAGAAAGGGGCTGTTCCTAAGGACCCAGAGAAGTCTGTGCAAAGCTGCTGTATCCCAGGAAGCAGATGTTGTACATCAAAATGATGTTATGCAATGAGCAAACCTGAGGGAAACGGTCACCTTGCACAACCAGCAGGGAGAATTCTTGTCAAAATCTTTTATTTTTTGTTCAAGTTAACCTGAAAATCTTATTTCTCTACATTGTTGTCCCAGTTTTCAGCCAAGATAGAGTTAATTTTCACAAGAAGCTGGGAGGGGACACAGCTAGGACAGCTGATCCAAACCATCGAAAGGGCTATTCCATACCATATGACATCATGCTCAGTATATAAAGGGGTGGAGGGAGGGCTGGCTGGGGAGGAAGAGTTGCTGCTCCAGGACAGGCTGGGCATCTGGTTCCAGGCGGTGAGCAAATTGCATTGTGTATCACCCACATTGTATATTCTTTTATCAGTATTGTTGTTGTTATTTCCCTCTCCCTTTGCTGTCCCAGTAAACTGTCCTTATCCCAATTCATGAGTTTTACCTTTTTCTTCCGATTATTCTCCCCATCCCACCGGGGGGGGGGGGGCAGGGGGAAGGAGTGAGTGACCGGCTGCATGGTGCTCAGCTGCCAGCTGGGGCTAAACCATGACAGTTGTAAAAAGATCCCTTCTTTAGTGTAGGTTCTCATAAATCCCACCTCCAGTGTTTTGAAATTCCTTCTGGTGTTCTGGGGGGATTCTTGCTTTAAGGAAAATATACAAGCAAATCTCCTTCAAATTTCTGGCAGATGCAGGGTCCTGTCATAACCAGTTTAATCCTAACTTTGGTCAGGTCTAAGTCTAAAGCAAAAGATTGTATTATTTTTTACTAAAAGTGTGGTAATAAACTGCTATCCTTCAAAAACATGTTGGGGAAAATATATAGCACTGTATATAACTCTATCTTAATTCCTTCTTTTATGAAAGCTGACCTGAAAATTCACTTCTCTACTTTAATTGTTCCAATAAAAGTCTCCAGTATAGGCCATTTCTGAAGGTGGTAAAAAGTGTTCTACAAAGACATGATAGACACTGAAAAGTGGTTATTGCTTTTTTTTTTTTTAATTTGCAAAACTTGAAAATGGTGTGAATGAAATATATGCTTAATAACTAAAAAATTGCAACTGACAGAAAAGTATGTTGCTGCTGACTGAAAAAACCAACAACAACAACAACAAAATCCCAAAACAAACAAAAAGAAGAAA
Source organism: Grus americana (assembly GCF_028858705.1). Lineage (NCBI taxonomy): Eukaryota > Metazoa > Chordata > Aves > Gruiformes > Gruidae > Grus > Grus americana. Next base: position 82,171,996 of record NC_072852.1, read on the forward strand.
AAAAAGATGAAACACCTCCCCACACACCCCCCAAAGGGTGTTGTACCTTTGAAATAAGAAAATGAGACTAGCCAAAAGGGTCCCTCAGTCCCAGTATCTTGGCTCTGGCAGTGAACAGTAATATCTACTTACAAAAAGGTTACAAGAAATAGGTGCATATTTCTTCCAAGCGTAACCTTTCCCTTTACATGCTGTCCCATCCTCTGGCAATCAGCAGTTCAGAGATTTCCTGAGCAGAGGACAAAATGATACCAAATATCAGGTTCATACCAGGGCTTTCTTCCACAGCCTCTTCTGTTTATCTTACATCCATCCTGTCACCACAATTTGTAAAGAAATGCTACCAACCATTGCTGCCTGTTCAGCCATTCAGGTATCGAACTGATTTAGAAGGAATTGACAGTGTTGCAAAACTGGTGTGAGCAAGCTGTCATGCAAATTTGACCTTCAGAAATGCCCTTTCCTTAGAGGTATGACTGCAACCTCACTTCCTAATCTTTTGGTCATAGTTCTAATCTCAGATTGCAACGAGGATCCTGAAATGCATCAACCTGGAGAGCTAATGAAAGATAATTATCTGCTGAGAAGAAATACTTATCTGGCAGGTAAGCCCATGACAACCAGAAAAGATTTCTGGAGTATAACGGATTTAAAATTTGTTCTCCAAACTCCTTGGGAACTGGGAAATATGCTTTGAACAGAGGAATTGCAGTTTTTGGGCAAGAGTAATTCACTTAGCAGCAATCAGTGGTTGTGCTTCCAAAAATACAGCATACTCCCGTAATGAAACTGTGGGGTGGGAAAGAAGAGAAAAGGGCCAGTTTCCTATTTAGTTTCCTTCTTTCACCACACATGGCCTGAGTTTGCTCTGGGAGGGAAAATAGGACCTTCTGGGTGCTTAGCTTAAAAAAATCAATAAAGGCAGTTCTTCTAGATTTTGTCTTAAGAATCATTAAACACATAATTAAACTACCTTTTCCTATACTATCTCTTATTGAACCAGACTACCATGAATTTTGTAGGAATATCAGAAAAAAGGATACTGAAACAGATTACAGCTTTCAACCCTTTTCTGTGCCTAGTGCTAAAAAGGGGGATATAGGTTTTTGTTAGGCATATGTTTCTTAATTATCTTCTTGATGTTATACTTGAGAGTAGGAGGAAGAGGAGAAATTGGGTGATGTGCCAGATGGACTCAAGCAAGGAAATACCGAGTGAAGAGGTGGACACCCACCGTTGCAAGCAGAAAAGAGATCCCCTTTTTCTGTTTCTCTGAATTTCAGTAGTAGTGTGAGGTCCTGGATTGACAAGCCCAGAGACTTGGGTCTCCTGTTTAGCCGCAGAAACATTATACTGTGGGTTAGCTTTCTGTTTTTCAAAAAAAAAAAAAACCCAGCCACAACACTAGAAATACTTCTAAAGTGGGGAGAGAGAGGAGGGGAGAAGAGGGAGCTGCACCCAAAGGTTAACTAGATGGTACAAAGCAACGGGAACAGAAGGAGGCAAGAGCGATCCCGCACGGCATTCCCGGCGGCGGGATGAGAAAAGGGAGCAGCTGCAGCGGGTTCACCCAGTCGTCGTCGTGCAGACGGGGCGGGGGGGCAGGCTGCAGGCAGTGCGGGGGGCTGCGGGACGGGGGCTGCCCTTGCTGTGGTGCTGCCCAGAGCAAGGCGCTGGGGGAGACAGGTGGGGAGGGGGGGGCGGCTTTGGAAGAGTCGGCATGATTTCACCTGGGGTTGTGTGGGAGAGGGAGGGAAAGACGGGTTTCTCCCTGCCCTCCCTGGGTACTGCGCTTTCTCAGCCTTTGACATGGGAGACAGGCTGGTCCTTGGAGCAGAGCTACAAATGATTAATTGTATCAAGAAAAAGAAACAGTGTCTCCTTGCTGAGCTTTGTAACAAGCTTCATATAAATTTGCGTGAAATATTATGTGGGATTACTGCAGCCAGCCAGGAGTTTGGCTGCAGGAGCCAAGAGGAGGGTGGGAGCCCGGCCAACAGGAGAAGCAGGAGATGAAGTGGATCGTGTTTGCCAAGGCCAGGAGGAGAGCCAAACCATAGCTACAGTAGCATAGTAATGAGAAATGGGAATTGCATTCAGCATCGGTTCTTCTTCTTATCATGATCATTATTATTCTGAATCTAATTGTCCTGCCCTCCTCCCCACCCTTGCCGCAGGCCCCAGCAGAATGTAGTATAACAACAGAAGGTAGAGAAAATAGCATGTAGGAGTTTAAACATAATCCTGCTGGAGCCCACAGCTGGTGTTGCATGAAACCACTTACCCACCCACTAGTGCAGACCAGACTGCTGTAACAGACACTCTCTTCTTACCCAGGAGGGATGCAGAGGTGGCAGAGGGGCAGGGAGGAGAAGGGAGAGGGGTGACAAAATGCCATTTTCCAGGTATTTTACTCACAGTAGCATATTAAGGACAATTAGGGAGAATTAGGACTTCAGGATGACATTTGTTGGACACTTCTGCTTTCTCCCACTCCTGCACAGTTAGTGCTCACCTTGGTTCCCCATCTTGTTCCCTTCTTGGTTCCCATTCATCTTCAAAGCAGATGCTACCCTTCAAAGCTAGAGAGGGCTGCAAAGGTGGCCAGACCACTGGCTCTTGTCCTGTCCCTGCATCTGGGGAGACCCTGGCTGATTTAAGCAGAGAAGTCTCACCTGGAGCTTCACATCTATGAACACATAAGGTGTGAACAAAATTTGAACTGCATATCTCACCCTTATTTCCTTCGAGGAACAGATTGCAGTCCCAGACCTGAGCATCCTTCCCAGAAGATGCGACTGGGTCCAGACTTGGCATCCTCAGTCTGTAAAGACCTGAACTCAGCCTCTTCCCCTAGAAATAGTTCGGATCTTGAACAACTTTGTGCTTTGGGACTCTTTCTAGGATTTCTGATTCTGCGCAAAAACACCTTGGCCTTAATGTGTCTAATAACGGATGATGAAGGACCCGAACAGACTTTCTGAACATGCGTATTATCACAGCTGAGCTACACGCTGAAGGTGCTCTGCAGGCAACAGCCCCTCTTGGCAAGCCAGAGGGGAACCTTATCATTAGCTGTGCCAAATGGAGCGGCACTAAGCCTGCCTTAGCCAGACATCACGCTTTGCCTACCTCCCAGGCCTTTACACCGTAGGATGTGCTGCTTTCCCCTGGGACTGAGACTTTTTCAGCAGGAGTGGGAAGTGGGGTACACTCAAACCGTTGTGGAATAACCTAGAGTCCCAGCCTGTGCACACAACCTCCAGCCTGGCTAAGAAAAGGGTGTTTTTTCTCTCTCTTTTTCCCTCCAGCTGGAATGAAATGTGAAATCTTCTCATAAAGTCAAACTGAGAGATTCTTGTTTTCTCGAAGGACACAGGGCAAAGACTTGAATTTCTTCCCCCAGCCAACACTGAGGGAGTTCCCCTCCTGGAGGGAGGGTGCATGCTAGCCTCGCGGGGCATCAGAGTGCCTGGAAAAGGGCAGCACCGACCGCGAGCACCGTGTGCCGTCAGCTGGGGATTCATCCCTTTGCTCTCCAGCGACACCTCTGCAACGTCACCCCCCATCTCCCATCATATCACCTGGTCATTGTGGTTTCTCTCCTGCCCTTGCTTGTGAAGAAAGGCATAGCTTTTCTGGTATACTGTGTCAACACTAGCTCTATGCTTTATTTGAGATTGCCACTGTCCGGAGAAGTTTTAGAAGAGATCATACACATCTTGCATTAAATGTTTCAGGAACTGTTATATTTCCATATGCATAGAAATATATCTTAAAAATTTGGCCTATGTCACACATGTAGTCTTACTGGAGACATATATTAAACTTTGTGTGTTTAGAAGAAAAATCCATCACTAAAGTAGCTCCTCTTCAAAAAAAGAAGATTTTGAAATAAACTGTTTTGAGGTTAATGAAAAAGACTCCCTGCAGAAGCAGACATCCTGAAAGAGTAGAATATACACAGATGGGATACCTCTCTTGTTTCATTTTCATTTCCTTTTGCAGTCCTTTTGCATTTAAACAAGTTAATTTGGGCACTGCAAGCCAATGTTGACTGTACATCTACATTCACCAGACTGCCCAGGGGTCTCCCCTTGCAGAAGTCAGATCAATGCAAAACTCTGCGTAGAACCACCCAGACCCTGGTAGAGGTGATTTTACTTTGTATTGTTCATCACGTCCTGCCCCTCTCATAGGAAAGGGATTCTTAACTTGGTCTGAACTGAGGCAGGGTGAAAAGTAAATTGTTTGCTCTTTCCCTTGAGGCTGAGGCCAGTGTTTTGTTTTCTTAAAGTGTTCAAATGAGCTTCAGGTTTTGTGATGTGGCCAAATACCATAATCTGTATTTCTCTGTTTTAACAAAAGCAAATTTTCTTCCACTTCCTATACCTCTTACCCCTCCTCAAGATAAACAGATGTGTTTCTGTTCCCCAGCTAGCAAATGCTAAACTTTGTTTCCACCTCCCTGAGCACCTTCTGAGCAGCCATCTAGCCTTTCTCCCTCTTTCCTCTTCATATTTGGCAACCACGTAGGTAGGGTTTCAGGCAGACACTCCTCGGAAGCCAGCACCTCGAGGCTACCAGGTCCCTTAGTACAGATCACACTGGAATACAAGTAGCGAAGATCACCTCGCTCTACACAGAAGCTCCTTGCCCTTCTAGCCTTCCCCAAGAAGCAAAAGTCTTCCCCTTCGCCTGTGAAGGGGTTTGTGCGTTTGCCTAAAAAAAAAAAAAAACAGAAGTTTTGCTTAAATGATCCTGTATGGTTGGTTTTGCTGCCTTTCTTCGCTCTGCATAGGGTGCCTTGATATATAAACAGACATGTACAAACTGTACACCCTAGTAGAGAGGAGTGTCGTTACTCCTGGCAGGCAACAGCCTGATACAAGGTGAGATTAAGCAGCAGTAGGAACCGTGGCAGAGCTATGATCTGAGCTACAGAGAATTGGAATTGAAAGCTGAGTAATAAGCCAGTTTATCTGGGCTCCTCCATAAAAGAGCTGCTGCTGTGACACATATGCAGCCTAATGGCACTTGAAGGGGTTAATACACCTGGAAAGTAAGTTTTCAAATGAATTCCTTTTCCTCTTGGCCTCAATATAAGGCAGTGCTCTATTAGACTTGACCTTTCTTAATGTGAATTAGCAGCTCAGTGGAACAGGATCCAGAACTCAGAGTCCCTTCCCTCTTCACATCCATGCATTAATGTAACAAAAGCAAAAAGGTGTCAGCAAGGCTAAGAATAACTGAACAGATCTTGTGCCAACTTGGAATAAAATATAGGACCCTCCAGAAGTGGAAGTAACTTGGTTACTTCTGAACTCTAGGTAAGGCAGGCATTTTAACTCACCCCCCTCCAAACCGCAAAAAAAATGAAACATGGACAAATTCAGGTACTGAATTTAAAATAAAAAATAAATAAAATAAAATAAAACGAGTCAGTTCATCGTTTTGGTAGGACAAACAAGAGGGAATGCCAAATTATCTCTCTAGAATATAAATTACCTTTTCCCTCCTGAAAGAGATTTGCTCAATGACTTTAAAATATAAAAGTGCCCCCTCGCCCCATTTCCACTGCTGTCCTGGGAGGGTTTCCTCACCCATTCCCCTCGCTCAAAATGTTTCATCAATCTTGTCACCTTGGTCCTACCCTGTCTCATGAGGTAATGGATGGAGCCCAGCTAGACATGAAGATGTGCCATCCAGGAAACCAGACCAAAACTGGTATGTTTAAAAACGTGTTTGAAGAGAGCACAGGACGACAGGGAGGGGGGAGAGGGGGCAGGGGATGTTTTTCAGCCAGTGCTTTCCTTCCCCCCTTCTTCTCACAGACGCTTGCTTTTGTCCAGCAGCCCAGGGAAATATATACCTAAATATATATATATTTCTTTTTCGGTGGGGGGGTTGAAAGGAGGAATGATAACCGGATCCTCATGGCACATCTCTCTTTGGGTTCTCATGGGAGCCACAGCTGTGCAAAGAGGGGAGAGCGAGGGGAAAGGGGTGGGGGTGGGGGTGTCCAACTTCAACTTTCTAGAGATGGAGTTATTTTAAGCAATATCTTTGAAACAAAAAAACATGTGTTCTCCGTTCTGCAACGCGCTGGGCAAGGCTCAAACACCAGGCTGGGTTGCCCGGGGTCGCAGGCCCCGCCAAAAAAAACAGAGAGCTCTGAGGTGGGTCTGAGGCGAAGCTGGTCACCAGCAAGGAGCGGTGGCGCGGCCAAGCCCGAAGGAGCGTGCCCCGGTTGGCAAACAGGGACCGCAGTGTTGACTGCCCCTCCGGTATTTCCCTTCCAGTGCACTGCGCGCTCGGCGCGCGCTGCTACGAGCAAATGTTCCATGATGCGTGGATGAAGGATTGGGGCTCGCGTACTGGGCATGAGCTTTGTGTGCCTTTCAGGCTGGAATTTACTTTGATTTGTTTTTCAGGTTTTGATCCGCCCGGGCTTGGCTGGACACTTTGCCGGCGAGGGGAGTGGTGACACATCGCACCCCGCTGCGGTGTCGCGCTGGTCTTCTGGCCCGCCAGTCTCTGTGTGGCCAGGTCCGGTCGCACACCGCTTCCCCAGTTAGCAGTTCACACCATCGCACCTTGGTGCCTCTTCTGCACCTATAAAAACCGACTTCCACACATCCTCAAAGGAAGCATTTAACTACGGTTATACACCGAGCACAGGTCTGGATGTTAAATTCCTCAAAGGCTAAGTGTTTTCAGACAGGGAAGCGTTGGTTCAATCACATCCCCAAAAGCCAGGTGTTATTGTTAATTGAGTTTTAAAAGCTGTCTCAGCCCAGAAAGGAATTCAGCTCCATTTTCAAGTAGAAACAAACCAGCTGCTTTTCTGAGAAAGGACCAAATACCTCCCCCACTCAAAGCTGTCATATTGTTTTTGACCAGGTGGAAAATAGTGATCTTAACCCAGCACCTTGTGAAGAAAAACTGGTGCAAGGGAGAAGGATTCCCATCTGCCAGTGGTTTTTAGAGTGTGCTCACACGCTGCTGAAGCTCTTGGGACTCAGGGATGCATATGAGAGGGAAGGGGAGGCCCAAGACCATCCTACAGACTGGAGAAAGTAATGGCAAAATCCTCACCCTTTTTTTCTTCCTGGGTGCATTCTCGAGGACCACACAAGGACACTTTCATGGGTTAGGGGAATAATCAGATAAAAAGAAAAGAGATAATCCCTACGTCTTTTGGTATTTTAAGCTACATAACTCCAAGTTTTTCACCTCGCATGCAGATGCTACAGCAGTTGAGCTTGGTGGCACTTCTTATGGTAAGGGTGTTTGCATTCCTGAAAATATGCAGGCTGAGGAATAAGGCTTCATTCAAATGCCTTTTGTTCACTAAATGATTATTTTACATCTGAATTTGCTGAGTGCCCACAACTCAGGAGTCAGTGGGGAGCAGAGGGTACTCAGCATTCCTGAGAATTAGCCCCAGGATGTGTAAGTATTGCATTAAGTCTCCTTAGCATTTTACAGATTTGGCTGATTTTCAAGACCTTTTAAGCATGACACCGTACATTTGTCCTATTTTTCCTTTGGTGTGGGTGTGTGCCCATGGTGGGAGAGCTGGTATAGGAATTTACCTCAAAAGCAACCTTTAAATCCAGCCTCTTGTTTTCCCAGGGGTATTTGTTTACATAAAAGGCTTTGTTATGGCAGTAAGCACTAATGTGTTTGAAAATCTGTCACACAGTAATTAATTTATCCTCATTGCACCAAGCTGTTAGATAGGTTAGCATTGTCCCCATATTACAGGAAGAGAAGTGAGGAACAGAAATTAACTCATGAGGGGCCTAAGGAGACTATAAGAGAGCCAGAAAAGGAACACAAATCTCCAGAATTAACAGGCTAATGCCTTAAGCACATGAATACCCTTTCTAAGGTTTTATTTGTTGCCATATCCTTTTTCTGCTTGATCACTTAGGACAAAATGACCTGTCCCTAGATAACATTTTATATGCTGGAACTAAAAATAGGGATTCTCTTTTCCTCTTAAATTGTAGCATTGTAAATGTACAGCATGGGAACTTGTGTGAAAAAAAACTAGGGATCAAGAGGAAAAACAGATAAAGGCCAAGTGTGGGAGAAAGCAGCAGCTATGAAGGGAAAGAACCTTTGGAAGTGTTTGCAGGGGATCCAGCTCCAAATACTTCTCACTGTTCAAGACTTTTCGTGCCGTTTCCCCCTATGCCCTTCGGAGAAATAAACATGGGATTGAAGAGCATTTGTTTTAATCTTCACACGTGATGCATATACATGCAAAGATTTGCCATGCCATTTCATTAACAAGAATCCAACCACCTAGTTGCAGAGGCACAGGCCAAAACCTGAAGGAAAATGATCAGATCTTCTCCATTCACTTCATTAAGTTTTTGTCTTTGCCTCAAAATACAGATTTGCTACAGTTTTCAAGTGACTGTAGAGCTGAAGAAAACCTGGGGCTGGTGGTTTCTCTGTAGTCTGGAGTACAAGATTCTTTATACACCCCGCTGTCACCTCAGGCTAGTTTTGCAACAGTTTTGCAGTGCCAATCCCAGACCTGCCAAGTCTCACAGTCTCTGGTTGAAGATTCGCTCAGGTGGCTCCTGCCTCACAGCCCCTTATTGCAGGGCTGGCACTTCACTTAGCATCGCATCACAGCTTTTCTCTGGCTCTAGGACCCTCTTATACCCGATGGAGCCAACTGGCCTGCCAACCATCCCGTCTGGGACCTGGGTTTCCAAATAAGAGGTGATTCATCTACTGAGACTGTGTCCCTCTGACTCTACCATCCTAGTCTCTTCCAAGGAATCCACACCATAGAGAAAAACCCCTTCAGAGCAGGATGCCTTTAGCCATGGCAAGAAAAGCCTGCCCTACCCCTCTGTTTCTGTTGTTCTTTCTCTTTGAGGGAACCTACATAGTTTCTAGGTGTTTTGTTAAGAATTGCTCACTGCCAGTGCCTGCTGTTGTGAAATTGGGGCTGCACAGAAGAGCGTATGCAAGCTGAAGTAACCTTCCTTAAAAAAAAGTGGGGTCCCAAATTATCTCTGGGTCTTGAGAGAAAAGCTGCAACACGCCTTAGGGTGAGGGTTCCCAAAAGCGTTTGGCTCTGGTACCAGATCAGGCGGCGGCTGTCACATATATGCATGAGCAGGAGGAGGCATTTGGCTGCTCACAGAATAATAACACACCACCTCTTTGGGAACCCCAGCCCGGGAGCCATACACCGCACACTTACTCCTCTCCTATTAGTGTGGCCCTGGTGTAAGGGTTTTGCATAGCAGCCACAGAACAACTGATGGCATTTTGCAATAGTGTAACTTCGGTGGAAATTTCTCACTAGTCATCTGACTGAAGCAAAGCCAGGTGTTAGCTGAGATAAGGTCCTCCTTTGGGTAATCTGATGGATGGACTTGCTGTCTTCAGATCGCAAGGATCCTGGTTTCAGCCCGTAAGTAACGGGCAGGGAGCGCACCCTACATAGCACCTGTGCGATGCAGCCTGCTAATTCACTGCCAAAGTTTATCTTAGCGTCTGACCACCAGGTACGACAGTTGCCTTTGCTTAGGGAAAAGCACTAACCGTGGTGCTTAGAGGTTATTGCTGTACTAGCAGCTGTGATGTCATGGCTAAGGGTAGCTACAACACATTTCCTCTTGGAGCCAAAGTGCTAATAAAAGTATATGTAGAGCTGAAATAAATCTAATTATAGGGTTCAGCTTCGCCTTTTAATAGGGATGTCTACATTCATCATTAAATTTAAGATAGATCTTTCTGTGCCATGCAGAAAGCAAATTTGTACAAAAATGCCTAAATAGATTACGGAAGAAATTTAGTATCGCTTGATAGTCAGCACAAAGTTTGTCTGTCATACGCAGAAATGGTGGAAAACACCTCACTCAGGGCCTGCCGGATTCTAGTTGAACTCACACAGCTATGAGCAACAAGCCACTTGACTCGTGTGTGTGAATGTCCCAAGAAGTGGGAGCGATGAGCAGGTCTCAGGGCCATGCTTGTAGCTGAGCCCTTTAAAGAGGAATCAGGAATCCACACATGTAGGTCCATGGTCATTTGGGAGAAGTCCGGTCAAAGAACCTTCCGTCTCATTAAAAACAAAACCCCATGAGCTGCTGTGATCGGCAAGTAATCTGAAGGAAGCAGGTAATACTGTCCTTCAGCAGGAACAGTTCATGCATAGTTAGCAGGATTGGAAAAATAGAGCATAATGAGTTTTTTGTGTCTGGGTGGATAATGAATGCTTTTTTAATGTCTACAGGGCTTTTACAGGTGAAATTTGAGCCAGCAAATTGGCATTATGCCAAACCCAGCTCGGCTCCCTTCTCAAACTGGCTGCAAGGCACAATCATATTCTCTGTTCCTTCTCTCCCCTTTATCTCTTAAAAGGATAATTCCTGAAAATTTACATTAACAGGCAGACTTGGGGAGGGGAGTGGGTAGGGGGGTTTGCTTGCTTACTTTCTGGAAAGTGCTTAACTTGTGGTCTTCTGTCTCTTCTCAGGAACGATTTAGAACTCATTTACTTGCACAAAGGGAGGTAGGAAACAAAATATCCTAATATTCCTTACTCTCTGATCTTTCTAAACAGGCTTAATGCAGAGCATCTCCCTCCCTCCTCAGCCTCTGCTGTGAGAGGCAGAGCTCTATTTTGCAGACCTCTCCTGACCGGCTTCTGAACAGATCCCAGGGTGGAAGTGGTAATGTGGAGAAAGAAGGATACTGCTTTCCAGTTTCATGGTTTACAACCAGTCGGTGACATTGTCGGTGCTCCCTGGCGAGGTCACGCTGTGCTGTTCCAGGCTCTTGTTGGACCTGCAGCCCAGGAGCAGTTTCCTCCTGGGACGGGGGCTCGGAAGAGACTGCAGGCACACAGTGTTGGTTGGAGGACTGTGCGTCCATGCATGGATACATCTTGTAAGCTAGGATATAATGTGGTGTTCAAGGCAGTGCTTGGGGTGCTCCCGGGGACTTGCAGGCCCTTTAAAGGTCTGGAGAAGGCACTGCTCTGTTCTTTGTTCCTCTGGTAGGGCATGCGTGATGGTGTGAAGGAGGTATTTTCTCTTTGCCAATGAGCAGGGAAGCCTCCTAGAAAACCACCCGCTGCCAGTGTTTCACAGTGAATGTTACCCACATTATCCCTGGCACAGAAACATAGTCAGCTTGGAAACAGACATTATGAAAGAAAAATAATGGCTCAGCATTTCAGCCTCAGTGGTACAATGGGTTTATTTTCACCGCGCCATGGAATGAGCAGGAGAAGTAGGGCTGCTGAGCTGTGCTCCTGGACCTGATCTAGTATCACAGGAAGGCTTTGTGCCATGTGGATGTGCCAGCTTGACAGGAGCAGCTTGGCGCCTTCTGCTGCGTGCTGCCTTGCCTGCTGCAGACATCCACATTCACAGTTTTGCTCAGAGTCTCTTCAGTACCTCTGCTCTTCCACTGCTTCATCAGGGCGGCAGCCTCTCCTGGTGTAGGAGGCGGTAAGAAAGGCCTGTATTGGTCCGGTTTCTTTCTTTTCTACTAGCAGTTCTCACATTTGGAAGCCTCTGTCCCAATATTTAACTTTGATTCATCTTTCTCTGTTTTACCAGAGGGTTTAATCACCTCGAAGTCATGTTTTATGAGATGGGTGGGCCCTTTTGTCTTTTTTTATTCTCAGAACATCCCTATAGATGTGACATAGAAGATGGCTGCTATGAGACTGATTCAATGCCAGGAACATCAGCTGAACTTCTACCTCAGGTCAAAAAGTGAAAATAACTAGGTTACTTTCTCTTAGCTCCTAGTAGGTTTGTGTTTGTCAGAGAAATTAAACCAGTTGGTAACCTCTGTGTAGAAAAGCTTCAGGCTTCAAACACCACAAGAAAGCCTCTCATGCATTGGCAAGGTTGTGTGTATCTCTGTACACAAACTATCCCAGGACTTTGACTAACTCATACTCCAACTGCTAATCCTTCACTTTCCTGTCCTAACTAATAAAAATCAGGCAATCCTCATGCATGTCCAGCTATGGGCAGGATGCTGCCTTTGTGGTCTGAAAGCCAGTCAATTTGCTGTCTTGATATGGAAGGCATTTGACATGGATGAAAACCCTGCTTCTGAACCATGCATCTGGTTCAGGAAGAAGAAATAATTTTTGAGCCAGATCCCCCAGACAACCTGAAGAGCAGCTCAGAAGTCATTACCTTCTGAACCGAGTTATAAGAATTTTTTTTAACCTCATTTGGCTTTGACCTCAGTGTCTCCCTACTTGCATCATGTTTTGGGGTTTTCTTTTATTCCCAGACTAGCCAAGAAATATGGAGTAAATAAAGGAGCCAGCAAAACAGACAAACAGAAGTATCTGCTAATCTATTGACTCACCATTTTCTGAAATCAATGGGGAATTTAGAAACCAGAGATGCAAAAGCCCTATTAAGTAATCTTATCTATCCCACTGCCTAAAGCAGGTTCAAGTATGGGACATTATCAGCCAAGCTACTTTTCAGTATCCAGTTCGGTCTTTTAAGTGAGTGGATTTTATCTACATCAGATAGTGCTAGAGGAGAATATTCTAATGATCTAAAAGCTAAAGAATTTGCTTGGTTCTCCAGAGCCTTGTTTACTAAGTTCAGCTGACGAGATGGCTACGGATGATGAGCACTGCCCTTGTAAATAGGTGTCGTCCTGAACAGTGATAGTTTTTAGTGGTGAGTTTTACAGATAATTGGCTGACTGTGAAAGGTAAAACCGCTAACAAAAAAACAAGACAATGAAGTCAGAAATGGTTTGAGAGGAGAAGTGAATAAGACACAAACAGAACTCGATGGCTGAGCAGAAGCCAAATATGATGCCATGAGGATTTGTTTATTTCACACCAATTAACCTTTGGGTTAAACCAGTCAGCAATTGCATTCATAGAAGCTTCACAGCATGGAAGATTGCTCTAGGAAAACAATTCTGGCTCCAAGGTCTAGGGGTGTTCAGCTCAGTAGCTTTGTCCACGTTGTTCTCATTGGTTTTGTTCCATTCCTGGTGTTTGCCAACAGGATCCAGGCTTTTCTGTTTGACATCATTTTATTTCACATGAATTTAGAGCTGTTGAAAGGTGCTGGCTTTTCTGTCTTAGATGCTGACTTCTCTTTATACCTGTGAGCTAGGCAGCAGCTCAGCAAGTTTCCCCCTGTCCTGCCTGGACGTCCTAGTCCTGAGAACGGAACTCATTGCCCATCTCATTCATTGTCAATCCACTAAGTCAAAGTGATCATTTCACAGATCCTTAGATTTTTAAGGCCCTAAAATGACCATTCTGAACATTTATTCTTGTCACCTGCAATGTAGTATGCGAAATTATAAATAGGATATGACAAGTTAACAACTTCTACACAGGTAGGTAGGCAGGATTTTTCTACCTCTTTCTCCACTCCCCATCCCAGTCGGCAACAACAGCAATTATAGTGTAGTAGTGTAATATAAACACTACTGAGAAACTTAATATAAACTTCATTGGTTATTAAAGTAGATCACCACCACTGTTGCTGAGCTTCATTTTATCAGTGACAATAAGGGGATCATCAGGTACCCCAGTGTTGGAGATCTGACCAGGTTCTAATTTACATCTCTAAGAAGAGGGAAGTCTGTTAGGCTGACGGCTTAATCCAACAGCAAATATAGAGAGAATGTCAGAGATGCCTGTGCTGGCACTTCCAAGGAGGACGGATACCCCTGAAGGAAACCTTGAAGGGTTACCTGATTCCACCAGATCACAAAAAGGTAAAACAAATGAGACATGGATACTCTTTGAAAGTCAGAGATCATTCATAAACAGAATGTCGTAAGCCTATTTAGGCCTTCTAAAGATCTATGGGACAGAATGTGGGGAGCTCTGGGTGACCTTTTAAGCCCACACGTGGAAGGCAAATGACATAAAAAGGTCCTTTGGCAAAAAATAAAATCTTTGCACGCATGGGAACACCAGAAGGGTTGCTGTATAATTAGTTGCTTACCTGCTTATGTTAAGGTGCTTGAAAAGCACATTTGTGAAACTGCTGTGTTTCTTTCAAGACCTTACTTTCAAGACCTGCATGATCTGCCATTCTAACATTTCTTGCCACCTATACATCAGTATAACTCTCCTGACTTCAACAAAAAATACCCCAAGACCTTTCAATGCAAAGATTAGAGCAGCCTGAGTCAGGAATAGGCACATCCAGATTAGGCTGTAGGGCATTTAGCTTAGACCTGTACTGAAATGAAGAAAAGTGGTCTTGGTTTTAAGGGGCAAGGGAAAAAACATAACAATATGAATTGACTCTGTAATTCCTGAAGACTTGTTTTCTTGTTTATGCCGAGGAAAAATTGTATCACCTACGTTATTCCTTTGCCATACATCTCAGTTTTCTTCTCACATCTAGCCAGATACTGCTTAAATTCTTTCTTTTCCTCATCGTCTTATTTAGTTTTGTCTTCTAGCTGGAAACAGTTGCCTCCTGAAAATATAGCTTTGCTTAAAATATATATGCACTTAAATGTGCAAATGACTTCCATGCACAGATGTGTTATGAATCCAAATATATCATATTCACTAACTATTGTCATAACACAGGGGTAAGAAGGTATCTTGGAGGTAACTGGCTGTCATGCGCAATTTTCAGTTTTGCACCAAAGGGAGACACTATTGTCACTTACTTTTTTCTGAGCATGGTCCTGGGGAACAAACACTGTATAGCATAGGCTTTTGTGTGATATACTGCACACTTTGATGATAGCAAATTGTGGAGAATGTCACACACCCAATATAATCAGGTATATTAAGCCCTGATAAAGGATCTCCTAGGGAGCAAAGCATCTCCAGGGTAGAATTACAGTCTGATACGCTGCTGAGTGGATTTTATTATTAAAAATACATGGTAAATTATAGGCCCCATATGCTCCTGATTTCACTGATTTTAAAAATAGAAAGTGAAAGCTCCCAGCTGGGGGCACAGCTGCTGCTAAACGCTAGTAGAAATCATAGCCAGAAGTGTCAGTTGTAAATGCAGCAGCCTGCAACTGAAGCAGTGGGAGAGTTTTGTTTCTCCTTAGTCTGCAGCTGGATCTTGGTGGGGGGGAGCCTTCCCCAATGCCTGAAGGGTCAACTGTCTCTTCTATGAGGCAGATGCAGACATGTTTAGCTGTAAGATTCTCAAATATTGACAGTACTTAGCCAACACTGTACTTCCAGGAACCTGTTGTTATTGTTGCTATCTTCTTTTAAAATCATTCAAGTCTGAGCACTTAAAAAATGCATCCATACGGAGTGTCAGGATGGAGCTGGACTACAGGCTTCACGACACCATGTGCTGCTGTGAAGGGTAAGGCCAGCTACTGAGGACAGCTGAGGCCAATTTTCATGATCTACAGAAACAGTGAAGGGAAGAATGGAAGAGAAGAGAGTCGCCATAAGAAGTTTGTGCCAAGTGGCTGTGTTGTGCCCTTTGCGCAAGCACCAGCACCTCCCCAAGTAATCTCCTGCTGCCTTCTAGATGGAAGGTTCTGTGGGAAGGAGGCCGTCATATGTGGGCTATCCAGAGGGACAGCTGCGGAGATCAAGCATGTCCTCTTCCAGCAGAGGATAGCTTGCACTGAGTCATCGTTGCCAATGTCACAGTAGAAACATCTTCTGTGCTTGTTTGTGCTTTATTTGGGTTGTTTAAAATGCACCTACTTGTAAAGTTCTATAAATACCGCATTCAGCTTCTTTCCAATGTTCTGTACAAAGTGGCAGGCTTTTGTGTAAATTGACTTTAAAATGCAAATGTAAACAACCCTTTTGCCTCTTCCCTTTTAAAAGACAGAAAGAGCGAAACTGTGAAAAGTGGTTTTAGCCTGTTGGTGAGGCTCTGTGCAGGGTCTGTGTAATGAGAGACTCCAAGGAGAACAGTTTCTACACAGCTGCTGCCTCTTGATCTTTAATGTCTGCAGCGCTCCTGACTTGTATGGCAGGGAAAATAAGTAATGCTATCTTGTTTAATCATGCTGTCTCCTACCTTGCTTAGCATTTAGTAACTGGACTGGACCACCTAACTTGAAGACCTGCTTTAAAGGCAACTCTTTGATGGCAGAAACCCTCGGTTGGGGAATTTTTGAAACAAGAGCACCCTCTAATGGAAACGAGGAGGAAAGAGCAACCACAGGCAGCTACAGTAGGGAACATACATTTTCCCTTCCCTGAGTATTTATGCCAAACTTTATGCAAGCATCAATTCCTCTCCTATTCTCAAAGGAATGGTTAGATATTCTGCCCTTTTTAATGTAAAACGGAGAAGAATTTTTTCACTGCAGCTCAAAGCTTACAAAAAATAACCACCTTCTACTCAGAATCCAAAAACACTTCACCAACCTGAAAGGCTAAATAGCATCTTGGCATCTTCTGGTCCCAGCTGTAAGCTAGCACAGAAGTTCTGGCCGCTGAGGAGGCACAGTCAGATGCACAAGCCCACCTTTAGATTGCTTCTGTTGAGGTTAGCTACTTTTCCTGCTGCAAACTGCATCAGCAGCAAATTGGTTTCTCCTGAGCTGCTGGTGGTGCTCTCAGGGAGCAATAGCTGGCACACAGCATGGGAGGGCACAGTAATTGCTACTCCATGGTCACTTATTCTTGCACAATTAGTCTAAAGAGTTCTTTCATGTGAAGCAGTGGAGGTGTTCAGTCTGAGCTGCAATTGAATTGCTAAGGCCGTTAGCAAGCCTTATCTTAGATATCATCAGAGGTGTTTCACAGATGGTGAAAAGCAAAACATGTCACGCAACTAGGAGGTCTCCCAATGATTTTGCTACATGCCCCTACAAGCTAGATCTCATCTCAGAATCACAGAATGGTAGGGGTTAGAAGGGACTTCTGGAGATCATCTAGTCCAATCCCCCTGCTAAAGCAGGATCACCTAGAGGAGGTTGCACAGGATCGTGTCCAGGCAGGTTTTGAATATCTCCAGAGAAGGAGACTCCACAACCTCTCTGGGCAGCCTGTTCCAGTGCTCAGTCACCCTCAAAGTGAAGAAGTTTTTCCTCATGTTCAGATGGAACTTCCTGTGCTCCAGTTTGTGCCCGTTGCCCCTTGTCCTGTCACTGGGCACCATTAAAAAGAGTCTGGCCCCATCCTCTTGACATCTGCCCTTTAGATATTTATAAGTATTGATGAGATCCCCTCCAGTGTTCTCTCCTCCAGGCTAAACAGACCCAGCTCTCTCAGCCTTTCCTCGTAAGAGAGATGCTCCAGTCCCCCGATCATACCCGTAGCTCTCCGCTTGACTGTCTCCAGTAGTTCCCTGTCTTTCTTGAACTGGGGAGCCCAGAACTGGACACAATACTCCAGATGTGGCCTCACCAGGGCAGAGTAGAGGAGGAGGATAACCTCCCCTGAACTGCTGGCCACATTCTTCTTAACCATTGGCCTTGGCCATGAGGGCACATTGCTGGCTCATGGAGAGCTTGTTGTCCACCAGGAATCCTAGGTCCTTCTCCGCAGTGCTGCTACCCAACAGGTCAACCCCTAACCTGTAGTGGTACCTGGGGTTATTCCTCCCTAGGTGCAGGACCTTACACTTGCCTTTGTTGAACTTCGTTAGGTTCCTCTCTGCCCAACTCTCCAGCCGGTCCAGATCTCACTGAATGGCAGCACAGCCTTCTGGTGTATCAGCCACTCCTCCCAGTTTTGTATCATCAGCAACCTTGCTGAGGGTACACTCTGTCCCTTCATCCAGGTCATTGACCTGATGAATGATGGTGTCCCTGCAGAGAAATAAGTTCCAAGAGTGTTTATGAAGTTTCTTGCCTTAGACTTGCTCTTTCTCATCCTCTGTGCCATCATGTGGTTACAAGGGGCTAAGAACTGTAGGAAATTAGTTTGTCACTGAGGCCCTGATTTGTATGTTCTTACAGTATCAGAGGACTTTTGGAGAATGCCACTGCATTTGCTTGCCATTTAATCATCAGCCAATTTCATTTTGCCCTGAGCACCCACAGGCCTATGTGATACAAAGGATGTGCAAGCCCTAGGAAGCCACTTCAAACAGAAGAAGTGTGCTACGTCCAGGCATGCCGGCTGCACCTACTGAATGAAACATGCTCAAGCATTTCCTGAGAAAGTATGGTGAGTCAGATCAGGCCAGTAGCATATCCCAGCTGTGTGCACCTTCTGTTTTTCTTGTGTTACTGGTCAATAAAATAATTAACACTGATTGCCTCAGTTTCAAAAATTGCATGTGTAAATCAATGCTATGTCTGTATCATAGCATCCACATGGAAGCTGACATAGTATTGTAGTTAGAGCTGCAAAACAGTTTTTGCTCCAAGTCCAGTGTTTTCCCTTGCTCCTGAGTTTCTGAAAGGTTCTACTTTCTAGGCTGAAATTTTCCATCACTGAGCTCAGCCAATGGCTTCTGGGAGAAAGTCTAAGGAAAATCCATTCAACCATTCTGTGAAAGTGGAAAACAAAACAAAACTTCTCTGGAAAATTATTTAGAAATATATTAACTAGCATATCCAGTGAGGAAAACAGGAGCAGAAAACACAGCTGTGCTTTGATTAGGAAGCTGATTAGAATTTTTTGAGGACATGATTCCCTGCTCGCTCATATTAGATTTACCCTGATGTATCTCTCCTGATTTCAGTCGTCACTTGTACTGATTTAGATGACAATGGAGTTAGATACTATTTTACCACAGCATTAGGGTTATCTTTTGGCGCGTGCTGTGAATGCGAATGTGTTGTTACTTAGAGGAACCATCGCTGCGTAAGCAATACGTACAGTCCCCACCCTTTGGCCCGTGCCGTGAGGCGTAGGAGCTGCCCTGCTTCGTGACACCGCAGATCTGCTGAACAAACTGGCCTGTTGCAAGTGTCATTCAAAACCTGGAAATCCAGAGAAGACACGAGGAACAAAAAAAATTAATTCCTCTTGGGTGAATTATATCTAATGCAGAGCTCTCACACATAATTATGATAAAGTAAATATTATTTGGTATGTACTCCCTGGGTTGATTTTTTGTGAACATGCTTATGTTATCGCTAGGTAATGAGGGACACAAGAGGCAAAAAGATATTCCTACAGAATAAAACTATTTTGTTCACATTTCTATGAATCCCAATAACAGGTATACACATCTCCTTTTTTTTATCTGTATCTGAGCAAAATTTTAGTATTGAGATAACCCTAAATATAAGGGATGAGTTTCCCAGACTTCTGTTTTGGTCATGCTGCCTCTCAAGTTACCCACAAAACGAGGCCGGTGAGCGGCCGTGGTGTAGTCATTTGCTGCAGTGGACGCGGTGGAGCAGATCTCCAGTGAAACTTGACAGGGTAATGCTGATTAATTGCATCAGCTGGAAGTCTGGCTTGCTGGTGTATTTGGGAACTGTGGTGACGGAGGTGACTAATGTGTTGCAGTGTTTCTCAAGCTTTGAGGCTGAACATCCTGAGGAAACTCTGATCTCAGAGCAAACCTGAAGGAAGTGCCTTGTGTATGTTGTGGGAGAGGAAGGCTAGGAGGATGGATGAGAAGGAAAGGATTTTTAGGGGATTTCTAATGCTCAAGACTTGGCAAAACCAGATCTTGGGACGAGCTCACATTAATAAACAGAGCTTGTTTTGCTGAGTCTAGAGAAAAACTGACTTAGTGAGAAAGAAATGAAAAAGCTCTTGTGTTAGAAGCTTTCAGATGTGCTAGAAGTTTTCATAAAGGAAAAAAAAAGAAAGAAAAACAACAGGCAAAAGTTCACATTTCCACATATCTTTTTTCTGCTTTTTGTCTTCTAGTCTTTAAACAAATGGTTTTTTTCCAAAGAAAGTATTTAGTGTTTACATCTTTGGATGAAAACCTGTTTCATGAAATTACTCTGTGGAGCTAACCCTTACTGTGGGGACCTTGGCCCAGAGCCTTCAGCATGGCTGAGCTCTCATCCTATGGACAAACTGAACAGACAAGTGGGCTGCGGTATTTCTGGAACGCCTTCCTGCTTCATTCAGCTGCTTCGGAGTGATCAGCATGGTTAGTCCTATGTGATGGGGAGGCAGAGGGATAAAGCAATAGCATTTGATTTGCCTGGGGCAGACAAATTGCTTGGGCCAGTGAAAGTGAATTATGCAAACTCATTTTACAGGCCTCCATCATGCATTTCTTTAAGAACATTGTCCAACTTACCTCACAAAGAGTTCAAGCCTGGAAATGTCGGGAAATGCTGCAGGTCAGGAGAACAATGATATGATGGGAAAGACATGGAGGGCAAGCTTCAGCGTGTCCTAGCATATTAACTGCTGATAGTAGTAGCCGCTATGAGTGGCTCAAAGTACAACTGTTTGTGCTCTGACTTGCGTGAGCAAGACGTCACTAATGCTGAAGGGAAGCGTGGGAGAAATAAAGCCCCTTGCACGTATTTCCAACATGCACAGGCGTTCGTATCTGGAAAGATTAAACGTGGGAGCCCTCCTGTGGTAGTTCTTCAGAAGTATGTTTTTCACCAGGATAAAACAATCACCAGAAATGTGTTGAAGTCCAAGTAGAGAGCAACACAGTGATGAAAGAAACCTGTATCTGTGTGCAGTGGGTATGAGTGTGCATGTATACGCAGTCACTAAATGTTAGTGGGCAAGCCAACCACACCTTGCTTGTGTTGGGCAGATCACAAAATTTAACCTGACCAACTCCATGACAACTCAGCAAATTAAGCTTAACCTTGAACATTGAAGCCATTCGCACCTGTGTGAGTCTGACGTGCTGACTGCAAGCCCAGAGCCACTGCTCCTGTTTATTTGAAAGGTTTGAGGGTAAGGCGTATTCTCTGTGCACCTGGAGTGTCAAGGTGAAGCAGCTGGCAGAGGAAGGCTGAATGCTATACATGAAGTTACCCCCATGCAGAAGTCTGTCCCAAAGCTGATGCGTGCCTTACAGGACTTATTTGAAGCCTCTAAGAGAGCCAGATGGCCTGAAGCCATCCCACACTGCTGGTGGTGAATTTGCAGATCGGGTTGAGAAGGTACAGCAGAGCACACAAGTGCCACCAGCGGTGGTCATGCTGTCGGGCAGCCCCCTCGATGCAGGTACTGCCAAGGGGGGGCTCATAGGGTCGCACATGGCAAAGGACTGCAGATACAGCCAAAGCAAAACTCTCTTTGGGATTCAGGGATTACCACCCACCCAGTTCACTCAGTGCTCATCGGATTTAGAGCTGGGATAATTACCCGTCAAGCTGCACAGAGTGACCGGGCAGGGGGCTCTCGGGTCTTTCATTCTCTGCTGAATTCACAGTGGCTGTTTTTGTCACAGCTCCTGGTGTTTTGGTCTGCCTCTGGGATTTGCACTGGAGACTTACAGCTCTGTCCACCCCAGGTGGATCGTATTTGTCAGCTGAGGGTACAGAAAAACAATCCCACAATCAATACTGTTTTCTCAGTATTTGTGAGTGGAGGGAGGGCAGGACTGACCCTTCTGGGAGCATCACACGTTTAAAACCACATAAGCTGGTCACGAATCCACTCTCTAAGGGTGGTGGCTTCATGCCTGCTTTGGTATGTACAAACTACTGTAATGGCTGTATCCTATTAACAATGATGTGTTTTAACTGAAACAGATAGCTATTAGTTATTGATATTCCACTAAGAGTAAGACTTCAAAAGCATCTCTCTAAAGTCAGAAAATACAGGAATTTTGGAATATTTATGTCCAAAGTGACAAAACTGTTAAATTTTAGTGAACAAACAAAAAGCCTTTTGAACAGAAGTAACACATATTGCCACATACTGCAAATGTACGCACTGGTTAACCAGCACCCACTTTTATGCAGGTTCCAGACCATGTTCTGAAACTCACTTGGTTAAGCTAGAGCTTAAACAAACTTGAGTTTGCTTATTCAAGGTAGCAGCATCCAAAGGACTGAATCTCAGTGTAATTATTGCATAAGAGGCTGTGTCCAGGAATTTTAATGTGAAGGACTTGCTTTTATCTTAGATACTTGAAATAATAACAGGGATGATGATGCTTTAAGTGACAAATGAAACAGAGCCATATAATAGCATAAGTGGGATTGAAAATATTGATCACTCATTTTGGTTAGCAAACATATGTCCTTTTTATTGTCTATTGTAGCTTTTTTCAATGCACTCATTTTACGGCAGGGCTGACACCCTCTAGTTTCTCATGTGTCTTCTTGATATTGAGGTTCAATGTGACACATTTACATCTGGTTGCTTTTTTTTAGCAGAAGTTGCTATGTCCTAGTATTTGCTACATTTGTAAGAGAAATATTTTTATGGATAAGACAGTATTTTATGTGCACTTATGAAGACCAGGAAGAAAGCCTGTGAAAACTTGCTAAAGTGCTTTCTAATTCTAAGAAAAGAATCTGTAGAAAGCTAGCTATCTCTAAAATGCTGAACCAATGGGAATTCATACCATTTCCCTTCCTTAAATCAATGCCATCTCTGAAATACAGATATATAGAAGTTTCCAGGCCATATAAAATGCCTGGTTTTCAAATATTTTACATACTGGGATGAAAAAAGTAAAAATCCTAATTCTTTTCAAAATTGTTAAAATTGTTGAGTATTTAGTTTGGGATACCTAAGCATTCCTGCTAGGGCTAACAGGCTTTCTGTCTGCTTGACTCACTTGCACCAGTCAGATGGCTAGCAAGGCAGGGTGCCTGAAGAAAGCGAGAAGATCAGGTGTATTTGATTAAATCAATATATTCCCAATCGAGTCCCTATTATCCAGCATTATGCTAGAATCCAGTGATCAGATCCACATATGGACCGATGAATTATCTAAGAAGGCCACAGCAAACAATTTAATGTCTGTCTAACTCTAGCCACGTGCAAAGTGTGTTGGTGATGGGAATAGAAGGGAGATTTAAAGTGAGGGTTTAAATGTTTTGACTGACTGAGGGTCAGATGATCCCAGATTTTAATCTCCTATTTAATATGATAACGTAAGGCCTTTCTTTATTGCAGAACGATAGCCTCTTGTTGTGATAAACCAAGGTTTTGTCTGTATGCTTTGTGGTGTGATTAGCCACCATGATCTTCTGTGAGTTGCAGCTGCAGAAGCTCGCGGCATCTTACACGGCGGGGTGCTGCCATGTTCCCTTTCTCATGCTCTGGACACCTGACCCCATTAGAGAAACGGATAGAAACCATAATTTTGGTGTGCAGTACCGTTTCTCTAATCTTAGGTGCTGTGTTAAAGGATGTAACTTTTAATTCAGCCTTAAATAAGTGTTTTGGAGGATATTTTAATCTCTCTGGGTTAATGAACTTGCATCTTTGGTAAAGCTTATTGTGAAAAATCAGTGAAGGTAAGATTTTGCCTGTTGTGAATATATACACGCACAAATACATATACAAATACAAATAAAAATCTCTTTAATGCTGTTTTCTTTTAATTATATTTTAATTTTTCTTCCTTTATGTCTTCCTTTACTCTCATGCAAACATATCTGGAAGAGAAGTTCATGCATGAGGAGATCACATGGGAAAGGCCTGGGGATCACTGGTGTTTCACTGTCAGAGGCTTCAGTGAAACTTAACTAATGCTTAAATGTCCACTGCTGAGGAATGAATCTGACCCATAGTGAACTAATATGGTAAGTCTTGGTATTTTGAGACTGGCAACAGCTGGCAAGTTAACAGTCACCTACTGTGCAAGCCCAGGACATTTTTTTCCCAAGCAAAGTTTCACAGGGCTTCCTATTCTGAATTCACACATGCTAATAACGCAATTACACATCTTGTTTGTTGCCACTGCCTAATTATAAAATATAATTTTCCTCTCCTAACAGAGAGGAGGAAGTATAAATATTTTTATAAACATAAATCTCGATTATGCAGATAGATATTTACAAAATTAGGGCTGATGACGCTGTTGTGTAAGGACAATTTCCCATCACAAAAAAAGCAGTAAACTAAAGTGGAAGATTGGGATGTGCTGTAACATTATGAAAATAAAGGAAATCCTTCAAGGAGGATTCTGAAAGGATTTGGCATAAGTCCGACCAGGACTGGTCTTGATTCCCTTGTTCAGGCAAAGTTCTTTCTGGAAAGGATTTTTGCCTTATATGCTGCTTTAAAAAGTCTCCTAAACCCATATTTCTTTCGTGCCAAATTATTATGATTTCAAAACTAAAATGAAATTAAAATAAAGAATGAAAACACCAAGGCCAAGTCTTAAAACAAAGATGCAAGTCAGTCAGTTTTCCCTTCCATGCAATATGTTGTAGTGACTGACATTTGACAAATGCTCTTTTTGATTTGTACAATGTCACCTCCTTCCCACCTTTTATGGATAATTGTAAAATGAAACCTTGCCTTATAATTTTTTCAGGGAATAATTACTCTGTTGGTATAACTGTGATCAGACATGACCTTGTTAACTGCAGAATCAAAACAGAAAAAGTCATTTGGCTTCCAAGAGAAGAAGCTCTGTTGCTCATGCAAGTATCTTTAATAATATTTACTCAGAAATGTACGTACTGGCAAAGAAAAATGTAAAATGTTTTTGTTTCTGTGCGTTTGTCCCAGCACAAAAGTCTCTCTTTAATTACTTGTTACAGCTACCTCCCTGCCAAAAAATGGGGAGGAGGGCGGGGGAGCGGGCACACAGGGGAGAGCTATTTTAAGAAATAAGAAAAAGTTTCAAGGCTCTTTTCTTATTGTTGTTTTGCCGTGAGATTTTGTCACTTAAGATATTCCAAGGTAGGAACGCCTCTTCGTCATTCTTCACGAGTTGGGTACGGAGCGTGTACGTACAGCAAGCGCTCTGCTGCGGCAAGGAGGTGTCTGCCCCTGCCTACAGCTTTGTCCTTCCTTCTCTTTCTTTGCCGTTGCGTGCTCCTGGAGACTTCAGACAGCTGAGTGGTCTTTCTCCTACAGTCTGTGCTAAATTAAGAAGGCTGAGCAGATACTGCAAAGCCCCTCAGTGCTGCTGAAACTGCAAGATCAGGGAGCTCCGTGGATCTTTTTGAGTTTCAGTAACAGCCTGTTCCCTTTAATGTGTTTTTGACAGGCTGCATATTGCTTCTCTTTGTACAACCTGTGCTTTTAGAAGTAGTAAGATATTTGTGGGTGTCTGGCGAAGCGATCTCAAAATCCCAGCCAGAATGTAAACAAAATACAGTTCTTCAATAAAATTCAATAAATATTGGCCAATATAAACCTGCAAAAATCAGACTGTGCCATGCAACATTAAACCTTGTGAACTGCTGAAATCCATCACCTCAAGTCCTTTTCAAAAGCACCAGAAAAAGTACAGTCTAATGTACACAAATACACAGAGACTGTGTTAGGATGGTATGTAGGGGCCAGTTAGTGTACTTGCTCCATATTTTAGGCAGCAACTTTTGAATCTGTCTGTGCACTTAGAAGATGAGGTCTTTAAACCCCAATTCTATTGTCAGCAGTGTTTTCTCTGGAAAATAAACTGCCTTGGCTGAATTTGGAATTGCTCCCAAATTCAGCCTAGTGCTCACTTCCTGATAAATGGTAGTAGAAAATTTAGACCAGCTAACATAAACACTAGCATCTGTGTCCATAGAGAGAAGGTACATATAATAATACTGCAAGGACATCACTCAAAGCATTGTGTAGGCTACTTAAAAACTAGAATCCACTGTCCTTTATTTATACAGCACTGACAGATGGCTCGTCTGAAAAATCCCGCAAGGCTGTAGGGCAGCGCTGCTCCAACAGCACTTGTCTAGGTCCAGACCAAAAGTATGTTTTGCCCAGATCCCATGGAGGCCTTATAAATGTGACATATCCAAAATTCCTATGGGAAAGCTTGCACTTCTGATGATATTCTTATTTTTTTATGGAGCAGTTTGTGGTACATAGGTAGGGTCCCCAGTTTGGGAGGGAGGTATGTAGAGCCAGGCAGAGCAGGAGATGACGCTGTCTTTCCTTCTGAGAAAACTTTAACAACAGCTACTGGATACTGATAGGATTGCCCATCGGATAGTGCTAAGATCTGAGTAGCTTTGACTCCCAAACAGAAATGTGACTGGGCCAATGCTCCCAAGTCACTGCTGAAAAAGATGTGAGGGAGCAATTTCTGTACACAGGGAAGTGCTACGTCAGAGGGACAGGGGGGAAAAAAAAAAGTGTAACTATATGGACATCAGCTGTCAGAGAACAAAGAAGTTCTTCCTTCGAGTAGCATTTGAATGTCCTTGACAGCAGCATCCTCACAATATGCACAACTTGTATCACTACTGTCTTGCAGTAGTGCTTGCACTTCTGTCTACATCTCTCCCTGCATGCTCATGCTATCACCATCTGGAAGGCACAAGATGTGGGGGCTGCGGCAGAGGAGGGGAATGTGGCGATGTAGTGGAGAGGGGGGGCATAAGTTCCTGGCTGCATGGACAGAGGACAGAGCAAGCTATTTGGAGGGTTTGGCCTGTGGCAGGAAGGATGGCCCAAAACCTGGATCTGACCTCCATGGCCACTGGGCCCATTTGGACTATTGTGTATCTTTTTCTCCTTTAGCCACTCTGTACACCTTCCTATGGGTGCTTTCCATGGGTGAGTTTTACAGGAAAAGCTGCACTTGTACTATGAGAAGGAATGCCTGTGATATCTGGCCATCACATGATGACCTTTCAGTTGTCATGACAGAAAGACCTAAACCACAGTACATATGTACAGAAACTATACGGAATAGGTTTTTTCAGCCTGGAAAAGAGATAATGGGAAAGGGGGTAGAGGCACTACAGGACATATACCTGTCTAATGGTAGCAGAACAAGAAGTAATTCAGAAATTATTATTTGCTGTTTCTCATCGTACAAGAAGTAGGGAACACCCAAGGAAATTAGCAGGCCCAAGGGCCAAAGCAAACAGAAGGAAATGCTCCTTTACAAAGAGCATAAATTGTGGAACACATTGACACAGGACGTTGTGAAGGTCAAAAGTATAGTTTGGTTAAAAAGGAAACTAGATAAGTTCATGGAGAATAGACCCCTAAACAGTAATTTAATTGGCATACTCCAGCTTTAACCTTCTACTGAGGAAACCCTTAAAATACCTCCTGCTCTAGGCTGCAAAAGTTTGGCAGGGTAAGACATTGCCTCTTGCCCATCACTGGACACTCCTGAGAAGAGTCTGGTTCCACCTCCTTTAATCGCCATATCAGGTGTTTATACACGTTGATAAGATCCCTCTGAGCCTACTCTTGTCCAGGCTAAACAACCCCAGCTCTCTCAGCCTCTCCTTGTATGACAAATACTCCAGTCTCTTAATCATCTTTGTGGCCCTCTACTGGACTTGCTCCAATACGTCCCTGTCTCTTTTGTGACAGGGAGCCGAGCACTAGGCACAGGACTCCAGCTGTGGCTTCATCAATGCTGAACAGAGAGGACAGATCACCTCCCTCAACCTGCTGGCAACACTCCTCCTAATGCAACCCAGGATATCGTTGCCCTCTGTTGCTGCAAGTGCACATTGCTGGCTCATGTTCAACTTGTCAAGCATGAAGCTGGTGAAGGGTCTGGAGCACAAGTCTTATGAGGAGCAGCTGAGGGAATTCAGCTGAGTTTAGCCTGCAGGAAAGGAGGCTGAGGGGAGACCTTATGGCTCTCTAGAACTACCTGAAAGGAGGTTGTAGCCAGGTGGGGGTTGGTCTCTTCTCCCAAGTAACAAGGGATAGGACAAGAGGAAATGGCCTCAAATTACACCAGGGGACATTTAGATTGGATATTAGGAAAAATTTCTTCACCAAAGGGTTATCAAGCATTGCAACAGGCTGCCCAGGGAAGTGGTGGAGCCACCATCCCTGGAAGTATTTAGAAGACCTGTAGATGTGGTGCTTAGGGACATGGTTTAGTGGTGGACTTGGCAGTGTTAGGTTAAAGGTTGGACTCTATGATCTTAAAGGTCCTTTCCAACCTAAATGATCCTATGACCCCGCCCAGTCCTTTTCTGCAAAGTTGCTTTCCATTTGGTCAGTCCACAACCTAAACTGATGCATGGGTTTATCCTTCTTCAGGTGCAGACAGGACTTTGCAATTGACTTTGTTAAACTTTTTTCAGATTCTTCTCAGCCCATTTCTCTAGCATGTTCAGGTCCCTCTGGAAGTCAGCACAATCATGTGGTGTAACAGCCACTCCTCCCAGTTTTGCAACATCTGCAAACTTACTGAGGGTGTACTCTGCTCCATCATCCATGCCGTTAGTGAAGATGTTAAACAGTACTGGACACAGTATCAGCCCCCATGGTACAGCACTACTGACTGGCCTCCAGGTGGACTTTGGTCCAGGTGACCGCCAGGTGGTCAGTGGCAACTGACCAAAACACTTTGAGCCCAGTTGTTCATAATTTTTTAATTCACTTCACTGTCCACTGACCTAGTCTGTTTGTTGAGGGAATTACGCCACTGGCAGGATTAATGCTCAGCCCTAGGTTCCTGCTCGAAGAAGATGACTCACCAATCTGCTGAGTAAATAAGTGGTTAATTTATCCAGCGTGTGGAGCAGCTTGAGCTGGGTGCCTCCAAAGACCCTGAACAAAGAAATCCCTGGACAACTATACCCTTAAATCTAAATTCCCCACCCCTCAAGCGACAGTTCTGACCAGTAGTAATATTAGGGTCTGGGGTCTTCCCGTTATTCACTGAGTCCCTTCATTGTCTCTAAGGTTGCTGCGTCAGCTGATGATTGTAGCGGCCTTCCTTATCTTCCATCTCAAACTGGCTCTGGGACCTTCCTTTACTTAACTGGGTAAAAGTTCAGCATATCTGGGTGAAAGTTCACAGCTTGTGGCCTAAGGCTTCAGCAAATTTAGCTACTAATGCTAAGCAAGTTATGTTAAGCAACTTCTACATAAGTAGTATACCAAATTGCACAACACTGTTTATGAGGATATTATGGGAGACAGTGTTGACATCATCGGGATGGACATCTTCATCTAGGAACATTCCATGGTTTTAAAAGGACTGAGGGCCATCGCAAGACCCAAAATGTCTCTTCCCATGAAACATTATTTTTGTGGATTGGAATATTTTGTAGTGAAGTGCTTGGCTTAGTTAGATGTGTTAAAATGTTTTATGGCCTGTGGAATGTGGATATTTGTGATGCAGTCATTTTGTGGATGCAGCTTTCACAGAATTTAGCTGCATGTAGTTCAGGGAGCACGCACTACTAGATGTATGCTATCCTTCTGCAGGAGCAGTACTCCTTTGGTAACAATTCTGGATAACTCAGAGGGTGTTGTTGATATGCCATTGCTTATGTGTAGTCTGTTTCTGCAAGAAGATGTGCAAATGTCTTCCATAAAAAAGATGTACCAATTTTACGAATGTTTTTCAAAAAAAATGCAACGTAAATATTTGGCTAAGACATTTTAATCCTGGAACAGAAGTTTCAAAAGCTAAAAATGAAAATATCATCCCTCCCATAATGATCAGACAAGTCACTATTTGCTAGTAGTCACTGCGCTCACCTGCAATCCAGTCTAGCATTCTCATCTTCTAATTACACCTTAATATTTGCAATGAGGTATTTATTTGCAACACCATACAGGTATTACAAAGAGTAGCAAATCAAATTCCACAACCAAAAAAAGAGACATAATTTACAAGCAGCCACTCCTGAAGCAACATTAGCATTAGGTTTGTATTTCAGCATAAACAACTTAGTGATCAGGTTCCTGCCCTGGATTTTACTTGACTCTCTTTTGGGGAGGAGGGTGGAAGGAGCTGGCCAGAAATTTTCTGTTTGCGTGGAGCAGCTATTCACAGAAATATAAAATGGAACAATTGTGTCTGTATAGAGTGCTTAGTGCAAAGACTTTCATCCCAAAAGATCTCATGTTTGTTCTGCTAGGCTTTCTAAAGCAATAAAACCTAAAAGTAAAATACTATTTGGAATAAAGATAGTATGAGCAATTCCATTTTTTCCAACTTTCAACAGGAAAAATACCTTTATTGTTGAAATCAACATTTTTTAGATCCCTGACTCGCCCTTCTGCCTTCTTCACCTCCAGCAGAATGCTGCCATACACTAAATTTCAAACCTCCCTGCACAAAAGTACTCTATAACTATTATTATGCCCATAAACACATGTGCTTCTGAAAAAGTACACCAACAAAGGTGGAGATTAAAAAAAACCACAACCAAACAACAAAAGCAACCAGGAGAATGAGGTGATCACACTGTCCATGTCAACCAAATCTGATAGAGGAGTAAGAGCCTGAAATCTGTGGAAATAAATGGCTGGGAAGAGTGAGAACAGCCTCTCAGGAGCCCACCGAAAGAACAGCTCTGAGTTCCTACGAGACATTAGAGAATCAACATGGGGTACACACCCCTCTAAAATAAGCTTCAGATGTTGTACGCTATTACCAGAGCGCCTCACTCTAAAACTAAAGGTATAGGAAACCACATTTCATAAGTTCCATTATTCATGAAGGAACCTGGATTTTTAAATTTTTTTCAGGGATATTAAAGTTGCAGGTTGGCAGAAAAGAGGTAGATATTTCTGAAGACAGGCAAGGGAAAAGGCTCTACAAAAGGGAGTCCAGAGGAGTCTTGAAGGGATGGAGCAACTGAGATAAATCAGCAAGTCATGACAATCTGTACGCAGAGGGAGTGCTCCCTGCATGACTGCTGCAAAAATGGAAAAGATGATCAGTGAGGAAAAGAATATGAGTTTGTGAATGGTACTGATTTTTCTAGAAGACAGCAGTTAAAATGAGGTTTGACAGAGAGCCTGTCATAAAGAGAAGCTATTGCTATCTTCCCACTAAGCATAATTCTGTTTTATACAAAAGGAATTGTTCTGTGCAAGGAAAAATATAAAGTGTCCCACTGTTTCTACAACCCAGGAACAAAAAGTAGAAGCAGTTTCTGTTTTCCATATTCTTGGTTAACCTCAACAAAGCTGGCTGCATCTTAAAAGTTAAAGGAGCTATCAGTGAAGTACTTTTCTTGATTTAGCCATTCAGAAAATTATTGTGTGTGCTTGATAGAGAAAAATATGCTTGCTTCATCTTTCACCAAACTATTGTGTCCACATTTCTTTAGTTCCCAAACTCTGAAAATAGTTTCAACAAAATCCCCTTGTCATAGAATCACAGAATGGTTCGAGTTGGAAGTGACATTTGAAGATCATCTAGTCCAATCCCCCCTTCCATGGGCAGGGACATCTTTCACTAGATCAGGTTGCTCAAAGCCCCATGTTACGAGCAAAAACCAGGTTCGGATCCCTCAGGGCTGAGGCATGACACTCAGCGAGTGAAAGCTTTGGCTTTATTGAAAGAGCAGCACTTGCGGCAGTGGCAGCCCCAGGACCTGATGCAGCAGAGCCCTTCCTGGGGGTGAAACTCAAGGGAAAGCACCACAGGGGGGGTAATAAAACTTGCACTGATTAGTATACCATACATATGCAATGTCTTGTTTTGCTCATTAGCAAACTCGCTGATGTAATGCAGGTGTAATTCCAAGATCTACAGCCGGCCATCACATTGGCACCCGTGCAAGGGTATGTGCAGATTGAGGGAAACGAACTATCCTGGGTTACCATGACAACAAGATAAGATGCACTTGGGACTCTACTTACTCAGAGGGGGGAGGCAAATTATCCTGGGTTACCATGCCAAAGTCTTCTCGTGCCCTACACCCTGTCCAACCTGACTTTGAACACTTTCAATGATGAAGCATCCACAACTTCTTGTGGCAACCTGTTCCAGCCTCTCACAACCCTCATCATAAATAATTTCTTCCTTATGTCCAATCTAAATCTACCCTCTTTCAGTTTAAAACTGGTGGCCCTTGTTCTGTCACTACAGGCTGTGGTAAAGAGTCTCTCTCTGTCTTTCTTGTAAACCCCCTTTAAGTATTCAAATGCTGCAATAAAGTCTGCCCGGAACCTTCTCTTCCCCAGGCTGAACAACCCCAACTCTCTCAGCCTGTCCTCATAGGAGAGGTGCTCCAGCCCCCTGATCAGCTTCATGGCCCTCCTCTGGACTCACTCCAACAGCTCCATGTCTTTCTTATGTTGGGGCCCCCAGAGCTGGACGCAGTACTCAAGGTGGGGTCTCACCAGAGGGGAGTAGAGGGGCAGAATCACCTCCCTTGACCTGCTGGTCACACTTCTGATGCAGCCCAGGATACAGTTGGCTTTCTGGGCTGTCAGCACACATTGCGAGCTCATGTCCAATTTTACATCCACCAGTACCCCCAAGTCCTTCTCTGCAGTGCTTCTCTCAATCAATTCATCCCTCAGCCTGTACTGATACTTGGGATTACCCTGATGCAGGTGCAGGACCTTGCACTTGGCCTTGTTGAACTTCATGAGGTTTGCATGGGTCTACTTCTCAAGCCCATCAAGAACCCTCTGGATGGCATCCCTTCCCTCTGGTGAATCAGCTGCACCACTCAGCCTGGTGTCATCTGCAAACTTGCTGAGGGTATATTCAATCGCACTGTCTACGTCATTGATGAAGATATTAAACAGTATTGGTCCTGGTACAGATCCTTGAAGGAACCTTGTTACTGGTTTCCACTAGGACATTGAGCTATTGACTGTAACAGTTTGGACATAGCCATCCAGCCAATTCTTTGTCCACCTAACAGTCTATCCATCAAACCCATATCTCTCCAATGTAGAGGTAAGAATGATAAAGGCCTTACAGAAGTCCAGGTAGATGACATCAGTAGCTGTTCCCTTATCCACTGATGCAATCACTCTGCTGTAAAGGGCACTAGGTTAGTCAGGCACAATTTGCCCTTGGTGAAGCCATGTTGGCTGTCTCTAATCACCTCCCTGTCTTCTGTATGTTTCAACATATCTTCCAGGAGGATCTGTTTCATGATCTTACTGGGCACAGAGGTGAAGCTGACTGTTCTGAACCTCATCTCCTTACTTAGTACCTACGTTAAGTGAGATTCCCAGATGACGCCTGTTGGGTATTAGCTTTGTCTGAGCTTCCTTAGCTTCCAAGATCAGACAAAGCCAGTGTGGCCTGGCCCTGGTCCCTGTAGCTCCACACCAGTCACTAACTGGCCTGTCAATGTCATGTCTGTACCAAATAACAAAGCAAAGCAGCTGCATTGACCCACAGGTGCAGCTGGGGAAATGCTGAGGCATGAGACAGCACATGAGGAACTTGTATCAGCTGGACAACGTGAATGAAGGAGGTAAAGTAGCTCTAAATGTAAGTAACCCTCCCTTTCCTCCATGCTGTGTGTGAAGGTGTTAACAAAGCACTTCTCCTAGCGCTAAGTTGGCATATCAGCTCTGGATAGGAAGTGAAAACCGATGCTGTTTGCAATCGTTCTGTATAATACCTGGAAGCAAGCCACAAATTTAATGCAGCTTTTTCCCAAAATGGGGCCAATAAGAGCCTGTGGTATTCCTAAATTAATGAGTTTTGAGCTCCAAAGCTGAGTGCTTCTTTGCTTCCTAAAGACGTTGTCTAGCAATGCCCAGCAGAAGTGTGCAAGGGTTAATCGCCCTTGTAGTAAACTGCAAGCTAATTGGTATCATACTTCAAAGTTTAAATTGCAAACTTAAGGGACTTGGCTGTCTCAAGAATATTCACTTAGCTACCTATCATGCTAGTTAAAACAGACAGACAAATCCTGATGATATGTCAGCTACAAGCACATGCTAGATCCTAATCCTGAGCTGAGCAATTTCTTTAGTAGAAGACGGGATAATGTGTTTCTTTTAAGTATCATGAAAATTGTAATTGATTTAAAAAAAAAAAAAAAACCAGACTCATTGGGAGCCTCATCACTAGTAGTTAGCTGGTAATAATAACAGAAACCACATTGTTTATTCTCTGCTCTTGCCCCTCTCTCGCCTCTCCTGTATGGGTTGGGGCTGGATCTGGAGGTGTTGCAGATGCAGACCCTTGGTGTGGTGTTGCACACCACGTCTCTGTGGAGTTTTAAGTGGGAGACATGGGACATAGCTGGTTTTGCTCTGAAGTTAATTCCTTTTGCTTAGGTGTTTGGAGGAGTTAGCAGTAGTGGGCATACCATGTATAGCTGAGCAGTCTTTAATTAGTGTCGGTAGAAAGCAATTCCCTGCTTGTTTTCCTGTGACGCTCCATGTGCCATGCTTACGTGATTCTGGGGGAGGTCTGACCACCTCCACTTAATCCGACTAAGCGAAGGCAGGCAGACCAGTCACACCCTGGGGTCTCACTTCTGGATGACTATGATCACTTTTTGTAAAGGCTGTGGGAGAGATTTGCTGTCCGATGTGCATTTGTGACAATAATCTTATATCTAGCATAAGAGCATCAGGTTTCTTTGGCAAACTGGGTGCTCCTGGTGAGTGCTAGAAGTCAGAGTCGAGTCTCTGCTCATGGTGTCTTAAGAGCGTGTCTTCACTGAGACAGATGCACGCCCCTACCCTGATGCCTCTGGAAATAAAAGACAGCTCCAGAACAAAAACGCTTCTGAGGAAGAGGCATTTAAACATTCAGAATAAATACAGATACAATGATCTACTTTCTTTTTCTTCTTCTTTTTTTTTTTTTTTGGAGTTGACAGCACTGCTGTTGTGTCGTCTCACCCAATACAATGCCTGTTTGTGATATGAAGAGACTGTAAAAAACTCTAGCTGAACATATGGTTTTCATTGGGGTTTTGTGGCATCTTGTTCTCTCCTTGTTTTGTTTTATGTCTTAGTTTTTTTCTCTTTTTTTTTTTTCCCCAAGTGCCATTGCTGGGCTATTAATTAATGACAGATGTACTTGTTTATGCAGATTCTGACTATTATTTAACATTTATTATTTTTATAACTTCTCAAGGCATCAGGGCCATGACTGTTCTTCCACTTACAAATACGTTTAAGAAATCTCACCCACTGATTGCATTTTAAGCAATTCTAAAAGGAAGACTTTCATGCTGAAATTAGAATTTCCATTATTTTTTTTTTCCAGGAAATGGCAGCATGTTGCTTAGTATTTCATATGTTTCGGGATGCAGCTCCCTAGTTATTTACAATCTTAAGGGATTTAATTTTCCATTTCCATTTATAGGATTAGCATTTGAGTAAACTGACACTGATTACCAGTGGCTGGGAAAAACTGAGATGATTTTACTGAGACAAGGATAGCTGAAGCAGAAAAGTGGTTTTACATCACATTATGTTCATTTAGCAGCATTTTGTTTACTCCCATCTCCTTGTTCTTTGTTATTTTCCCTTGCTTGTGTCTGGCAGGGGGTTCGTCCAACCTTCAGCACGACTCCTTTGTGATTGCCTGGCATTTGCATTTCAGAACTACTTATCCCTTGCAATGGAAAGATTGTTTCTGGGTACATTTCCAATGAAACTCCTGCTGAAGCTATGTTGAGAGCAGCTGGCACTTTCTAGCTTTGGGCTCTGTGTCAGGGCTTGTCTATTAACATCCACAAGGGATGTGAAAATTTTCACTGATGTAATGGTGCTGGTTTCACTTCCAGAGTGTTTTACAAGTGGTTATTGAAAGATATGGTGCCTGTTATTCATGTTGTTCACCATTTGTTATATGGTGGGGTGTATGGGGTTGTTATTTAAAAGCAGAAATATATCTGTCACTGAAGTTTCATTGCTTGGCCAGTTTCTTTCAATTAATAGTGAGGCTTGGCCTTTTTTCTAAAAAATGTCTTATACAAATGGAATATTATACCATTTATACAAAATGTTATTTTGTTACACAAACAGTAAAAATAATGCCTGTCTTTGTTTAATGTACATCTTTTGCTGTATGTAAGCCCAAGTCAAATGTTTATCTCTGTTGTCCTAGCTTACACTATTTTTCTATTATTTTTTCTAATATTCCCAAAAGTATGCAGATAGAGCCTTCTAATTATGAGACTACTGAGTTCAAATGTCACTTGTATGCTCAAGTATGTCTCTTTCCATCCTATTCAGTAGCATAAGATTTTATTTTGCCCTCTGTATGTCTATAAACTTAACAGGATAAGCTAGTACAGTAAATGATGCTACTAACGTCCATCAAAAAAGCATATCTTTGTTTTATTGTGGCTCCAAAGGCGATCTTAGCAGTCTCTCTATAAGAGCAAGGTTCCATATGTACCTACATATATATGGAAGTCATTGTGTACTAGAAATTCTTGTGCCAAGCGAGCAGACCTGGCATCCACCAGCCTTGCAGGTGAAAACATTAGATGACTGTTGCAAGTATAGGTTTATTTCAACCACTGCACTGAGGTTGTCCAGGAGAAGTGTATATTCTTCAGGAGTGCAAGCTGGCTTTCTTCAAGACTTATTCACTACTGTTAGTCCACCTAGCTTGAAGGTCAGGCAGGCCCTGAGCATCGAGATTCACTCAGCAGGAATCCTTGCCTTTCTCCTCCTCCCCCCTTGTGTCTGAGCCCTCTGCCAGGGCTTCTTTCTGACTCTGGGCTGTTCCTGATGAGTGGTATCCTGAACTAGGACAAATGCCGTGGTGCTCTTCCTTCTAGCAGTGCTTTACTGGAAGACAATTTCTCTGGAGAGCAGCATACTGCTGCAGCTTCTTCAACTTCATGTGGCCTGAAAGTCTGTAGGTGTTTGGAATGCATGTAGCATAATTCTGTATACAAGTTTCCATACCATGATTGCTGGTGACGTGAGAGAGGGCACATGGGACTTGACATGTTGGCATGGGTAACAAGGTAAGCTGAATCGTGGAGGTGAACTCATAAAGGTTCACACCACATACATGCATGCATAGCAGGAGCTCAGTGTAGAACAGCTGCAAGGAAACCCAAGTTCAGACCTCTATTCCCCCTGCCCTGAAACTGCTGTGGATCAGGATCCTCTCATGTTTTTCCAGCCCCTCCATAGCTCAGAGATAGTGGCCATATGAAAATACTCTCTTGGCTTTCCAGTGATCTCAGGCCACTGAGTCAACACCTTATAGTTTTACAGAGACATCAGGATGCTGCGTTCTCTCCAGAGCAAGGGCACTGAGGGGCATCCGTGGGACACCCCTGGGGTCTGGCCTGGACCTGGCTGTGTGCTCAGCATTGGAATTGCTCATCTGGCCCATCTTCAGAGCACCTGTTGAGCTGTCAGAAAGTCCTATACCTGGCACATGCCACATCCCTCCTGAGCTCTGGGCTCCAAAGACAACTCTGGAGGGAGTTCCTGTGACTCTGGGAAGCCCCAGGGGCAAAGGGGAGGTCCTACAGTGAGGGATGAAGCTCTAATGAGATCTGATGGCAGCCCTTGTGCTTTAGTCGGCCACCTGTGATGTGACCTGATGGAGAAGATAGCATATCCCTTACAGAACTTATTGTGTCACCATTTCTTGTATGTCAGCTTTTCCTTCACAAGTTACGTGGAGTCTGTATGCTGTCCAACACTTCTCTCCTGTCTGCCATCGGGCACTTAATGCTTGTTAAAGGGGCTCATTTTTTCCCCTGGTTTTCTGAGGGCTTTTCTGGATGCTTTGTGGGGCTTTTCTGTCTTTAATGTTTGTGGGGGTTTTTGTCATTCCCTCTTTCCTCCCTGCCCACACAAATCTTGTAAAGAAGCTGGTCTCATCCAGCTTCTCATATGCTGCAGGTACCAAGCTCAAATCAGGAAAGTTAAAAAGTGGGGCGACTAGGCAGTCTACTAGAGATGTCTGAAAGATTGGTTTCTGGAACACTCTCCAGTCTATTATGGGATATCACCAGCCAGTGTGATGCAACAGGTTTTGATGATGACAAGCATCCTCTTCCCACAGAATGTCCCTGCTAATAAAGGAGCAGACCAGATAAACAGAAACTACTGGCCTCAGAATAGGAAAGTCCCTAAACTTATTTAAAAAAAAAAATAAAGATAAGAAAAAAGTTGGAAGGGGCAGCACACTTTATGTTCCTTGGTAAAAGATTTTCTTAACTCCTTAAGTTCCCAGATAGTCAAAGCATCCCCAAAAAAGTTTATTTATCATTGGTGCTATTTCCTGA
Organism: Grus americana; assembly: GCF_028858705.1. Classification (NCBI taxonomy): domain Eukaryota; kingdom Metazoa; phylum Chordata; class Aves; order Gruiformes; family Gruidae; genus Grus; species Grus americana. The sequence continues at coordinate 82,209,910 of NC_072852.1, forward strand.
TGGTATTCCTCAAATCCACTCTTGGAAATGCATATAATAGGTAAAGGCAATACAGGCAGTGTACGTGATGCCGCTTTCTTGCTATTTTTGTTCTGTAGGCTGAGTTGTTGAAAAAAGCAATCTTCTGAACATCATTTAGAGGATTGATGAGATTCTGTATTTGTATGAATCCCAAAAGACTCCTGATAATTCCCTTGGTGTTTGAGTCCTGTCTTCCTGTTGAAAGTCATTTACTTTTAGGGAAAGGTTAGCTCCAAAGTGTATATACGCAAAAGGTATGTTAGCTCCCTCTATTCCATTGCGATAATTTGGTGGGATGCATGCTGTGTGTCACATGATAGGGAAGAGGCTGCACAACCTCTTCTCTCACCACCCCTGCCCATCAAGCACAGCAAATTAATTGTGACAGCTCAAGCTTCTAACCCCAGATAAAACCAGAGTTGCCTTGTATCTTCACTGTTGTTTAACATGAGAATAATAATAATAATAATAATAATTGTTATTATTATTGAACATTACTATTGTTGTTGTTGTTATTATTATTATTATTATGTAAGCACCTCCTTTTTATTTTGGGGGTTTTTTTGTTTGTTTTGTTTGTTTTGGTTTCTAAAGCAGCCATACTCTGAAACACTGCATTTCATTCATCCTCTTGTGTCTACAGAACAAGCCACAGCCATCAGGCAGGGCTGTTCTGACATGCCCCGTGTGTTGCAAACATAGAACCAGCAAGGGGAAAGATGCCTTTGTCTCCTCGACTGATGTGTTTTGTTACTAACGGTTTAATTGGACCTCACTGCCAAAACTGGCAGGGCCAGCTGCGCTGATGATGGATGAGGGAGCTAGAAGGTTAGTGATCTGTCTGGGCTGGGATTGAGTTAACTAGACAGACTAAGGGAGTTGTGATCATCCTTCTCATCCCTCATTAGCATTTCCTGGGTGCACACATGATGGAGAAAGTAGTTCATTGGTGAATCCCTTGTATGCACTCTGGCTACACTCCTCTATGCTGGTGAATAAGGTGAATTAACCCCTCTGATGTATCCTCCTTAGCTTAAGGAAGAAATAGTTCTTGCTACATGCACAGATACTCTCCTGCATTTACAGTACCACTGGGTTGCATCCTTGCATGTGCAAAGGGACAGGTACTGTGGCTCAGATGTATATCCTCACCAAAAAGCTGTTTGGGAGGTTTAAACACTGAGCCTTCTGACTGTTATAAAATCTAAGCAAACAGGTCACGGTGCAGCTTTGTGTACCTTGCTGTGAAAACATAAAGCAAAATCAAAAATTAATCTCCTCAAACCAAAATGCATGAAGCAACTGTTAATTATCATAGGTTTCAAAGGCGGTGTGTTCTGCTCCAGCACAATCAAAAAATGCTTTTGATGAGCGATGCAGCAGCAGTGCAGTCACCTCAATGTTCTGCTGAGTGAATTTGACTGTAATTAAAAGGGATCCAAGAAAAGAGAACAGAGGAAAATACTCTGTACCGTTGCTTTGCACCTTATTCACGTGGAGGTTAGATGCTACTACTGTTTCGGTAGCATTTTGTGATGCTGTAATTGACTGTGCCAAGTAGATGGCAGCAAAGAATCCTTTTAAGAGAAAAAATAAAAGGAGAGAGACTGTCTACCAAAGCATGGCAGGTGAATAAGCTGAAACCAGAGTGTAAAGGAAGGCATTGGTATGAGAGCATCCTAGAACTGCTATGTAATTGCATCAGACTGTGCAGTGCAATGCTGCAGGACGATCTAAGTTTTCACCTAACAGAGGCAATTCAGTTGATTAAATCTTATATGTTTGTACAGCTTTGAAAATGGAAAACAGTACATAAGGCTTTCTCACAGCAGCTAACTTTAGATCCACAAGGACAATCTTATTAGGCTGTATCTAGAGCAGTGATTTTCAATTTCATTTAGTTGCAGCCCTTAACAATTTTTCACTGCAGATGCAAAATCCTGTAAACTGAATTCGAATATACTGTTAAAAGGTTTGCTGCTCTTAGGTACACTTTGCAGCACTGTTAGAAGTATCCATGGATCACAGGATGAGATTATTGCTTTACAGTTGAGGAAAAAGAGAGAAGTTGCTGTAGCATGCCATTCGGGACTGAACCGATGTGCTCTGTAAGCCTCTGGAGGAGCCTCCCTCCTTTCCTTAACTGTAGCAGGGCTATGTGAAGACAGGCCTGCTCTGTCTGAAGCTACCTATTGGGGGGGGGGGAGAGAAAAAAAAAAAAGTATCATTTACTATCCTAACCGTTCACTGTAATCATGATCTGCACTTCACAGAAATTAAACGCACACCACCCCCCTCTCCTTTCCTGAAATGGAACAACTTGCTCACAGATTATCTAAATGCAAATTTTTATTTATCTAATGAATAATACTGGAGGGGGTGACAGGAGGGTTACCCTGCTTTATTTTTCTCATTTGTTTGTTTTCTCTTTCATTTGGCCTTACTCAGATCAGACATAGGACACCGTAATCGCTTGGATAAGATGTTCTCTTGACTAGTCATGTTTTACAGCACATGTTAAGCATATATGAACTCTTCCTGAACTATCTATAATTAAAGGTGATCTTGGTATTTTCTCAGTGCTCTGTAGTGTGACAGATTTGTCTCCATACAAAATCCGTATGTTAAGAGACATAAAGAGATGGAGATTCAGACATGACATTAGGTGGCTGCAGACTGAGGCTTGGATGACATCTTGGGTTATTACTTTCCTGCTTAGAAAGATATATTTGATGATTATATGTGGGAATCTGGATGAGAATGCCACGTACCCCAGCTGAGGAAACTTTCTGAGCAAGGAGTGGAAGGGAAGAATTAATGGAGTGGTTCAAGAGGATTGAGCAAACCAGATAAAAAGTGTGTATTTCAAAAGAATTGTCTAACATAGATAATATTCGGTCCAGAAATAGCTTTGTTGTTTATGCATGGGGTTTTATTTTTTGCATGATTTGTATCTTAATCATGTGTTGTATCATTTCAATGTCTTTTTAAAATGTTGGAATATTCCTTTTCTTCACAAGATAATTAAATACAGTAGCTAATTAGAACCAAGTGAAATACTTTTTTCCCCCTCTAAACACTTGCACATTTATGTTGCAGTAACACTGGTAACTACTGGTCTAATATACTATTATCTGTTTTAGAAAAGATATCTCAGTCATCATTAAGAGACAACTGCCCATAATGCTTAAAAAAACCTCTACTGTTTTATTTCACATCACGTTGGGTCATCAACAGTACTATTGCTCTAATGTTGTTATTGTTACTAATGAAAAAATCATTAAAAAATAATAATACTTTTCTAAAAAATGTAATGTTCTCATCGGCACTTCATATTTCAAACTGCACTTTTTAAAATGGCAAATTCCCTAAAGCAATTTTCTTCAATGACATTTTCTGAGCTCTGCAAACAAAACCAAAGGAAAACAGGTTCCACAAACAGGTTTTCATTCCCAATTTGAACAAAGGCAAATTTCAAAACTTAATCAGAAAATTGAAATCCAAATTTCAATCAGCTCTACTAATGAGTCTCTGCAGAGTTCTTTATTGTACAGCTAGTTTATAAGATCCCTTCTGGCTTTTTTCTCACAGAAGAGCTGCAATAAACTTATCACTTGTAAAATGTCCTGAGATCTGCACTGGAATTTGGAATGATAAGATATTAAATACAAGCCGACCTTTCAGAATTTAATAACAACCACAAACTTGGTTTAAATTGCTTTAAATATCTGAAAGCTTTATCACCCCTTCCTTTTTTGCTGAGGAAATTGAAACAGCAGGGATCGCTAGGAGGATGGCAGAGCTGGGTGCAGAAAGCAGGCATCATGACTTCCAGGTCTTTGTATTTCTTGGTCTAGTGGTTAGAGTACAGGTAGTAAAACTAAATGGACCATGAGGAAGCTTTTATTTAAACACAATAGCTCAAGAAATGAATAGGAAACATATTCCAATTTAGAGAAGGTGCTTTAGAGTTAAATAGATTCAGGAGTGATGCACATGAAATCTTTCCTCTTTAAAAAGATTTGTGTTCATGGTATTGAGCTTTTAAAACTCATGTCATAGTACTAATAACCCCTACTGGGATCCACGGCTTTAGTGGTAAAACCAAAATGTGTTCAACACAGTGCTATGAAACTATTTGTTACATGGACAAGGGAAAAAGAACTAAAACAAGCAGACATTAATCTGGCATTTCAAGCAGGTCAGGCAAAGCAATGCATTTTATTTTTTATATTTTATTCATGCTACTTCCTTCCCCTCTCCCCATCTCTGCTTAAAATATACAAATGAATGAGTCACAAAAGCTCTGCTTCCAGGCAATCTAACTCACAGCAACAAGCAGAACTTTTTTTTTTTCTTTTTTTCTTTTTTTTTTTTTTAAATCCATTAAAATATTAATCTAGAGAAGCAAAATGCCTTCCTTACAGAATCTGGAAGCTCCAAGGGCAGAAGATGCCCCAGCCCGATATTAAATTTGACTCTGAGAATGTGATGCAGTTTGTGGTAGCTGGAGGTCGCTAAAACATATGCCTAAACATCATCACTGACAGTGGTGTATCTAACTTGCTCTGTTTCTGTTGCCCTGAACTCATACCAAAACAGTCTCTCTATCTGGTATTTCCTTTTGGGGCCTGGTACCAAGACATTTGGGCATCTTGCACCCAATGAGGCTTTTTCAAGCCTCTTTTTTTTTTTTTCTTGATGTACAGATTTATTTTTTTTTTCTTAACCATTTAATAATGAGTTTTGGGTAGTTTTTGGAGTTCTGTATTGAGCTATCTCCTTTTTCAAGCTGCCAAAGCTACCACTAGGCATGATTTTAAAGTCTCATTTCTAAAAATCATGTCCAATGTTTACCTTTTGTTAATATTTCCACTGAAATCATGTGATAATTTTTACCTAGCTTTCCTTAGAGCCCTGCTGGGACATGCATGGCCGTATATGTATACTGTCTCTCCTGTAGAAATTCCTTTGAATTTCAGAAAGAATGATGTAAACAGGATTTTTCACACTTTTTGCAAAATGCTGGAAGTCTGATTGCTTGGGTGTATGCACAGATTTTATTCTTACAAAACAGAGGTAGTCTTGCCTATTTATAGCAACTTACATTTTCAAAAAGAATTTAGACCTTGATCCAACAGACCTTTAAATCCACATGAACTTGTACCCAGCTGTACAGTTGTAGCTAATACGCTTTTAAAGGTTCACAGTTTTTGTTTGTCAGGAAGAGTATATGTCAGAAAAATGTCTGCAAGTCTTCATGTATATTTTTACATCATTCCCAAAGTGCTCTGGCTTTAGTAAATACAGCTAAGCAAATAAACTTTGAGGGACTATATTCATACATTGAGAATATTTTCAGAATTTTCCCTGCTTTAAATTATCTCCTGCTTAAAAAAATGTTTCTTAAATGCTGCAGCAACATACTTGAAAATGGTAGGCAGCCAAAGAAGAAAAATGTTTCTGGAAGAAAACAATTTCAAAAATTCCTATTCTCTCATGTTCCATTTGAGCAGATTGATTACTCCTCCTGTCACATTTACGAGGCTGATATATTTTAATATATTCAATTTCCAGAGGGAGAAACTGAGCTTTAAATAAAACAAAGTGAAGAGATCATAGTAAACGTACAACAGTCAAAAATAACAGCTAGATACTTTGCCTCCCCACTCACCATATAACACGTTCTTCTTCCGTGCTCAGGAATGATCAAAGCTGTGGCTAATAGTCAGACAAGGTATATTAGAAGCAATTCATTATGTGAGCATACTAACCCCAAGGGCATATTTTCATCACAGCAGAAAGATAATATTTCTTTATGGCCCCAAACACTGACAGCACATCACCAGAGAAATGCAAGAAATGCTGCTTTGGAAACAGGAGAAAACTTGAGAAGCTTACGTGTCCCCCCAGTGAACTGACACCAGCAGAATCCTTACTAAACACATTTAATGCTGCATCGTATGATTACCTAATGTATGCTCACAAACCACTGTTGTGTTTGCTTTTCTGTATTATCACGTAAAAGGCTGTTTTTCTTTAAAGATTACACGCAGCAGGTTTTAGATTCCTTTTTCATATGGCTTTGAACTTTGTTGTGATGAACAGAGAGCGCATATATTCTGGACTCGGAAGTCCAAGGAGCATTATTTCCTCCCTTTCCTCCTTGGACTGCAGCATTTCACAGATGTACTCTGAACCCTCACAGTTTTACTGAAGCAATAGTGATGATAAGTGTCTAGCGGTGGTATGATTTCATGCATGTGAATTCAATCTTGAAAGTAATATGAATGAAGAAAGACAAACTTAATTTTAAACATTTTAACAAGTCTTCTCTCAGTTACTCATATTTCTTACATTGTCAACATGATTCTAATTCTCTACTCTTCATATTAACATTTCAAGTATAAGATGCTAGGATAATCTTTTAGTATACTGGTTTTAAGTAGATGAAGCTAGAATTTTTTTATATAAAATCTAGAGATATTTTTCTTGGTTGATTTTTTTGTTTTGTTTTATTCCTTTCTGTTTACCTCAGAAGCTCAATTTCTTTTTTTTTTTTCCCTAAGTTCCCTTTAAGAAAATCTTATTAACATTCAGAAAAGAAACAATAACAAAATGCCACAGAAACCATATGAAATTCTGCTGAAGAAAATGTCATGCTAGGAATACAGCAAATAATCATGATTTGATGTTTCAAAGCCCATGCCAGATGACTGGTAGGGATGAGAATTGTGAGGAGTCCAGGAAAAGAGAGGCTACTGTTGCCAAGTAAATTTCCCCTTCGGAGTGGAAAGCTGTCATCCTGCCTCAGTTAGGACTTCCCTTCCCTTCTGCCTAATGATGAAGAACATTCAAAGAATGCTTTTTAATACTTTGGAGGTCAAATAAATGTAGGACATTTGCATACGTCCTGAAGACTCATATTCCCTGCTCTTCACCGCACTGTTACAAGAAAGGTTCAAATGATACCCTGTCATTGGCGTGCAAGGCTGCTCAGAACCAGCTCTTTCTTTTGCTCAGTACCTCAGCATCGTGTCCTTTGGGCCCAAAGTGCTCTCAGCAGCTAAACAGGAAAGCTGAGTCATGCAATGCATTTTCCTTCTGAGGGGTAGGCAATTGTTTTCCCCTGCTTCTTTCAAAGCTGTATGATAAATAACCCTCTTTTTTTGCATCAGACCCCATACTTTCAGGAAGGAGAGCTCTTGGCCTTTTACCTTGCAGATTTTAAGGGGGATGATTTCTAAGCTGTATTTTGCAAAGCTAAACCTAGCTGTGATCTGAACAAGAAGAGGTGGATGGAGATGGGGTGCTCTGCCCATGTCAGATAATGCAAAAGTCCACCAGCCATTCCAGGTGCGGTCTAACAGCTTCTATGGGTCTCTTCAACCTCTCCCCCTGCCCTGCCTCCCACCCCAGCCCCCGCCCCGATTAAATGTGTAGTGGAATCTTGATTCCTGTTAAATTCCAGCTTACATACTGATCATTAAAAATATTCTCTTTGGCCATTAGGCAGAACAAAACTCCTTTGGATGCAGCCTCTCAAAACATCAACTATTTTGTTCTCACAACTGAAACCTACTCACTCCCATTGCCAGCTGTTGGATGTTTAGTGCTAAATCAGGAAGAAAGCTAAAATTATTTTAGAAGCATAAAATTAGACTCAGAATCTTTACAATTTTTGAAAATTTTGGAAGGCAGTAGAGAATGTTACTTGAAATTGTCCTGACACCTTTTTATACGTCATAATGCTATAAAAAACTTTCTAATGGAGGCACCATATTTCCTTCAATAATAGATGTTTATATACTCTAGATGAAGCTGTATCATCAGTAGCAAATGTTGAACTTCACTGTCAAAACAGAAACCTTTGCCCCAGTGCTAAACACCCATGTCTCATGCCAGGACAAATTCACTGTGCTGTGATGCTGGGCCACTTTCTACCTCTCTATTCAAAACATCCAAAAGAGAGAGGCTTTTCCTCAATCAGCCTTCTTCTGTGGTAAGGGCTCTCCAACAGGAGAAGGTAAGCTCGTCTACCTTCTCTCAGTAGCAGCAAAGTGGGGTTGTTCAACAGGATCTGTTGGTTTAGGCATGGGGAGATTTATAGAAGCCCTCAGCTTGGGTCTAAAACACACCAAGAGGAGACATATGTATCTGATAGGTTCTTAAATGGGGGACCACTCTGAAGAACAGCTTTAAACTTGCTTTCTGAAAGAGGTCCCAAAGAGATGGATGCTTACCAAGGTGCGACAGTCAAGGGTGAAGTACAGACCATGCTCTCATATGGAGCAAAGTGTGACTGGAGTTGAAATCAAGTTGATGCAAGAGAAATTTACACTCGTACTACCACCCCCACTGGAGGATGAGTAGTCTAAAACTTGGGCCATTTGGGTTTGGCTAGAGCCTGGTAAGGGGAAGGATGCCCCCACCCTGCGGGGAAGAACAAGGTATCTGAGCTCAGAGTTGGGGGTAGGTAAATGACAGCAGAGAGGCTGAGACACAAGCACAGCTGTGATGAAGACTCCCTCATTTTGTGTCCATCTATGGTCACAGTCCATTGGAGCCAGCTGGGACAGGCTGTGTCCAGCATGGGACAGCCTCTGGTCTCTTCTCACAGAGGCCACCCCTGCAGCCTATCACGCTACCAAATTCTTGCCGCCTACGCACAATAAAATGTCATATAGTTTTAATGCTATAAACTTTTATGAATGCCACCATTCTTCATGCTTGCAATCCACTTCATCATTTTAAAACTGCAGAGTCTGTCTTCCGGAGGACTATGAGATTGATGGGGCAAAGACTCTTCTCTTGCTTTGTCCAGTGCCTCACCCAGGAAAGCCTTGACTAATCGTTGAGGTGTCTGGCTGTTACTGCAGTAAAAATCAATAATATGCTTGTTTTACCAAAGCACACCTGTACATCTTAAGCCTTTGCCTTTACTACTTCCCACACAAAAAGCATTTCCTGCTGGTTTTGGTGATTTTTTCCCCCCCCCAAGCATCCTCTTGGACATGATGGAATAATTCAGCTCAACTACTTCCTCTCCTCCCAAAATTTGTATGTACATTCATCTTTGCTATGAAATCTGATCTTTTTCCCAGACTTGATTCAGAAGTAGGAAAAACAATCCTGCAAAAAGCCTGGATTGCTAAAATTTCCTCTAGTGTCCAGAATTCATTATATAAGGAATTCTAAACTCAGAAGAGCTTCAAACAACAACAAAAATTCTGAAAATTTAATTACAAATATATTTTTTCCTTGTCTTTTTTTTTTAACGTCATTAATAGTGAAATCAGTGCAAGCTTATTGCTTTGTTGGTTTCTTTGCTTTCTATACTTGTTATCAGTAATTTCTGAAAATTAACAACTTCTCTCTGACTCTCTGTATGATGATAGACAAGCAAATTTATCATCCTCTCAAGCTTTCCTCCTTTTTCACATGTACAAACAACTTCTCTTTATGTGAGAAGGATGGGATGGGCATTCTCAGTAACCAATTACAAAATCACATGAGCAGTTTGGAGTTCTATTTTGGTTTATTTTGCTTTGAATTACATTTACATTTACACTTACATTTACATTTACACTTACATTTCTAAGTGCTAAAATTCAATCCAGATGTCCATACTTAGAAACCTCCTGTGGCCATGCCTGTACGGTTTAAACGGTAGAGCCTGACAAACACCACGACTATCAGTAAATGTGTTTCCAGTCCTGTATACGTTCAGCAAGGGCCATGCATCCTGATAGCCCAAAAAGCATTGGGTAAGAAAGCATTTATGTATAGAGGTGACTGATGCATTTCTCTCTCCTTGCCATATGAGCATGGCTACTTAGTGCCATGCTACGTTGCCCATTAATAACTGACTTGTGTTACTTTAGTCAAGGTTTGACACATCTTGACTCAATGTGCCATCTTATCAACCTGGGTTATAGCAGAACATTTTAACACAACGTAGTCAAAACGAGGGCTTGAGTAACAAAGCTCATCACAAATCTGATCAGCATCACTGGAAGCCGAAGAGATGGTAGGATTTAGTAGACAATGGAATTGCTGAAAGACCTCATACACATGACTTTCTGAGCTATTTCGGGCTCAGTGCTCTGTTATATCATGTGTGCACATGGTAGCCTGAGATGGAAATTAATTACATCACCTCGTCTTGCTTGCTTTATGTCTCAAAATGAGTTTTAAAGCCATTGACCCTCATACTTCAATAAATAGTTATTCTTTATTTCTAATAGAGTATTGACTTTCCCCAGGACCTCTCCCCTCTTCCTTCCTCATTCCATGTGCGCCCCCCCCAAAAAAATGTGTTTGATTTTGGAAGATAAGAGCTTAACCAGGCTTTGTGCAGCACTAGAAAAATTACCATCAAGTGTAAATAAATAAAATACATGGATATCTGTTGAGGAACACCACCTCTTTTTGCAGGTATATTTCATTGTTTAACTAGTTCAAATACAAACAAATTTTTAATACCAAAAGCTAGATCTTTTATTAATTCATAATACCTAACCATGCTGTAGTAACTAAATACAGTAGTATAGAAGAGAATGAAGTAGCTGATTTGGAATGGAGCTATCATTGTATGCTATCAATGACGTTTTCTGAAGGCAAAATAATGATTTGTGGATATGATACAAAACATTACTATGAGACTAAGAAAAAAAGATCCCAGGTAGCATACGAGAAAAAAATATTTATAATCGTAGCTATTATCCCATTGAACTCAGGAGGTTGTGTCTGTGATGCAATATGTAGGACTGAAATCTATTTACATATATATTCTTTCTCGCATTATGTTGCTGTTGAGTGGTACTTAAAAAGATAAAACAAAACCATCCAGTCATCTCTTCAACATCTTAGTCCAACTGTCCAAATTACCACTGGCACTCGAGCTTTCTGATCTTTGTCTCAGTTGCACAGGTGATTGGATATAGTTTCTTCCTCTTGTTCTGGTCATCTTATTTTTATTTTTACAAATTCAAAAACAGAGCATTTTGAAAGAGAATAGCCAAAATAGCTGAGAGGCCTATTGAACCCTGAAAATTTTAAAACTATAAACCCCTTGATCTCAATTTTTATTCTGACAAATTATTTCCACAGTCCTGCATAATTTAAGGTTTATTTTTGTTAAACTGTGGCTATCTTAGTTCAGCTGTTTTTACTATGATCTACACAAGGACTGGATATTTTACTGCGGTGAAAACAATTAATGAAAGAAGCTCATTAGAGCAATTTAAGCTGCCTGAAAATTTGACTCCTTAGGTTCAATCATTTGCTACTAAAGGGTTTTATTTAGTTAAGTTCTTCAGGCAGCCCAAAGATTTGACTGTTGGGATGTGTAGAATGTGATTTAAGCTAGCAATCGCCGTTGTCCCATTAAAGAAAATAAACGATGAGTAGTGCTGCTTCAGGGTGTCCCTTAAAACACACACATCTTTTCACAGATTTAGATTTTTTTTTTCAGTAACAAAAGGATGGTGATCTGCTCAAACATGTTCCTTTCTCTGTTTCTTCTTACTGAAGAATTAGATTGGGTAAATGCTGGAAATAGACATCTCCAGAGCCGAAGGAATCATTTAAATCTTCTTGAGAAAGCTACTTGAGAATCAAAGCCACAAACCTGGAATCTATTAAACCAGAACAAAACCTTTCATTTTTCAGTCCTTTATTCATCAAGTTTATCACCATTTTTGACCACAGGAAAGAACGAAAAATTTGTTTCTCTGTAACACAACCCTACTGTAACCTTTGCTGACTAGTTGCTTTTATTTGAGCATCTTTTAGTATGTTCAGAGTCCCTGCAAGCAGGACCATAATTTTTTGGTGATTTTGGGTATTATTTTTAGGTGTTATTGGCAATTATACTTTTAAATATTATTGGCTAATACTCATAGTAGAAAGATAGAACTAATGTGATACTCGGCTAAGCACTAGTATGCCTACCAGTCCCATGCAGGCAGTTCTTGAGTCTGCTGGCCGGTCAGATGACAATCCGGTGGGAAAATGTTGGCCTGTGCTATTTAAACAGGATCATCCTTATTCCTGCTGAGCTGCCTTCTGACTTTACAATGTCTTATCTTGAGGTCTGACACTTTCTACGGAGTTATTTTTTCTCTTGAGACATTATCACTGTCTCAATTTCACGTCGGTCTTTACTTTTCTTGTCTTGCCTGGGATGTTCCTCTACAGCTCAAGAAAAAAATTATTTTTTCAAAGCTTGCCAAGATCATAGAGCCTGTGCTTCTCGGAAGGGGGGTAAAGGTCAAGGGTAGGTAACCCCCTGTACTGTAGACCACGCAACAGTCATTTGTTCTGGAACTTTATAGGTGTTTTGGAGCCCAGTAATAAATAAGATTTACTGGATAACTGGCATTTAACCCCACTTCTAGTGGTTTACTAAGAGTTTGTCACACTTTGAACTCTTTTACTGAAATGCTGAAACTCCCTACTCATGACAACAGAGTTTATGGCAAGGATAGCATCACGAAGAAATGCCAGTAAGGAAAAGAAAATATTTGAAGGAAAGCCTGTGCTATCAAACTGCACAAAGACAAAACATCTGCACATGTAAAAAATTAATATTACCAAATGAGACATAGAAATGAGAACCAGAAAATCAGATTAATGAACATGTTAAATAATTTCTCTTTTGTATACAACATTGTAGTAGAACACAGTATTTCTGATACGGATCTGGATTTTTTTAATACTAATTTATTTTTTTGCTAGCAGAAGTACTTCAAATGTGCAAAAGCAGTTAACCCTTAAATGATGTTCCTACTGACTCACACCCTCGTAGTTCCACCAGACTCAGCTTTCTTGGCAAGCTTCAAGCAAGACATCTGCTATATCATCTCTTTTTGCAAGTCACTTCAACTGTCTTTTGTGCTAGTATTTACTCTTGTTTGTCCCTTGTTTTACAATGGCATTACAAATATTACAAATAATTGAGAAGGGGCTTTCAAACCATCTTGTGTGGCCTGCTAGGCCTCATGGATTTGATGCCAGTCCGCTTATTGGACTACAATCTACTTGCTCATGTTGTTGCACCTTGCTGTTGGCTTCCTTTGATTCTCTGGATTGTTCACGTCTAGCTTACCTAGACGCCACTGCACTGAAGTGGGCGATGGCTCCATCACGGCCAAAGACCTCTTAAATATAGCACTGCTGCACAGGTGCCTTCAGCTTCATCACTGTTGCTCTTCCAAATCTGGAACTACAAAGCACACACAGTAGCTCACTACAGGTTAGCCTGTCTTGCCTTTGCTCTGTGTGGCTTTCTCAAAGCTGGGCTCGGTCTTGCTCGCCAGTGCATCGTGGCCTCGTACACTAAGCTCTTTTGTTACGGAATAATGCTTCATCCCCAAAGGCGCAGACAGAATGATACAATATTCTGTAGTAATTATATGAATAAACTGGGTTTGTGTTTTCTTTGTATTAGTTGCCAAGGTATCTGACACTTTGTCTAGTATTCTCAAGGAATATCTGATACTCCATATCACAACCTAGACATCAGTAGGGAAAAATGAATAGCATGATATCATATATATACATATAAAGAATGTAGTGCCTTCAGAATATCTAGTGTACACCTCTGACTTTCTGCAAAGTACCACTAGATGTCCTCTCATAGTAACTTTATTCCTGTAATAAGTATCCAGTTGTATTCAGGTATGGGAAAATCCAATAAAATGAAAAAGCCTTGTAAATGCGTACCCCAGAACTGATTTTTGGCTTGATTTCTGTAAGTTTTTTGAAGCTCAGTTTCATTTCTGAAGCACGGGCAATATTGGGGTCTTGTCAACTCATATTTCTGTGCAGTATTAATCTGATTTCCAGATCACACTCTTTTGGATAAAGATCAAAGTAATTTGGGGTAATAATAAAAAATATGCTATAGCAGAAAACTGCTAACATGCTAATCTGGAGATTTACAGATTTACAGATCAGCCAATAAGGAAATAATGAATTCCACCTTTGGACCTCTATTAAAAAGTTGAAACATTACAGTACAAACAGCGTAAGGTCTATAGTTAAAAAAGCAGGATTAAGGCTGATGTGACAAGGAACCTATTTCTGGCTGGCATCAATCACTTCATGCAAAGTGACTTGACATTTTGTGATGTAAGGCACTTCAGACGTGCACATAGAGTTATTTGTTTAGGCATAATTTAACCTGAAAATGTGTGGTATTTCTTTAATTATTTGCAGTGCTATGACGATTCACTGCTGGTTATTCAGTATTCAGTGCTTACACCGAATTGGTGAAAACCAGCAGCTAATTTGAAATCATAGAATCATAGGATCATTTAGGTTGGAAAAGACCTTTAAGATCATCAAGTCCAACCGCTAACCTAGCACTGCCAAATCCCCCACTAAACCATCTCCCTAAGCACCACACCTACACATCTTTTAAATATCTCCAGGGATGGTGACTCCACCACTTCCCTGGGCAGCCTGTTCCAATGATAGACAACTCTTTCGGTGAAGAAATTTTTCCTAATATCCAATCTAAACCTCCCCTGGCACAACCTGAGGCCATTTCCTCTTGTCCCATCACTTGTTACTTGGGAGAAGAGACCAACACCCACCTGGCTCCAACCTCCTTTCAGGCAGCTGTAAAGAGCCATAAGGTCTCCCCTCAGCCTCCTTTTCTCCAGGCTAAACAACCCCAGTTCCCTCAGGTGCTCCTCACAGGGCTTGTGCTCTAGACCCTTCACCAGCTTCGTTGCTCTTCTTTGGACGCACTCCAGCACCTCAATGCCTGTCTTGTACTGAGGGGCCCAAAACTGAACATAACATTCAAGGTGCAGCCTCACCGGTGCTGAGTACAGGGGGACGATCTAAGTGCCAGGTCCTGCCCTTGGGTCACAACAACCCCATGCAACGCTACAGGCTTGGGGAAGAGTGGCTGGAAAACTGCCTGGGGGAAAAGGACCTGGGGGTGTTGGTCAACGGTTGGCTGAACATGAGCCAGCAGTGTGCCCAGGTGGCCAAGAAGGCCAACAGCATCCTGGCTTGCATCAGAAATGGCATGGCCAACAGGAATGCAACATGGTGCATTAGTGTGACCTTCTCAAATTTATTACTTCCTTGAAACCTTTTAACCTTTAAACTTCCGTGCACTGCAGTTCTTATGCTAGCAGTATTCTTTTTAAAAATCAACATTTGATTTTTTTTTTTTTTAGTTTGCACTCAAATACTTGCCATCTTCTCCATCTCCTCAGGTATTATGACCATGAGGAAGTTGTAAGTGGGTTAGATTACTGTTATTTAAGAAATCAACCTGTCCGAAGTCCCTTGGCAGCTTTCCATTGCAAAGTTATGATTTTCCTTCATCATAAACAGCAGGTTTGAATTAATTTCAATCAGGCTGACAGGTGACAAGATCTTCTTACTTTTAAACATTAATTTAATTTATTAATTTTAATTAATTAATTTAAATTTAAATTTAAATTAAATTAAATTAAATTTAATTAATTTAAACATTAATTGTAGGCTTAATTTTTAAGTTTCTTCTGAGTCCCTAATCTTCACCTGTACCTTGGGTGAAGGCTAATAAATTATTGGAAAAAAGTGAAACTGCAAAATGTAGATTGCTCGTATTAAGAAAATAAAAGCAGCATTACTTTAATTAATTAATTTCCTCCCTTCCCCAAGGAAAAAAGAAAAACAAACCAACAAAAAAGCTAACTATATATGAGTAGCAAAGTGATTTTTTTAAACTTGTTTGTAATATGTTGCAATTAATCTTCTGTTTAGAGTTTGACTCATTTATTACTTTTCAACTGTCTGTTACTCCACTAATCAGAATTTTAGGATTTGTCTAAAAGATGATTCAAACCCCACATCTTCCATTACTTTTCAGTTTGCTTTACTCACTTGCTGTATATTGTAGAATCAGAATAATTTAGTTGGGAAAAGGCCTTTAAGATCGTCGAGTCCAACTGTAAAGGTGGGGTGCAGTATAGTGATGGGTATTAGGTGGGCTATCCTGACGGACAGTGTGAACTTTGAAGATCAGCTGACATACCCTGGCTCAGCATGGGTAGGAAAGAGGGGCTGTGCATCTGCGTGACTGCTGTCACATCAGCAGAACTGGAGCATAGCCACAACCCAGAGAGTGTTTGTGTGAGCACACGTTGGCTGAAGTCCCCACGGTCCTGAAAGACGACCGTGCTGGAAGCTCTGTGCAGGCAACTCTGTGAGTGCCCTTCCAGCCTCCCGCGCGGGCAGCAGCAAAGCAGAAATTCAGGTCAGCAAGTCCTGAGTCAAGTTTTATTTGCTTCATTTTGCTTCATTTGTGCCATCACCCTGCAACACGGATCATGACTTTAACCTAATAAAAATAGTATTAACAGCACTCTAAAAACTGATGGGATGATAGTTTTATGTAATGTGTGTGCACACCGGCCATGTTGTAACCGTGGATCTTATAAAAGTTGCAGAAGATATACCCTTTCCAAACACAGAGTAACAACCGTATTGGAGAAAAGGGCAAGCTGACTTGCTAAGTCAGAAATAACAGAACTGTATACTGGAAGCCATAGAGATAACAGGCGTTCATTTAACATTTGGTTCCTAAATAAGCACTATGTAAAAGAAACTTCAATCCAGTCCCTCAGATCAATGAAGCTGGGCAGCCATAAGTAGGAGTGGTTGGTAATAATTATTTTAATAAAGACATGATTTTCTGGCATCATCACACAGGGTTTAGAATAAACTTAATAGTTATTTGATTTTTTTTTTTTTATTCCCATAGGCCTCTACCCACAGTAAGGTTTTTCATGACAGCTAAACTATCTCTGTGATGCTCTGCAGTCTGTTTTATGCATGTGCTCTTGGAGCAGGTGATCCTGCTAGTTGTGGTTCAGAATCTTCATCTGAATAAGCACTATATTATCAAAAATGCAAGTGAAAGAATAAGTATAGAATTACATATTATCTAAAATCAGCTCCTCTCAGAAGTTCCCTTCCTGAATTGCAGCGGTAACAGGGCAAATACAACCTCAAAGCAACATAAATATAGGTCAAGCTGCAACTTTTTAAAGCTACAGATAGAAATTTCTGGGCGGAAAAAACAAAGTTACTTATTTTTTTATGCTTTCTTACATAAGAAATATTTTTTTTTCCCCTGCTGGATGCTTAATGGAAAATGATTCCTTTGCTCAGAGTACCTCACAGATTGAATTGCTTCCATTGGCAAGAATTCAGAGAAACACTGACATTGACTCTGGGAAGGAGCAAAAGAAAGCTTATCTTTTAATAAAATTAAAACAAGACAACAACAACAAAAAAAATGATGCTCAGGAGTGAGTTTTGAGAACCTGTAGCATGAGTTTCCCAGAATATCAAAGTACTTGCAGTCCGCTTCAAAGGAAACTACAGATGTTTTGACTCCGCACTGTTCTCATGCTCTTCATCCTTGCCCATCTTATCCTAAAAAAGCGTGTAACGTGTTTTCTATACACTCCCACAAGACTTCAGACAGATTATTATTGCTTCTCGAGCTGATCAGCATCTGGATAGTGCATGTAGAACAACCCTATCTGAGACGTTGACGTACTCTCTTGGGGTTCTTTAGTCAGAAATACAGTCTCAAAATAAGGCAGTGCTGCTACAGACACTGTAATTTTCTAAGTAAGCAATAAACTTGTTGATTTATATCAATCATGACTAGAAAATTGAGTCTGAAATAAATATTTCAGGCATGGCCTTTTAAGTATTTGGTTAAAAAAATTTCCGCAGCCAGCGGGAAAAGCTCAATCATGAACCTAAGGAGCCCATGCTGAGCGGTGTGTACATGAGGGACTGCACGTGTGCATTGTGCTTAGCATCTCCTGGATGCTCCTGCAGGAGATGGTCTTGCTTCAGTAACTGTGTGATTATGTCAGCAGCACCAGTCTCTGTAAACTGTGTTTTTATATTGCAAACGTCTTGCTGGCTGCCTTTCCTCCTTCTCTCTCTGATATGCCAGTAAAAGTGAATTGGCAGAGCTATATCAATTACCATCGGGTAAGGTTCTGGCCTAAAAAGGGAATGGACCCCCCCCCACATCTGGAGACACTTCAGCAGCCGTGGCTGGACCTGCCCCTACCTCTGAGTTATTCTCCTTGTTCTTCTTTTACTCAAGAGATTTTGAAGAAAATCATTCTGACATGAGAGAGGAAGGTGGCATTAAAACTTACCTTGATGGAAGCACAAGGTAAAGACTGACACAGAATTCTCTTAAAGGGTATTTTTCAGGCAGTAGTCATTGCATAAGTTTGATACTGTTAAATGAGTCATCTTAACTAAAAGAGGGGCCACAAAATTAAGGATCAAATGCCCTTAGGAAAATGATTTCTTACAAATGTTACGAACGATTCCTTGTGAATGCCAATATATTAATTACTTTGATAAATCTTACTTTCTCAAGCAAGTATAAAACCAGAAATGTTATCATAATGTCTTTCTTCCATTTGTTTGGGGAAAGAGTGAAGAGTGTTTCACACAGGCTGTGAAATTTGAGAGCTGTGGCCTTTTTCTTGCCCAGAAGATTGTGCCGTGAACACGGTGAGGAGCCAGAACAGTATAAGCTGTGTGTATTTAATGAACAGAAAGAGTTCGACAACATGATCTAATCCTTGCCTACCTGAATTTTCTCACATGCTTCTTGAGATGTTCTTTGACTAGATCTTGATCCTGGTTAAGAGAGCCTTTGCTAACAGTGTGCCCCAGGAGAATGAAGAGATGTTTCATTTTGGGCTGCTGGATATGATGCGAACCCCAGATTTCCACATCTACTAACTAACAGGCAGCGAACCTCTCTGTAAGGTAGTTGTTAAACCTGCAAAGTGTGCAACTCCTTATGTGAGTAGTATATGCTTAGGTGGCAACAGGATCTAATGCAAGTCAGCATCGTTTTACCTGTAAGCATGATCTCAAGTGGGGAAACTAGAACATTTCTTTGCCCAGAAAAAGCAAACCGTTTTTCTGTCTGTGGGTGAAAAGCCAAAGTGGTTATTCTCATGTCTCTGGTAAACCAGGGATGCTGGTCAGCACTGCACCTGAAGCCAGGAGCGGGAGAAGTCTTTGTCTGAACTGAGGACTTGCCTTCATACCCTCATGTAGCTGAACTTGGGAAGAAGAGAAATAGTTTACATTTCTCATCTTGATGATGCTGTTGTTAAAGTTGGGGCCTCCTCTATTTAGCTCTGGTCTCAGATAGGGGAAGCAGGATGAACTCGGATGTAAGAGACAGAATTCACATAGGTATCAATTAGTGGGAAGGTAAATGTTAATACTTCCTTGGTTGGTGTAAAGGGCATCGGTTCTTCCTGACAAAGTAAGGATGAAGACCCCAGTTTCTACTGTTTTTGAGATCCATGTCTGTAACATCTAATTCAATCTGTGAAGTAATCATATCAGAGACTATACACACTTTCCAGAATAAAAGTATTTTTCTCTATTGAAATGAGGCATGAAAAAGGCAAGCTTAAAAGAAGTTGTTGACGAAGGTTGAGTGCAACTAAAGAGCAGGAATAAAATAAATTTCAGCAGACAACTTTAGCAATTTCTATTAGAAAAATAAACAGCAATATTAAAATGGCTGCTGAAACTTTACCCTTAGATTCCCTTAGATTTCCGATATGTTGATAGCCCCAAGGATCTGGATGGGTTTTTTCCCAGATCTTCTGGGTTCTTGTACTGTTTCTTCAGACTAGGCTTCATTGCTCATATTTAAAACAAACAAACAAACACCACCACCACCTCCATATCTGTGCTTATTATTTCCAAAGATGTTGAAACATTTTTTGTGGCTAATAGTAATTCCACGTTCAGGATAACAGCTAATGTCAAAAGAAGCAATAATATTTTTCAAGAGCTGGTTACAAATGTTCTATCCAGCCTTTTAAGACTTGAGATGAGTACTAAACTGATTTTGGGTGTTCAACCAAGTGTGGGCACCATACAGAGTTACTGCCAGTGATGTTTATTTTAACAGAAATAAAGTTCTTCAGTGTTTCATCTATTAAAAGACACTAGCATCATAGAGTGGTTCTTAAACTAATCAGCTGTTGTGGGATTTTTTTTTTTCTGGTACAACTAAGATATACCACAGATAAACTGCAACTAGGCCAGTTACTTGACTACGAATTAAAGTAATTTCTAAAGAAATTGCATGCAATTCATTTTCTTGTGTAAATGAGCAGATCAAACACTTCACTCTTGCATTTAGATGAAACTATGCCCCTGCTAGGATAGGATTCTTTCACTAATGGCTGGCGAATAACTTGAGATATGTTGTTAGGTATTTAAGTTATTACTCCGTTTAAGTGCTTCCTTGGTTTTGTGCTCCCAAGGCTTTGTTGACATTCTCTTGAGTTCTATAACTTTTTAATGATGTAAAGGTGTGTAAATCAAGGTCGAAGAAAAATGAGTTTCTTGGGGTTTGGCTTTTTTTCAAGGAGACAGTAGGTACTGTTAAACCTGCAAAAGAGGTACACTTCATTTTGAATCCATAGGCAATTTGAAACAGAATTTTTCATACCTAAACCATACTCCTGAATTTAGCATACGAAGGGGACAAGAACAACAAGTCCTCACTGGGTGATGTTTGCTCTTTGGCCTGTGTTGAAATGATACACTGGGTAAGGCTACGCCAACAGGTTACAGTAAGGTATCATTGCATCTGGTACAGACCTGCACTTGCAACAGAAAGATTACTGACTGACCTCACAGGAATTAAGCTGCTCAACCATCTCTAATTTCTGTGAAGCAATTGTGAAGTTCCTTAGCCCATCATCCATAAAAGATGAGGGGTTTTGTACTGAGGCTAATCTGTCCCAAAGATACTCAGTTATGTGTTTCAAACATTCAACTCTTTCATCCTCATCTTCTGCCCCTTGGTCCTTAAGCAGTTTTGCATCAAATCATTTAATGGTAGTTTGATGTAGAATTTAACTTTCCTACTTTTACATCTTCCTTATAGTGCTTTAGATAGAAGTTCAGGTGTATGCAATCTCTAGCAAGGACGGTTTCAAACTCATGCCTCATCCTTGCGATATGCACTGAAGCCCAAGCCTTGCAACAGCTCTTTCTCCAGCTCAATCACTGCAATTAATGACGGAATTAAGAGGGTTACTCAAGAAAGAACAATGAACGCTAATCTCTCTCATTTTTCCCTGAAGCCAGAGTACCCTGGAGATTTTACATTTTTTACTCCTTTTAAGCATTTGTGATGTACTACTTTAGCTAGTTGCTAGGCATTGTTTCAGCCAAGCCTCTAGACTTCCCCTAGCCCTTGACACATTTGCCAGCTGCATTACTACCTTCATTTCATCGGTTCAAAGGGTAGCCTTCTCAGGTTGGCACTGTTTTAATGATTCTTTCTTTTTTCTTAATCTCCTTAACCAAATTATCCTCTCAACTTCTTTTCCAGAGATTTCTGGGAAGCTGTCATGAATTGTCTCTGACAGGCTACCTGTTTAATGTCCTAATTGGCACTTAGTTGGGAACTGTTCTTCAACCCTGCCTGCTTTTTCGAAACTCCACAAAGGAATTTCCATAGGTTCTTAGATTTGAATGTACTTTTGTCTTCCATACAATGTCTCTTGAAAGAGTTTCTGCAAGAACTGATGCTTATCAGACTCTCTATTCAATGTCCTGAAAGATAATGCTAGTGATAGTTCTCTCTGAGTCTGTGCTTCCCAGAAACTTTCCTTAATGGTTACTTTTCAGACTGCAAGATCACAGTCTTTGAACAAAGCCACCCCCAACTGCCTGTTCTGTTAATTCACATCTTTGTCTGCTTGTTCCCCATTTTGGTGCCAAGTAGGTAGTTCAGGTATGGCTTTTTCAGTTTAGACAGAGGCCTGGCCAGTCTGTCAAGGCAGATGTTTGTGTTAAAGAACATGACTGAGGTGTAGGCAACCAAAACCCTGTTTACTCAGAATTATCCCAGCAACGATCACTCACTCTCTACAAATAGTTGGGACTTCCTTGGGTAAGAACCACTTTCTGTGGTTTCTTTCCTTGCAAGCTCCCTTCTGCTACATTTCCAATAAATGAATCCAAAACTTCTTTGCTAGAATCATAGAATCATTTAGGTCCTAAAAGACCCTTAAGATCATCAAGTCCAACAATAAAAGAAGTTGTAGGTTGTTTTTCCTTGTAAAGGGAAAAATAAAATTGAAGCCAGAGCTTCCACTCTCCTGTTGAGTACTCCAATCCATTGAGATAGCACCTAGTCATTTGTGAAGGCAGCAGCCTTCCTTCCATCTATACAAATGATGAAGTCAATGCACTCTACATCCCACCCCTTTACGTGGGATGAATTCCCTAAATGGCTCTATCTGACACCACATATATAACCCTACTCCAACTCTGTAGGTGTAGTGTGGAGAGCAGTTGACATAGATCTTGTGTCTTGGGCAATTTGGACTTTCATGGTCCACAATGGTCTTAGAGCCCTATACCCTTGTGTCACATTAAGGGTAGTGGAACATGTACTGTAAAGACACTAGCCAGAATGAGGTGAAAATGGGAAGGCTTTGGACACTCCACCTAGTCTTAGTTTTAACTACTAGTGCCCAGGCGTGCAAGCACACATGTGCAGGGAGCTCTCATGTGGAAATGGCAGGCACTTGCAGCCTTTAAGCTTCTCGAGAAAGGAGCTAGAGGCTGGAGAAGTGCAACTGTGGGTGTAGTACCTAATCCCCTTGTGTGTGGAGTTCTGCTGACAGTTCTGATACTGGTTCAGTCATCAGTGGGCATCTTACCCAACCTCTGGGGCGGGCTTTTTTTCAGCACTAAGAAATTGGAGATAGTAATTAGATAAACACAGACTTGTAAAATTAATTAATGCTTGTACATACTATATGTGTAATAAGACGATATAAAAGCGTCGCATCTTGCTGATTCTTATGTTGGGTTGAAAAGATCTTTCTAAGGGTGTATCTTCCATAGCCAAACTGAGAAAATTAATACTCTTGACCGAGTAGGTATGCTGCACATCTCGTTTTTTTCCTAATGATTGTAAGACAAATTGTGTAACTAACTTAATATGCCGAATTTATAACTCTGTTTCTGTGTACAACATTCTTCCTGATCATTTCAACCACAGAGGTAAATTCTGTTTTAAGCTGAAGAGAGAAGGAGATGTAATAACCTTGGAGGACACCCGAGGGACCACTTGCCCTGCCCCTTCGTCGTGGATTTAGAAGGCTGTCGGCTCCCCCGCCTTCCCCGGCCGTCTCCTTTCAGCTCCCGGACGCGTGTGGGGGCTGCAGCCCAGCCCTCTCCTTCCCGCAAAGCCCCGGCTGCCCGCTCACCCCTACCGCTGCCGCTCTCCCGTGGCAGGCGGAGGCGGGGGGAGGACGGGGGCAGGGAAGGGGCTCGGGGAGGCGCTGAGGAGCCGCCGCAGCTCGCCTCCTGCGCGCCGCCCCGGCCCCAGCGCCCCGGGGAGCCCGGAGGCGGCCGCGCCGGTAGAGGAGCCCCGCCACCCCGGTAAGGAGAGGAGCGCTGCGGGGGAGAGCCTTTTCTCGCTTGCTCTTCTGACTTCCTCCGAGGGCTGCTGCTGCTGCGGCGGCGTGCCCGGGTACCCTGCGGCACGGCTAACGGGGGGAGCGGCGGAGGCAGGCTGCGCAGGGAGGGGGCAGCGAAACGTGGCTTTGCCTCACTGCTGCTGGGCGATGCCGGCAACGGCGGGGACCGGGGGAGAAGGGACGGCCTGAGGCGGGGAGGGACGACGCGGGGCCGAGTCCTGTCGGGGATGGCCCCTCTCCCCCGCCCCCGGTGGGCTTGGCGTGCCTAGCGGCTCCCGCTGCAGAGCCACGCCGCTCGCCGTTTAGCCTGAGCTCGGCCGCCCGGAAAGCAGGGCCGGGCAAGGTGAAGGAGAGGGACCGCGCACGGGCGGCCTGAGCTGGTTCGCATCCCCGGGCAGACAGCCTCCTCCCCGGGTACGCGCAGCCGCTCGGTGCGAGAGGCGGCGGAGGGGAAGGCGCTGCTCCTCCCTCCCCCGGCCGCATATATAGTACCAGAGCCAGAGGGGGAGGTTTGTAATTTTTTTCTTTCTTTTTTTCTTTCTTTCTCTTTTCCTCCTCCTTTAATTTGCCGGGAGTTGCTTGTGTGCTAGGGAAGGTGGGGGCAGCGGTTTGGAGACAGGAATTGGTCGGAAAACCGGTAACTGAAGGTAACAACCCACTGGGGGATATTGGAAGGGAAGCGCAAAAAAAACCCCAACCGAACACCCCCCCCCCAAAAAAAAAAAAAAAAAACAAAAAAAACCAACAACAACAGAAAATGGGGGTGTGGAGAGAGGAGGACGAGGCGACGCCGTGGAGGGATGATGCCCAGGAGGCGAGGAAGGCGGCAGGGGGAGCCGGCCGGGGGCGGCGGGGCCGGGCCGGCTGCAGCACCCGCGGCTGCCGCGATGGCGGGAGACTCCGCCGGGGCTGGGTCGGGTCGTGCCGGGCAGGTACCGCAGGCCGGGAGCAAGCCCCGACCCGGGGCAGCGGGGAGCCGTGCGGGGCCGGGTGGGACCGGACCGGACCCCCGGCACCGGGCGGTGCCCCCGGGGGGAGCGGCGGCCCCAGCCCAGCCGGCGCTTCGGCTTCTCCTTGGGACAGTTCAATCCGGAGTGCCACCCTGTGAATGAGGAGAGGATGTGGTGAGCGGCTTCTGCTCAGTTTCACAGCTGGGTTTCCTCCGGATAGGAGTAATCTTCAGTGCGATGCTGTAAAAAAATGTAAGACGATGCAATATAATTTTAGGGGAGGTTTGCCTTTTTGTTTTCCCTCCTATTGGGCCCATACATTTTTTAAAAAAGAAGTGTAGTATTAGACAGCAATAGAGATTTAATCTTATGAGGAGGGCTCCTTATTCTGAGCCTTGGTGCTGTTTTCCATCTCTCGATTGGGAAACTACTGGATACCCCTGCTGCCTGCCCGCCCACCCACATGGCACCACAAAGATTTAACCCAAATTTTGTTGCAGGATCCTGTGTGGATATCCTCGGTTTTCTAGAAACTTGAGACACGTGACCTTGTCGTGTCTTATACAGTCCTTTACTGTAATGTTCTTACTCGGAACAATTTGCTTTTACGTGTTTGCCTCGGAGCCTTTTAAGGGCATAACTAGAGAGACAAATAAGTAGTGACAGACCATTATCTTGCAATGGGAAGCAGTAAAACTAAATGGGAGTTGCTTCACCCAGAAATATTGCACTATAAATTCAGTCAAAAGACCAGTTTTACATCTTCATTTAGACTGAGATTTTGCTATCTATGAAGGTCGTTACTAGGCTAGAAAAATGTACTCCAAAATCCATATCTGTTCTAATCTTGGTTCACTTGAATTTGTATTAATATAAGAGTAAAATGGCACTATTGATCCCAAAGGTGTAACAAAATGCATGGCCTTTCAGAAGCTTTTAATACCAAAGCTCACATTGCTTTGGCATATTACTTTAGAGTGTAACTTTCTGCATGTGCTGGCATTCTGGCAACCTTCATCTCCACTTGATAAGAAGCTGATGGCAGTTCAGAGATCTGCTACTGGAGTTTGTTTTCATTTGCACCTACTGTATCAAAAGCATCATCATCTCCTGCTTACTTGTAATGTTCTTGAATAGGAAAGTTCTGTTCATTACTCTATAATGTACTCATCTTCTCTTTAAAGTAACTGCATAGTTTAAAAATTACACTGATAGCTGCTTTAGAGAAGTTGTAAAATCCCTGTTACAATGCAGTGCTTTAATTTCCAAATCTATTGTGTTCTCTCCCTCTGACAAACTATAGTTTTGTAGAAACAAGTTTTTAAAACACTTCCTTTGTGTTTTGGGATGTTTGTCTAAGTTAAAGTCACCATAAACTTCAATACATAGATGATGAGAATAGAAAATTTGGGGGGGGAAGGAGATGCACTCATTCAAAGATATCTGAATTAAACATGAAGCAATAGCAGATTTAGGCCAGCCTTTTACTATATTTAGAGGATGTTTGAGGATGCATCTGATACTGTAACAAAGCTGCAAATTCTTCAGTTCTGCCAATTTGGGTTTCAATTCTAATCCCTATTAAGGCTTGTTTACATTAGTGGTGGGGAGATGTAGTTTTAAAATATCTTGAAGACCATGTAAGCAAAGCCTGAGTAAATAAAACCCAAAGCATGTCAGCTGAGAAAAAAAAAAAAAAAGAAGAATCTAGAGATAGACTGCCAGAAAAGTAGTAGGGAATGGCCTGTTAACAGAGACACAAAGTTAGCGGCTGTGTTGTGGAGGCAGCTTTGAGTGATAAACTTCCTGTGCTTTCCCGGAACTCAGTTTAGATCTGACAGACCTGGATCTCGGGGGGGGGGGGGGGGGGGGGGGGGGGGGGGGCGGATGGGCGGGTTGGGGAGGTGTGGGGGTGCTGGCAGGGAGATCATGAGTAATGACAGGGGAGAAGGACTGTGGCAGGGAATGTGGGTAACATGACCAGAGGCACAGAGACTGCCATTTGGTCTGCATCGTACAGTAGAGGAACATGAATGAGTGGCCAATGCTTCAGAAATCTCTTGGATACTGATGATTTTCAGTGGCAGAGTGTAGATCCTTGCTCTGTTGGGGTAGTCTGCAGCATTAGACTGCCATTGGGGAAAAAAAAATCCAATTTTTCTTCCTTACATTCCATGTAGGAAGCTCCTAATTCCGATCAATTTGTCTTTTTTTTTTTTTTTCCCCCAATGACGAGTAATTTTGATCTATACAAGGGACAGATCATGTAAAAAAGGGCATAGAAAGGAGAAAAAAGCCCATTTTTTGAAATGGGAAAGGGAGGAGAGACCTGCCTCCCTTTTTTTTGGGGGGTGGGGGTGTGTGATACCACAGATCTGAGTAGTTCATAGAAGGTGAAGGGCAGTAGAGAGTAACTCAGTGGGTTTGGGGAAACTCTACCACTGAGTGCTTGGCTCAGCTGGGGACTATTGCTTATCTTACTATATTTTTTGGTTTGGTGTGTTTGTCGGAAAATGTTGGGGATAATTGCTGCAGTGTATAACGTTAGCATTATTCTGTAGCTGCATTATTGTGCCATTATTACTATTAAAAATCATTGCATTCTTATTCCCTAAGGGTCCTGGGTTCACAAAGAAGGCTTAAGAAATGAAATTTTAAATATTGCACTTCTGTTCAGTGAGATTAACATTATCTAAGTTATTAGCGGTAGGTCATGGCAAGAGTTAGGCATCTCTAGACATATGTAGGAATAAGTGTCACCTGAAGCACGTTCACTTCCCTGACTCAACAAGCTGTTACACAAAGGTGGTCCTTGTCCAGGAGCTGTTCACCTGTATTGACATGAAGCTGTGCTGGAGCTAACCAAAATTTGCCTCTCTGCAAGGCAAAGGCTGCAGTTCAGCAATCATTTAAATTTGCCACAAATGTGGGCTGCTGCCAAAGGGTCAGCCTGCCTGCCTCACCTCTGGCGATGCATTCCTGATCTCTCGCTTGTAGCTGGTACTATCGCTTGTGGCCAAATGCAAATCTGCTCTTGTTGCTGTTGGCCTGGTTTTCAGCTGGATGAGTTCCTGGTTCTGACTCAATGCGTGACTAAAATGCACCAAGGAGTCAGCAGAGACGTGCACTTGAGGGAAGAGCGGGCTGATCCTCATTGCACTTGGTAGGAATCCCATTTGGACCAAATTAAAATGATGATGGACCTGTAACCTAATGAGCTCACTCGGTGCGCGTTAACACTTTTGCATGGCTTCCAGATTGGGTTTGGCTCATGTAGACATACACTTCAAGGGCCTGATGAGCTGAGTGAATGAGAGGAAACTTGAAGGACAAAAAGTTGTTTTAAATACGTGTATTCTTGAAGGAGGTGGGGCGTTACTCAGGCATGCTAAAAAATTGCCTCTCTTTGCTCGGGATGTTGAGCTCTGAATTTAGGTTTGGGGTCAGTTCTGCCACTGACCTGATTTATACCCTCACCACCACTCCTGTTGCTTCTAAGTCTGCCTATCCTATATTTAAATTGCAGACTACTTCAGCTACAGTCTCTCTTTTTTCTGCTCTGTGTTTGCCCATGGCCCATGCTGACAAAGCCCGTGTTTGTCATGCGAGTTCTTTGTTGCTCTGACAATAACAATTTCTCAGTACTGGATGGTCGTAGCCACAGGGAGCAGTCATGGGGGAGCATTTCCCTAGTTTGCTCTCTCTTGTGAGGTCTTCTGGACTTCTGTGAATCAGTCCCCATGGACTGCTGGATAGTACCACCATGGGTCACCATGCACTTGTAGCATCTCAGCCCTCTTTATACGCAGCTGTGTCTGGCATGAGTTCATTTTCATTATTTTTATCACTGCAAATAATATACTACAGCTGATGCTTTGTCTTTTATTATATTTTGTCCATTCAATTTCTGAATGGTAAGCCTCATGGCTTTTTTAACAACATCTGAGGTAGATGTTTTGTCTGGGGTTTTTTGTCTTTTTTTTTTTTAATTCTCATCTAAATAGTGCTTTCAGGCTTCCTTTAGAAAATGTAGTTGTCTTTGGGTGATATACAGTGTTAAAATTACAGCTAATTAGCTCTTTACACAGTGAAATAGTCAATAGTACGATCTTGTGTGTAGGCATATTATTAATGTTATATTGGTAATTACTGGAAACCGGAAATCCCCTCTCCCTCAGCTCTCTGGCTACATTCGTTTTTGTTAAAGCATAAGGCATATTGAAGGTTTGGCAAAAATACCTGTAATTCGACTATAATTGTGTTCAGTTGTAAGCTTATATTAGCTGTGTTTTGCAAGAGTTGCTTGTACATGTGTTTCGTGTGTACCTATGCTTTGGTAGTTTCAAGTGACTGGAAGTTGCATAGGGCTCTGTTCTTCTACCCATGCTCACAGAAGAAGATACCTTGTGCCACAAAAATACACCATTGTCTTTAACTCCAATGTTTTCTCCTTGCTGAAAGTAATTGTGGAGCAGCTGTGCCCTTAAGAGATGCATATTATAGGATCTCCTCATACTTCATTTCATTTTTAACCCATTATGCCAGTATCCATCACCTATATCTGTTTTGAGAAGCAGTAAGTGGTCCTGTGAGGTTAACAGAACAAATACAAAACTTAGTGACCACTTAATGGGTGCAAGAATGGCAGGACTGGTCACAAACCTGGATGCTTATAATTAAATTTCTAAAGCTGTCTTTCAGTCTTGTCTTATCCAAGCCCAGATCCTTTGTGCCCAAAGGTGAGAGGCAATTTTTCTATGGGGTGTTCTCTGGAAACAAATGGTTGTGATTCCAGGTTCAAATGGCTTGTGTCCACCTTTATAGCAAACTCAGTTTTCACAACTGTTTCTGCAATGCCTTATAAAATTGGCGCCAGCTGGATTGACAACTCCTTTTTTTTATTTACCTTCCTGAAAGCAACCATAAAACCCGTTGATTGAAGGAAAGAAAGATTCCCTGATTTTGTGTAAAGAATGTGGATTTATTTTGCTGTAGATGGTTCGGGGGGGTCTTTTCTTATTTAGGGGATGCTGAATATAATTACACTGTAGTGTCACAACTGTCTCTAGAATATTCCTTCAGAAACTACCTTGTTACTGTGAGCAAAATTATAAAAATGTAAATTGATTGCAGTTTTGTAAACAACGCTCTAGACGAACAATAAGGAAAAGATTCTTACAAAGCTATACACTTAACACTCTTTAAAGAAATGGAAAACAAGAATAAGTGTTATGTTGACATTGAGTCAATCAGACCTATGTCTGAGGAAAATCTGAAAAGCAGAGATGCTACATAGAAAAGGTGCTGTAGTACAGGAGAGTAGTTCCAACAATACACCTTAGCAGATCTTGAAAGAGAAATTCTTAATTTATTCACAAAATGTGTAGGTATTAACAGAGCACAGCAGTGTTCTAAAAGGCTCTTTGAGATGAGTGTACTGTGGAGTTAACAATGGGCTATACAAATGGGTTTGATAGTAGCCAAAGGTGGTACCATTTAATGATTGATTGGTGGTATATGAAGTTGCCTGAGTCATCTTTATAGGTGTACTGTGATATTGCAAAAGAGAGTTACAACTGACTTTAACTAGTGGTGTGCTACAGCTGATGCAGGGTGCAGAAAACGACAGCCTGAAGCTAGCACCGTTTTCTCATTAGTAGTGGGTCTTTGCTCCCTAAGCACAAATAACACTAACTTGGAGAAGGTTGTAACTGCAGCAATCAGCACTGTTTTGGCCAAACACACAACACTCATTTGGAAATATGCTTTTCTGTTACTGCTCTCGTTGACATATGAAATAATTTTTTTGCCTGCTCTGTCTGTTTTGAGCTATAATGTGAATAATTATGGTTCTCTGAGCTTTGCTCCCCATTGCAGTATCACTCTATGACTAATGACACAGGGTTATTCACCATTTGTGAAAGTTTGCTTGGTTATGCAGGGTTGAAGCATCTGAGGTGCCTCCTTTCTGAGATGCCTCCTTCATCACCAAGGCCTTCAGAAACAAGAGCCAGGGCTATCAGCAGAGGAAGGCAGGTGTTTGTGCCTGGATTCAGCACGGGAGTGTTCAGTGATGCTCACTCGTAGATACCCTCCTCTGGTGTGGTCAGAAGTAACACCTTCAGCAGCAACTCCCAGAAGCAAAGCAGTCAAGATCTGTGGTGAATAACTGCTGTAACCAGGAGCTCTGCCTGCTCTGTTCCTGTTTGGGACCAGCAAACGCAGAGGTGGTTTTGTGGCTGCTCTCAGATGACCGTCCGTCTAGTTAGCCTGTATTGCGCTTGGCTGGGCTTCTGCAGCGAGGCAGAAGCACTTTGGAGGTGGGGTGAAGAACGTGAGTGAGCGAGCTTCGCCGGTCCTATCCTGGCTTTGTGGCAGCCAGCGAGGTCGGCTGCTGCTGGTTTTCTCGAGTGAGGCAAGGAAAGAAGAGGAGGGGAACTGCTTCTCTTGCCAGTATCCTGCGGAGCCGCTAGGACAGCAGAGCCAGGGACTGCCGCAAATCTTTTCAAAACCATCTGCTTTTACCACCTGTCATTGCTTATTCACAAACACGCAGTCTTATTGGGCATTAGTATTAAAAATCTTTCTCTTTAAGTATCAAAATAAGTAAGTTTCTTCTGAAATTCCCCCATTATATGCCCATAGCTCATCTAGGAGATGACAGAAGTGCTCCATTGTGAGGGGGAGGGGGAGAGAGAGAGGGAAAAAGGACTTGGCTGCCCAAAATAAAACACTTTCTGATGTTGTACATGCTCACAGTGTTGTCAATGGGACTTATTTTTGTTATCAGCTGGTCTGAAATGGATGGCATGATTCTGCTTAAACTTAATTTTAAGGACAATTTTGAGGGTGAAATTTTGTTGCAGAAGGAGCCCTTAGCAAAACTTCTATTGCATGCACTGACATCAGCTTATTCATTGCTTCTAGCTTTAAGTCAAGGGGAATGTCACAGTCCAGGACTGCTTCTAGATTTCCTTTGGCTATTGAATTGAATGTCATTGCGGTAAAGCACCAAACTCCTTTGTTGGATGAAAAATTTTTGAAGAGACTGAGACTGTTGGTCCCCAGGCCATTAATAAGACCCAAACTCTCATGTATTCACATTTCTAAATTGAATGTGACAGAGTTATACCCTTAGTTAACCCTCACTTCATATAACTGCAACCTCACCGCTGTATATCTGATCCTGCAGACTGCAAAGAAACCATTTGCTTGCTTTTCTGACAACAGATCTGTTTATGCAAACCTGGAGCTCTGATAGTCATGTAGTCTAATGTTGCATGCAGTAAATTCCACCTTATTCCTGTGACTGCAACTGGAATTTCTCAGCCTAGCTCTTTATGTGCCCTATGATCCGTTCTCCAGTAATGTACGTTATTGCTTTGATGTGGTTCTGCTTGTACTTCCCTATGGAGCCCTTCAGTTTGCCATCTGCGGGAGGAAGTGAAATCCCAGATCGAGATGTTACAGACACTGAATGACACTGTCTTCTACTGGTGACCTCCTTCAAGCCCTCATTGCTGCTATCTTTATTAGATACTCCAGAGCAAACTGACTAAGCTAATACACTCCTAGTATGGAACAAAATGTCAGTGATCCCCTCCACACTTTTTTTTGTGCCTTTCTTTGCATCTGAAATAAACTTGATGACACTCTGCAGAGAGGAGAGGGCAAGGAGCCCAGAGGTTCCAGGGTGTTTATGCCATGCCTTTATGTATGTATCTAAACAACCATCAAATCTTGCACCTCTATGCAGTAGTCAAACCTGTCAACTCAGTGGAAAACCTTCAAGGTTCTGCAGATAACCAGTAACTTTTGCCATAACACTGTCTAGCTGTAGCTTTAATTTTTCTTCATTCTTATGTTTATGTTCAGTGACTGCTGCCTTGTCCTGTGTATCCTCAAAGCAGCCTGTGGGTTTCTATTATACTTGAATCAAGGTTTCAGGGCATCCTAAACAATATATTGATTTGATGGGAAATGTTGGATCTTGATGCATCTCTCAGTTAATATTTTTTCTTTCACCTCCCCTATTTCCTAATCACTGTGTTTTCTCCCAGGCATTTTGTTTTGTTCCTTTGCATCATTCTGCTGTCACTAAGCTGAGAGAGGAGATAAGGAATCTGTGTCCGTAAAGACTGATTTCATGCCTAAGATGTGTCACTTCACCGTCATTTTGGCCTATCGCTGACCCTTCATTGCTACGTAGCATCGGGCAAACTGCTAGCTCTGTATTAATCCCTGCGGCTCAGAAAAGAATTTAACCCATCTCCACCATGTTCTGAAGCTGTCTTGATTTATGCTAAAATGAGTGCTTTACAGGCACCTGGCTCAAATCCCGTGCACTGCTGTTTGCTACAGGATCCAAGTCAGTTGATATGTGAAGAAGGGATGTTCAGTTCCTGGTACTGGAATGCTCCTTGCATGGGGCGTCAAATGTTTTGGTCCCACATTTTCTTCTGTTAAATATTTGTTATTGGACTATATACAACCGAGATACAGGCAACTGTTTATCTGCAGAGGGTAACATTGAATTGTCTACCAGTGGAAAGCCTATCGCTTTGGCTAGCTGTGGTGGGTTGACCCTGGCTGGGGGCCAGGTGCCCACTAGAGCCACTCTCTCACTCCCCTCCTTCACTAGACAGGGGAGAAAAGGCATAACGAAACGCCTGTGGGTCAAGATAAGGACAGGGAGAGATAGCTCACTAATTACCGTCACGAGCAAAACAGACTGAACTTAGAGAGAAAATTCATCTAATTTATGACCAAGCAAAACGGAGTAGAGGAATGAGAAATGAAATCAACTCTTAAAACACCTCCCCCCACCCCTCCCATCTTCCCGGGCTCAACTTCACTCCCAGCTTCAACCTCCACCCCCCCAGAGGCACAGGGGGACGGGGAATGGGGGTTACGGTCAGTTCATCACACGGTGTTTCTGCCGCTTCTTTGTCCTCAGGGGGAGGGCTCCTCTCATCGTACCCCTGCTCCAGCATGGAGTCCCTCTCACGGGAGACAGTCCTTCACAAACTTCTCCAACGTCAGTCTCTCCCACGGGGTGCAGACCTTCAGGAGCAGACTGCTCCGGCGTGGGGTCCCCACGGGGTCACAAGTCCTGCCAGCAAACCTGCCCTGGCGCGGGCTCCTCTCTCCACGGGTCCACAGGTCCTGCCAGGAGCTTGCTCCAGCGTGGGCTTCCCACGGGCCACAGCCTCCTTCAGGTGCCTCCACCTGCTCCGGCGTGGGGTCCTCCATGGGCTGCAGGTGGAATCTCTACACCCCCTCATCCTCCCTCCATGGGCTGCAGGGGGACAGCCTGCTTCACCATGGTCTTCACCACGGGCTGCAGGGGGGATCTCTGCTCCGGCGCCTGGAGCACCTCCTCCCCCTCCTTCTGCACTGACCTGGGTGTCTGCAGAGTTTCTTGCATCTTCTCACTCCTCTCTCTGGCTGCAAAAGCTCTCACTAACTGGTTTGTCCCTTCTTAACTATGTTATCACAGAGGCGCTGATTGGCTTGGCCTTGGCCAGGGGCGGGTCCATCTTGGAGCCGGCTGGCATTAGCTCTGTCAGACACAGGGGGAGCTTCTAGCAGCTTCTCACAGAAGCCACCCCTGCAGCCCCCCCTGCTACCACAACCTTGCCACGCAAACCCAATACACTAGCTCAAGGTTTTTCAAGAACTGATTAGGCATTGCTTACTGCTGATGAACTTGCCCACAAAGAATTCCCAGCAAGCAAGTCAGGGGTCAGATGGAACTATATGCTTCTCAGATGATGTGGTAACATCCCATATTTAAAGATGAGGTCTCTGGACTCTACCAACAGAGTAGTACTGTTGAACCAACCACCTATGCAAAACTAGACAGCAAGTCAATCACAGCATACAGATGCATTAGCTGCTCATAGTACACCACTTGGAGGGGAGGGGCATCTTCTAAGGTTCTTCTCGGAAACCTCTTGCCTGTTAATGTTACATTTACAGCAGCTTTGGTTTTCAGGTAATAAATGGTTGTGTTTCAATAGCCACCTTTCTGCTGGTGAATCATAAACAGGCTGAAGTTGCATTAATACTGAACATGTTTCTGTTGTCTTTTCTGAAAGGCTGGATTTCCCCCGGACCAGGATGGTGACGTATGTAGGAGAACAGGTTGCTTTGTGACTGCTTCTGCTTTGCTCTTGAAGTTAAATATGATTTTAAACTTCCAGGCTTAAAGGTTATAGGCTGGCACACCTAACTATCAGTGTTTCACCTTGAAAATTGGATAGTCATGTTGAAAAATGAAAAATAATACGCAATGCCAGAGTTTCCATCGCTGACTGTAGATTGCATCCTTGAAAATGGGAAGGTTCTTGCCTTCTGAAACAACATAATTTGCATTTATCAAAACCCAAGTACTCTGCTTGTCACTAACATTTAATTTCCATGGCAACCTGCGTAACTCTTGTTCTGGGAGATGAAGTAAGGTGATTCGGAGCCCTTCATAGGAACTTGTCTCTGATCTAAGGTTCATGTGTTCAAAATGTTAAAACAGTCACAATACTGTAAAAGTAAAGCTATGTTTCATTAAATGACAGGGTACCTTCAAAGAGAGTAGTTCTCTTATTTTCCGCATACGCCTACACCTAATGTGACTAATGTGATTGTGACTGTGAGCCCCTAAAGTGCTATAAAAAGTGGAATTATAGAAGTAGGTCTCCTAGCATTCCTAGATATATAGCAGGAAACTTGTATCTTGTCTTGTGGGGAACAAGAGTAAGCTAAATTTGTTATGTCTGATAGCTGGAAATAATCAAGACAATAGGGTTATTTTTCATGTGATGCATGCAAGTCCTTACATGTATTTTTACTCTAAACATATACTTTTTTCAGCGTGTTGTCTATATTTTCACTCTAGAGTAGCACTGACAGCATTTGGTGCTTTGCTCCATGTAGCTTTGTATAAATATCATCACCCCGTACTGCTGACTCATTTATAAAATAAAATGGACACCTCTTTGCACTCCTTTTTTCTCTTTGTCTGCCTTTGAAATTCTTATCTGCTATGTGCATCCTTGTGTCCTGTCGTGCAAAACATAATGCCCAAAATATCCTGTCTGGAATACTTTTAATCTAAAGTGCTCGTAATTGGCAGCAGCAACTTTCTTTAAATTAATTATAGAATTTTCATTAGGGTGTCCCATGAGTAGTTGGTTTTTTATTCTGTACAGCGTAGTGCAAAAATCTTACCAAACCAGAACTTTTCACTTGCACTAATAGCGGTATCGAATCTATTTGAAACTTGTTTTGAAGGTTGAGGAAAATTAAAGCCAGGAAAATACATTAAGGATAATTCTAATTCTGTGACAAAAAGGTCATACTTCATTGCCTTATCTTTTTAAAATGCCACGTTTTCCATATTTTATGGAAATTTACCTTCTTTTCTTTAAAAAGCAAATTCTGAAAGAATAGGACTGAAAAATTAAGATAAAATATGTCAACTTTCTGTTTTCTTTGTATTCCTATTCATAAGTTGTAAACCTACA
Organism: Grus americana; assembly: GCF_028858705.1. Taxonomy (NCBI): domain Eukaryota; kingdom Metazoa; phylum Chordata; class Aves; order Gruiformes; family Gruidae; genus Grus; species Grus americana. The sequence continues at coordinate 82,245,943 of NC_072852.1, forward strand.
ACTGTAGAAGCCACTTTTTTGTGTTGAATATTTCTTCATTTAAATCATCTCTTTAATATATTGCAAATAAATATCTGGTATGGTGTTAGCAAGGGAGCATATGTTCTAATGTCTTAGGATAAACATCGAAATTACACTAATACATCTCCACCAGAACTGCATGATATGAGAACAAAATATGCTGGGCAACAGGTGAAGTGGTCTCTATCATCCTGAAAATGTTTTCTGCCAGAACATGTCGATTTTATTGGTATAGTAAGTCTCTTGCATCTGCACTTTGTGTTTACTCATACACTCATTGGAGATGTGCGTTTTCCTTGTAATAGTGTGGCATTAGTACTTGAAAGCAAAGGAAGCATGGCAAAGGACACAAGTTGTAATCCGTGGTACAAGGTATGTGGAAATTAGGTAAATGTGGTAGATTTCAAATCAGATACAGAGGTCTGCCAGTGCGCCATACGCTGAATGAAGAGGGGGCAAGATAGTGCTTTGCAGTTGTGTTTCCCACTTCACTTTTAACAATGAAAATGAGATTAACGCAGTATGAATGCATTGTATTAACACATATGACATGGGACTAGTGTTTAAAAACTGCCTATGGTGGAAATGTCTTGCCTTCTTTTGTTCTAACTTAGCACTGAGAGTTGGCAACAGCACCGTGGGGTTTGTCTGAAGACCCCTGGAAGCTGTGCTATGAGAGAACATTTGGGTCCTCTTGTTTCTCAACTCAGAAGCAAGTAGTGACAAGTCTGCAGCAGATCATAGGTCAGTGAAGGGGACTCTTGCTGGGTCTCCCTCCTTCCCCTGAAGGAACCACATCCTAGCAGAATCCAAATGGAATCTAGTAAGTTTAGTCCTGTTAAGCAAGTATAAGGTCATGTGTCAGAAAGGTGAGTTATTCTTTTTCTTCATTCCTCCAGTTATTTTGGAGATACTGTTAAGGTAGAGTCAAAAGTTTTCTTTTTGTGCTGTGGGTGTTTCTCAACTCTCTGCTCTTCTCCCTTAATCAGTATTTAGAGGTTTAGTGGTCAGAAGATTTGGGTTCTCTTCTTTCCAATATCACTGGCTCCTTGTGAGAAGTACTTTTTGCTAGATGGCTGCTCATTAAGGTCAGGGGGTAGAGTGCTTTCCTATTTTATAAGAGCGAGGTGAGGATAACTCCTGTGTTCTCAGAGCCCAAGCAGTGTGGAATCGAGTGTGCAGGAAAGAGATGACCAGTCTTGCAACATGGCCCACCGAGCAAGAGGCAGGATAAATTCCTATTCCAAATATGATTTTTTACAAAAGCAAAGATTGCCTTGGAGAACCTAATTAAGCAGTGCTGCACTGGAAACAAAGAATATTTTACTCTGCAGAACTACTTGGAAAAGCTGGTTATATTCAAATCCATCAGGTTGGATGGGATTTATGCTAGGATGCTGAAAAATATAGATGATGTAATTGCAATTGTTTTCTATGAAAAAAGATGGCAGGGAGGTCCCTGAAGATTAAGGAAAAGCTGTCATTATACCCATCTTTAACAAAAGTAAGAATGAGAATTCAGGGAATTATAGGCCTGAAAATATTATGTATTATGTCCTCAGGGAATTTGTTTCTCAATGTGAGAAGGATGAGAAGGTAATCAAGAACAGTTGACCCAGATGTACCAAGGGCAAGTCATACTTGACCAACCTGAGTGCCTTTTGCAATTAAATGACTATGTAGATGTGGGAACATCCGTACATAAAGCATTTCCTCACTTTGACTTCAGTGAGGTTTTGTTGTTATCTCTCACTGAGGAAGCTGTGGAGGTATGGTCTGGAGATACAGATTGTTAGATTGATTTAAAATTGTGTGGATATCTGGGTTCAAAGCATAATCTTCAATAGCTCAGTGTCTCATTAGAGACAAGTAACAAGTGGCCTGTGAGGGACTGGGCCAATACTGTTGCATCTCTGTTAATTACTTAGATGGTGAGACAGAGTGCACCCTGAGAAAAGTCATAGATCACATTAAATTGGCAGGAGAGAGAGTTTAATACACCAAATAGTAGAAATTCAGTTCAGCTGGATCTTGTGAAATCTGAGCTTTGGGCCAACAGAAGCCTCATGAAGTTCAGTGAGACTAATCATGAAGTTTTGTGCCTGTGTGCATTAACTCCATGCAACAATACAGGCTGGGAAACAACTGGCTGAACAGAACATCTGTGGGAAAGCGATGGGATATTGTGGTTGCTGCCAAGTTGAAAATGAGCCAGTGATGCGTTTTTATTGCAAATAAGGGAAACAGCATAACGGTCTACATTAAAAGTATGGCCAGCAGATCAGGAGAAGTTATCCTTCTCAGCACTGTTGAGTACTGTACTTCTCCAGTCAGTTTGAGGTTCCTCACATGAAAAGGACAACGTTTAAAAAATGGAGGGAGGATACAACAGAGGACTACTGAGGTGATTTGAGCCATGGGATCCATAAGCTATAAGGAGAGGTTGAGGGAGTTGGGCTGGTTTAATCTGACCAAAAAGAGAGGCTAAGGGGCAATCTCATAGAAGCCTGTAACTGCTTGAAGAGGAGTTAAAATAACTATGGAGCTGAACTCTTATTAGTGGCAGATTTTAAAAACAAGGGATAACTGTCAGTAGTTGCAGCTTGAGAAGTTCAGACTGGCCATTAGGAAAAAAGTTTCTCACCAGGGAGTAGCACAGGACTTTTAACCTGTCACCCAGAGAGGTGGTGGAATCTTTCCTTGGAGGTTTTCAAGATTCACCTGGGCCAAGTTGTGGATGACCTGATCTAGCATTGGCGACAGTCCCTCTTCAGGCAGAGAGTTGAACTGTTGATCTGCAGAGGTCTCTTCCAACCAGCTTTTCTGTGATTCTGACTTCAAAGAAGTTAGAGTCTGCCCAGGACAGCAACGCTGTGCAATGCGGAATTTGTAAGGTTGTGACATTTGTATGTCCACAATGGTGGATCTGGAATGGACAATGGAAGCCCCTCTTCTACAAAGACTTCCTCCCTACCATCAGCTTGAATTGTATCCATGTACAAGACGTCTTTATATGATTTTGTGTGGTTTTATATTGCTTAGCCATTTTAAAATTTTCTGCTCTTTTGACTTGCCTTTGGAAAAACCCAGAATGTTCACGTGACCATAGGAATCCAAGTAATTTGTATTTCACTTGACTTACTATATGTTGAGAATTACTTCTATTTTAGCCATTCCTTCTCTCTTCTTAGGTGTGCTAGAAGCTGTAGAAATGTTTGTAAATCTGTTGTTCAAACTAATTTGTCAAAAATAAGAAAGAGAAAGAGAGCAGAAAATCAGTTGTCAGGATCATAATAGATCTGGTTTCACAGATCAGTGTTGGCGATTGTTAGTTTGTTTTCAATTGAGTTGATTCTTTCTTTTAAATCTGACTGCAGTTGTGAGCGCTGCAACATTTAATTGAAGGAGCCAGCTTATGGAAAGGGGAAAAATAGTGAACTAAAAGCCAGGATAATTGGGAGTATGATTTTATCAGTCATCCAGGCTAGGAGTGGAGCCAGACAAAATGGGGTCAACCTTTGCACAAGAAAGAAAGAAACACCCAAAGTCCCGGTTCCCCAAACCTGCAGCCAAAGTCCCATTCCCAGAAGCCAGTGGGTGGGAATGTCACAGAGTGTGCCCTGGGCACCAGCCCTCCCTTGGGGCTGGCCGGGAAAAGGTATTGCTGTCATATGTTGGTCATCCTTTGTGGTTTATCTGACTCCCAGATTAACACCAACGCCAGCTGCATCAGGGGTAAGGCCATGCAAATGTGGCTATATCACTTCGGGGCTTATTCCAGTCCCAAACAAGTTTTATTTGCTTGACTTAATGCCTGAGCCAAGAAACCTTGCAAACCTGCGGTTGCTGGGAGTCAACCAGTTTAAGGGTATCAGATCTCATTTAGGTTGCTTGGGATTACACAGAGAACAGAGAAGGGAAAAAAAAAAAAAACCAAACCCAATTGAAACATTTTATATTCTGAATCCAGGAGGAGTCAGTTTGCGAAAGCCTGGATTTCAGCTCTTGACTTTACCTGATGTAAGCTGATTCAAGGAACAACATTCAAGTAACTAAAACAAACAGAACCTTCCTTAACGTGCAGTCATGGTCTTTCATTTCCTTGTTCAGTGTGTTTCTGTGAAATACTTTTCCTTACTACTCCTATGTGCTTAAAATAGGCATTGTTATTGATTTACTGCACCCTTTTTTGCTAGAGTGCTACACCATAAAAAATAATGATATGTAGAAATAATGCTCTGAGTAGATGTGGATTTCCTTCCTATGGCTGGTATTGCTATAGCAACACTTCCCTCCAACCCATGACTGTAATTACAAAAGTTGCCATTGATCTTATATACGGTAAATTATATCTGTATTTAGCAATGAACACTCTAATGTCAAATGAAATAAATACTTGCTTTTCCTATTCATCTCCCACCAAACCTGGATTATTATTTCAAGAAAATAATTTTATTTTTAGGCAATTTCCTGTATCAGTTTTTCAGGAAGCTGTTGACAGATGTAAACACAGTTTTTCACTCTCAGGATTTAATACATTTGTTGCAGCTTAGTTTAACCATCAGCATTCACTGTGGCAGTTTTACTGGAAAGATTCTTGGTGGGAATGTCTCTGCCTCTTCTGGATAAATTTTCACAAGAGGATAATTAGGACCTAGTCCAGATCTCTGAGGAGACAAATATGAAAAAAGGAAATTATTTACATGTGGAATATCTTGAAAACTTAAATCTCATGATTTGTGTAATAGGAGGATGTGTATGTTCATATTTGTTTTCAATGCAGAAGTAGAAGCAGCAACCAGGGAGTAAGTGTATACACAAGAGCTGTCTGAATAGAGAACATGGGAACCAAATCAGCACCGAGAGATTAGATTTGTTCTGCTGATCTTCACTGGGGCTTCCCGATGTTCTTATTTAGGCCTGGGCAGTGATGACTTTGCTGAGAAGTATCTGTTTTCTCGTGGCCTTCAGTATTGCAGTGGCAATACAAATAGTGCAGTGAAACAACCCTCTCTGAAGACTGCATTATTCGACTTTCCATTTCAGATAAACCATGCCACAGAGGCATGCTGGTTCCCATGTGTGCTAACTCATTGCAGTGCAACGCTCAGGCATCTCTTCGATGCCCAGGGCCAGTGCTAGCCCAAAAGCAGCTCTGCAGCTTTCCCCTGCAGTCTGAGCCAAGAGCTTTCTGCCAGCTGGGGAGTTTCCATATGATGAGGCATGGGAACGGAGTGGGTGAGGGGCAAAATGGAGATTTCCAGTTGGTTTGTATTGACACGTATGTCGTCAGCCTTTAGTGGGGACTAGTAAGTTCAACCAGCAAAATTCAGGACCTCCTGCAGCATGGTCCGGGGGCTGTAATAGCTTGGGGCTATATCTGGTCTGGTACTACATCCAGGCAAGTGTCTTTCAGCAAGTCAGAGCTGGGAGCAGCTCAGTCACTTGAGCAGACATCAGCCTGCACTTGGCTGGGTTTGCGAGTTCATCTGTGCTGCCTCTCCTACTGTTTGCTGTGACTCTGCACTCTTGTCCCTAATACACCTTTTACCTATCATCTTGAATATGCTTCCTGAATGTGAACTCTGCTTGACTAGAGACAGCGAATCTGAATCTGGTTGTTAGACTATGCGTATAAACCCCCAAGCCCCTAGAAATTAGAATATACAAACCTAATTCTGATTAAACCTCGTACATTATGCAAGAGCATTTATGAAATGAATTTAAAAAATACGGAGTGACAGCAGCTAAGGTAGGACTGCAATCGCATGCAATCACAATTTGACCTAGAAGCTGCATAAACCTGTTTGGGGCTGTGTAGTTCTCTTTGAATCACTTGGAGATGAGCTGCGGTTTCCTGAAACCTCTGAGGGGCCCAGCCAGTAACTCCCAGCAGGGTTTGGAGTAACAAATGATAGGCACATGCCTTAGAAATAAATTGTAGCATTACCTGGATTTCTTGCTCCTGTTTGTCTTGTAATAGGTGGCTTGTTGGTTTGGACTGTTTTAAATTCCACTTTGTACTTAGGCTTTGGACTGCATTTTATTTGAAAGATTCAAGGCTTTCAAGCTGGGACATGGATACAGTTTACTGAAGGACCTTTGTCTACATATTATAGGTAAGAAGAAGTGTTCCTGGGCCCCTTGTACCAAAGTGACACTGTTAATATGATCCCACCCCTCTCTCTTTTCGATGAGTTATTGAGAACAGACTCATCCAAACCTCAGGCTGTGACTTAGTTGCTCCTTTCCTGAAATTGCTCTGGGAAAAGAGCCCCAGTAATACCTCTCTCTCTCTCTGTGCTTGGCATCCTAGACCATAAGGAAGAAAAAGACTGTTGTTATGCTGTGAAAACATGTAGAGTAGAAGTAAAATCACTTGCGTCTCTGGAGAGAAGGAGACAGAGTGTGGCATAACGGCTAATGCTTTATCATCAGGGAGCATCACATTGCACAGATGTATTTTGGAACCTGAAAATGCTTAAAACAAAGCTGGTTGCTGTGTGGTTAGCGGCAGAACCGTGCGGACATCCGAGAGTCGTCAGAATCTTGGTGGGAACACCAGTGTCTCTAAATCTCGTAGTTAAGCTGGTTGCAAGCTATTTATCACAGGAGTCAGCGTGGACTTAATACGTATGTTCAGCGTACAGTCAGCTCCGCATTTGGAACACTGTTCATAATGGAAATATTATATAAACACCAGCATGGGATTACATAGTATAACGTGGCATTTGTAGGCAAAACTTTCTATGTGCAGAAACATACCTAAAAGTGAGTCCCAAAGGCAGTGAGCCACCCATCACACAGGTCTGTCAAGTGTCGTGCTTTATGGGTAAACCTCAGTGCATTGGTCTCTCTTCCCTAAAATTTTGTATTTCTGGATGGCTTCTCTGACTCCAGGCTACACCTGATGGCAAGAGTTGATGGAGCTGGAGAGGCATCGTTAGACTGGACTGTGCTGCTAGCCAGGTTTCGCCTCCCAGCAAAGCCTACCTGTGTGATGTTGGGCGTTGAACGCTCACTTTCTTCATGATCTGAAAACTTAATGCAGCTGCAGAGAACTTGATACCCAGGCTACAGAAATCTTTTTTGTGCAACAATGGAGGATGTTTTAGGGAAACAAATGAGTGTCAATGTTTGGTCTGATTTCCTACTAGAGATTACAATGTTTCTAACTTTAATATCATGACTATGGCAATGTTCTTTCTAAGTCCTTGGCTCATACTTCAAAAGATAGGGCTGTATATGTAGCTTTTGCTCTGCTCGACACATTTCTTGGTTATGAATTCTGACCTTGTCAAGTGGATTGTTTTCATAACTGCTAAGCAACAGCAAAAGCCTGAACCACAAAGCATTATTAGACCAGCAATCTGCATTTCCGTGGCTTCCTACCACAACATGGAGTCAGTCTGCACGCTGCAAGTGCAACGAGCTGCAGAAACACAATTTGGCAAAGTTTGAAGGCAAAACTGCCTTTGGTTTTCATTATTAGAGTCTATGGTCTAATTAAATCTCATAATTGTGAAGGCAGGCGGCTTGTTTTTGTGACCCAGAATAATTCAAAAGCTCAGTAAAGGGAGTGTACTGTCCTACCTGTTAGTTAAATGGATAGATTCAATGCCTCAAAACCCCATTGCATTTCCTCCAAATGCCAGATGCTGTGTGCTGCAAACTGGAAGGGGAATGCTGGATGCGATTTTATTAAGTAACTCGAGTAAATGGCTTTCGTTCAGGTATTAAACCTGTCAACTGTACTTAGGTTTTTTTTAAAAGCTCTTGAAAATGCTTCATTTTCTAGCTTAAAGAAGTGTATCAAGTGCCGTGTAAATCCAACTGGGCAGTAAACTATCACTTTTCTTTTTAAATTTGTCCACTGTAAATTTTGCTTTGTTTAATGAAGCCTATAAACCAAGCAGATGAGTTGGGAGCACATAACCTTGGAACTCTTCCTCCGTGCCTGACTCATAGACATTTTGATTTAGCTTTAAGCATGATTCTTCTTGGATTTTGTTATCCTCAAGTGGCACCAGTTTTGCCAGGCTCGGCTATTCAGGAAACATAAATCACGTCCTCAAAAACAATGAGAAAGTACTGAATAAAAAAAACAATAGGACAAATGAGCAAATCTGTTTGAATTGATGATCTTTAGTCTTCTCGCTGCAGTAATTGAGGCTATATAAGCAGAATTCACATGTAATCAGGGAGTCCAGGAACTGGCTATTCAACAAAATCACTACTGCAAGGATTGTTCTGGTATTGCTAAGGCCAAGAATACCATAATTCAAGCATAGTCTGTATGTAACAGATAGTTAGCTATGACTGAAACCAATCTGTGTTGGATGGTGTCGACTGGTTCTTAAATACTGTGCAACTTTCTCCATGCGTCAGCTGTCAATTCATTTTGCTTATAAGCAAGGCAAAGTTTGTGGTTTTTATTTAGTTGAGAAGAAGCAGCCACTGAAATCACATAACAATTCATTTATTGCAAAAATTGTTATGCTATGGGTAAAAAGCATGTCAGAAAATGTAGCTTATTTTATCTTCTGGGTTATTCCTTGGTGCAAAATACAATCACAACTGACCCAAGAAGGTCATGACAAGGGACAGCTGAACTCGGTGTGGTTTTCATTTTGATATTTGGTTTAAGGAAACTTAAGCACCTTGTTGCCTTTAAGCACAGTGTACTTTGCCTTGTTGGTGTTAGCTCAAAGCTAATACTATAAAAACCACTGAATTTTTGTTGGTATGCAGTCAAGTGCTCTTTTGCACCCTAGACTTTGGTTTCCTACATGTTAGATGTAGAAGGGAATGAGAAAAGCTAGTTGTTACCAACTGGTTCATACATGGGCAAGAATCTTAATTTATCACTCTTCATCCAACCCCTCGTTTTCCTCATTTTTCATTTTGAGCTTGTCCTTTGAACATTGCCAAAGATGGAAAGGGATATTTAACAAGTTTTACTCAGCCTCATGCGACAATAATGTATAAACTTCAGATTAAAGTAGTATAGGTCTAAAACACCTTTTAGCAAATTCGGTCTGGGTAGTTAACGTTTCAAACCAGACTAATTTTCTATGGCTTCTAGTGTGAGATTGTAGGCATTGTGCAATTTTATTTTCTAATAAACACCACTTAGCTGCTGCTGATTTCATCTTAATAAATCTTACAGCTCCTGGAGTCATGTGTTTCAACACAGTCATGGTGAACTTTAAAGTTAAGATCTAGCAATCCTGTATGCAAGCATCTCCTGAGGGTTTTGTTTTGTTGGGAGTTTTTTTGAGAAGGGATTGTTTATTCTCTGTTCCAAGAACTTTCACATCTAATATGTAGTGTTTTGATTTACAAAACAATTTATTTGCATTTTCTTTTTCATTAAAGAAAAAATAAATCATTGAGTGTAATGATTTGTAGTTGCAAATTTTTACTGGCATGTGGTGATGTAATCTTTGTTTTGACTATTTGCCACAGCCCAAGTGAAATGAAATGTTTTGGAACATCTTGATTTTGCTGTCTGACAAGTTTCCTTTAAGAGAAAGCAGACAGGCATTCATCAGCAGGAAAAGAAAGGACTATAAGGGGGAATGCACAACAACCATTTAGAGTGTCAATGGTGTTCTTTTCATGCAGACTTGAGCAGGTACTTGTGGTCTATATCTGATGGTGAAGTGCAAAGATGCTGAAGTTCATTTAAAGTGTGAATTATCATAGGACTTGAAGACAGCATTATATTTTATTTATTAGTATTTCATGTTTAGGCATCTTGGGCTTTTGAATATTCTGTGTCTTCTGTCTACACCTGTGATTCATATTCAGGTAAAGTCCTATTGGCTAAACAGATACATAGAGTTCTAAGTCTCTTTGAAGTGATAACCTTTTAGAACTTTATAATTTGTTTCCATTTGAAAGATGTGCTTTGGATACTGTCCTGAACAGGAAAAGTTTCCAAAATCATGGATTTAATGAGGTCATCCTGAATTATTCCTTGCTATGTTATGACATGTATTACGTCCTTGGTAATTCTCTTACTAGCTCATTCATTCTGAAAGTCTAGCAATGATTTTTCAGATATGAGGCCAATAAAATTAAACCAATTTGTAGTTTGTGAAGTGCAGTCAAGCAAAGAGAAAATATATGCCAAAGAGGAGTTTTGAAATTTCTCTGTAATTGTTTTGAAGGGGTTTCCTAACAACAGAGTCTGTTCTGTAATTATTTTTTTTAAACTCCTTGTGCTCGTAGAAAGCTTAAAAAGTTCTGCTCCAGCATGGATTCTAGATGTAAGGAACTCAGGTGCATTATTTCCATTAAAAGAAATGAGTGCAGAAAATAATATTTGAAGTGGAAAGCCATCCTAACAGATAGTTATAGAGCATTTACAGCAGCTGTGTATAATGTCACCTGTCTTGAAGACTATTGGCAATATGCCCAGAAATAATTAAAGGACATTCATTTCTAGGAGAAAGAAGGTGTTGCCAAGCTGGCTAAGGGATGCTATGATTTCGGTAGAGCAGCTGAACCTGTGGGAATTAAGTACTACTGTAACCACAGACCACCAGCACCCATTTTAACAGATTTAGGGCTTTATCCCCATGTGAATTGCCTTTTATTTTTTTGGCCACTTTTTTTTTTCTCATCTTTTGCTTGTGTGAGCTGTTATTAGTGCTGAGCTAACATCCTTCCACTTCATGCCCCAAGGCCTTTGCCAGCCTTCCTGAGATAAGCTTGCTGCTGCTCACCCCTTTGCTTCTGCTGTGTTCTTCCACTGGAAACAGAGTTAAACTGATGATGAATTTTTTTCTATTTAGGTTTAGTTTTACACTAATAAGTGGTATGCTGTTATGTTGGGTACAGTCTATAGCATGCTTGATTTGTTAACCTGCCAGTTGGGAACTTTGGAAGACTTCTCAAAAAAAATATTGTAGAGGAAATTATATATATATATATGCAAAATTTCTTGTCCTTTAATCGTGGTCAACAATGTGCCTAAATAAAACCACAAAACAAAACCTGTGTATTTGTATCACTCCAGGAAGAGTGATACATACTGTACCCTAAAATTCAGAAAACCATTTCATTAATTACAAAATGATGTATCTTGGGTGAGTCTCTGGTGGACCATTGACTCTCCTACCTTGAATTGTGGCAGCATTAATTGCCACTCAACTGTCCCTGCTAATTTACAATTAAGACTAGTTTCGGATGTGGTTTGCTTTGGTTTTTTTTTTTTTTTTTTTTGCTTTCCAAGCATTAAAGCAAAACCACTTTTATCCCAATCTTTTACACATGCATGCAAAACATGCTTCAGTGTCATTGGAGCCAAACAGATGCTTGACAACGGAGAGGAATTTTGCACTGTGCTTATTTAGTCAGTAAACTTTGCGTGCTGCAGATGAACTTGTGGAATGGGTTTTAAAAGCAACCAGCTTCCACTCAGCTCTCCCCTCCAAGGCAAAAGCCAAGGGACTGTGAGAAGATGCCTTCCAGTTGGTCAGAGCTCTCAATGTCCTACCGGAGCACGAGTCGCTCTTCTCCTAGGTCACTGCAGATCTTTGCAGCTATTTCTGGATACAGCTCTGAGACAAGAGAGGAACAGGAAGGGTCGAGAGCATCAGTTGTGCTCCTGTTGGCAGCATCTTCTGTTGCTGAGTGCTGGAGGCTGGGGCTCAACCGAAAGTGGTTGGCAGGAAGCAGAGCACGCTTGGAGGAGCTGCCGATGCCAAGAAGTGATTCTTTCTTTTGAGGTTTGGCTAGAGATGCAACTCCTGGAGGGCAGTTCTGCTGACATGGCTAATGCAAACTGCTATTCAAAGCTGAACAGCTGATATAAAGTGAAGATGAGAGCACAGTGCTTTGCAAAATCCATGTCCTTAGCTCTCAAAGCTGTTTTCAAGAAGATAAGAAATCAGAGAAAGACTGTAGATTCCACTAAGCTATACATCTGTATCTTTTAGAATTAAAACTTCACTAGACTGTAAAAGGCCCACAAGACCTGGTAAATGTGCATTTGGAAATTTGACAGGGCAGCACCCTCTCCATAATTCCTAGCTGTGCTTGAAGCCAAGCACTACTGTATTATTTCCGTGATTAATGAGAACAGCTAAAACCTATTAACCTTATGGAACATAGTCATATCTCTCACAGGCTTCCTTTCAGACAACTGAACAGGGTTTTTGCAGCAGTTTTTAAAAATTCATTTTTCGAGTTGGGATCCAGATAGAGATAGAAAAGTTAGGAATTTGTATTTTACTAATTATAAGTGGAGCTGTGCAGAAGGAAAAATTCCTTAGGAAAGTTGGTTTTCAGTTTGGCTTGAAGAGAATATAGTAACTTGATTTGTCATGCTGTCTTTCTGATTTTTAACTCTGAATAATTTCTGAATTTATAAACATCAGACGACTGCTTGTCATAAATTTCATTTGACCAAGCCCTGCTCCCAGCAAGAGCCAGGGAGAATCAAAACAACTACCTTCACTTCAAACTCACTGTTATTCAAAATGGCGCCTTTGAAACTGTTTTGGTGTCTGGCCGTGCCCCCCAGATGCTGTGTTTTACAGCCTAAGCCAATACATTTACATATGCGGCAAAAGGAGGTCTGATAATCAGACCTACTTGGAAAAAATTTTAATAAAATTGAAGTTTTGCAGATTGTCTGCTCTGGCACATTTCTGCCTGCCTCCGAAGGATCCGCAGCTCCTGAGCGTTGCTGCTCTGTGGGCAGTGCTGGCATCGTGTGCCCAGAGACAAGAGGCTATTTGTCATAGAGGGGGAAAGGGACAAAACCCTGGGAGCCGCAGGTCGAGGGCAGGCTTTGACCTCAGCCCTCGAGTCTGCAAGAATCCCCCCACCTGGAGTGATGGACTGGAGAGTTTTGGGAGGTCCTTGCTGAGGATCCTTGACCGGCATATTAAGGTACTTGTGGGGTTTTTTTTCTTGGGAGGGGCAGACTGAGTCAAAACCTGAGGCTGCAGGTGTTTGGCATATTTTTTTAAAGTTTTTTGGTTATTGTTGTCTGGTTTTTTAAATTTTATTTTAAAGGGTTCTAGGGGTTGTTTTGCTCCTGGCTCCACATGGTAGTCTTTGTGGAAGGGCACCGCAGCCGAGAACTGTGGGGGTTCCCTGCATCTTGCTGTGAATATACAGTAGCATTAAGGAACAGAGTTTAGCACTTGCATTTTTGAATAGAAATACTGATAAAAATAGTAATTACAAATAATTAGAAAAGTCTTTGCCTAGGAATTACTGTCTATCGACCTAGAGGAGCACAGTAATACTGCAAACTAGCACTGAATAGAGCATGATCATACAATGTATATGTGCACCCGCATGTATGCTAAACACCTCTTTCCTGATTTGTGTAACATCTATAAGAGGATAGGATGTGGGGGCTTTTTACAGCCCTACCAGGCTGCTAACCTTTGTTTTTAACTCTAAAGGGTTTCGGTTGAGTTGAACAGTTGTTAGGATTAATGGTTATTGGAATTGGGGAGAAATGTACCACTTAACCACAGTGCAAGCATAACTTTGTATTCAGGCCAACTTACTACTTTTGTCTGTTCTTTAGCAGTGATCATGCCATTTGGGGCATACTGTTTTGTCCGTCTTTTTTTAAAATCCTGATAAAACTTTAATTGTCCCGTTATCCTCCCACACGTTTTGCTCTTTAGCAAGTCTCAGAGATGGAAATTGCTATAAAAGTCAAAGGTGAATAAACTAGGAAGGGTGCATGCAATTGTTTTTCATTGGAGTATGTTTCATATTTGTTATATGTCTTGTGTTTCCTGAGATCTTTTTATTTATTGAGGGATATTTTTTTTTGTACTGGTGAGCATAAGAGATGATCAACAAGAATGCCCTCCTTTACCAGCTTTTGAAGAATTTTCACCATAGAAAGGAGAAGAAAGGAAGAGAAAGAATTTCTTACTATTTTTGGCCCCAAACATTGTGCAGTAAGAATTGCCTCAGCTTCTGCCAAACACTGTATTTTACCTTTCTGGTGAAAAGCAGCAGTTCTTAATGTGTTCTTAATGCAGCATCCCAGCATGACATGCACAACAGAAGCAAACTGCATGTGACAACAGGAAGACCATGAGACCTTCATCTTGTGTCCCAGTGGTAGTAATACGTCAAGGTTGTTGCGACCTCTCTCTCAGAGAGCCTGAAAAGATAACTGTGTTTATATTTAATGGTAGCTGTTTGTTTGCTTGTTTGTTTTTCATCTTGGATTCTGGTTTCATTTTATATTTCTCTCTAAACTGTGCATCTACCAAAATAGGAATATTTTTCATTTGTATTTATTAATAAATGCTGGCATGAAAACTTCAAGGGGATTTATGTTTAGATAGAGTATGTAGGAATGATAACATGAGAGCAATCTTGAATTACACCATCAAATCTAAGGGCAATGACATGGGAAGTTCAAATAAGTGCCAAGACTTGTCATCTACTTAATTTACTGGCTGTTTTATGTGTTTCATGTTGCCTCAAGCTAGGATGACATGGAAAAGAGCAGAAGGTACCGGCATCTATAATATCTTCAGATTGGTACCTGATGTTACTGTCCCTGCCATCCAATCTCAACGGCTAGTGTGGTACACAGTATGAACCCGCTCCTTTCCCAAGCAGCAAATTGATCAAATTGGCCTAAGCAGCGTTTCTGAACCTTTTTTGGTTTGTGAAAATTATATTCTATATATTCTTTCTACCTCTAGATTTTGGCAGTCATTCACAGACCCCCTAGGAGTAGTCTTTGGCCACAGTCTAGGGCATCTGGATCAGTGGCAGGAAACCAGGAGAGTCATGTCATGAAAGAAGAGTGTTTGTTGCCTCCTAATTCAATAGTGTCCGGCTGACAACATCTTTATGGTAAGGTATCAAAGAGTGATTTCCAGCGGAGAAGACTGAGCAGCTGCTTCTTTCCTTGCTCACCCTTCTGAGCCACTGATTTTGCAGATCAAAGGCTACTACTTCGAGTTTTATCATCATTAATGTGCTGGATGTGCACGTAACAAATCTAGTTGTTGGTGATGGTAAGAAACGAACAGTTTCAGTCACCTATCATGTCTGCCCACCAGCTGGATGGGAAAATGAGTGATTGCTGGTTTTTAAACTTGAGAGTTAAACTAAGTTACTTTCTATACGTCGTGGTTTTGACCCAGCTGGCAGCTAAGCACCACGGGGCCACTTGCTCACTGCCCCCCTGCCCCTGCAAGGGGATGGGGAGGAGAATGGAAAAAAAAAAAAAGAAACCCCAAAAAACCCAAAACAACTCATGGGTTGAGTTAAAGACAGTTTAATAGGATAACAAAGGAAGAGAATAATAATAATAATAATAATAATAATACAAGCGATGCACAAGTGCAATTGCTCACCACATGCAGAAGGAAAAAAACAACCATGCTCTGATGCCCAGCCTGTTTCCGAGCAGCGATCCTGCCTCTTGGCTAGCTTCTCCTGTTATATATGGAGCATGAGACTGTATGGTAGGGAATGTCCCTTTGGCCAGTCTGGGTCAGCTGTCCTGGCTGTGCTCTCCCAGCTTCTTGTGCACCTGGCAGGGCATGGGAAGCTGAAAAGTCCCTTGAATTAGTGTAGACGCTACAACTACCCAGCAACAACTAAAAACATCAGTGTGTTATCAACATTATTCTCATACTAAGTCCAAAACACAGCACTATACCAGCTACTAGAAAGAAAATTAACTCTATTCCAGTCAAAACCAAGACACTATAGTAGCTGGGGTACCTCTGTGAAAGATGAAACCTAAAAAGCAGCGAGACGGGGACAGCTGGAGGCATTTGTTGAATGCTGTTTTAAGATGTTTCATAGCAATACCATAGAAGAGTGGGAGGCCTAATTAGAAGTTGTTAACAAGTCAGAAATCTTTCTTAAAAATAACTCTTAATGTGACTTCCTAATTCTGCTTGTCCAGGTACAAGGATTAGAAGCATTTCATCGTATCTGAGACGTGGAGGGAATCCTGCTGTGATTGTTTTTTTATGTAATGCCATATTTTTCACAAATGAGATATACAGAAAGCTTTTCCTTTGCTTCCTCCCTCAATGTCCTAAAATAAGTGGAAGCCTATGTATTGTAAATTGCTACCTCGTGGCTCCCTTTTTGTATTGAAGAGCAGATATTAAACAGGTTTTTCATTTCTATACATGTTTCCCTGCTAGCAAAAGATTACAAATACATGGTATTTACAGGTATGATTTTTTTTTCCAGGTAGCTTTTCTAAAAGCTCATGTGATACTGTGTCACACTGGACATGTCAAATAGGTGCACACAATTAGTAACAAAAACTGCCATACAAAAAACATCATTCCTGCTATAAAGTGTTAAGTAGAGCTAACTGGAATATATTTCCTTCCAGATATGCATATTTTCATTGTCAAAACTTCCTTCCATTTACTGCTTTAAACAATTGGGCTCTTCTGGTCAAGAGCTGTCGTCTTGCTTTATGTTGGTGCAGACTGAAGTGATGGTTCTGGGCTCATGGCTGCAACTTAGCAAAGTGAATTGGAAAAAGGGGTTTTCTTCATCAGCTTTCTGCACCAAGCAAATAAAATTTGTGAAACGGATTAAGAGAATGAAAAGCACTGTTTCTCCAAAGAAAAACAGGTTTTAATTTTCTGCCAGCCATAATGTCATCTCCTTGGTTTTTAGGTTTGTGTGGATTCTTAGCTGGGCTGAAAACTGCCCCTTTTCATCCTGCGAAGGGATCATTTCAGTCCTGTAAATGCATCTATAAAGAAATCACAGTCCTAAATCACCTTGATTCATAGTTACCTCCATTCATTAGCTACTGAAGCCCAAATGCATACAGTATACCAAACTGTTAGAAGGGAAGCTTCTTAAATCACTGAAAAAAATATTAGCACCAATTATTTTAAAGTTGTTTCTCCTCCCTCCAAGAAGAGGCTACAAGTTAAAGGTCTTTCTTGGAAAAAAATATTTATGCTTAATGAAGACTTTGTGTGCTTAGTTGCCATATCTTTCCATTGTTTTCTTTGTCGCTTTTTCTTAAAATACTGCTAGATATGTATTTGTATAAAAAACTCTGCCTGCCAACTGTTTTTCTTCTTCCTGTCCCACCTGATCAATCTACTAGTAAGGCTGTAGTTAAGAATGAAGGTTGCAGGAGGTGTAAAGTGGGAGAGACTATGCATCTTATATCAGATATCCGTAACATATTCTTCCACCCATTTTTCCTCCTGATGTCAGACAATGGCAATAACAAACTGATAAACCCTTCATCTTGTCATCCTCCACCCTTCCATGTGCATCACTGTTTGTTATGCACGGTCTTACCACTCTATCCCTTTATCGCTGCTATCATCACACCCACTATATAAGCCTCAAAATGTTAATCTGCAGCTTTGATATTGTCATACCAGTTGCTTGCAGCTTTCCGTGGCACAATGCCTTCTTTTGCAAAGTGCATGACATGGGGTCATGCTGCAGCACAGAGGCATGCTAGCACAGATGAAGTTAATAGCTGTGCCTTGAGGCAGGAGCTCAAGGTAGCTCTTGTAACAGCAGCCATCAGCCTCACATGATGCAGTGGTTTGTTATACTGCTTTTCCACAAAGGGAGAAGGTGACCTAGATGTAGCTGTCAGGAAGAAACTGCTCATCCTTGCACCCCGGCAACACAGGCTAGCATAATTGGGCTGCGTGCTATAACCTCTACATTACAAAGACACTGATGCGTGGATTCAGTCCACCCATCTTGGGATGGCTGAGAAAAAAATTGCCTTTCTGTCTATCCACTTTCAGTGGGTGCAGCAGCACACGCCCATGATAAGGCAAAGTTTCTAACATAATTTGAGGCACTTGTGAAACACTGGAGGATGTAACAAATACTGTAAGTTACGTGCAGACCAAACAAGTTTTGTATGCTGCACGTGAGCTCTGGAGTAGTACCTGTGCCTCACTAGTGCTTTTCAGGGCAGTGCCATAATCATTTCCTTGCTCCGTGTTTCCACACGCCATGTGAAGGGTTCAACTTGGTCTTCTGTTTTTTCACCAGCTGTATTTCAGGCATGATGACATGGTGAAGCAACGCAACTAGAGAAACTGCTTCCAGCATTTTCTTCTTCCTGCAGCCTCCTGTGGTGATGCTCCTTCTGTTAGAGTATCTAGGTTGTGGAGACCTGTATGCCAAGTGTGGAAAACAGTGTTGGGAGACCTGTGTTCTGATGGGCTACAGCCAGCCAACCTCAGCAGATGCTTCCCAGGTGTTGGCCATAACAGTTAGGAGTGGGTACTTTGTATTTCAACAATCTTCCTGTCAGTGAAAGGTGCACCAAGAATGAGTTTCTCTTGTGATGCGCTAGGCCACGGGCAGCAGCGTACAAGCCAAAATGAATGACTATGGATAGGCAGCTGTAACACTTTATCTGATGAGTCTTACCCTTCTTTTGTCTGATTATTACTTCAGGAATACTGGTTATGTTCTGTACTTAACCGGTTCACTTTCTGTCCCTCTGTATTTTTCCTCTACCTATTCTTTCCATCCTTTTCACACCTAGCAGGCATGATTGCCATCACTGCCATTTCGTTGCTGAAGGCCTTGAGGCTACTGCCTTGGCTAATAAAACCTGACAAACATGGCCAAGACCACCTGGAGCATCTCAGGTGGCTATGCACTGGGTGCAGAGGTGTTTGCTTAAGGTCAGCAAAAGTTCTTCTGGATGGGAGTCTGCTGCACACTGTACTGGGAGCATCCTCGTGTTGCATGAGTGCGGCTCTCTTTACCCATGGAGACCATCTAGTCTGAGTTGCAATACTTGTAAAACTAAAGTAGCATCACCAGTCACTCTTGGCATGTTGTTGGAAGGGTTTGATGATGGGCAGGAGTGTGAAAATGATGCCAGCAAAGTTGGGTGCTACTGGTGGCAATTTAGTCACCAGGTAAATACCAGTAAGGAGTTGGAGAATCCTAAAAATCTGTGTGTGTGGTGAGTGTTCTTTTTATAGATCAGTCATCTCAGAGGTGATCAGCACAGTTGGGAATGCTAAGAAGGAAAGGTTTTTGGATTTCAGTTACCTGGGCACAAGGGGTAACAGTCAAGGGAGGTTCAGGTGAGTTGCGCCATCAAGACTTTCACATCAGACCAACAAAGCATGCAGCTGGGTGTACAGGAGCAGAAAAGTGCCTATAGCCACCTGTGCAACAGGAGATAGACAGCACTGAGGCTGTGCTAATAATATTTCAGGATAATATCCTTGCAGTCAAGATTAGCAGAGCTTTACTAAAAATGTTGTATCTTTGGAGTCTCTGTGATCTTAAACTAGAGTTGAAGGCACATATATAATATAAGCCTATTATTTCAAGAAGCTAAAATAGCAGAAGCAGTAGTATACAGTTTGTAAATTTTCTGTTGGCTAAAGGAAAGTTTCATTAACACAGGAGATGATACAGAAAGGGAGAGTCTCTGCTCTTAATAGCATTTTTCAAAGATTGCAGCTTATTATAGCATGTATACTAAATGTCCTCCACCTTGCTATACCACTATACTTGCTCTGGCAAATGACAAAAGCCTGGAGATAATGAAGAGGCTGCATTCCTGTGTGGCTGAGCTGGGAGAAGCCAGAGCCCAAGTAGTTCCTCCACGTTTTGATTTTCACGTCCATCTGGGGAGGAGGAGGGAACACACTGCAGCTTGGATGCGGATGGCTGTGGCGCAGGCTGGAGACATTTCCATCCCTCGTTCTGGGCCAGCACCCCCAGTTCTGCTCCCTGTAATGTCTGTCTGTGCAGGTAGGAGCTAGGCAGAGTGAAAAGGAGCTACTTCTATAAAGCCTCTTGTTCTTTTCCTCTCCTAAGCAAGCGTTAGGCAGTTTTCTACAGTATTTTGAAACATGAAAGGAAAAGGCTCATCTCTGGGCAGTTTCCACAGACGAAGGTGCAGTCAGATAAGGATTATTTGCTGCTCTAGCTAAAGAATTCAGGCTAGTCAATATTCAGATCATTGCTAGCTCTGAAAAATCAGAGGAAAAATCGCTGGCCTATGACTTTGAGGAGGAAAACTGTTCTGGTTAAAATAAACTGTTCAGGTTGCTTCTCCACCTCCCCCCAAGTGATAAACAAAAGTGATAAATGTTAAAGCAAAGCTGTTTCATTTTTAAAATTTTGAAATAAAATATTTGAGGGGGAGGGCTTTTTTACCCCCTCCCCAAATAATTATGTGAAACTGACACCAAAAGTGACATAACTCTAAAAATATCGACATCACCAAGATCTTCATTTTTCGTCAAGAAACTTTCAGTCAAAAGTTTTTGCTTGCCTCTAATAGCACTTCCTAATAAACTTCCATAACAAAATATGGGTAGAAGTCAGCGGATGCATCAGATTACTCTTATATTTAAGATGTTTGATTGCGGTGCCGATGATGCTGTTTCAAGGTGCGTCTATATTGTGCTATTTCCAACATATCATGTCTGACAGTGAATATGCCATAAGGAAACAACACTACATGAGGAGCCTGTTTCACACAATAAAACTGTATTCTGATGAGCACATCAGGGGGCTAAATCAGGGGCATAAAGGCTGAAGACTATGGGTGTAGCTCCATGTTGCAGCCCTTCATCTGCCATTCACCTGTCCCTAGCAGTCCAACAGGGGCCTCTTCTAACACAACATTTTAGGATCATCTGTTTAGTAAGATCTTCCATCTCCCTAGCCTTTGAGTTTCTTTTCATCGCTCTGGAGTACTTAACCTACAGCACATAATTAAGATATTTTTGAGAATATCTGTTTATTTTACAGAGATTGCAGTGACAATTTAGATGCTTGTCTGTCTTGGCTTTGCAAGTGAAATTGTGACTCTGAAATCTACTCTGTAATATACTCTGGTTTGCTTCTTAGTTTCTGCTTGAGAAACAGATACTTAGTCTTGCAGGAGCATCACAGGTTGGGAGCATCACAGGTTGGTCTGCCCTCCTTCCACACCAGGACAATGCCATAGCTGCCCTAGTAAAGGCATCATCCAGGTTTTGCATTAAATCAAGCCTGTAGACCCAATTCATCCCCGCAGATGATAAGGAGCACCAATTCTGTCCTTTAGTCAGCCACAATAAAATTCTCCTCACCTTAGGAAAACTCCCTATATAGCCACCCAGCTGTTTTTGAAACATAGCCCTGACCCTCAGGGCTGGAAACACGTTTGTTTGCCAACTGAGGATCAGACCGCATGGCTCACTGCCTCCACCTGAATGGTGTTTCATTACAAAGTGCATCACAGCTGTCTTCCTGCTCCTACACCTTTTTTCTTGCAAAACTTCATTATATCTTCATCTCTCCCTCCCTTTTGCTTGGAATCCCTCCTGCTCTATTTTCAGAAGGACACTGGTTCCTGAGAGCAGACTGTTAAAGTTCCGTATGGACCAATCTAGGAAAAAGGTCCTAGGTCAATTTTGGTAAAGTATTGGTTTGCAGTGGTTAAAGCATTCTGATTTCTGTAGCTAAAATCAGATCATATCCATCTAGGTTTGACTCAATAGCTGAGATACCTGTTTCCAGATTAATCAAGCTGGGGAGAGCCCTCAGTGTGAGGGCTGACCTGTAATGACAAGCTTTAACATCCCTGTCGCCAATGCCCTTGATATGACTGTAAATAGACATTATCTTAGGCTTAACGTACTGACACCACTCACGCTGCTGCGAACTGGAATGCAGCCTTTAGGATGGGAAAACTCCCCGTAACTATCTATTCCATAAATGAAACAAAACTTCTACCTTCAAATTTGCTATGAGAAAATCACCAAAATTCTAATAGTTTTTAGTTTTAAAAATATCATAAACTTTGAAAAAGGTAATGGGCAGGTTTTCCAACATCCTCAGAATACCAGGAGCACTGAGTAACGCTGCTGTTTGAAAGTTCCTTCCAGTATTAATGTTATTTATTTGCATCTTTTCTCCCAGCTGTGTTTCTCCTAACTGAGCTGCATTTGTTTTCCTTGTAAGATTCCCATCCCATTGCCACTGCAAACACTGGTACCCACGTGGAAAGACTTCTTAGCGGGCAGAATTTACCCATGTAGTTATGCTCTTTTCCTCATCAGAACATTTACCAGATTCGAATAAAGCTGTGACTAAGCAAAAAGAAGTTTTGTTATTTAAACTTTCTGTGAATTGCTGACAAAATCTATCCTGACGATGCAAAGAGGAGGAAACACCCCTCTCACCCTACTTAAAAACTCTTGGCAGAATCTGACAAGGTTTGGGGTGGGATTTTTGTGTGTGTGTGTGTGTCGGGGTTTTTTTTAAACTATCTTCACGAAACCTTGCCCTTTGGTGTTACTGGCGAATAGGGTGTGCTGGCATTCAACAGACAGGCTTAGGAGATGGCAGAGGCATGGTGTTCAACCTTCATTAGGTAACAGTTTCATCTAGTCAAAGTATGATTTGACTAAAATAAGAATTAAAAGTTAAGGATCTTTCTGCTCAGGAAGAGAAATTGTCTCTGTGTTGCAAAGATCTGTTTCCCTGAATGTAAAACAGTCAAAATAGTAAGGTGCTGCTCACAGCTCTGAGTCTTTTGCAGCCCTAAAAGTTGCACATATTCACGTTTATATTCTCCCTCTCAAATCACATCGGTTTGTTTTCCAGCTGTGGTATTTTTCACGCAGATCCAAAACGACTTTATGTGCATCCGAATCCATTGCTGTGCTTGACTTCAGGCAAGCGGGGGGATCAGCTTGCTCCGAGTCGGTTACTTTTGTGGCACTTGCTCGATGAGGTGCTCCCTGTCCCTTGTGTAAGGAGATCACTGTTAGGTCAAGATGAAGGAAGATAAAAGACAGCTAAGAGGTTGTGTTAGTTAAGGGTACGCCTGTGCTGCACAACGGAGGGCCGTGCAAAGAGCAGTCATTGGGCTGGGGCCTCTGTCTGTGTCACAGCAGCGCCATGGGGTGGTACGGGCTTCGATCGTCAAAGGTGCCTTCAAAAGCATCAGCTGGCAGCACTGCACGTGGCTTACAGGAGCAATGTTAATTAAGCAAGGAGCAACGCAGCCTGGAGCTGATTTTATCATTCAGTTCTGGAAGCAGCTTGGTCACAGCTGGGCTGGGGCGTCACTGCAGTCCTCTGCTGCAAGGCGCACGTCTGCTCCGTGGTCCTTTCAGCAGGATGTAGCCATCATGCTCGCCTTGGCTGGTGGTTCACGTGCTGCAAATGAAGGGGCTTGGTAAACACAGCTCTACAGAAAGCCAAGTGTTTTGCTTCGGTGAGTGTATCGTGTCTTTAGAGTACTGGCAATACTGGGATAGCCTTTGGACATTTTTGTTGGGAGAAGGGATTGTCTTTTGGGGTTTGTTTGTTGTTTTTTTTACACTGATGTTTTCGGGTTTTATTAAAAACACAAAGGATCTGTTTTTTGTGCGTAACAGAAGAGCATTGTGTGAAGAGTGCTGTTAAGGATGGTAGATGTGGAATGATGTGTGCTGGTTTTATTTTATTGCTTTCAAAACAAACATGCCCCTCCTCTCTGTCTGCAGTCTGCTGATTCAGTTGAAGAAGCAAGGTAAGCTTTCATCCATCTTCTCCGTTCCTTTCTTTCTATATTGCAGACATATTTTAGAATATTCCTTGTTCACTGCCAGAGTGTTTTCCTTGTTGCCTGGTGGGCTCAGCTCTGCAGTCACCCAGGGCTCCTGGGTGCTTCCTGCTACTTCTGCTCCACACCCCGGTGCATTTTGAGCTGGGGCAGATAGAAAAGCCTATTAGCTGGGAAAGGAGGAAGGTGACAGGTAGGCAGGGTTGCCAGCAGCAAGATGTCAGATCGAATGGTTGCATTTCTATTTTCATGAAAGATTTTAAAAATGGCCGGTGGCCCAATGGTTAACATGATGGTTGCTCACAGTTACACGGGACTTGCCACTGTGAGGGACTGCAGCTGATTCACTGCAGAGAATCACAGCAATTCAGGCGCTTTCGATGACATCAGATTTCTGAAGAGTGCAGCTGGTGCTCGGCAAAACGAGCGTGTCCCCTGCACAAGAAGAGTCAGAGATGTGCACCAGCAGAAGACCGCTTTTCAGTGGATCAAGGAGGGCCTTGCTGAAGAGAAGGAAGTAGTACCTTCAAATGCTGCATGAACTGTCTTGGGCAACAAAGATTTTAAATCACCTCCTAATTAGATGACTGTTGCAACTGAAAACAAGCAAATCCACACCTTTTTTTTCCAGGCTATTGCAAAAGACCGAAGAGGAGTTTGTGGTGGTGACAAATGTCAGGTGGCTTGGAGCAGCATGAATCCTTGGTTCTGTTGAAAGTATCAGTCCTTCACCACTGGCTGCATTGGAGCCAGGATTTTTGTGTCTGTGTATTTCACCATCTGTTAATCATCTCAGGAAGGGACTGGGAGAGAAAGCATGGCTAATATTTTCAGTTATGGTTGAGTATTGTCCATGGGCAGCTGTAAGAGAGGACTATTTTTCTCTCATGAACTTCCTGGTTGTTCGCAGCTTTGGTGGCAGGTGATGGATGACAATGTAGCTGTTAGGGCAGCCAGACAAATGAGCAGATTTGGAAAGCTGCCTTGCCTGCACAGATGTTGCTTTGCACAAACAAATTTGAAAAGCCCTTTTGAACAGATAGTATGACCAGAACACAATGTTTAATAGCTTTAACTTTCAGGTCAGAGAAATCAACAATTTTGAGGATGGAAAACTTCTTAAAGTACCTAATTTCATCAGCAAGGAATATAGTAAGCACCCAATTATGAAATAAGTAAAAGCGACAGGCCTTTATCCTGTTTCTGTCCCTTTCAAAGCACAGCAAGAGGATTATTTTAATGAGGTAACGAGAATTTTATTTTGTAGTGATATTTGGAATAGAGAAATTCAAGGAAAGATTGAGAATGCATGCTCAGATGCAATGGTAAATATTGTACTATTATGAAGTAAGTCAATTTTTAAGCTTCCCAATGTTTGAAGTATTTCTTTAAAAGCAGTCTTACGCTGTCTGTCTCTGAGAGTACTGGTCCTCTCCTTCCCTGGAGAAAAAGCGATACCTCGCTGGCTTAAATGTGCTGCTGCCGAGTGAACCTGTGCAATGAATTTTGACCAGCAGATCTCATCTTCTGCATCCCATGGACGTCCGTGCGTGAGTGTAACCTTTGCTGATGCGCATGGGGGGTCCTGGAATTGAAATCTCCCGTGTGTATTGCTGTGTGTGATTGTCCTTGCTGAACACCCGGCCTGTGGAGGGGTTCCTTTGATGGAACCTTAGGAATGGGGACAGAACTCGATAGCTCCTGTCCTTGCGTTTCTGTGAGCTTATGTGGTAGATGCTAGGCTTGAGAGTAGTGGAGCGAGGTTCAAGTGATTTACTTAGGGAATAAATGTTTATATTGTGTCAGATTTTTCAAAGATGCTCGGCCAAATTCATCTCGTTCCTCCCTGAAGAAAGGGGAAGCCTAAGAACAGGTTCGACACTACAAGTGATCTGAAGGGAAACATCACTCTGATGTCACTGTGCCTGATTTTTTTTAGTATCTACAGATCTTTCTTCTGCCGCAGCCAAGTTGGATGAAATCTGTTTGTATACCAAGTATCTGGGAGTACCAACAGCCTGCCCCCATAGGAAGAGCTGCAGGTACAGTGTTATTTTGGATGGCTGGGTTTAAGCGTGTGTAATGCTCTCTGACTGTGGCACGTCAACCCGAAGGACAGGTGAGGAAATCCTAATTCGTGTTATAATTATTCGGTGTAGGTTGCAGCTGAACGCTGATCTCCATTGCTATCTTTCTAAACTGAGTGTGGCTTTGGGGAAGGAATGGACAAACCAGTACGTACCCCATTCAGCTGCATTGGCAATTTTGGCTATTTCAGTTTCAGGGTTAGAAGAAGTAGGGTACGCAAGTCTCAGCCTCTACCACTACAGAACTGTGGTACCTAATATTGGAAAATCATGAGTCACGCTACCATCCTGTTCCCATTTTCCTCCCTCCAAAGAGATCTAAAATGATAAGAAGCTGCGTGCTTAGTGACGCCTTTTGAGCTTATTAACTTTGGAGGACAGACTCTTTAACTGATCTTTGTACAATTAGAAAATCAGTATTTCAAGTGCAGAGAAAGATGCTTTTTTTTTCCTGAAGGCTCCTCAGAGGTCAGTGACTTTACTTACTCTCCCTTAACCCCGGAGCTTCGTTTAGTCCCCAGCAACCTCTGGCTGCACCCATAGTCATCCTCTCTTTTCCTCTTCTCTCACTCTGCAGCCTTCTGCCCTCTCTATTCACATCTCCCTGGGGTACACACAGCTGGTGTGTTAAACTGTCTGCCCTGTTAACACTTCCCTGTCCTCTGCTTCTCACTCCAGATTTGTTCCTCCTCTAGCTTACTCTGGAATCCCTCCTTAAAACCGTATTTCTTGTACACCAGGCTCTTTCTTTATCCAAAGGCTCTGTTTCATGCCACGTCCCCCCAGCAGGATATTATCCTCAGTCTTTGTCCACAAATTTTTGTTTTCTGCAGTATCATTCCCTACTGCTGCACATTCACAGATCCTCTCACTGTCTTCTCTCTGGGCTGTAAACAGATAACAAACAGCCTGGATTTACAGGAACTGGGAAATGTATGTTAAGATTTTTCTTAATAGGGCAGGTTCCATCCTCTTTAGAAGCTGTAAGGGAATCAAAGCCCATTTGACCTTTTGACCAAAGCCTTTTGACCAAAGGTGGCCTCTTTCAATCATATGTAGAGGGGAAGAAAAAAAAAAAAAAGGATACAGCGAGCATTTGGGATATGTATGGGAATAAATAATAAGCTCCTTCCTTTATGAATATCACAAATAATAACAAAAAACACTGCCTAAATTCAGAGACACGTGAGAGGTCACTATGAGAGACCAGTGTGGAGCTGATTCTATAGCCAGTTTTGGAAATTTTTATCTTTTCTGATATCAGATGTCTTCTGTAGACCATTTTTACAGCTGTAGTTTGGGAATAAAGATGTGGAAGAGCATGTTTACTTTGACTACCATTTTGTATGAGTCTTTCTGCACTTCTTACCCTGGCTTCCTTCTGTTGCATATGCAGGATGCAGCCTGATTTTATTAACTGTCATCAGAATTTTACCCAAAATTCCTCAGCATCTTCAGCAACTGCAGCAGATGTTTTCATTTTCTCTGTTTTCTCTGTGCAGCTAAGAAGGAGGATTTTCTCGTAGTTGGGCAGCAACTAAGAAATTATTTTGCATATGTCTTGGAGAAGTTTCTTGCTTTACAGTGTTCCTAATATATCAAAGGAATGCACCCAAAACCAGGTACATCTTCATTCCACCCTGAATTACTAAGCACTGAATGGATCCTGCAGAAGAATGAAATTCACTGTAGCAGATCTTTTCTGCTCCATTTTCTCCTATTTGGTTTCCAGCTGTCTCCTGGACTATTTCTGTGCATCTTCGATCAGATCCCTTAATTTCCCAGTGTCTGAATTAAGTACAACACTACTCCTCTACCTTACAATGATGCAGTGAGCTGGAAACTGCTTTGTGTTGCTTGGATTAGAAAAGAACAAAATATGGGAGAAGTTGGTAAAAATCACAAGCTTTTGTGGATTTGGCTTTCTCTACGGTTGTCCAGAAAGTGTGCAATGAATAGAATTAGAGCCCAGTTATTGTAGGGTCTAGTCTAGCAGAGGCCATTCTCGTACTTGAAGTAAATGCCCATATCATAAGGATAAACTCATTGTCATAGTGTATCTTGTAATAAATACACCAGCTATCTTGCACCTTTTTCAGTTCTGAAGGTAGATGGACATATCTTGCCTTATTCCCTAACTGTGAAATTCCAACAAAACATGTGGGAAAGCCAGAGGCTGAAAATTTGAAATGACAGAGTGATATGGAATGATTTTTATGTAAATCTCATTCCAGTGCATACTGTTGCACTTCTTAACAACAAAAATGCATTTTGTGCATTTTGAAGTAATTTAAGTCTGCCAAAGCTATTCAGGCTACCTGGAAATTCAGCTTTCATGATTTATTATGGAACCATTTCTCTGCAGTTCTCTTTTGCTGAGAATTCAAGAGTTCTGAGTTTCAGCCATGCAGGTTTCCCACATTACAGGGCTTTTAAATGTTGCATCTTTTCTGGCTTGACTTTATGAAGAAAAGAAAAAATGAAAGGGAAAAAAACCCTCAGGTCAGGCTCTTGACCCAGGAAGCAGCATTTCATTGAAACTCCTATGTAGCTGCCCCTGGGAATGCTCTAGGGAAGCAGCAGTTTCTCTATATTTATTTTAAAAGTGGAATATTACAGAGCTAAGGGAAAAAGCACTCAGGGGAGAAGGAAAGAGAACTGCAGAAAAGGAGAGAGAAGCCCATAGCAGCAGAATTGTGACGGCTGGTAGAAAGACAGGGAATGACCAAGACAACTAATAAATATTTCACAGAGCAAACACAAAATATCCTTTTATTTTACTGGTCAGGAAAATATCTTCCCTTAAAAAAACTTCTCAGGACTACTAAAAAAAAAATTTGCTGACCAATACTTTTTAGCTTATGGTTTTTTTAACACATCAGAATATCTTCAATTAAAACTCTTATTTATATAGCATCTATCTGAAACTCTCATTCATCTCTAATCATCTGTCTGCTCTAGGTAAGAAAGACAAAAACTGATTTATTTCTTCTGTTAGCAGTTAGAGGTCAGTATTCCTTGGTATTTGTTTTTATACTACTATCTTTTATATAAAAGATTTCCTTTCTGCCAAATCCCATTTGTTCTTTTGTCCACTTCTGTAAAAGCTCTTTCCTTTTTAACGTACATGTTGAGTGAGAAGCAATGGTCCTTCATTCCCAGCCGTGGGTGAGAAGCTCACGCAGAACTGGGGAGATGAACCTCCTTGAATGTCCTTTGGCTCAAACTGCCTTTCGCGGGTGGACTCTGGGACGGTTTGCTGCCCACAAGTCCTGGTTTCTTACTTTGTGTACTCTTTCCTTCTCACTTTTTGGCTCGTTTTGGGACAGTGTCAGTAACAATGAAGGAGTATGGTGTAGTCATTCTGCCCATGCATCTGTGGCACCTCAGAGTTAAGGGCCAAACAGTTCTTGCTCCTCATATATTCAGTGGGGAGAGGTAAGACTATCCAACAAGGAGAGTCAGAGTCTCTTTCCATCAGTTTTTGCTGTCTTTTTTTTTTTTTTTTTTTTTTGAGGGCTGTCCCTGTTACTGACCTTGAGGGAGCAAGCAGAGCTATTGACACAGGTAGCCAGGAGAAGGGAGAGCACTGGCTGTGTGTGCAAAGGAGCCACTGCTCAATCCCAGCTTCCCACAGAAACCTGCATGGAAATACAATTGGAGTAGTAAGAGTACATTTTGGGTTATCATTCTGATAAAACAGCACTTCAGAAAAATGTAAAAATGTGCTCCCAGGGTGACAGGGATAGAACAAGCCACCTCACTGGCTGTGGCTTCCAGAGAGTGAAGGCAAAGCCTTTTTCTTTCTGAATCAATCTCCCTGCTCGAACACTCCCTGATTTTAGTCATTCAGTAGCTATTTGGAGGCTTTCCCAATGCTGGAAAGATAAAAATATTTCATTTGGGTTTTCATAACCCTATCATTAATCAGGCAGTGTTTCCTTGATGAAAAGGAATTATTTTCTGGGGAACAGGTTGAGGCAGGAGACTGAGACATCTCAGGAAAGCCTCTCTGGCCAAAATAATTCTTAGGCTCCATGGTAATCTATTGTCCAAAACCAGGATTTGCTGTAGTAAGAAACTAGTTGTTTGATTAGTGCACTAAGAAAAAATGTATAGAGATGTTGCATAACTCCGTGAAATGCAGTATTTTTGAAGGTATTTTTATTTCTTTCTGTAAAGAGTTCTTTATATAGCTTGGAAAAATTAGCTGCATTTATGTCAATCTATAATGTCTAAGTTTTTTTTTTACCTAGACTATTTGTATTGAGTTTTGATTTGGGTTTTTTTCATCATCTTCACAAGTGTTAATGAAGACTGTTTTAAGGCCTGCACTTACAGATATTTGCCAGGGACCAGCATACAGCGAAGAAACAGTCATCTTCAGCTCCCCTTCCCCTTTTTATGGGTTTGTTTTCTTCCTCCTTGTCTTTTTCGAAGGAAAAATTATATGAAATGCGGTTATAATCATAGCAGTCAATAATTATAGAAACATAGAATGGTTTATCTGGAAGACACCTCTGGAAGTTTCTGGGTCTCACATGCCCTTGTAGCTCGCCTATCCAGTCTTTACATCTCTAATTTAGCTACAAGGTTATTAAGGAAATCTGTGTTGAAAGCCTTACTAAAGTTGAGGTAAAAGACAGTTGCTGTTCTACCTTCATTCAGGGAGCTAGTCGTCTTGGTGTAGAAGGTGATCAAGTTGATCAGGCATGATTTGCCTGTGGCTGGCTGTTCCGTCACCTTCCTGTCCTTCATGTGCCTGCAAACAGCTTCCAGGAGGGTTTACTCCACAGTCTTCCTGCAGCTGAGGTCAGACTGACTGGACTGTACATCCCTGGGTCTTTCTTCTTCCTCATCTTGAAGATGGTCTTGACATTTGCCTTTTTTACTGTCCACGGGTCTGTTCTCAATCTCCGTGACCTTCCCGAAATACTAGACTTATTTTATCCCAATGACATCAGCCCCCTTGGATGCATCCCATCGAGTCCCACAGAGCTGTGTAGATCTGCTGTGCATGGGTCCCTCACTCCATCTTCCTCTACCAGGGGTAATATTGTGTGAGACACAGACACCTGGGAGATCTGAGGACAGGCCTTGCAATTAAAGACTGTAAATTTATATTTTGTACGCAGACTTAGCAGAAATTTAGAGTATTTCCTCTACTGAAGTTATATTTTGCTATCCAAATATCTGTGTATAGTCATAAAGAAGACTTCAGTAATTAAGCAAGAAACAAAATAGTAAGTGATGGAACCCAGTTTCTCAGATCCCGCGCATTAGGATTTGGCATTTTTGCAAATAACCTACGTTATTCCTCTCAAACTGGACAAGATTGGCTGTTACTTCATTAGATTTTTTTGATTGTTGCCATTATGCTGGAATGTAATGTGTGAGTTGCCACAGTGCATGAGCAAAAGGGCAGGAGAAGGCAGAAGGGGAAATGGAGAAACAAGAAAGAAAGGTAATTAGAAAAAGCAGACCTCTTATGTTAAGTGTACTTTCACATATTGTATAAAGATATGCAATGTAAAATATTGTATTTTAAATGTAGGCGCTTCTGTGTCAAGGTGGTGTAAAGAAGCTTGCAAAATGCAGAATCTTATTTGACCTTTAAGTTGCAGGGAAACCGAAAGTGGTTTTAAAACGCTTGTGAAGCTTTTTTTTTGCTTTTTTTTCCCCCCCTTCTTCCAAGGTGAAGACTTTTAGCTTAATCTCCCTTTGCAGTTCTGGTTGATTTTACTTCTGTGATTGTGCTATGCCAGGAGAATGCAGTGCTCAGACCATCTCCTGCCCTAGGACTCTCCAGCAATTTTACTTCCTACGCAGGCACTCCAAAGGAGTTAAGGGTTGACAGTGGGTAATAAAATGAATTTCGGCTTTGTGGCGTGGTGGTGAGAGAGAGGGTGGAGGCATGCGAAAAAGGCAGATGCAGCTCTGGTAACTGGCTAGAAGTGCCCAGGCTACTGAGAGCAAGAAGTGAAATGGAGATGAACCCAATGTAGTTTCATCTGAGATTGTGATGTTTTCCCGTGAGGGAGAGCCTTGATGCTCTGTCTCATCTGTCTCTGATAACAGTCAGCAAACCAGAGAGAGCTTTTAAAGAACAGCTGAAGTAAAAGATTTGGCTAGGAAAGATATATGAGGAAAAATTTAATAGCAGAATACATAGCAAGCACTGATTGAGATAAAATGAGGAGGAGGAATAACTAGAGCTGATTTAAAACTCAGTATTTCCTTCCCTCAGGGAATTCTGCTAACTTCAGCATTTATCTTTATGCTGGATAGGAATAAAGAAATTTTCAATTTTGTGGTAGAATGGAGGGTTATGAAAAATGTCGGTTTTCAAAAGGATGGTGGTGGGTTTTTTTAAAAGACCAATTTAACATTATGTCTTCCTCCACTGCTTTTGATGAGTCCTGGGAATGGCAATTCAGAGATGTCCTCATTGATCACTGCGAGCTGGGGTCACTGGCCAAGCACTGCTGTCGTGGTGAATCACATTTACGTGCCTCCCGCTCTGCATCCAAAGAGCTCTAGCAGAGTGGAGGTCACAGCGTACGCCAGGGTTTGAATGAGTGTGTGTCTCTTGGGAGATACAGTCCATCAAGAGGCCCAGCTGATAGTGGTAATGAGAGCAAAAGGTAAGCTAGAACTGTCACTTGCATAGTGGCAATACAGGTGGATGCGGATCAATGTCAAAATGAGACAAGATTTGACAAAATGATAGATGCCAGTTGATTCTGAGTAACCTTGGCTCCAGGAGAAACATTTTGGTTCAGGATTTTTGATGGAAAGAAATCTAAATATTTCAGTAAAATGACTGAAAATATGCTTGTAAATTAAAGAGGAAAAAAGAGAGAGAAAACTACCCATCGATTCCCAAACTGGCTTTCCCATGTAAATGCAGCATCAGAAAAGTTATTGTATGTTGTGACATGGTAGAATATTTTCATGTTGTGTATAACAAGGTGAGGAAGCTGTGTGTGCTTTCCAAAAACCATGGCATGTGTGGTGGTCTAGGTAGAAAAAAGTAAAATAGATAGTTTATTGACGCTTATTGAGATGAAGAGTGGGTTTTATACAGATGCAGGACACTTATGCAACACTTTAATTTAATTCAGCTGTGTCACGAAGATCTCCAGATCAGCATGTGTACCTCATCCATCGGCTGTACAACAGTCATCAGCTGTTACCCTTCAGTGAATACTTCTGTGAAAGGGATATTTATTCATATGGGATAGTATTTAATCAGGATGTTCTCTGTGTAGTTTTGAGGGAGAAAAGGCCTCCAAAGAAGCTCGCACAAATTTATCTCTTCATTGGCAGTATATAAAACACCTGCTCTAGGAGTCACAGTAACAGGAAAGAAAACAAATAGCTCATTTCAGGTGTCATGCTAAAATGTCAAACTGGTATTTGGTTATTTTTTCAGCCTGTGGGCTAAAGTGACTCCTAACACGAGAAATGGAAGTTGCGGTGGATACGGAATAACGAAGTGCAGACAGGTCAGAGCTGGTCCCTCAATACACAGTTTTTTCTGGAGTGGACCAGCATTTGAGCAGCTGGTGGGAGCCCCACAGGGAACAAGGGCCCTTCCTGGGGCTCTGAACTGGGAGGTTCTCCATGCCGATGGGTAGGGCCAGGGTGGAGATCACTGAGC
Source organism: Grus americana (assembly GCF_028858705.1). Classification (NCBI taxonomy): domain Eukaryota; kingdom Metazoa; phylum Chordata; class Aves; order Gruiformes; family Gruidae; genus Grus; species Grus americana. The sequence goes on from NC_072852.1 coordinate 82,279,271, forward strand.
TCCTTTCCTTTCAGGGTGGTTCATGCCCTCCTCTTCCCATCTTTCTCCCTACAGTCCCCTGTGAGTCAAGAGAGGCTGGTTTCAATAGTAGCTACTCAGTCTGTTTGCTTAGGATTGTGGTTTAAGGTTCATATATAAGAAAGAGCTTGTCACTTTTACTGTGTCTTGTCCATGTCAATGTTGTCCTTTGTAAGCAGGAGGACAAGTTATATGAGTAAAGCATGCATATTTTCACTTGTCGTTTACCAAGCTTTTAAAGAAAAAATGTTGGATGCAGCTGAGAGAGATACGTGTATCCTCTGTGGGGATAGAAAGTAATTTTTATTTTTATTCTGAGTTTCTTCTACTTTCTTGATGGACTGACTGGTTTTGCTTTAGGATAGGGCATGAGGAAGAACTACAGCCTGAAATCTGCTCTGATATGTGGAGAAGAATATGAAAGCATCATATTGGGCTATTTCAGTGAAAATGAAGATACAATGAACTCTGGAATAGGAGGCTCTTTTTCCTAGGCATTAGGAAAGGAGTGATAAATTGTCTTAATAGATTGTGTTGTATGCACAGCAGTTCTGCTCTCACAGGCTGAAACCTGAGTTACGATGAAGTTATTTTGTGATAAAGTGACTCATCTTTCCATTCAACTACAAATTACCAAAAATGCTAAGCCCATTGCACAAAGATCAGGCTGTATCTTCTAGAAACAGCTGTCAGATAAAAAAAACTGGTCATGTTGCCTTATCTTAGCTATTGTGTCAACTTGTCTGTAGCTGTTGCAATTCTCCTCCTGTGTTTTATAGTATGCCATGACTGCATGTATCCAATGTATCTCAGAGCCATTTAATTTCCTAATAACTAATGGCTTCTCTACTTCCTGCAAACCTTACAGCAAATAGAAAGGAGGGACTAGCTGGTCCTCGTCCTGTGCTATAAAGTTTCCTGTGTTGCTAGAAAGTTTGGCTGATTTTCCTGACTAAACTAACTGCATGCAGATCAACTCGTGTAAGAGCTGATGTTTCCGGGTAAGCCATGTTCCTAAATCCTTGCTCTGTAAGTGATGAGAGACCTTCTCTTCCATGCTGGGCTGGGATTCTTCCTCCTAAGTGATCCCCCCACTCCTCACTTCTCCATTCCCATCTCCTCAGTCAGGACTGTCTCACAGAAGTGGTGGATTAAGGCTGACGGTAGCTACCAGGGTTTTGTTTTACTCCTCCTTGCTTGGTGGCCATGGAGGATCTGTTCCTATGGTCAGCTTCCCAGTTCAGAAGACAACACGGCAGGTTGGACTGAAGCATAAGTAAGGGGAAAGAAAAAAAAGGACTTTGAAGGGGAATAGCAGAGTCTTGGCGAAGAGCCCACGAGGAGCAGGAGAGATGGCCTGAAATTCTTCAGGTGCCACTTCATGCAAATCCTGGGGAAAGTTGCTTGTAACTGTTACAATTGCTAAATTTTAAGATTGGAGTACTTCCGAACAAGAGTAGATTCAATATTCCTGCTGAGAGGCCAGAGTTTCTTCCTTTGTCCTGCCCCTGCCTCTCATCCCACCACTGTCTCACAACGTCCTCAGCGGTGCTGACACAACTCTTTCTCAAGCCACATCGTAAACCAGTCCAGTGAATTTGTTTAACTCACAACTTGATCCCACAAGAATTCTTCCTGCACAAGTAAAAGGGCTAGAAAAATATGACCTGAGTTGTTAAAGGTAGGAATTTCTAGAAAAAACCCCTAAAGCTGCTGCCAAAACCTCTGTGTTTAGCCACAGTGCAACTCCAGAGATTGATGAAAGAGAGCAGTTAAGGATTAGCATGTTTTTCCCCTGTGAAATGCAGTGCATTGATTGTTTCAGTCTTACTGTCAGAACTGAAGAATGTTGCAATTAAGGCTTATGATTGTACAGATTTAGCAAATTAATTGTCCCAGGCTCTGCCTTGGAGTTAAACTTCAGGTGCTGTAAATTTGGAAGGACCGACTTGCTGTAAAAAAATTTTTCCTGTACTGTAAAGATGATCTAAGAGCTTCAGTATCACCTATGGGCATCTCTCTGCTATATAGTGATGAGTGGTGCTAACAGCTTCTGTGAAACGTTTGACATCTGGCTAGCCTGACATCTCACAGCCAGCTGGGAAGTCTGGCTGTGCAAAGGTGCCTTTCTTCTACTTTCCCTTGCAGTTCATCATTTGTATTTTAGATTTTAGATAGTCATTTTTTATTTTCTGTCACTGTTTCTAAGGATGATTTACTTGTTCTATGAAATACTTGATATAAGTTCTCTCTTTCCTGTTAAACACTATGACTTTCTAACCTGCGTTTGAATGCTGAAACTTTCTAAAGTTCTTGAAAATCTAAAAAAAAAGACTGACTTTTATTTGTAAGAAACAGAACATCCAGGCTTTTTGGAAGTGATCTCTTTATGCTGCTTGAGTTTTGGGTACACAGCATCACTATATTGCATTTATTCTTCAGCCCCTGAACTTGTATGTGAAACGTGTGTCTTGACAGCAACCTTTTTATCCTCTCTGTTATTAGAAGATTTCAGCTAGATCAAATAATTTGCAAGTAAGTAATCTAAAGTAAATTTGTTCTGCAAGCACGAATGACCTACCGCGTCCCTACTGTATCTATGGTTAAGCTTCCTCCTGTCAAAAGACTCACTCTGTATTCACAGGCATGATTTCTTTCCCCTCTGGTTATTTAGGACTGCATCTCTTGCAGGACATCTCTGCCATTCAGTTGTTAAGGTCCAGATTTCTTGGCGTGTGCTCAATATAAGATCAAAGAGGATGGATGCAGTGGCGAAACCTTTAAATCTCCCAAAACTTCCAGTGCAAATTAAGGCTGCCTCTAGTGCATTGTTTTCTCTGGCTTCAAGCACCCTTCTGATAAGGATCTGAGAATCCTTGGGTCATACCATTTCTCTGACTGTCACCTTTTTTCTCTGGTCATCCTACTGGGAAGGGGTCAATAAAGGGAATTGGCAAAAATTATAACAGAGAGCCTCTGTAGACTGTAAGTACTCAGACAGGAAAAATTCTCAGGAAGCCAAATATGCTGAGTTTTGGGCTGGTTTGCACTGCCAGGGGAAAAAAAAGTTTCTCCTAAAATAGGATTTTATGCTACAGAGACTTGAAGAAATAAAATTTTGAGCAAGGTGAAACACCGCTCCTGTTTTGTTTTGCTTTGCTTTCACTAGCAACAGAGTGGTACCACTTTTATGCTATTAAACTGGAGAGAAAAAATGGTTGATGCTACCTGTAGGCATGTTTGCTCCCTACTGCTCTTTTCCCTAAGAGGTGTAATTGAACGGGAGCATTACTCTGTGTGCACATTTTGGTAAATCTCTCTGTATTACAGGAAGTGTCCTGCCTCAAAGACTACTTTTTGGCAAGGTCAGTGTGGTTTTTGGCTGTTAATAATACAACTTCTTTCTTTCTTGTGGCAAGCCTAGTGCGGATACATGCTCCATGTTATGTCCCACCCGATTAAGCTGTGTATTTTGGCAATGAATTTCCAGCCTGGCAATCTGCATGTAACTCACTTCAACCCTTCTTAATAGGACTCTTATCTGGACCAAAGATTAGTGGTAAAACATCCAAGATGGAGAATGTCCAACAGACTTGGAGGCGAATAATTTATGTCTGAAGAATTGGGACAATAATGCAATTGAAGAGGACATTGCACCTTTTGGCTACAGTTTGGAGAAGCAGGGCCTGACAACAGTTTATTTTTGAGAGGTAGCCTGCCATGCACCTATACTGTTACACCAAGTCACTTGACGTTTATTTTCACAGCATCTCTGGGGTTTGGGCTGAGGAGAGACTCTGAGCCTGCCTGGGACTTTCAATGGCGTTGCAAAGATCTGGGGCCCGAGAGACCTGACTTAAGATTCAAATCTTTTGTGTTCTGCTTGGCACAAATTAATTAACAGGGTGGTTGAGCTTATTCTGAATCTCAAAATTTTAAGTATACAAAATAGAGAGATGTAAGATAGAGTTTCATAGTGCAACAGAGCTAAAAGCACTGAAGCACCTTTGTGGTGTTTCCATTTCAAAACTAGTAACGTTTGCTTGATATTTTTAACCTCAGACTGTGAGCTTTGTCTTCAAGACCATGAGGTCATACGAAAGTCAAAAAGAGCATAATTTCCTGGAAAATATAATAAAAAATATAAACAAGAATTGAGTCATAAGTTATTTTTTCTTAAATTATATGAACAAATTCTTCCTTTTAGAAAAGTTCTCAATGGCCCTTTATTTCTGTTTTTATGTTTGATCAAACATTAATGCTTATGTAGTCACAACACAGCTAAATACCTTTACCTTGGAACGTAACAATTTCCTGTCTCTACAAAAGAGGAGAAGTCTTAAAAAAAAGATTAAATCAGGAGTCAATCTGTATTTGAAAGCTTGAAATCACTGGTGCACAACAGCACAACATTTACCGCAGTATACGAGCATAATGTAATTAATCAACTCACATCTATTTTGTGATATTGCATCTCATGTATATTTTGTTACTAACTTTCTGAAGCATCAGTAGCCCCATCTATGTTGACAGAATACTTCCAGAGAGAAAGTGGCCAGATTTTGACAGACGGCTAGCTGTAAGGCTCAGCACATACGTAGCTCGGATGGTGCATGGAAAAAATCTGGGAGCATCTGAAACATGTCATACACCTTTGCATTTCTATTTCTGTATTTCTGTAGCTCTCTGTGCTACATGAAGCTAAGCTAATACACCATGCGCAGCTTCGTGTGGTCTTGTGCATTTTGAGGACAGGTAGGTGTGAATCAGCCCGGAGGCACTACCACTTTGTAGGCTGTTGGCTTGACGTTTGGAGGGGCGAGGGTCGTTGCGGTGGCGGGAGGCTTGCTTGGTGCTGGTCCGCAGGGCTGTGCCTCGTGAAGTCAGCACATGTATCTCGTTTTCAGGATGTGTTCCTGGGTCTGTAACTAACCTAAATTAAAATTATTCCAAAATTTATACTGTGGGTTGACTTTAAGAGGACTATGTGGGATTCCTTGGAAGTAGGAAGAATTTTTTTATCTTGTAGATCGTGGTAGGATGAGATGGGGGAGAAGGGGAGGTGTGAAGCCAGCATTGCAAAATTTGTGGGTATTTTTCTTTACCAGATAATTAAGATTTTAACTGTTAATCACTGGAAAAAAAAAAAGAAAAAAAGAAAAGAAAAAAATAATGAATAAACTTTATTTGGTATAGGAGCATGTCAGTTTTGAATGCAGAGCTTCTTAAGGATGAGAAGGTAATATGTGATCCATGAAAACATACGTGTGCTAATTTGAACCTGGCACTGATTGCAACAGGATTATTCAAGTTCTTGAAACTTAGCTCAGACTTGTCTTGAATATTTAGAACCAAATCATCATTGAATTACTTCTTTCTGTTCCCTCCTTGCATTTCAGTGCACAGAGGATGTACTAGATGACATTAGTACAGCCTGACCATCCTTTTCTGATACTGCACTTATGTTTTATTCAATGCTGGATTTTTTTGAACTTCTATAAATGTGCTTTGTCATCTCTCATCAGCTTGTCTTCTAAATATTGGAGAAGGAGGGAAGAAAAAAATCGACCCCTGTATGTGGAAAGGGAGAAGAATTTTCTCTGCACCAGTATGTGCCAGCCAAGAGGCATTTGCTATTTACATTTTATTGTCTCTTCTTTCTGGAGAAGTGTGTTTCAAAGGCTCCCAGTGCTGCAAAGCTCTCTGCTGCCTCATTATTCAGAGCCGCTGATGTGCTGAGCAAAGTTCCTTAATGCAGTAACTCCAGGGAATTCTCTTTAGTTTCCTCTTCCTGCTCTTTTCCTTTATCTGAAGAGTAAATGTTTGTGTTTCATGGAGAACTTTGGGGAGAGAAATCTGCAGACTGTGCTGCCTATCTTCCACAGAAACTGAGCAAGGAGATTTAAGAAGTGTTATTTTCCTTGCAGTTTGTGGGAAAATCTGATTTGGAAGGGTATTATTTTGATCTTCTAGTTTGGCTTCTTCCATATGTAATTATCATTTCCCTCCTGAATCCACACTTTGGTCTGTGTGCTCTTGAGTGAGAGAAATAACTGCATGACAAAAAAAACCCCCAAAACCAAACAACAAACCAACACCCACCAAAACCCCCCAAAGAAAGTGACAACAAAACAATTTTTAAGGCTTTTTTTATTTCCATATGCAGATGATACCGATGAAATTGCAATACTAGAACAACTATTTGGATAAAATCAATGTATCTTACAGCATTCATAGTCTTTCTTGCTGTTGTGCTCTTTGGCTTGTGAAATGAAGTTACTTCTGATCCCTGTTATAAATTGACCTAAACAGTTTCAAAGAACTGACGCGACTTGCAAAAAGAGCAAAAAAGTGCCTGCTTGGCATTGCATCATTAACTCTAATTCATAAACAGCCACTGTGAATTGCCTTGCTTCTAATCATGGGAATAATAAAATACACATCTGCTTTGTTTCTCTGGGGTATTTCAGAGCTCATTAGTTAATGTGTATAAAACAGGGTATGAGTGAATACACTAATATAATAAAAGAAACTTTAACAGCATAAGGGAAGGCTAAACATTGCTATGCTGTGTTTGCTATGTTACTGGTTTACATATACAGATCCAGAAAAATTATTTCCACTCCAGCAACTTCTAGGTGACTCAGCTGTGATCAGAGACCTGTTCTATCTAGTACTATTGCACTTGCATAGTTCCCATTGCAAAGAGCTTGGGATGCAGCAAATCTGTAGTCTCTACTGGAGGCATACATGTTTCATAATATTGCATCTATCACTGTATTTTAAAACAGCATACTCAGGCTTGCTTAGCATTTGCTTTTTAGTTTTATTTCTGTTTTCTCAGTCTGTTTATCCTAGTAGAAGAGGGAGACGTACTAATTCGAAGAGTCAGAAATCCTTAAAGCTGTCTGATGAGGATCGGGAGGTAGTAAAACATAAAGGATCTAGATAATTCTGCTGAGTAATACACTGTGCAGACAGGATGTAGCCAGAAAAGTATTGTGCTAATTAGTCTTATTTTCCTTAATAAAGCACTAAAAATACTGTTTCTGCATAAGACAGTGAAGCATATTCAAGTCTCTCCATTTCCCTGAAAAGCAGCTATCAATTTGTTAGCTGACATTAGAGTCAAATAAATCAAGATTGAAAATGGCAATACAAGCTTTCTTCTTTCCTCACCCAGAATAGGATTCTTTGCATTATATTTGACCTTTTGCTTTCATCTCTTTTCCCACATTACCCAAGGACATCATCCACCCGCGAAGAGTAACTAAACTCTCAGAAATTAAGTAAAGATTATGTTTAGTATCAAGAGTGCAATCAGTTGAATTATGAAAGATTTTGTGAAAGTGTTGTGTTAGTAGAATGAGTTCTGCGTGCTCATAGCTGGGATTCAAGTAAGGGAAGAGCTGATTGGGATAGAAAAATAATTTTAATGTTTATAACAGCAAATAAGATCATAATTTCTGCATACTATTGATACCTTCTTACAAACCACCTTTAAACTTTATCTCAAAATATGACATTGGCTTGTTGCATATGAAAATCTCTCAGGGACTGACAGTGACTAAGTTGTCAGATGTCAAGAAATGAGGAGGTATCAATCCATTTCCTACTGAACTAGCTCCTGCTTGACAAAAGCCTTCTCTTCAAGTTTTGATCAGCAGCCGTGTTAGCAGACTCCGTTGCCAGCTAGCCACGGCGCAGCAGTTGGCAAATTCTGTGAGAATTATAACTTTTCCAAGGAACATGAGGAGACCCTTGCAAGTTGTTTTTCATTTCTTTCAGCTGTTGGTCTCTTCTTAGTCTTAAGAAAACTATTTTTTGGAAGAGCTTAGTTTCCATGTTATCAGCGTTGAAGATTGCTAGGATATCACCCAGGACGAATTTGGCTCAGTGCATTTAGAGATCACAGAACTACTATAAGTTTTAAGCTGCTGTGGGTAATTCTGGGCATAGAATAGTGAGGTCGTCTCCTGGATTTGCACACTCAGTTCATTGTGAGATGTAAGGCTCATCTGCTAGAAGCTGAATGAGAAGTCCTCCATAAACAGACTGACTCAGATACTAATCACAGAGAGTCCTGCCAACTCTTCTCTTCGCTGCTCTCTTGGCTTTTTTTAATTTTTTTAAAAAGAAGCTACATTTTTCAGTCTCATCTTTCTGTTGGTAGCAGTTAGCATCCAAGATATATTCACCCTCAGCCTGCCCATGTTCAGTAGATTTCCTTCGTTTTTCCACTTTGATCAAATACTGTTTCACTCTGTTGAAAATCCTAGCAGCTACCTTGGAGCTACCTATTAATATACTTCACTTGTTTTCATATGGCTAGTGAAGCTTCTGGCTTAGCTGGGCTTCTTCTGTATTCCCTATTCAAGTTTCCAGAGAAGGAGGCCTTCTCGCTCATGCTGCCCTCATGCTGTGTTTGTTGATCCCAAGGAATAAAACTTTCAAACTCTTAGGATGACATTCGCTGTCGGAAGGGGCAGAGGCAAAACTCATAGTTTCTCTGTGCACATGCAGCCTCTGAAACTTTCATTCCCTGGCCCCAAGCTGTCCTGCAGCCTCGGGAGGAGCAGCAGGAATCAAATGTGCATTGTAATGCCATGCTTCTCTTGTCTTGCTAAAAGCAATAGATCAAGGATTAAAGAGCTTGGGAGTTCATCCCCGCGGGGACAGTCAGACAAAGCAGGGGAAAAGTCTACCCAGAACAGTGAGGTGTAATGGGAGGCAGAAACACCTCTGAATCTCTCTGAAATGCCTTCTGTCTCACTGACTTCTGTCTTAAGAACTAGGGTGCTTTATATTATTTCTGTATTATATATATAATGTCTAAAATTTTTTGCTGTTGCATTTCATCACCCTCTCTTCAGAAGTAGGCAAGCCCCATACCAGTGTCACCGTTGCCCCCCTCCCAACGCTTCATGCATGGCTCCTTGTAGGAGGAAGTGGCTTAGAAGCATAGAATCGTGGAATGGTTCAGGTTGGAAGGGACCTTTAAAGGTCATCTAGTCCAACCCCCCTGCCATGGGCAGGGACATCTTCAACTAGATGATCTTAAGGTCCCTTCCAACCCAAACTGTTCTATGATTCTATGAGTCTATGAAGTCCAGATAGATAGCTCTCCCCTTGTTCACTGATGTAGTCACTCCATCATAGAAGGCCACTAGGTTGGTCAGGCAGGACTGGCCCTTGGTGAAGCTATGCTGGCTGTCTCAAGTCACCTCCCTGTCCTCCATGTGCGTTAGCATAGCTTCTAGGAGGATCTGTTCCATGATCTTCCCAGGCACAGAGGTGAGGCTGACAGGTCACCAGTTCCCAGGGTCCTCCTTTCTACCCTTTTTAAAAACGGGTGCAATGTTTCCCTTTTTCCAGTCACCAAGGACTTCACCTGACTGCCATGACTTTTCAAATATCACAGCGAGTGGCTTGGCAACTACATCAGCCAATCCCCCCTGCTCGCTAGTTTCTCCTCGCTGTGGTTTCTGTGCACTTCCAAAGGGAGAATGAGATGTTTGTCAGTCGATCGCATTCGCACAGCGAGAGTCATGACATGCCAGCATCCTGCCAAACTGGGAAGGAGCTGCAGCTCCGCACCCCTACGCTGCCTGTGCGGGGTCATTACTTTAGTGCCAAGGACTCTGGCAGCAAATGTGTCAGTGTATCGTGGTTCAGATTCAGGTAGTGCCACAATTGTTTTCAAAAAAACAGGAGATACAGGGAATTATTGGAGAGCTGGTCACTGATGCTGGTGTTCTGGCTTGCTGCAGAAATAAGCGAGCTAGCAGCACACACTAAGCAGCGTAAAATTCCCTGTGGACTTCCTGGAACAAAATATGCTTTGGCTGCATTGCTTCCCCATTCCTGAAGGGCTTGATCCTGCTCTGTCTGCTGAGAACTTCACTTGAGAGGAGAATTTTGCATCCTATTTCAGTAGCTGGACAGAACAAATGAGACTGCTATTGTTGTCTGATGGATTCCCAGATGCCATCAAATGCTCTAAGTGTGAACAATAGAGAAATGTGGGAGAAATTAAAAAAAAAAAATTTTTTTTGTTCGCATTTAGTGTAATCTGAGTTTTGATACAACGATGAGGTAAAAGATACATAGGCAAAACTGTGGAATTCCATTGATAATGCTCCCTTTTAAGTTGCAATATGAAGAGAAGACTTGATAGTATCTTAAATCTTTGGTTTTGAAACCATGTATCTATATCTATATATGCTTTGCTATGAAATTGATACCATAGGCTCTCACATCCGTCTGGTTATCCTTTTAAGAAGACATCTCTTGGTGGGAAATATTCCAAGCATTTTTATCTTTCAACTCCAACAGAGACAAGAGTAGGTTCTAGGCTGTGCTTCTTAAAAAAAACCCTGAATATAAAAATGCTCAGACTGCTGAGCTTAGCTTTCTGTTGGAAAGGAAAATAATTACAGTTATTTAATTAACCTTAAATCTGAGGCCGAACACAGCAGGTAGTTTTTTCCACTTTGTTAGCTCTGATATCTAAAGTGTGAAATTTCATTTTAGCTTGCTGTCACAGGACTTCTAGACTTCTTAGTATAGTCACCACATTTTTCTGTTAAGCAGTATACACCGTGCTACTATATTATCTGAGCTCATCAAGAGGTTTCACTGACAACATGTCAAGAGTTTCTCAGCTAGTAAGTACTTTACTCTGTCTTACAGGGAAGGTATTAGCAAATTTTGACATTATGGAGGAATGGAGGAAAAGGAATATTTGTTCTGTTACAGCTTGTAAAAGTTTACAGTAAGAGGGTATTCTATAGCCACCAGCATGTAAAAGGTAGTTGTTGTCTTGATGACCCCAAAATGATTGTGACTCAAGGAGAAACACAGTTAGCAGATTGTTGCATCTACAACCTAAACATGGTTTTCTATGCATGTGTGTGTGTACAAACACAAGTATGTGCATACACATTACTAAAAAGTCTTCTTCAGCTGAAGCCTTGGTGCTTTGGAAAATCCAGAGAGATTGAATGGCGGATTCTGAGCTCATCAGAAACTGGAGAGGGTAAACGTGTGTATGTTTGAATCTCTTTATGTCGTGAGAGTGCCTTTGTGAAGAAATGGTTGCTGGAATCACATGAACATTTGCATTGCTATCTTCAATCACTAGAGTTTTTTTTCATTTATTACAGAAGTGCAGTTGTTTTTCAGATGCTTTCAGCTTTAGTTACCCAGTCTATTTTTGGGTCACTAAGGGATGGTTTTCCATGAATGCTGGAATGTGGAAATTGGGGGGAGGTGGCAGTCCTGCTGCTGTTGTCCTTAACAGCAGCTGTGTTAGTTGAACTGTTCCAAAAAATGGGGCTTGAAAAAACCACCAAAACACTTCAGCTTCCTGTTACCCTCAGATTGTATGCAAGTGTTCTTAAACTGGATCAGTCTCCAAATCCAGCTCTTCCCACAAATGCCATAAATGATAGTGCCACTACTTTTGATGAATGGGCAAGAGCAAGTGGTGGAAAAGGACAGAAACTCTTTGAATACAGTGCTAAGCAATGCTGAATGCTAATACAAAGTTGTGAACTGAAATCTCCAAAAGAAAGTAAATGTGCTGGACCACCCTGATATCACAGAGAGATTCAGGGACCTTTGACTTGAGCACCGAGAGCGCTCCCATTTGCAATGCTAAGTTGCAGTGTGATTGCTGTGCAATGGGTATGGCAAAGGTTTTGATTTAGGGGTTTGGGAGAGGACTGCTGGTTGTGGAGATCCCAGTCACAGCTAAAGGAGACAGAAATGCGATGATGGCTGTGAAGAGTGAGTGAGTGGAAGGAGAAGGGGAAGGATTGTCTGCAGAAATGCTCTGATGTAGGATATCTGCTTTTAATTATGCTGAGGCAGAGCAAAAACTCTCTTCTAGTCCTTATATATGCACAGGACCTAAGCTTTGATCCAGTAACCTGCTCAATGGCTTTGCAAGAACTACCTCTAAGTGAGCACTGCTAAAAAAAAAAAAAAAAAAAAAAAAAGGCGAGTGGGTCCAGGTGCTGACCTGCATGATACAGAAAGAAGCCTGCAGAAGCTGCTCCTCTGATGTCTCTGGGAGCTGCTGTTCTTACCAGTACACTAACTAAATAGGGGTAAGGCAGAATACATCTGTATTTGAGCTACTGAGAAATATTTATTCTTTAAAATACCATATCACGTACATAGGTATATCCTTAGCAAAATTTCCCTGTCTTAGCTCTGAAACGCTAATGGACTTGTTTTCATCAATTTTAGAGAGAACATAGCGAGACTGAGAGACTAACAGGTTTCACTAAAAAATCAAGAGACTTCTCCTTGGTTTTGTTACATCAGTGGCCCTTGTGCTTCATTCCTTCTTCTCTAGTTTTTAACAGTGGTCAAACAGTTTGGACTACTCAGGAGAGTCAGACAATCTGTGAAACTGTACAGGTAATGCTTACGCAATCACCAAATCTTGAAATTCAAGCTTTTGCCCTACATCTGGGTCTTGTTCTGTGGACAGATCTCTAGCCCAGAAGCCACAAGTCCTGGTGGTTTCCGAAGGATCAAGAGCTTCTGTCCGCACTTCATGTAACGTTCAGCAGTTCACAGGATCCGGCTATGCACGCTGCTCGTTGTCTCTAGCTCTTAATTATGCTGTCACATTGCGCTGTCTCTTTAGATTTAACTGTTATAAATTGAAAGGGATTGCAAAACTGGTGTCATTTTTCAAGCCATGAAGGGTTTCCGGGAGCAATGAGAGTTTCTCTTTGCTTGTTGCTACTTGCATATGCTGTTGTGGAATTGAGTCGGTACTGTTGGCAAACAAAAAATGATTTGCAATATATTAGCTAGAGAAAAGTGATTTAACCTTCAGGCTTCTAGCAACAACATTTATATTTGGTGTAAATTGCTTGGAGCAAAATCTCATTTGTAAAGAGGATTATCATCAGGAGTTCAGTCTGACTGTAAATGTGCCCATCTTTGAATCACAGGATTTTATTTCTTTGTGCAGTATTAGCATCTGTAGTGCCTGTACGAAGGATGGATTATGACCTTTCTTTTAATTCTGTAGCTAAGAGGTTTGTCTTTGCCAGTTTGTTACTGTTGTTAGGTTGTTAGTGCTATTAAATAACTATGGTAGTTTAGCAAACCATAAGGATCTTTTAATTTGTCCCTAGATCAGCCATTTTAACATCCTCTTTGCTTCATTTTCTGCCATCAGTAAAATCTCCCCTACCTCTTCCCAAACATCATATACTACACACTTCTTTATGTGCCTAAAGACCTTTGAAAATACGTTATGTAACTTCAGTGCTTCATTGTTGGTACTGTCTGCTCGTTCGTGTTAGCAACGCTGTTGTCAAAAATGTTATGCAGTGTTGAACTACAGACCTTTTCTGTTCTGACTCACTGTTATTTATTACTAAAAATGCAGAAAATATTTGAAATATAAAAGCTCAAATCTAAGCTAAATCATGCTAGTCCCAGCTGAAACGTTGGTCAGGGTAGTTTCATTGCAGTGAAGCTACTCTGACTGTGAGTTTGGCCCAGTAAATCAGATCAATGGAGCTGAGTGACATAAGCTTCCTCCTGGTGTTACTGAGAAGCCAGGAGTTAAGTCGCTATGATAAAAAGCAAGTCACCACTTCACCTATTGCTAGTGCGCACGGTGTGCGACTCTGCTCTGTGACTCTAAGGCCACAGCATGCTCTGTTACTTCCAGATGTCCTGGGGCTAAAAATAATCTGTGAAATCTCTGAAGCCTGGTTCTCAACAAAACCTTGCCATCCATCTAAACCATCTCCAATGACAGAGCATGCACAGCTAATGCACCTGCATACACCTGAGATTTCACTATGAATTGAAGGACACTGTTTATATCCCCTGTTTCTAGTGCCAGCACATAAATGAAACATGTAGATGCTTATTGCATTTTCCTTTGTCTTTTTAATTTTTATTCTTTAAGCATGGAATGGAGCATCCTGTTACTCCAGGAATCAGAAGGTTGGAAAGTTGCTTTGTTTCAGACTAGGCTTAGCTCCATAGTAGGTGGTGTACAGGTATTGAACTTCTAACACTATTCGTGCCTCTTCATCCATGTGCACGCTGTTCTGGGATTATACTTCAAACCATAGAATTGTAGTATATGCATTAACGTTGGAGGAAAACTGCTCATTGTGTAAGTATCCACCTCTACTGGCCACCAAAGTGAAAACATCAGGTTGTTCCCGACAGTCATAGTCATGGGATTATTTACTTGCTGATGGTTAACTAACAAGAAATTATACACAAATGCTTTCAGGCAAAGGACCTATATTAGAAAGAATTGCTTTTATGTATTGTAATTACGTGCATAGTTTGTGGAGTCTCTGTCACACGTCCTGGGGCAAAAAATAAAAAAGCAAATAATTATATGAAGATGCATTGTTCAGGCATCCCCGGTCTTCAGTCCATGTGAAACTCATAAAATAATTAATAGACTGAGGAAGCAAACTGATGAGATTGAAATAGTCTGTGACCACTTTATATTGCTTTTTCTGACCTCAGCTGTACAAGTTCTCTGAAATGACAGAGGAATTTTTCTTTCTCTGCATGTCCCAATTTAATTATGACTCCTCCAGAATCCTGATTAAAGAAAACTGTCTTATGTATGATTGGGTATTTGTACCTGATGAAAAATTTATATTCAGAAAGTGGCCAAAAATTATTCTGTCTTAAAGGACTCTTGCTGTCTGTAGCCTTGTTTCAAAAAATGTTATTTGTCATTAATTGTAATTATAGTTGAAGCTGGTTCATTATATGATGTCTAAAAGACTCATCTGAACAGCCTCACCCTCTTGTTTACAGAAATTACATCCCTGCAGAAAGTTGTGAAAATGCACCAGATGTGAGAAAACTCGTCAAAACCAGACTAAGTAGAAGGAGAAAGCAGAGGGGCCGTTTGTGAATCTAGATGTATATTTACAGACATACAGTCCTTTGCTCTTGCACAAATCTTTTTGTTTGTTTGTTTGTTTTGTTTTGTGCTGTTCAGTTGAAAAAGTGAGTATCTCAACAGATAAAGTTCTGAAATGGCCGCTGTCCTAGTTGAGTAGGGCATGGAAATCTTAGTAGCGGTCCAAACCATAGTGAAATATTAACCTGTTCCAGTCTACCCATCCTTCATTGCTGGTGCTCCATTTTGTCATCTCTTGTTAAAACCCTGCAGCCATGGACCTGCTCCAGGCAGCAGCTGTAGCAGCAGTCAGTGAGTTTCAGATATACATTTCCCTTCCCATTGCTATGGCTTTGATAGCAGTCTAACTCATGGCATTGCACCATTGCAATCCGAATGCAGATTTGGCATCATTGAAGTATATGGAAGATGAGGACAGGGTATTAGTTTTGTTAAATATCAGCTCTATTGTATCTGCTCTTGGAGGCAGAAAGCTCTCCTTTACTCTTCTGTTGAAGATACGAGGGTTTTCTTTTGCAGGAGGAAAGTATTAGGTTGGTAGGATTCCCACCTTTCCCTTTGCTTGTCCTTTGGCATATGCCCCTGGCACAAGATCATGGCTTTGTAATGCAGCACTGTAGATCGTCCTTTATGTCTGATCCAGAGGAGACTGTTACAGGCATCAGTAACAGAGCTTTACCCTTAAAGCAGCTTGTGTACTTGTGTCTGCAGAGATGCTCAGTGTGATTCCTGGCTGGCTGTCCAAAAGGTGGTTTTTTTACACTACGGTTGGAGATGAGTCAGCATCAGTGAGATGTATACTGCTGCAAAGCCACTGTGTTCAGTAATTCAGATGGCATCAGTGATTACTTTCCTGCTCTGATTAGTGCCTAAACCGTCAGAGCTGCCTGTAATTACTCAACTGAATTGGGCTTCGAGAAGCCCTTGTGTGGGCTTTTCTCCACAATGCAGTGGCTTTCGCACCTCCAGTCAGTTTTGCAAGAGTCAAGAACCTCAGGCTCTGAACCAGTCTTTTTCCTTCTTCACCTCAACAGGGGTCAGCTCACTGCAACTACTGACCATGGTTCAGACTTCAAATAGTTTTCTCTAACCAGACACTTAGTCCCTTGCAGCTTAATTGACAGGGAAATAGTTAATGTCCAGTACTGAGTGTTTATTCCTTAAAATTAAAAGCAAAGTATAAGCTTCTGCAGGAAACAATTTTTCTTTATTTGACTGAGTGAGTGTAAAAAAGTCAAAAAGGCATGCATATAGGTCTCTCTGTTTTGAAGTAGACATCCAAAGGGTCAGGTTAGCAGACATAACTTGGATCGCACCCTTTGACCTTAGAAATCCTCCAGTTACTTAAAATCTCCCTAATTTCTTCAGTACTTTCTTTGCAAAGGCCAAGCAAAATCAATTAAAACAGAGAATAAATTCTGTTATAAAATCATACTCTTAAAAAATAAAATAAAAAAAAGATGGTTCTGAAAAATAAAAAAGTCAAGTCATGGCTAAGTTGAAAATATCTTAGCAATCTTGGATATAAACTGGAATCTGCTTTTGAATTTGGAACCTAGTAAAAGTCTCTTTAAATTTACTTGGACAATTTTAGGGATGCTTTAAAGTAGTGTGATTTTTTCTTTTTTTTCTTTTTTTTTTTACTATTCCAGTAGGCATTGAACATCTGGCCAAAACAAATGAAGCTCCATTTGGATAGCTCAAACAGAGAACCCAAATGAAACAACATAATAAATTGATGTCCATATTCGGAAATCTTAACAGTTATTTTTGCAGTAGACTACAACCATAATGCAAAGCACTAATGTTTAGTGATGCAGGTTGGAAATGTTCTCTACTACTGAAGTGTGGGAGGGAGAGTAATTCCTGTTAAACACTGTGGTAATCTCCAGGTTTGTGGTGCAAAGTACTTTATAAATGTGCCATTTTTCTAGCAGAATATTAGGTGAGGTTAGGTAGATATGATCTTCTGAATATGAGTTTAAAGCAAGTATCCAGTGATTGGAAGTGGTCTTATATTTCATCTTGTTGTTTCCTTATGTTCAGTAGAATTTGTATGGCCTCTGCTGACTAAGGACTTCTCTCATTCATTTTTCTGCTTTGCAGGTCATGTGTCGTACTAAATTTCTTAAGTCTTTTGTCACCTTCATCTTCACCTGGCTAAACTAATATCTAATTTTGGACTCACACACCCTTTCACAAACTTCCAAGTTCTGCAAGTTTCTGTCTTCCAATATCACTCAGGTTTTCTGAACCTGAATGAGATGTGACACTTTATTATAAATAAGTTAATTATCTAATAGTTTAACCTGTTTGTTTAACTTCCCAAGTGGCCAGCTCCTTAATAAGAACAGGTTTTTAATAGGCCTAGATGAGCCTGCTACATTCATTTAAATTGTAATCTAGGCCATATCTGAAAGTAGGCTAATACCCAAATTCACTGAGCCAGAATACCCACAGCTATTAATTTGTAAAATAGTATCCCTCAGAAGTTATTCTGCTTGACCCACTTTCTAAATTGGATAGCACACCTGATGATTTGTTATGGATAAAGAAATCTGCGGATTTTCATTTGTTTGATGTTCTATACTGCAGTCCCAGGCAGCATTGGGAATGAAGGACAATGTTTTGTTGGGCTTGAGTCCCCAGTTTATGTGTCTGTGCCCAATAGAAATAGACATTCAGTGTTTCCATATAGCAGTGCAATGACTGTGAAAACTGGCAGATTGGTAGGAATGCAAAGACAGGTCTGGGTAGATGCATCAGCTGTAGACCCAGATAAAGACAGCACGTTGACACAGATTGTGGATCACTTTTCACTGTTGTGAGTGGTAACGCCTTGGGGATCGCAGTCCAGCTAAGCGCATTCCTGAGTGTTGTAGTAAACACAGTACACCTTGTAAGGGTTGATCCGTGGTGCTCCTCTCGATTCACATAGCTGGTGGTCAATTTTCTAGGGTAAGATACCTCACTCCATCCTGAGGAAGGCATGGGCTGTAGGACAAGCTGTATTTCTCTCGTGGTCCTACGCGGTGAAGGGAATTTAACCTACCATCACATGTAGCCAAGGTTCTTACAGTACTTTAAACTCTCTGATGTTACTCATTTGTGTTGGTTCAAGCCAAGGACTCCTTATACAAGATGTTTCTGTATGAAGGCTTGCAGTTTTTGCTCTAAGTTCTGCTACTTCACTGTCCCCGAATGGTTTCTAGGTTTCAGAAATGCAAAAGGGTTGTTGAGAACAGAGAATCTTGGAAGACTGCAAAAATGCAAGAAGTGCTGTATTTCTCTTTTGACGTATTTGCATTTTATTAGCATGCAATTGACTCGTCATATTGAGAAACTTGAAATGGCCAACGGTGTTTTTGAAGCTTCTGCGGGAGGAAGAGAAGTTTTTCTGTGGTATCTGAAGATCATTGTCCTGGTTCTTGAATACTTGATTGACAGCTTTCTACTGTTCTTGTTTCTTTTTGTTTCAAATTTAGTAGGGTTTTTTCAAAACATTTATTTATATTTTTTCATGAGCCTTTCCCTTGCCATATAAGTGGTTTGTGCATGTTGTGATCTGCAGTGCTTCAAAGATAGGAGGGTTTTTTTTCCTTCCATTAGTCTAACAGAGAGAATCCTCTATTTTAAGAGGATTCACTCTGGCCTTGTTCGTCATTTAATCAACTTAGAGTTTGAATCAGGATGGCTGGGGACATGTAGGCCTGAAACCATTGTATCTAATTCAAATACTTAACTGGGATGCTTCATGTGGGAGCCTAGTCATGTCAGTCCCCGTATATAGTCAAGGAATCTCCAAAGGGCAGTTCAAATAACCTAAACTCTTCAGAGAAAGCATATGACATCTATGGTCCTTAGAGTTAAGTGGGATGAATTTTGGCCTTAACAGCCAATAACGGGTGATGACCTATGCACAGGAGCACTCTATCTTCCATGAAGAAGAGCTTGCATCATGGTTTTATTTCAAGCCAAGACAACAGGAAAAGACTGAGCATATTGCTGAGTGATGACTGACAAGAAATGCAACAGCTTGGCACAGTGGAATTAAAGTGGAAAACACAGCAATGTGTACCTGCAGTGTTTGTGAGGAGATCTGTTTCTACTTTGTCTTGTAGGGATAACTGCATATCTTCATGGCTGCCACTTCACAGTGTAGGAGATAAATGCTATTCAACACTGCAGTGAGCATCTACTGCTAGGAGTCTTGGACAGCACAAGCTATGTTCTAAACTGTGACTGCTGGCTGCAACTGTGGTAGAATATGGAGGATAAGGCTGAGCTTGATATTTTAAGCTTCTCAGATTAACCTTTTTAATATTTGTGGTTTAACGCCATAATAAAGTTGTTGGTTTTTTTTAAATCATCTTTAAAATTGCCATTGACTGAACTAATGTGAGCTGCCGTAGCTGACTAGGAAAGGTTGTCTCAGACTGTAGCTCCCAGATAACTAATCTATGTCTAGACTCAGAAGCCCTTAAAGCTTTGTTTCTGCATCTTCTCAGGTACCTCCTGCAGGAAGTTGAAGGACAGAACAAGAAAGCACCATGTCTTCAGTCTCAGCTTATTACAATGGAAAGAGCGTACTTATCACAGGAGCTACAGGTTTCATGGGCAAAGTGCTGGTGGAAAAGCTTCTCCGCTCCAGCCCTGAAGTGAAAGCAGTTTATATACTTGTCAGGCCAAAGGCTGGACAGTCAATGCAAGAGCGAGTGGCCAACATGCTGAAATGCAAGGTAAGTTTCCGGTTTTTATTCTAGAGTCTAATCTGAAATCCATTTAGCTGGGTGAAGCAAAGGACTTCTGTTATACTCAATTCATGAAGAACAAAACACCATCTTCTTCTGTAACTGTTGTATATTTTTGTTGTGTCTAAAACAAAAGAGCAAAAAAATTATACATGAATGAACCTGGATCTGTCTGGTTTTGATAGGTGATACAGCATTTTACACTATAGTGATGTAATTGGTTTTCTTTTTTTTTTTTTTTTGCATTGCTGTTTGTTGAGAATTATTTTTTTCAAAAGTGTGTTACTTTAGCAAATTTTCTTTTTTACAAGAGCAGCATTTTGCTTTCATGAACTCTTTTCGTTCTCCCACTTTCAAAACTTAGTATTTGAACATTAGCATTCAAAAATAAAACTGAACGTGAGCCCATCACACCCTACTCCTTGCCCTTATTGGGGCATTAAATTAATTTCATAAGACAATGTCTAGTGGCAATGTATAGTGGGCTGTGCATTGCTGCAGTACAGTAAGGCATCTGCCATCTTCTAATGTCAGCTCCAGTTTAACCTCACTTATGAAGTGATAAAATACTGCTGTGTTTGAAAAGAGTGTTTTCCAAAGTTGCTTGCAGCAGAATGCAAAGGCTAAGCCAGACCTGTGAGTTGAAGAGCAGACCTGTATGACCTCCACCCATGTGGCTTGTGTCTGTTGAGCTTTTAGCTTGCTGCCCTGGTGAGGAAATCCAGATCTCTAGTGTCAAGAAGGATGTCAAAGCCCTGTGCTGCATTTAATGTAAAGATTTGTAAGGAGAAACTGCTAGACCAGTTATCTAGAGTGGACTTGGCCTGAGGTCCTCAAGGTCCTCAGGATCTTAGGCCAGTGGTGGAGCCATGAACTTGCTCAGACTCCTTCAGCTCTAAGTGCCAGAGTTCAACCTAATGCTTACTGCTAGTGTGAATTTGTACATAGCTGATGTGAAATGAGGGGAAGGGACAGATCTGGCCCTGGTAGGCAAGGAACTCCTTGGAATTAATCTGAGAAATGTCAGCATGTCTTTAGAATATTCATCTAAAACTTTGACCAAGACTTGACTGGAAAAGTACTCCTCCTCCTTCCACTGGAGTTAGAGGTAAAATGGGTCTATAGATAACTTAGAGACAAGTAGGTCTAGGAAAAGGCGTGCATTTTTCCTCCTAATGTTTTGAGGCATGAAGCTAGAAAAATCTTAAGAATGTCCAACAACAGAGTTTGATTTTTTTTTTTTTGGTGTTTTCAATGTTATTGGTTATTTTCTTGTTCAGAAGAATTTGTGAGTGATATGAAAGGAAACCATCACATTGGTTACTTTTTGCAAGCCTGTCAAGTGCACAATTTTTCATTACTTTTCCTTTCAATGAACATTTTTCAGCTGTTTCTACGGCTTTCATCACTGTGGGTAATGGTTTTCATCATCAAATAACAAAATCCCAAATGTGGCGTGTTTGCATGGGGTTTTTGCCTTTTTTTTTTTAAACGACTAAGAAAATTACAAACCTAGATATTTTTCAGGCCCTCTATAAGTTTTATTTGCATTTTATGTATAAATAGTGGTGGCTTATCTCTTCAGTTGGCCAACACAGCATAGTGGTGGTGTTAGCTGTAGGTGAGGTTCCCTAGTAGCTGTTTTATTGTTGTAGGTGTACTAGATGTACCTTTTTTTTCCCCCTAGCATGTGTCAGCAGTTTTAGACATGCCAACAGCAAACAGGACTTGATAACCTCTCCTTGAACCTTTGACAGCCTGCTTCAAAGTGTTTCAAACAAACAAAAGAAGGCAACAATTCTCTAAGGTTGCTGCAGCCTTGAAAAAAAAAACTCTAGGGGTCTGCTCACAAGTCATTCAGGTCCCCTTAAGGAAGAAGGTGTCTTTTTGATGCTGATCTTTTTAAAATAAAACAAAAATGCTTCCCTGAGGCAGAAACCTGACTCTTCAAAGGTTATTTCCATGTGAAAATGTTGACAGCATTTGGTTTTTTTTTTTTTTCTAGAAGTGAAACTGTTAATTCCAGTAACTTAGTTTCATCACAGATGAAGAGGGCAAGAAACATTATTCTTAACATTTTTGCAGATTGTTTCCAGTTAAGTTTGCTGTATGTTTTTAAGCCAGTCATTCACAATCTAGACATTACAGTTTCATTTACTGTTGGGGTTTGCATTCTCCGCTTTGGGAAACCCCTGAGCTCTATGACAAATAAAAATGCAGCAAAATCTTATACCAGGTCTTCAGGCAACATTTGCATTTGACATTCCGGATCATAGTCTCTGATGAAGAATGCATATATTTGAGTAAGCATAGGAAAATTCAGAATAAAATCTCTTCTCTTCCTTACATGTACATATATAATTTCTAATCTCTGCTGCACAATTATTCTTTTCCCTCACAAACTGTTGGATTTAATGCAATACAGTATTTGTATCTGGTTTTGGGAGAAAATAATTTATTTCTACTTTTGTACTCTACCCTATGTAATCACCTCTCCTGACCAATCACACATTCACTTTAAAAGTAACTCTTTCTTCTTTTACATTATGCTTTGACCCAGTATTATTCTCTCGAATTTCTCATTTTTGCATCCAGAAGGGAAGTATGGCAGGAACCAGAGGAACAGAGAAAAACAGGTTGCCAGCTTCTAAATATTCTAAACAAATAGTATTTGTGATGAAGTACCATGAAAGCAAAGTAGATTGGCAGGAATTAGTTGCACTGCATAAAGTTCAGGTTCTTCACGTAAGGTGCTCTGGGGAGTCCTGATTTTTGGTAGTACTTAACAATATTTTGAAAGAAATTGCCTATCATTTTTGATCTCTCTTCATATATATATCTGTGAAACTTTTGTGGTTTCTGTCATTATTTCTACAGGGGATTAAACTTTGAGGTGTCACATTTGTGGACTGTTTTGTTCACAGTGTGTACATGTGAACATGGTGGAAGATGACTCCTGTTAAATAAAAAAGCAACTGTAAGTGACAAAAGGGTGATGTGATGTGAAGGGGCAAAATACCTTAGTTTGTGCTTTTCAAATGTGTATTACATGGAATTTTTCAAATTCTGAATGCAACATGAAGAGTAAAATAGGAAAAATACTTTGGGCATAAATCAGAATTCTTCCACTGTATTCTGGAGTAGCTGAACAGATGGCATTAAATATAATATAATGTTGAGTTTCCTCAGATCCTGTAAAACTAGTTTTACATGAAGATGCGTTATTGTGTTAATATGAAACATATGATGAACAGATACTCAATTATCTCAACATCAACTCCAAAATGAGCATGTGCATAGAGGAACGTGTGGTGCATGGTGACCTTGCCTCTCTATGAAAGGAGATGTTCTATTTTCCAGCAGTGAGTCCCTAAGGGAATCAAGCTATTACCCTGTGCTTAATGAAATGCCACGTCTGCATGGCACAGAGCACTGCTGTTGATACACAAAAAAACAAATTTCAGTATTGGTTTCACCCTGGATGTGTCCATAGAGGTGGATCAAAAGGCAAAGCTTGACAGCACTGTTTAATCGTTAGTTGATGGGAGGTATGTATTTATCAGAGGTAGGGAACTGTTTCAAAGAGTATTTTTTGTTATCTGATCCCTCCGTGCGCAGAACTAGGCAGGGACGCTTGGAGGGGCTCTCTCAGATTCCCTGGAGAGCAGTCACTGGGCTGACGCTGAGTCACTGGTTTTAGCTTTCACGTTATCCCTGGGAGAGCATTCACGTTATCCCTGGGAGAGCAGAGCTTCTTCCATGCCCCGTGTGCAGTGAACCAAGGCCGCTCGCAGCTGCCGGGCTGTTTCGCAGATCTATTTATTCAGTGCTCCTAATTAGAAAGATCAGTCACAATGAGGACTCTTGTTAATGTCTGTGATAATTCAGAGAGAAAATGGGGAGACCGTGATGCTTCTTGAAAATGGGGAGCAGATACTGCTGGGCGTGACCAGAAATACCATAAAATGCTACTAATTTTTCATACCATCCAACCACAGTTAATCCTTATGCTGCCAACAGTTACAATGGATAGTACAGACAGACCGTCTCTCTTTCACCTCTTCCTGCAAAGCTTTGTCTGGAACCACACATTGTGATGGGACTGACCACTGAAAGCAGTGGAAGTCCAATGTTATCAGATGCATTTGCCTTGTCAAATGTGCTGTGCTTATCAGCAAATACACAGCGAGACCCTCTGTTAGCCCTATAAATTTCACCAAATCATGCCAGGTTTCTCTTTTTCCACCTCCCTTGACTATCCCTTTCTCTACTCGCTCACTCCAGTAAAGGTTCTCCATGCCAAACCAGTGCCCCCTAAAACTGTTGTGATCACAGTCATAGTGCATGGATCAGTACCTGGATCAGAGTTATGAGGTTTTTTGGCTGGTGGAACAGGATCCCACTTGCTCATTAAGAGGTCCAGAAACTGCTAATTGGAGTGAAACAGAGCTGAAGATGTTTTCTGTTTTACTATATATTTAGCTTTGCCTCACTTTGATCAGTAGATTATCAGACGTAACTCTGGTATTTGTGTACTAAAGGAACAAATCTGACATTTTTAAAAAAATTTTGTCTTACCGACCCCATGATTTGTAAACCATGTCTACCCATCTTGAGGGTGGTAACATAACTGACACAAATGCAGGCAAGGGTCTCAAACCATTCTGCGCCTTTTTCCTAAGCTAACACCATCTGTTCCATTTAATGTCTTTCTCTTCTTCAATTTCTGTTTCTGTTTGAAGAAGGCTGGTAGGATTTTGCTTTGTATATTATCAGCTAATAGCCTGCTTCCTACAGCACAAGGAAGGGCCAATAAGACAGCTGGTGCTTCCAGCAAGGTAACCTTTCACACTGGACAAAAAAGAAGCCACCATTAGTCCTGAGCTCAAGACTTCCTCACATGTCTCTGGTGTCACTTTCTACTGTTGGATACTCGCAGCCCTGCTGCTGCTGCTCCTTGGCTCCAGGCTCTGCTGGAACAGGGGCATCTGGAACAAGATATGTGCAATAGCATTGCCTTTTCTGGGTGCTGCACCAAAGCTGCAGCCTTGTATGGTGACAGCGTCTCCTTATTTGATGGACATCCAACCTGTCTAATGTCTCAGAGTGTGGAATCTCACCCATCAGCTTTCAGCTAAGTTGGGAGATCTGGCAGCTCTACCTGCTTTTTCATCTATTCTGCATGCAAAGCCATGCCTGCCAGGAGTCTGATGGAGAAGCTGAGAAGCACAAAGGTCTATGTTATTATCAATTAGCATCAGACGAACTTGGCTTCCTACACCTCCTTTTTCCTTTTCGCTTGCACAGTCGTCAGCACAGACTGCATTCTGCAGAAGTGCTGGAAATGGCAGGGGGGTTCTAATAGATTTTTTTAATGCATACTCGGATGTGGAGGAGAAACCATGATAAAAGGAAGGGGGAAAGAAAGGTGGCAGCTCAAATTGTGTCCTCCATTGCATCAGTCAGATAAATTCAGGCCGCAATCTGCTGAGGAAGAAAGAATGTCTTTGTGTGATTGAGGCAATTCCCAGAGAAAATAGGCTCATAGCACAGTTTCATAGTCACAATGCAGTTGCCATCACTACTTAGTATACATAAATGCTGCACCATAATTTAGGATTTCTCCACACACTGTGTAAGTTGGTCAGAGATGAATTCAGAGTTAGGGATTTAGAACAACTTTTGTCACACTTACATGTGACTAATGACATTATTATAAATAATAACTACACTTTTCTGTATATAATGTATTTCTTTTCTAAAAATTTCCAATGTGTCTGATGAGTCTGATTAATCTCAGTGCCCTTTTGCGACTAATTCCCTTTGGGATACTTTAATTTAGAAATGTTAAAAATGGAGCAGCTCAGATCAACAGTCACTTTGAAAACACTTATCCTGTACCTGTGAAAACACATTGCTGTGTCCATGCCTGTTCTTTTAGGACCACAGCCTTATTCTGTAAGGTTCTATGTAAATACTAAAGCAGACATGAAAAAATGTGAGGAGGTATCTATACACCGTTCTCAAAAGATGAGCTCTCATTTTTTAATGAAGCTGGAGAGAAAACATGGGTGACAGGATTGTGATGCATATTAGACATTCAGAGACAGAGAGTGGAAGCAGTTAAATAATAAGTTGGTGATATTGCTAAAGACAAGACTTTACATTTTGGTTATGAGAAGTTGCAATGAACATCAAGACATCCAAAAGGAGAGACGTCAATTAAGTTCAAAGATGGCAGAGAGAGAGAGAAGTGGGTCAGGAACAGAAGAGTAAGGGCATAAGTTTATGACATAATGGTGACACCAGTGGAAATCTTCGTCATGAGGAAAAACAGTACAGACAGGGAAGATAAAAGGACTAATAAAAGGCTGTAGTAGTATGAAAATGTGGGAAGAGAACCTGGAGAAACAATTAGAGGCAAAAGGAGAAGACAGCAGGTCTGCAGAGGCTATCAGAGATAACATTTGGAGAAAAAGAGTTTGTAAAAAGCATCAGAAGGAAAGCGTGAGGAGTGGGGCATTATTGTTGGTGCAAGTCAGGGCAAGGGTCTGGAAGAGAATGGGGTTGAGGAGCTAGAGAGAGGAAAAAAGTAAAGGAGGACTAGAAAAGAATGTTGGTAAGGATGAGAGGGAAGAGGAAACCTGCTTTTCTGGTATTGATATGTGATGGATTTTATTTGCCTTACGTTGGCACTCAGGAGCCACAGCTATGTAAGCACAGGTCTTTGTCCACAAAGTCTCTCAGTCTGAATGAAAAGCTTGCGAAGGTCATGAGCAGAGAGGAGAGCAGTTTAAGGTGATCACAGAGCCCATGGGAGTGAATCAACACCATGACTTTTGAATTATAAAAGGGATTATGCCTGATTTAAAGCCAAAAGCCTTCTGCCTGTCCTATAGCCCTGTTGAATTCGTTATTTCTCCTGTATCAAGGTGATCAATGTTTGCCAGCTTATCCCAAATTTTGCTAAATATGTTAATCTTCATTGAGCTTTTAGGAGCACGGGAGAGGAGTTTTTAGGCTTCATTTAAGATAGTCTGTAAAACAAGTCTTTCATCTTTCACTTAGATGGTACTTTTTTTTTTTTGTGGTCATTTATTGAAAAGGTAAAGTAATTTGTTGATGAATATCTGTTGAACTACACAGAGGTTATTCTCCACTCCTCAGACTTAACTGTGTTGCAGAACAGAAGAGGTTAAGTATGAGAACTGCCTATCCTGTCCTCTCTTCTCTGCAGCTCCTGAAAGTTATGCAGAACTAATATTTTATTTTGTAGAACAAGCTCTAAACTCTTTCTTCTTCCTTTGGCCAGTTAAATTGTTCATTTCTCTCTTGCTCTCCACCTGTGTTATAATATCATACAGACATCCCTGCAGCCTGAGTAATTCTACGTTCCTCCCAGCCACTAATATCGAGAGTCTGAAAGAGGTACTGTTCTCCAGTTTCAGGGGAAAATAAAGTCTCCTTCTTGTCTTCTAATTAAGATCAGTCTTTGATACTGTCACAGTACAGTAGCTATTCCCAGGAAATGTCATCTTTTTTAATCAGTAGGGAATATAATAAAACCTCTGTAGTGTCCTTTATTTATTTATTTATTTTTAAATCTATTTACTGCAGTTTCAGCTAGTGTTTTTCCTTTCTAACTTGTTTGCATACTCCTGTCTCTGCACCTTTTCAGAGGATCGCAGAACCGCCGAGGTTGGCAGGGACCTCTGGTCTAGTCCAACCTCCTGCTCAGAGCAGGTCAGATAGAGCCAGTTGCCCAGGACCATGTCCAGCTGGGTTTTGAATCCCCAAGAAGGGAGACTCCACAACCTATCTGGGCACATGTGCTCCATCACTCTCGCAATAAAAAAGTGTTTTCTTATATTCAGGCAGAATTTCATGTGTTTCATTTTTTGCCCATCGTCCTGTCACTGGATATCCCTGAGAAGAGCCAGGCTCCACCTTCTTCTTTATCCCCTGCTATCAGGTATTTATAAGCATTGGTGAGACCCGCTGAGCTTTTTCTTCTGCAGGCTGAACAGCCCCAGCTCTCTTCAGCCTTTCCTCGCAGGAGAGTGTCATGGTTTAACCCCAGCCAGCAAATGAGCACCACACAGCCGGTCGCTCACCCCTCCCAAGGGGATGGGGAGAAGAATGGGAAAAAAACCCTCATGGACTGAGATAAAGACAGTTTAATAGGATAACAAAGGAAGAGAATAAAAAAAATAGTAATAACAACAACAATAATAATAACAAAAAACAAGCGATGTACAAATGCAATTGCTCACTGCATGTCAAGGGAAAATAAAACAACCCAATGCCCAGTCTGTTTCCAAGCAGTGATCCCGCCTCACGGCTCGCTTCCCCAGTTCTGTGCAGAGCATGACGTTCTGTAGTAGGGAACATCCCTTTGGCCAGTCTGGGTCTGCTGTCCTGGCTGTGCTCTCCCAGATTCTTGTGCACCTGGCAGGGCGTGAGAAGCTGAAAAGTTGTTGACTTAGTGCAGACACTACAACTACCTAGCAACAACTGAAAACATCAGTGTGTTGTCAACATTATTCTCATACTAAATCCAAAATGCAGCACTATACCAGCTACTACAAAGAAAAATCAACTCTATCTCTCCTGAAACCAGGACAGAGAGGTGCTCCAGTCCCTTCATCATTTTTGTGGCCCCTCACTGGACTTGCACCGTTACATCCATCTCTCTCTTGTGCTGGGGATCCCACAACTGGACGCTGCTCTCCAGAGGTCGCCTCACCAGTGTGAAGTAGTGGGGAAGTTAGTCATTTGGGCAGTGCTGCTGGCAGCTACGTGTTGGGCTGATCAGTTCTGAAGTGCCTCCTTCTGAGGAGGAAAACTCCATCCTTTAAGGCTGACTTCCAGAGCACTCTGTGGATTCTCTTAACAGTAGCAATGGAGGCAGAAAAAGACTGTCACCAGGAGTTTCAGAGCATCTTATATGCTAGAGGCCACAACTGAGATACTATTTTTTCTATTTGTGTGTCTTCAAAGCACAAATAAGTTATGCGGGTCACAAAGGCATTTCCCACTGGGAGAAGCTGGGTCCCTTATTACATGGCTTCTCCTTGTACTCTTGCTTGAATCTCTCCCTGAAACATAAGGCTCTGGTCACTTAGAGATGCAGGTTTTGGGTGTTATCAAAATAGTCCCTGCTGATGTTGTCCCTTAAAAGCAGAACTCACAGTACCTTGAAGGTCTAGGAAGGATTAT
Source organism: Grus americana (assembly GCF_028858705.1). Classification (NCBI taxonomy): domain Eukaryota; kingdom Metazoa; phylum Chordata; class Aves; order Gruiformes; family Gruidae; genus Grus; species Grus americana. Next base: position 82,308,197 of record NC_072852.1, read on the forward strand.
GACCTCATCGTGTGATGTGTTGTCTTTCATTACCACAAGCGATACAGCTGCAATACAGACAAGCCTTGGGGCCTGTCATTTGTCTGCTGGTCACAAGCTCTGCTAGGTGGTGCAGAATACAAACCTCAGTTTTGTCACTGCCGAGGAGAGTTCATGGCTTAGTGCTCCAGCTTTGCAGACTGTCTGCGGTACTTCAGCTCCTGGGGGTATTCGCAGTAGTAAAGACAACTTGTGTTTCTTTTTTTTTTTTAAAAAATAGACCACGATTTACTCGACTTATACATTACTTGCAATAGTTACACAATAAATCACAATGAAATTAACATTGTTTAATTAGCATAAATTGCTAAATGAAAAACAAGGACACAGTGCTAAATGAGACTGCAGAATCAAGGCAAATTATTCTCAAATGGGTCTTTTTGAGAGCAAAAATGCTTCACAATTCATTTCAAGAGTGTTTGTCTTTCATTTTGTGAATTAAAATGTTTCAGTGTCAAAATCGGACACATCACTTTCCTCATCTTTCGCTCGAAACAGCTGTTAGAGGTGTTGATGTGGCATGTCCGCTGAGACCCGCAGAATGGCAGTAACGCTGATACTTGTCCAGGTGCTCAGGCACTTGGAGGACAAACCCAGCGTGAGGTATGGTGACCCCCCATCACTGTCTGACCAGAGGCCACCTGCCTGGCAGCAGCTGCCATCTCAGCAGAGCGCTGCTTTGCAGCCCCGCTGCGCGTGAACTCCACCTCTCTTACCAGCCTCTTATCACGAGGCGCGTGTGGTCTTTGCTAGGTGCGTGCACAGAAAATAATACATCTTGTGCAAAGGATCAAGCAAGATCAGTTTCTGGGGCTCAGCTTTCGATGCGCAGGCTGGCTCAGCTGCAACAGCAAGGGAGTTACTGGTTTCTGTCTTGCACGTCGTTATCCTACACAAATACCCACCACCTACAGAATGATACGTAAAGGCTGGTCTTCATTTTTATCTTTCCTTCTTGATTTCATAGGACTTTTCATTGGCCTGGACTGGAATCACAATAAATCATCAGATTTCAAAAGGGTTTTTTTGGTTTTTTACTTAAAATCACTTCTTGAGGTTAAGTAGATCATGATCTAAACGGCAACACTTCCAAGGGAGAATACAGAGCCTCAAATATGTTCCAGAAAAATCCCTCTAGCCAATTGTATGCTAATGCATGTGTTACTAATGCAATAAAGTAAAAAAAGAAAAAAAAAACAGAAAAAAAAAGAAAGGACAAATCTCATAGTTTCATGTTAGATATCTAACAAGAGACTTATGCACAAGTTTAAATATAAATATTCAAGTATTCTGCTAAATTTTTAAAGATATCATGGCTAATTTTATGCAGTTCTTTGAGAACTCTAATGGCCAGGGACCTCATTTTATCCAAGGAACATTATGGGCAAGGATCTTATGCAGTAAACACAAAACTGTGCTCTGCAGTCCAATTAATATATACACATTTGTATACACACAAATGCACATCTATGCATAAAGGTAACCTCTTTTAAGCTAGCCATTTTTGTTTTATTTAATGGTGGATATGCCAAGGGGTTTGTGTGTTAATGATGATGTCTACGGTGAAGATTTCTGCCAATTGATAAATGACAGAGTAAAGAAAGGTTCAGCCCTTGAAGCAAATGAGCAGGCAGTACGTTAAGAATGATGCAATTTAAAAAACCCTCAAAAGTAAGATTTTCTCTTGTCAGTAACAGCCTAGAGGTTGCAGTCAAGCTGCATTTGCTACTGTTATGTAAAAAGAAATGCAATTTTAGTTCTTCATAAGCAGTGATATTTTGGGACACTTGTAGCCTGTGTCTGTTTCACAATATTTTTTTCTTTAATGTGCAAGGGTGTCTTACAGAAGAAAGAGGGAATCTCATCAGGGAGTTAGCAAACTAAGATTGCAGTTGAGTCACAACTTTTCATAACATTGCTTGAATTTGCATTTATGCCTACGTGCTTTCTGGTTTGCAGCCAAGGCCCAGTTCCTGAAATCAGTCGAATTTCTCTTGGTATCTTCTTTTAGCTTTGGTTGAGTGAAGGGTGGATTTCAGAGAGATGATGGGCTCAAATAAGTAATTTACAGTTGTCCTTTCAATTATATGTCATTGTGTTGGATTTTTTTTTCCCTCTGGATGATTTTGTTTCTTATAGAAAAAAATACACGTATGAGTTTGATTTCACTGCCAATATTTCAATTTCAGATTATAGCGATTTAAACATGGTAATAAGTGCTTGATACAGGAATGCAAATGCAGGTAATCGTTCTTCTATATCTGGGAAACCAATACGGTCTGACTCCAGTCTAACAGCCTTAGAGGATAAGCAAGCTAGACGTTTTCTGGGTTTGGAAGCTACCAAAACCAGGAAGCAATGGTTTTATTGGTACTGCTGACTCTCATCCACTTCTTTTGCATCTGAACTTAACATTGTGCGTCAAGTTTGAAATGGAAATAGTATCATAATATTAGATTTTTGCAAGTGAGTAAAGGGAAGAGTTAGATTCTCTAATCCACAAAATTCACTTTTATGCTAGTCAGAGATGTCTCCATCCAGGAATTCGTTCCTTTTTGGATGTCGGTCTCCTTGCCAGCAGAAAGCTTTCAGCATTGCCACCACTGCTGTCTGCATATCCAAAGTGGTAACAGTCAAGGAAGTGAGAGACCATGCATTAGAGGTATGAAAGAAACATGGCACGAGGGAGACTGGGGGTAAACGAGTTCAACATGGCATTTTCAAAGAGGACAGGAAAAGTACAAAAAGCATTGAAGAGAAAATCTCCGCTCCACAGGCTTGGGAGTTTACATCAGTAACAGAAATCAGAGCTATTTCCCAGCAGCTTTTGCCAGCATCAAGGCCATGGAGCAACATCATTAGAGGAGTCCTGTCGGGCATCCTTTGTAACCCTCCTGTTTCTCCTGTATCCTGGTTTTGCTCAGGCACAGGGGAGAGCTGAGCTTTCAGGCAAGCTGCACAGCACGCTTTGTGTTCACAATTTTGCCAAGTGACCCATTCACCAACAAGGCCTTCAGCAAACATGTTTTTAAACGTTTGTCATTTTGCTGGAGCCCCGACTTGGCTCTTGACGTGTGTGAGTTGGAACGATTCTTTTTTTGGCTATTGCACTTCGGAACCAGTCTGGATGCCGATGGAGCTGCTCAGGTACCAAAGCTCATACATGGGCTTGGGTTCTTTGCTTTGAATTGGGGCTGAATAAGGACACCTAACCTCAGGCAACCTCTGTTGGGAACATCTTGGCCTGCAAATCATAGTTAGGAATGGAGGCTTATCTTTTTCTTAAGTGGGTTGGTAATAGAGATATCAGTCACCACCCAGAGAGCAGGTTTTACTATTTGTTCATTCAACAAAATACAAAGTTAAGTCAAGTCATGTTTCATTCTTCATGTTTGATTTTATTACATTATATCCCCAGCTGTTCCTTCCAATTTTTCTTAAAGCTTTTCTGTTTTCCTAAATTTAACTCTGGCCTTCCTTACCTGTGTTTTTTCTTATCTGGCAGCTGACTATGACTGAATGATGGAAGCTAAAACCAATTTTATGTCAGAAGACCTTACAAAGAAAGTTTGTTGTAAACAAAACATTGTGGTTTAAGAGGAAGTCCTAGATATAGTGGGGCAAAGTCTTTAGTCTTCTATTTTGACTTTGCAGTCAAAACCTTCAGACCTGATCACTGGATAATAGTTTCTACAAAGAAGGATGGTAAAATACTGGGGAGATGGGACAGGGAGAAATATTCTGAGCCTTAGGACCCCTAAAAGAGATCTCCTACTCGTGGCACAGTGAGACGTCTTGATATGCACAGTCCAGAGCATTTGATCTTCTGGGCGTCCTGCCTGCAAAGAAGAGTTGCTGGCTCATGCGTCAGTCTTCTCCCAGTCCCTGGTGTTAAGCTCTGACTGTAAGAGTGAAAACAAATTCAGGGTATCCCTGTATACCAGGATGCCATGGTTACCAGAAGATGCTCATAAGGACGTTTGTACAGGTACTGACTGCTGCATCACGTACCAAACCACTGACCCCAAACTAATCCTCCAAAAGATCAGAGACCTTAAAAGTTGGCTGAAGGTCACCTTCTACTGCAGTTACCCCTAGCAAATCCAGCCTATTTTTTTTTATTTCATTTACCAAATCCATTAGGACCACCAAGTATATTAGGGAGGATGCTTTAAAAAAAAATATGAAGTTCTGACTTGCATCATTACATACACAAATCACAATTTCTGAATTGTGCCAAGGAACTCAAGTGTGAAAATTGGGTTTTGGTATTATTCTAGAGATATGTATTAGTCCTTTTATTTTCTTTTAAGGGAGCTGGGGGTGGGGGTATTATTAGTTTTATCCTGTTGTAAATTAATTTTGCTTCTTGAAAGAAAAACTGCTGTGGCAAAGCAGCTCTTCTGTTCATGGTTAAATGTGAACGAAGGTGTGATTACGAACAGCAACTGGTTGACTGCAGCCAAACATTCAGAATAAGCTGGTATGATTTTGTGGAGAAGAACCCTGTTAATTCTGTGGACACGGATGATTCACCTCCACACTCTGGACCGTGGAAGAGGCTGTCCACAGCCTGTTGTTTGTGACCAGACTTCTGTTTGATCTGGAGTTGACATAGGGAAAAGGTTACTGGTCTAGCTAAATATTTTTAAAATCAAGGCATGCCTTATGCACTTTGTTGAAAATTATCATTAGACTGATTTTTGATCCTATATTTGCTTATATAAGCTTCCACTTTAAAAATCTTAACTGTAACAAGACTGCTTCCAAGGTGTACTTTTGGGATTGAATGTTTTCCTACATCATAGCACCTAGCACCACGCCATGCCAGGTGGCACTTCATCTCAGTTTGATGGGGGTTTGTGCATCTGTGTTCCTGCCTGGTTGTCACAGCTTGTGACTGTACTTCCCCTGAGATGGAATTATGTTATTATTTCCCATGTTTTAATTTTGTCCTGTGTGTTTATGTCACCTAACCAGAAAAAGTTAAAATACCTGCAAATCTGCTGGGAATCTGCAGCAAGCAAAGTGACAGCAGCTTATAAGCAAGTCTAATATGACCTACATCTACTGTGGTTACTAACGTGGATTGTGCTGGTGGAGGCTGTGATGTTGAGGTACCGGAAAAAGAGTCTGGGTATTGCGATGACAAATATTTTACAAGCCTTGCAGTATTCATTTTCTTTGAAGAAAGTTGACGCATCTTTCACTGGTGCATCAGTCTTGTGCTGTAGTTTGGGTCTGTTTTAACCTAAACTCAAGGAGGTTGTGTTAAAGCGGGTGCCACTGAAGAGTTAACAGAATCTTGCCTTGCTTTGATACGGACTGAATTGGGTGAGTTTTGCCGAATGTATGGCTCATTGCTTATGGGCATGATTTAGATAAGAGAGAAAATTTAGAATCATCTCCTTCTCACACATAAAGCTTTGGGATAATCACTGGATTAAGTAACTAGTTTGCCTGTCAGTTCCTAAAATATCCCAGCAGGCATGTGATGGGCAGTGGTAGTGGAAGAGTTCAGATGTGCCAAAAAATAAGCTGGTAGGGTCAAAAGCTTGAGCTTGGAGAATCGGTAGCGCATTCAGTGTACAGTAAGCAAAATCAGAGCTGGGAAACCAGCTGATGCCAGTGCTAATCTGCTCCCACAATGGCAGCACAGCAAAATGCTTAAAAGAGCACAGAATTATAAAAACATAGAACTGGAGAATAGCAGAGGGACAGAGGATGCACCAGGGTGAATTAACAAAGGGTAAAGACTTGAGACCAAGGCAGGTGGATGCCTGCAATGCTCAGCACGTTATACGTGTGATAAGAAGAAGCAAGGTTGGTCGCTAGAATGGCAGAATTTACCAAAAATCTATGGTCATCATTTTTCCAGTCTGCTGGAGGCACACATTTGAGAGGAGAAATTACTGATTCCAGTAACTTGCATTTATCCATGTCTGACTGCACCAAAATTTAAAGGCAGAGACTGAGCTTGGTATGTCCGGATGGGACTTCTGGGCACTGCTGCAATATAAACAGCAAATAATAATAACAAAACCAAACAACGACATGTGCCTTGTTTAAAAACCGAGCAAACCTTTGATACTAGCTAACTGTGTGTGTACATTTGATCTGGATTATCATGTGTGTTCTTATCATCTCTTGTCGGCTCTGCTAGTTGTCTCCTTTTGTTGCCATCTTGTCTTAAAAGTGGGGTTCCAGAGCTTAGTTTAAGGGCAAAGTCTCTTATTTTTATTTTGTATCTGCAGAACCCTGAACTCTGTTTTCAAGCCTTCATACTACTGCTCAGCTCAAGAAAACAGGAGCCTGAATCTGGCTCCAAGCTGGGTCTTATTGGGCCTTACAACTGTGTGTAATACTATGAGTATTTCATATATATAATCAAATGTTTATGGTGAACAGTCACTATCTTCCTAGTAGGGAAGGAAAAAAAAAAATCCCCCCCCCCCAATCTTTCTGGCAAAGAAAACATGGATAAGGACAAGCAAAACTATAGGCTGGGCGAGGAATGAATTGAAAGCAGCCCCGAGGAGAAGGACTTGGGGGTATTGATTGATGAGAAGCTCAACATGAGCCGGCAGTGTGCGCTTGCAGCCCAGAAAGCCAACTGTGTCCTGGGCTGCATCAAAAGCAGTGTGACCAGCAGGTCGAGGGAGGTGATCCTGCCCCTCTACTCCGCTCTTGTGAGACCCCACCTGGAGTGCTGCGTCCAGCTCTGGGGGCCCCAGTACAGGAGAGACATGGAGCTGTTGGAGCGAGTCCAGAGGAGGGCCATGAAGCTGATCAGGGGGCTGGAGCACCTCTCCTATGAGGACAGGCTGAGAGAGCTGGGATTGTTCAGCCTGGAGAAGAGAAGGCTCTGGGGAGATCTAATTGAGGCTTCCCAGTACGTGAAGGGGCCTACAGGAAAGATGGTCAGGGACTGTTTACAAGGGCATGTAGTGACAGGACAAGGGGTAATGGGTTTAAGCTGAAGGAGGGTCGATTTAGATTAGATGTTAGAAAGAAATTCTTTACTGTTAGAGTGGTGAGGCACTGGAACAGGTTGCCCAGGGAGGTTGTGGCTGCCCCATCCCTGGAAGTGTTTAAGACCAGGTTAGATGAGGCTTTGGGCAATGTGGTCTAGTGGAGGGTGTCCCTGCCCATGGCAGGGGGGGTTGGAACTAGATGATCTTTGAGGTCCCTTCCAACCCTAACCATTCTGTGATTCTATGATTCTATGAAAATGCACTTTTGTATTGAATTACCTGGATTGCTTTAGTGGAGCTGCAACACCAGAGCCCTAGAAAGAGGGAAAAAATCGAAGCCCAAAATATTTTGGGATGACTTCTTCTAAAATAACAATTCCCATTTTTGGTTCAGAAGCATATTTAAAAAAAATCAAATTTTTATTTTTGAAATTGCAGAACTAGAGCTCAAACTTAGAGCAAAAATTTCTAGTCAGTTGACAATTTTTTTCATGTCATTGAAAATTTCCCCTTCAGATCAAGCAAGAATTAAGTTATATAGGTTCTTTTTTGGATAGTGAAAGCATCTTCAAAAATTAAGTGTCCAGAGGGCTCTGTACTGATCTCAAGTTTAAACTAGCATTTTGTTTATGAAAGATGTATAAAAAACCTGATAACACACACTGTAAACATGTAGTCAGACTCCTCACTCGAAAGTTTCATGATCCTGTTTGTAAACCATCTCATTCTGACCTCTTTAAACGTTTTCAAAAGTACTTCACTTATTATTCAGGGTATTCAAGTGTAAAGTAGGCTGTGAGAACATACAATAGGGGTGCAGTAGGGTAACAAAAGGTTTTATCATACTGCTTTCTGCGGCAATTACCCCTGAACCAAGTGATAAAGTCACATTTCATAAGACAAGGTGAGTACAACTGTACTGCTTCTGGCATTGCATGTGTACCCACACCCATGGAATTAACCACCTGAATTATCCATCCACATATTATGTCAGCAGGAAAAACACTTTTATGTGTAGATCTCGGTTTGGGGAGGTTGCTTGCTTAAAGGAAATAACCTTTTAAAAAATCTGCTCTGTTACTTAGTGTGTTGTATCCATGCTTGAAGGCATACTGTCTCCCTGATATTTGACTCCCCATTGTATGTGGGCAGTTCCCAAGCCGCGGTCCTTGCTATGATCTGCAGGAAGTTGACTTTATTAAAAGTGTGTATGTTTAGCAGCAAATTTCTTTGCCACAAGGGCAAAGAGAGCATGAAAACTATGTATTTTATTTATTTGAGAAGCCTCCAGGCTTTCTTGATTCAAGAGGACACATGGCTGGAGAAAGGCAAATGTTTCTCCCATTGTCGGAAAGTGCAAGAAGGACAATTCAGGCAGCTGCAGACCAGGCAGTTTTATTTCTGTCTCTGGAGAAATCATGGAGTGAGTTTTGTTGGGGCATATTTCTGGGTACATGAATGAGAAGAAGGTGACTGAGAATGATCAGCATGGATTTACCGTCAGTAGCTTTGGCTTGACCAACCTGATTGTGCTCTGTGATAAAATGGCTGAATCTGTGGATGAGGGGAAAGCCATGGATATAATTTACCTGGACATTAGCAAAGCTTTCAGCATAGTCTCCAAGAGTATGCCAACAACCAGATTGGGATGCTACAGGCAAGATGGACAGACTGCAAGGGTTTAATGGTTCATGCTCTGCCTGGAGGCCAGTTATAAGCAGAATTCTCTAGGGGTTTGGCTGGGGACCTGCCCTGTTTAACACCTTAAAAAAAATATGTATCTCCAGGCTGTACTGCATTCTTTATGCTAGGCTACTGATAGCTGGCTGTGCTTTCATAAATAATACCTGATTTAGGAAGCTGGAGAGAGAAAACAGAGGAACCCTTTTCTGCATCTCTGTGCTCCTGAGAACTGGTAGCTTTCCCTGGTCTTTTTATAAATCTCTTGGCGTTCACTTTCTTGCCACTGATGTGCAGTGTTCAGTACCAGGAAGTTTCTGTGTGCAAGAAGTCGTTCACTGAACAAACCTCAGTCAGATAAGCACTTCCAAGTGCGTCAGGCACATCCCGGCAGGGTGTTTCAACTCACAGGAATTACTGCAATTGGTGATAGTGAAGCAAGTGAGCAGCTGGCAGCAAAGGGATTATAATAGATGCGGTGTTGTTAACAATACTAATATGTAGCTTCCAACTAAAGGTGTCAGTGGCATACTGGAGGCTTGGTGTGACTAAAGGTCTGGTGTAATTAAATGTCTGATTCGGTGAAGGGGGTATGCACCTGCTTTAATTTAGAGATGTGAGAGAGACATATCAGAACTTCATATTCTTCCTTTAGGACAACTACTTAAATATCTAGATGTATCATAATTTCAGTCTACCCCTTCTGTCAAATAAATTAATATCATTTTTCCTGTTTTAATGAGGGACAAAATAGATGTACAGCTTCCGGACCCAGTGTGTCAAAAGCTGCCCTAATGTGAAACTTGCAGTGATTTCCCATTACAGTGAACATGCTTTAAAGAAAATACTTGCTTAGGCATTTTCCTGAAGCAAGATTTAATTGACCAGTGTCAAGCAGAAAGCAAGCAAGGAAGCTTATGTCTCTTGAGTTCTGATTTGTGGCTTTAACCCAAAAACCTTTAAGAGCAGGGTTAATCTTCCCTAGCTTTAGCTTCTAAAAGAGGCATTTACTTAAGGGATGCGGTTTCATGATTGACCTGAGCCAACCAAAGTCCCTGCTGACTCGACCAAAAAGGGTGGTTTCACCATGTGCCACATCATCTGGCTACTTCCCATGTGCTGCTGTTAGCCCTTATGCATAGCTATAGCAAATCAGGTAAGCAATTGGTCTGTCTGAAAAACCACAGGCAACTCTCTCCTTCCCCTGCACAAAATGCAGCCCCCAAACCTGGCAGCAATAACCCAGAAACCCCAAACCCTCTGGCTGAATCCTTCTCTCAAGGATTCCTCTGTGAAGATAGGGCTTGCTATTTTATTATTTTCGAGATAGTAGAAAAGCTAAGGTGAGTTTGGGTGGGTTGTGTTTGGTTTGTTGGGGTTTTTTCCAAAACGGGCAGAGAACCATAAATACATGTACATATAGCTATTAATGCTGCTTGTCATAAAGAGTGTGGGGAAATATAGAAATAGCCTGCAGAGATAATCTGTATTGTAGATAAGAATTTTGAGAGGGCTGTGTAACATGACTAGGCATATCCAGAAAGAGAAGCAGAGAAAATACAGACTTGCTCAAAGGACTGAGAGACAAGACTCTCTTCATCTCCTTCCTTTTTGTTTCATCCATCTGCTGCATGTTGTCACACACAAGTTCTTCAAGGAAGGGATTTTCTCTGCACAGGGCTCATGCTATGTTCGTTAAAGAAAGGACAGTCAGGTTTTGATTCCTATCTTTCCACTGATTTAAAGTACTAGTCCTTACGATTTCAAATCAATTATCAAAATACATGACCATCTTTTTTATTAATCTCTATAATAAATAGAATGTATTAATCACTTTATAAAGATGTGCCAAAATATTGCTTTAGCATCTCTTCAAGCATCAAATAATTAGTTCTTTAAATATAATCCTTTGAAGGATTTACACTAAGAAAGGATGCACAAAAGATCAACACATATAAGTTCAGAGGGGAAAAAAATCTTGTATATAAGGATTTATATGTGCTAAAAATACATTGTGGCATGTTCTCTGTAGATATTACTCTCATTCTAATATTTTAACCCAGTATATCTGATACTTTAAAAGCCTGATGTCTGCTGCAAATCCTGAGTGATGATTTTGCTTGTCTCTGTTTCAGCATGAGCAGAAATACAAACCGTGATCAAAGTCAATGTACTGGTTTTGGTATGACGTCCAAAGGGCATCAGGACTCTGTACACTGTAGCCTGAATACCAAAGAAATAAAGAATACATCAAGTTTACTGCAATTCAGAATTGTTAATGTAGTGGCTGTATGATTTTGAAGGAGTTTTATCAATGGAAATTCTCTGAGCCATTAGGGAACAGTAATTAGATTCTTCTCTGTCAAATTTTTCCACATGCACAGTACATTGAGTGAGAGGACAGTCACCTTTCTTAGCAGCACAGAGACCTTGAGCTTCAACAGGGCATGGAAGCAGTAAATCATTTTGTCATCCTTCCAAAATTCTTCCTTTCGGCCCTTCCTTTTGAAGCTTGGAAGATTATCATTCTTTCCGCCCTTTGGCTGCTGCTTCTTCCATTTCTTTCTGACAGGCAGGGTTTGCTGCTTCAGGGCCTAGCAACCTATTTCCCCACTTTCCGCTAGCCCCAGAAATCTCCAGGGAAGGTTTTGATCACAACGTCACTCTAACATCAGCGATTCTAGCTGTCTCATTACATTTCCAAGTCAACCCTGACCCAAATCCTGTGTCCAGCTCTACTTCTATTTTCTGTTTAATGATCTGTAGGGCATTACAGCCATCATCCGCTCAGTTCCTTCTTCACATATCTTCTTCAACTCCCAGCATTGTCAGGTCGCCTGTCCCTCCCATATACCCCAGCAACTATAGTCAACAGTAAGTAAATTGTTTGCCATTTTAGCACATCATTGCGGATGCAGAAAGAGGAAAAATTAGATTATGTGTTCCTGTTGAGAGTGAGCCATCTCCACATTTGGGTGATGGCCAACAATTCTTTTTCCTCACCAACCCACACTTCCACAGCTCACTTTTCCCACTAGCAACAATGCAAGTGCTTGCAGAGGTCACCCTTAAAACAGGGTGATAGACCTGCACTCTTTCCTATCAGCAACCTGGAGTCTTAACTGCAGTCTTTGTGAAAGTTGGAAGAAATGCGTGTACATCCTTGTATCTTGTGTTTGGGCTGGAGAGTGCTGTGCTTCATACACAGCTGATGGTTTGCACCTACCTGCTTGTTCACTTGCCTGCAGAGTCTGAAGAACTGAAATAAAGCAGCTTGCCTGAAGCGCTAATGGCTAGAGAGCTTTCGCAGCCACTGCCGATTAGTTTAGGATAGCCAGTCTGAGCGTGCCTGCCCCAGAGGGTTCCCCAAAGGGCTTTCCTGGCTCTTTGATACGCTGGAACGGCTCCTGGCCAAGGATGTTCAGAAGGAGAATGTTCGGTTATATCTTAACTTGGCAGTTGTCTGAACTGGTGCACTCTGCACATATGGCCGGCCATATGTCACGCTTGAAGTGAGGTGACTGAGCGATGGCACTGGACATGCTGCCGGGCAGTGTGCTCTCCCCTGGCCCATACACGTTACACCGTCCACCTTGCTGAGAGGCTGCTGTACTGTGTTTTCTTTGGCTAGGTCCCCATGCCCTGGCAAGTGTTGAATAATGTTTTTAATAGCCTAGTTTGCAAAGCAAGAGACAGCCATTATCTTCATTGATATCTTTTGAGGCTTGAGTAAAGCAATACATTTAATAGAGGGGGAGAATTACCTCAACTGATCAATAGTAGTCCATTGTTAGAAACAAAGTCTTAAAATAGTATTTCTACATCTGTATCAGTCATCTTCTATAAGACAGTGCTCATCTCACGTTTACTGTCATGGATACTGATCAAATACGTACCTAATAAGAGCCGGTCCAGGAGGACCTGGACAGCTGACCTTAAAGGCCAACTCCCTTCAGGAAGCAAAGTCTTTTATTCCATGCCCCTTTGTATGTCTTTTCTCCCTCCAGTGTAATACACATCCCTCATTCCTGAATGCCTGCCTTTTTCCAAATGAGATTAACTATTTGATCTCCTTTTCTCCTTCTCTCAGGTAAAGAGTTTTCTGTGTGCCTTTCTTCTTGGTACCTGGGCAACCATGCTAGAAACGTATTTCTCACCTTCCTTTTCATCCTTCTCTTTTAGTTTCTATTTTAACTGCTATGGTTTAGGGCTTCCTAACCTGTATGAACTGGTTATCTTCTGTGTTTATGTATTTCACTACAGAGGACAAGCACCTAAATTGATGTTTCAGAGTAGAGTAAGATTTCAGCTAGCAGTGTAATCTCAACAAATCAACCAGCTTAAGTACATTTGCATTTTCCAACTGCAGCTGCAACATGAACCCCATATTCAGCAGTGTATCTGGCATCTCACTGGGACAGAGGATGGTCTTAATGAGGTTCCTTCCAACTCTGTTTTTCTTCATTTCTACCTGTGAATGATAAACAATGCTATTCTTTTTAGAAGAACACATGCACACGGAGGCTGCAGTCTGCCTATGGAAGATGCTGTGTCCTTAGCAGTTCTGGGGGGGAAAAAGAGAACTAGAACTTGTAAAATTTACTGCCCATAGAAAGGAAAGCAACAAAACAGGAAGTTGAATACACGCTGAAGTGCACTGCAGGTATAGTAGCCATGCAGCCCATGGGTACTAACCAGAGTAATGCTATGTGTTTCGGGTTTTGTCTGGTCAGGAAGACTTCCCAGCAGAACTACATCAGTATCTTGATAGGCTGAGCTAACTCCACTTGGGGACCTAGAACAACTTCTTCACTTTTGCTCGTGTCTTTCTGAAAGTGGTTTAGGAGATACATAGCTCTATAATGAGAAGTTGTAGTCATAAAGATATAGATCAGTTGTTAAATTGCCTGATGGAGACAGTTCTTAGTTTTTACATCAGGCATCTGACAAGTTTCAAAGGTTATCATTTTGCTGGAAGCCTTGAAAGAGAAGGTGTTACCCTCAGATTATTATCTTATCAGAGGGGAGTGTATTTAATGTTAATTTGCTGTAAAATATTAACCATAAATAAACTACAGTGGAATTTGTTGACAGACAGGTTCCCATCTCCTGAGGTACACTGCAAATACGCTCACATCTCTGGATAGAAGGCATGTCACGCTGAGAACTGAAATGCATAAAATAAACGAACCTGTGTAATGTTCACTTTACTATTAACTGAGCAAATTTTGCTGCAGGCTTTAAGCAAATTGACAGCTTCCTATTTCACTAGCAATTTCAGTATTGATTAGTATCAAATGATTATACTGCTCTTATCCTATCCATAATTTTTTTCATAATATTGTAACATCTCCACTAAGTTTAGTTCAGGAGAGGCAGATGAACCCTTACGATGTTCTGACATTCCTGTTTGAATGACATGATTGGAAAAGTTTCACCTTTATCCTAGGTGATCGAAATTGGATCAACCTAAGTGGGTTCACACTAGAGCAATGTTAGAATTTATCAGGAACTGCATGATGTTGTGTCAAAATTTGATAGATCAGCCCCCAGATCCACATAGATTACTTAAAAGTCATTGTGTGAACAGGGGTAAATCAAGCTTTAAGCACTGCCAGTGATAACATTAGGACGCCGGTTAAAGGAGAAGAGGTTTCTAAGCAGCATGTCAGTGAACCACAGACCATCCCATCTGTAGGACATTTTCCCTTTTTTTTTTTCTCCCTCAAGACCATGTTCCTTTAAGTCCTGGGAGCAATGTCTAACCCCACATCATCACTGTGGTTCAGCCCTCCTGCATCTGTGTCTCTTGTGCCTTCCCAGCACCTTCACACACCTGCTCCAAAGGAAGTGAGTAATAAAATAGTGTTTATTACAACCGAAACAAAGCAGTAACAAGGACAGTTAGGGAGCAATATCCTGGAACAAGAACATAAAAGCAATAACCACTCGCAAATGAGGGTGCTGGGAGCCTCAGCAGGCTGTGCTGCAGGAGCTGCTGCTGGCAGGGACCTGGCTGGGTGGCACTGGGGAAGTGCTGGGGTGGGACTGGTCAGGTCCCAGTCAGGAGGGTAAAAGGTGGGAACAGTGGTGCCATGAAGTGGTCCCTATCCAGGTCACAAGCAGCCTTCCATCAGTGCTTCCCCCCGATGCAGGCTCTCTGCTGTCAGAGTCACAGTGATGTGCTAATTCTGTCATCATCCCGTGAAACAAAGTGCTGACATCGGGTACCCCCTTGCCACCTCCAGCCTGCACAGGTTCTCAGCCGTCCTCCTGAGAGCACCCATCGTTTCTGTTTGCATTTTCTGCAGCGTCCAGCATCATGTCTTCAGAGGAAGACTTTCTTCTACCAGCTTTCTGCAGAAATGAAATAAATATCCTTTCTCCCCTTCCATTCTTTTCCTAATTTCACTGTAGACCACTGAGAAAGGAATTCAATCTGTTTATATATAATGGGAGGGAAGGGATGGAAAATTAGATGACAAGTTTCAGGGAAATTGTCATAGCAGACTTTTTTTTTTAAATTATGGATGTCTAAAGGGAAAATTCGCAGTGTACGTGTTGCTCTGTAGGAATCAAGGCGGCCATTTCACAAGGTCAGGTTCAGCTCACAGCAGCATCAGCGTTTGTGCTTTTACACAAGCAGGGGATATCTTGCTCCAATTTTGAGGCTATTAAGCCTGGTTCATCACCAAATTATTAACATAAAGCCTAGTTCTTAATCTCTGCTCCTGGTTGCCATGATCGTTACAGGGTGTGTGAGCTGAAGGTATTCTGGAAAGTAGGATGGAAGGACACTGGAGACGTCATGCATGGCCAAGAAGAGAAATTTTGAGCTTTTTAATCAAATGTAGGTGGAAGAGAACTATACAAAGCAGAGGAACGTGATTTACTCGTATGCAATTTAGATGGGAGGAGAGGACAGTGGAGAAAGCATGAGCTGTGGCAATTGCAGTGCAAGGCACTTACGGAGAAGAGCATATTGCAGTCCAGGGAAAGATGAACTATAGCTGTTAAAAAGAACACCAACAGCCTCCTGTATGTCCATATTTTATGACTGGCATGGCTTAGGAGGGAGACTGGGCAGATTTCCTCTTTGGGCAGAGAGGAAATAGCTCCTAGAAATCTTCTCTAGTATCTGAAGGATCTTATTAATAGTGTCCTTAAAAAGAGCCATAACTAGCCTTCTGCCACTGCAGAGCTTTTGGAAAAGCTAAAAGAGGAGCAAAAATACTGGAGCCTGGGCTCATGTGAATGTCCTCGGAAGAAGAGGGGGGGTCCAACCCCCTTCCACCTGGGGAGAAGAGGGGAACCACCACAATTCCCCCTATTTTTCCCTGCCAAGGCACAAAGAAAGAGCAAGCAGAAACACAAGTAAGGACAAAAGGAGAATCAGCAGTGGTTTATCTTTGAATCTGTATAATTTCATTAAGGATTACGAACAAGGCTTCATTTCTGCGTGCATGAAAATATCCAGCTGCCCTGTCTTCTGTACCAAACACTTTTTGGTAAGAAACAAAGCCAGAAGGGACCAGACCACGGCAGCGTCAGTGCCTGCCTGTGGGGCTGGGACCTGTTTTCTGTCCTGTATATGCACTCCAATGTGTATTGCCCCTTGTCTTCAAAAAGCAATGACATTGGCGATTGATTTTCTGCAGTCCCCATCATCTCCTAGTGCTGCAATTGTAGAATACGCGGGTATCCTAAAGGATTATAAAATCTCACCTTAGTAATGGCACATTTGGTTAAAAACCTGCACACGTATTCTTAAACTCTTCCTTGTTTCGTTTTTGTTTTCGGAATGTGTTTGTATTCCTGGAAATGGCAATGTGGGAGCCCATCTGCTTGTTAGGGATAAATAGTAAAATTGTAGATTATCTCAAGTAGATATTTATCAACATTGCACAGACTTGTACATATACAAATCTGGATATCACGTTTGAAATTAATTCAAATTAATTAATTTATTCTCCTTTAATCACTGCTACTGCTTTTTGAGTGTCTCTCTTTTGGGGAGGCTGTTTGGGAAATAGTGATTATTTTGCATGTATTAAGAAACTTTCCCCCTATATTAGCATGTATTTCAGTAGGGAAGACCAGATGATAAAAGAAATAAAACTGATGGACCAGGAACAAAGGAAATCATGGGCTTGACAGTCAACCTGTAACCTCCTCCAATAGTAGCTGGAAATGTTTCCTTGGAAACCAGGCTGAAAACCAAATTCTCTCATATTAAATTTTCAATTTAACTGAAAAGCCATTTGTACGTGATATTAACTCTCCATGTGTGCCATTGTGTATTTTAAATAGCAGTGAATAACTTGAAGTAGGTGCACATAAATGGGAGTATGTTTCTGTGTGTCTGTACATTGTCTTTGATTCAAAGGTGAACATTTTCCTAGTGACAGTAGGAGAAAGCAAGTAATTTAAGTAGAACTGACAACTTTTACAGGGGAATACATGCTATTAAATTACCTTTTGTGCCGGACTGAGTCAGTTGCAGAAGAAATGCATTTGTATGTAATTTGTCAAAATAAAATATATGGTTAGTTCCCTTGGGAGGCTCCACAAAGATATTTTAGAGAACATGCTCGATTCATTATTGTGTAAGAGCAGGGAGGCTCAGCAACTGTTCCAAGAGCGAGCAAACGTTTTTGATGCTAGAGGCCCAAAGGTGTGGCTAAACTGAAGCCTTGCTTATATCTGTAATAAAGTGCAAAGATTAACCTCCTGCTGAAGGGGACATGAAAAAACAAGCTCTAGCAATCCTAAAGCATTGGTTCTCTGCTGCTGTTTATAGCAGTGACATACATTTAGCCTAATCCAATTGAATGTTATCCATCCATTTACACAAAATGGGCAATATGAAAAGCTCTTGAAGAGGTGCTTTTGAGATCTGAGAATGTTTCTGTAAATGTTTTTCGTGTACCATTACAGTCCTACTTCAACGCTGATTTGGGATCTGTACTGCATCAAACGAGAGTTGACACAGCTGCCTCTGTTGATCTGTGAATTGCAGAGAAGATTCTTTTGATTGTCTATCTTAGTTGCTATACATATATTTATTTCATTTGCCAGCGTCTGCCTCAGTCACACATCAGTCACTCCTTGGTCCTGCTCTGATGTGTCCTCTGAGGACAGTTTACACCGCTTTCCTTTCCTTTAGATGAAACCCCTGGATCACTAAGTGGCAGTTTCCTCGTTTCCTATCTTAACTCTGCAGGACGCATTAGGATTGCTACCTCTAGGCAATTCTCCTCCAGATAAATGCTAGCTCCTGATTACAATGAGTCAAAACCAGTTTATGGCCGGGGGGGAAAAAAGGCATGAAGAGGAAAGCAGGTATTTGTACCCTCTTTCTTTGAAAGCTTGGGGTTGGAAAGAGTGATCTTCCCAGCCTGTTTGGAGGCAAGCAGACGCGTTCCCTGGTTAGCACCACCTTTAATCGTTTCCCCAAGGGCTGGTACTCTCTGGAGCTGGCATTGCTCTGCTTCGCCCGTCTGCCTCCCCCTTCCTCCTCCCTGGGGGCCTCTGCTCTCCCGGCAGTCGGACAGAATAGCAATGAACAGTGACAGAGGGGAGCACATGGTACCTGCAAAAAGAATAGATTCTTTCACAGGGCTGGCACCCAAGTTTGTTACTATTCACCCCAACGTATCCTGCCTTTATTAAATGCAATTTCTTATGCTCCAGGTAAAAAGAGATAATATTCCTAATCCTAAAATGTGTGTTCTGTTTTTTTTTTTTAAATATAAGTTTGACTTTGAGTCAGTGCCATTATTTCAATGTTAATTTGGCACTCAAATGGCAGCTCTCAGGAAAGAAGCACTTAGTTAAGGAAGGAATATCGCCTCTTAAAGGGCTTTAAAATAGCTAGGTTCTCCTCCCAGTTCTTCTGCTGCTTGGTTATGTGACCTTGGGTAAGTCCCTTCAAATCTATTTGTCTGTTTCCTCCCCTGAAAAAATACATGGCTCTTCTTTATACAGAACTTACTGAAGAAAAAGGCTATGTTGTCGTTAGGTATTAATGGAATATTTAATCAAAAAAACCTATTTGCAATCCAAAAGATATGTCTGGAGACCTTTAGTTACCCTTCTGTCCCTTCTGCTTCAAATCTAATCTGGAAGGTTCAGGGACATTTAATCAGTGTCATTCCCTGGCCACTCATAGCTTTGAGACCATCCTCTTTAAATTTGCTTTCCATGGGCCGTGTGCCTATGGAAACAGTGAGTTCCTTGGAATGCAGATGCTCTCTAGGAAAGCAATCAGCTTTGTATGCTTGGCTGCAGATCGCTCATGTACTAATAGATGTTCAAATCCCTGGCATCAGGAGAATCAGCAGAACATGAAACCAGAGTGGCCAAAGACATCTGTGCTAAAAATAAATAAAAACAAAATAAGACAAACTCAGTGTCCAGAAAAGGGGACATTCAGTGAAAGTAAAAGCAAGTTCAGTGCTGAAGAAGAAAAGACTATGTTACTAAAGATTAACTAGACTGTTAAATTAATTGTATGTGTTGTTATTGAGGCAATGAAATGAGGCTTCAAGCTGTACTAAACATTTGTATGGATAAAAAATATATTACAAGTAAAATATATACAGAAAGATAGTGGTGTAACTTAAACACTTAATCCAATCCCTCCTTCCTATAAAGCATGATAAGGCCTTACTGGGAAGATGTGATTTCCCAGCTGCCTGATGCAGATTGCTTACATCTTTCTTTGAAACATCCCTTGCAGCTCTTGTCAGACATGGACAAAGAACAAATACACCTTAGGTCTGCACCTGCACGGTAGCTTTTGTGCCCCTGGATAATTTCTCTGCCTACACCTTGTTTTGTGCTCCTGTTGGAGGAGCATTTAATTTAATTTATTCAGCACTCTTTTTCTCTTCATTAGTTTTCATTCTAACAGCGAGGCTAGATGGATTTCGGCTCTAAAGGCATAGCCAAGCCCATGCACTGATAAGATGCCAGGGCTCCTGAGCTGTAGCACTGGAAAGAGGAACTGCCAAGAAATGCCATTTCTATTCTGAAAAATTTAACATTTTGTTAAAACAGTTTAGATTTTCTCTGAGGCCAGCAGCACACCTCCAGCAGGTTGGTTCAGCAGGTCACTTTCGGGACTTCATGAAAATACTGTGTAGGTATAGTGGAAGAGAAGTGCTGTTTCTTCAACAGTATCCCCTTTAATCTGAAAACAGCAATTGGTTTTCTCATTCCTTCCCAGTTTGTTTTCTGTTGAAGGCATGACATGTATTTACTCACTCACTTCTCCACTGCAATTTGTCTTCTTGCTGGAGTGACCTAAGTGAAGGTGACAGCTACCCAGGGTGCACTTGATCCTGGTATTTGGTGAAGCATGAACGCGTAGCGCAGGCTGCAGTCTCGCTTCTCGTCTGTTGTCTACGTCCTGCACTTTGGATGAGGCCCCCAAGATAAGGCCCACGCTTTATTGTTATTGTTTGGCAGATGTAACAGATTTGATGTGAGGTGATACCTTCATAATAGATCTATTAGCTCTTTCAGTTTAATCTGATTAAACTCTCCCAGACACTTACTTAGGTAAGGTAGATGGGATGAGTCTGACTCAGAAAGATTAGGTGACTTCTGCGTGATCACGAAAAGGTCAAAGGCAGAGGAAGGAATTTGAGGGGCATCACCCTTAAGTTGCACATAAACACACTCAATGAAATGAAGGCCCAGGCTGTGGAAGGGGAAGGAGAGCCGATGCAACATCATCCACTCGCTCCCCATCCCCACTTTTTGCACAGGTCATGAGCTTTTGGTACTGTAGCCAGAGAGTGGGAATCAGCAGTCAGTACGGAGCAGGGAGCTGAAGCTGATAAATCCATACCTAAATCCCAGGTCAGTGTGTTAACCTCTGGGCCAGCTGCCCTGCCTTACTGAAGTGTGGATATTTGACTGCGGGGAAGCCTTCGATATGAACTTTCACATTAAAAAAAAATAAGAGCTGTGTCCTCAGCTGAAACGTGTGTTGTCAGTGGAGCTATCTCCGTTTGTGCTGACCAAACATTGACATGGGCTGTGTGATCAGATCGTCTCCATTATGCATGAAGGGAAAGAAAATCAAAACACAGTGTTTCCTCTCCTAAATATTTCTCAGGTGACTGATAAACAGAAGTTGGACAAATTTCCTCATTTGTTGCCTGTGATGATACCACCATAGCTTAGAGCATCGTTTCCAGGATCAGATTCTGACTCTGGGAGGGAAGGGTAGACAGGTTCATTTACTCTCCAGAGTCAGTCCTTAAGTAATGGGTATTGAGGGTAAACGCTTTATAATAATCATGAACAAAGACATGAGTACTTGTGTTGTCTCCCTAGGGACTCATGTCACCTAGCTTGTTATAGTCATTTCTTTCCTAATACAAGAAACTTGTTGTAGGCGTAATTCTACCATGCTGTGTGGGAGGGAAATCTTGGGGAACAGATGGTTCTTGTTGAGCAGAGTCTAGTGACTAAGACCAACTCTCAAAAAAGAATGAATCTATCAAACTGATTTGCTGAAGAATAGAAATATGAAAGATAACCATAATATAAACACAAAAATGAACTATGAAGCAAGGCTGCTTGTTTTATACTTGACAGTGGTATTTCTCCCTGGTAAAGAAATTGCTTTTTAATAGCTCTCCTATGGAAAGGATTCTCTGAGCTGTTTCTTTTTAAAATGCTGATGTATTTATCATTGAGCACAGGAGGGCAGAAAACCAGGCACATGAAACTTGGAATGAAAATAAAGAATTCTGTGCTAGCAGGAATTTTGCCTCTACAGATCCACATCTATCTACTTGAAGGTGGTGTAGGAAACCATTGAGAATTTCTGATGGAGGTCAACGTAAGGCTAGTTTTTACATGGTATCTCCAAAGGTCTTGAGAGAAAAAAGAGTGATAAACCATACCTGGGATGATCGGCAGGTACCTTTGAGCCATTGGTAGCGATTCAAATGTGGTTGCCTTGCCTGGGCTGCCTTCTATGACCAGCAGCACAGGTCTGTTAACTAGGCAACTATTAACTAGTTATGTGGATCATCAAACATGGGGGAGTTGATGCAGCAAGAGACTGTGCTGCCGGTCTGTCTCAGATGTGTCCTGTGGCAGAGAGGTCAGAACCACAAAGGTGTGATAGTACTTGCCTGCCTATGAGGCTAGAAGTGCTCCTCTCTGCAGCTCCCTGGGGAGGTGGTAGTTTGCATAGAGATTTCAGAAAGCATCATCCTGTAGACCCACCAATACGTACAGTTAAAATGGGTGAATTCTTCAGTTAAGCTTCGGTTAGCATTAATTAAAGCATACTTATTCCTTAAAGGTCATGGTTTAATTATCAGCACCAATGATGATTTTCATGACCAATACGGAACAATTTCTGACACCAGGTTGCTGAGTGGGTGGATTAAAGTCTCTCCCCATGAAAGAGATTTTCTCCTACAAAAGAAGAACCCAGTACTGTGGGCTATTTGCTCAGTCATGAGTAATCTCTTAAGAGCTCCTTGCCAGCCATTTGATACGTTGGTGTTTCATTTTCAGGGTCTTTAACCATCCCACCAGCTGGGAATTAGATAAACAGCATCTCAATTTTACCAGTGTGAGAACCGAAAGTGGTTAAATAAGTGGCCCCTTCTTTCTTGGCATTATTTTTTCAGGTCTCATTTGATCGCTATATTGACTGAAATGCAATTTTAGGTGTATTAGCCCTGCAGTCCCAGCACAGCTCAGGGGGAGATTATTTTAAAGTCCGTTTCTTCAGCAAACTTTTTAATTTAGAACTGGACAAAATGTGGTGGGAAATTCTCAACCAGACCTATAAACCAGTTGTCCAAGACACTCTGCTGCTGCTGCTAAATATGAAGCAGACAAGGCAGAGTTTCACTCAGGTTTAATAGAAGCAGTACTAAGCAGTCTGAGACTTAATTCTACTTCCCTTTGGCATTACAGTAAAAATGTCCATTTTTTAAATCAATGACTATATGTGCTTTGAACAGTTCTTAGCTACAATAACAGATATTTAACTGCAGAGCTAAAGGCTACCCATACAAAACATCCTGCAGTACTGCTTCAGAATTGGCATCTGGCCTGGTAAAATCATATTCTAAACTGGTAAGGTCTTCTGAGCAACATGCAAGGAAATGCATATCTCCACGGCTGCAACCCCAAACGTAGATTAGCTTCCCTTTGGAAGTGGGCTTTAATCTTGGAGATGATCTCCTGAGCTTCTTTTTCTATAATGGCACATCTGTGATCTCTGTACCTCATAGGACATAGATGGCTCCAGCATTGTCAGTGTCATTGTTCATTAGTTGTTACTTCTCTTGGTTCAGACAGTGATGATCAGATTTTATTATATTATTTGAGCCTCTTCAGGAGATGCCTTTAGGCATGTGGGAGGGAAGGAAACAGTGTTTTGGAGAGTCATCTGTCCCAGTGTAAAAGGGAAGAAGATATTCTTGGTTTAGTACGTTTTTACTCTGTCTGAATTAGATAAAATTGCAATGCTCTGAGTGATGAATTGAGTAGATGATGGGGAGATAATAGCTGCGCTATTATCCCTGGAGAGAAGATGCCAAAACTGAATGCTTTTCCTTTGAAAGGGATGAACCGCCATAAAATGTTCAATGTAAGGAAAATTGCAGGGACTAGGATTTTCCTCCCAATACTTCTTTCCTCAGAGCCCCACTAACCTGGTGAGTTAAAAACACTTTTGCTGCAAAAATGAGTCTGAAAACAGCATACCTCTGAAATTAGAGGAATCCATATATGAGATACTTGGCCATTAGCTCTCATATTACTGGAGAATCCGAGACACAAATCCACCATTAGGGCATGTGCTACCTCGGAGACCATTTTCTGCAGCTGTAGCACAGCAGTAGTCCCACTTTCCTGGTTGGGCACCCCATATAGCTGCTCAGGAGATCACATATTGCATGTCATACTTAGGCGTCCCAAAGAGGTGAAAAGTAAGCGATACTGAAGTACCAGAAAAAGGTACTACAAAAGGAGAGCATGGGGGAAGGCAGAGGACCAACAGTGTGAGGGAGTCCCTCCATCACAGCTGAGTTCAGTGAGGAGGATCTGCTCATGCTTCCATGATTCCCTCAGGCTGACAGAGATAACACCGTGAAGCCATTCCATAAGCTAAGATCGTAACATACCAGCAGGCTTGCCATTTCTTTATACAAATGTGAGAAAGAGAAGTGTCACGAGCTGAGCACAGAAAGTCAGAGAACACAAAGATTAATGTTTTCTTACTCTGATAAAAGTGCTTTGGAGCCTGTGAATTACAGGTGTCATTTGGTGGGAGGATGGAGACAGAGACTGGTTGGGTGGAAGTCTGAGCATCCATCTGGAGACGGGGTGAAGGCTGCCCCTGTTGATGAATGGATAGAGCTGGTCTTTCAGGCTGGTGAGCCAAAGGTGGTTGCCGTATGTTGCTTTATGAGTCTGACTCTCCCCTTCAGGTTGCAGGCTTGAGGCATAACTGAATTAAGAGACTACAATGTTTTTAAATTAGGCAATACACTACTAAGAGATTAATAAAGCAAATAAGTGATAATTAATCTAAAAGCACACACCACTGTAAAGCTACTAATTATCATTCTTAAGTGTTATGAATCACACCCAACTACTACTGAATTACAATTCTATCTCCCTTCCCACTATTTAGAAATAGGATGCAAGTCTATCCCTCCTTTTTTCCACTCTCATACACCAAGTCTTTCAGACGAAGATGTGATAGAGGCTCCAGCAGGTTGTCCAATGGTGGGGTTCCCTCTGGCATCCTTCCAGACTTGGATTCACTATCTGTAGGTGTCCACACTCCTGCTGACAAAAAATCCTGTCCTCCTTTATTCTGTACCTGATTTTATATCTTATCTCCCAGTCTTCTATTTCTGGATGTGTCTTTTCAGCACCCTTGCATCTCTCTTGCTCCATCCAAACTCCCCTCAAATAAATAACTTTAAAAAATACTTCTTTCCTAGTTGATCCCATTTCTGCTACATCCATACCCAAGTTTGGTGGGTTTTTTCAGTGCTGTTACTTAGGCAGTCTTTACTTTGTATGGTATTACTTATATGATTGCCTGGCTACAGGTGACTTTGCAAGACTTTGCACCCCAAAACTCCCCTACCAGTATGCAGTTCATACTGTCATCATATTGTTTACCATATACACTCACCAAGAAAAATAATTTTTTTTTAGCTTTAACTCTTCTACCTAGTTCCAATTAAGCACAAGCAGTTTCTCCTCTTGCGCACAGGCTGCATGCCACAGCACCAGAGGAACACATTTTTCATACTCTGGTTTTGTGCTCATGCAGCCTTATTGTCCTTGAACTGTTGTAATCACTTTCCTCATTCCCAGTAGAGGCCTTACCTAGTTATGAGGTTTGGTGCTCCATCAGGATCTCCTGCTTACAACTTATCACTCTGTAGTAGTATCTACATAAAGCTGTATGCCCTAAGGATGCTAACTTTATGGGCCATGTAGTTTGGGGCAGATCTTTAAGCGTTGGTATGTTGTGGGTTTTTTTCCCCCAGGGAATCTGGGTAATTGATGGACTGCCTCTACCAAATATGGCAGAACAGGTGGAGACTTGATGTAGGGATGAGTTGTAGTTCCCTCAATTAAATATATAGTTAAGGTGCAAGTAGTATTTGCAGAACATTGTGTATTTCTTATTTGTGAAACCAGGATTCTCTGTGGGATGAGAGGTGCATTTCAGTACGTGTAGCTAGCTGTGGTATGTTCTGCTTGTTTCTTCTGCACTCCTTCAGCCAGGGTTTTTCACCAGTAGATTAAAGCATTAAAGTAATTTATAACCTCGTAGGACTGGGGGCAAGGACACAGGCTCATTAACGGTAATCCCTGCTCAGACGGATGGGGAGACTTTTGTGTACGAACAACTTTTTGTTGTTCGACCTAGTTGAAAAGGTTGCTAAGTGCACATGGGCAAGTGATTTGTTACACCTGAAGCATAAATAGCCCAAGTGTTCACTCTTCTGCCCAGTATGAACCTGGTAGCATTAAATTAATTGGTGAAATCTAGATTTAGAAGCCAAGGGCAGGGCATGCAGAAAACGTGAATGCCATTTCAGCTTACATGAATTCTCCTCTTAGGTCTCCATTGGAAGGAGTATGAGCTGAAAATATACTTGCAGAGAAAAATAACTTTTCTATTAATAGATGTACAGTATTTGGGGTATTTTGTGAGTGAGATGAAGGCTGTGTGTCAGTGTGAAGGATGTCTTGAGTCACAGATCCTCTGATCAGGAAGTTTTAACATTATGGCTTTAGCTGGAACAATTAACAGGAGTGCCAGAGATGGTAAGTTGGGCTCGTAATGGTTGATTACCCTTCAGCAGTCTCTGAGAGGTGCCAGAGCGAGCTAAAACCTGAGCTTGGTTTAAGGACATTTGATAGGGCTTTTCTGATCCTCTTCAAAATGTGTGTGTGTTTTGTTCCACACTAAAATATCTGGATTTCTCTACCATTTAAAAAAAAAAAAAAGAGAGAGAAACTCCTACCTCACTGCAAACAAAACTCATCTTTTCCTGCCTTCAGGAGGAATAGTCTTGCAGGGTGCGTAAAACATCATCTGGCTTGTCTCTTACCATCAGCCCTGTCAGAGCATTCTAGTCAGGTACAACTGCAGCGGCAGGGTAGGAAGAAAATTTTCACATGGTGTAACTGAGCCATCTGTGGAAATGCTCTGATCTTTGTACCGGGAAGTGAGCGACATCTGCTCCTGGTAGAAGTGTTACTATTACAAGCTGACATTAAATGGCCCTACTAACGACAGGTATCTTTATTCTGAAACAAGACTACACCTCCTGCTTGATGAGACCCAAGCTAGTGGAAAAGGGGGTACACATGCCAAAAGACTGGTATGGACTTCATGGGCCAAATTTGCCTTTTCCTTACATCATGATAAGTTGACACAGTTCAGTGGGACTACTTTTTTTTTGTTTTTATACCCATGCCAGGAAGTGGTGGATTTTAAGAGTGTTTATTATGGGCAGAACCAATTGATCCAAGCACTGTCAAAAGAGGTCTCAAATACAGAAAGTGGTCCGTATTTTGTATAACATGCAAAGAGGTTGGATTCAGAGAGAAGGTCTGAGCTGTGAATCCAGCTGTCAGACTTGCATGTGGGCTTCTGCAACCATTTCTGAAGCTTCCATAGTTTCTTTTGAGAACTGGCCATAATCAGAAGCATTAATTACAGCTGGTCCCCGGTAAAAGCAGAACTTGCAGAGCCACTCTGTGTTGCAAGTAGCTGGACACTATTTGGACAGATGGTTCTATCTTCTTAAAGAAGTTTTAAATTCCCTAATCTGAAGGCTCCTTGGATGGAAATCAAGGATTACTTGTAACCCTCTACCTCCTTGCTTGCTTGTAATAGTGACACTACAGAAAATCGGTTTATAATGGTTAAGTCATCCTTTCTTAGATGCCTTCTTAGAATCTCAGCTGTTTTTTTTCTTTGCTGTACTTGGTCTCTTTTTCACAAGTGCCTTCACTTCTTGTGGTGTTCTTACTCTTCCTATTAGTCTCATAAATTGCATTACCTTCTGATCATCTCCCAGTAATTTCCCAGTTTGTTTATTTACTGTGTGTGCTGCATGTAGCCTTACTATGAGAATATGATTATAGTTAAATGACAACAAGGAAAGGAAGCAGGTATTTGACAGGCTGAGGTAGTGATTTTCTTTTAAGCAACAATCAAAAAATTACATTGTCATGATGAACATAACGAAAATGTATGTGGAATGGCATAAGAAGGACAAAATATTTGTATGGGATGTTAACACAAAAAGAAAAATGATGAAAAGAGAAATTGTCCTAGGTAAATGCAAAACTTCCTTGATTGTACTGTTTAACAGCATCCATAAATTGAATGTTCGTGGGATGAATTTCAGGCACCGAGACCAGCTGGCATGAAATGGTTTGCACTCATGCCATTAAACTTTCTTAACTTCCGATACATCATGACCACATGTGAGATATCTGTTGGGAAAAGCCCCTGTCCCAGGTTAACTCCTCACTGGTGACCAGGGACCTGTTCATCTTTCTGATAGATGGTTCAGACCACAATTATGCTAAGACCCTTCTAACAGTGGAACAATACAGATGATTGAGTTCCAGTGCCCAGGGCATAACCTGGCACAGTTTAATTTCCAGGTATAGATAATTCCACAGAATTCATTAGCTCTCTTGGGTGATGGAGGTTCAGCACAAGAAACTTACTGTTTGCTGACTGCCTGCTCCTCACATCCCAGAATCTTCTAGCATGGTCCATGCTAGAAGAGTGACTTACTCTTCTACTGTACTCATTTCCCAGAAGTTCAGCTCTCTACGCTTGAGCGCCATCTCACTACAATGTTTATAATTTATTTTTTTTTATTTGAGTAGCTTTAAATACTTAATGCATTTGTCTTGATTTGTTCAACTTCTGTTGTGTGTGACATCAAAGGATTTTTACGTCCGTTACACTTTTAATCAAGGTGAACTTTGGTGCCCACATTACCTGTGATCTTCTTCATGATGGCATTCTCTCCTTTATGGCTCAGGAAGGGGTCAGGGATTTTAAAGAAGTGAGTATGGAAGTGCAGTACATCCACCCTGGGTTGCCACAACTGCTGCAGTCATTCCTTTGGAAGAGCTCTTAGGAGGAGCCCAAGGTCAGAGCGGAGTATCTCAAGACTTTCCCAGATGTACTTACAGGAGTCGTAGAGCCCAGATGCATCCACGGAGCTGCCCTTGAAACAAAATTTTCAATTGCGTACCAGCACTGTGTATTATACAGGTGATGTGCTGGTTGCCTCGGCTGTATCTGTGTGACAGCCAATATGCCTGGTTATCCTCCTTGGAAACCACATTGTAGCAGAAGGAGAAGTACCCTCGGGGTCTGGCTGAGATAAGGTTGCCTGAATGTCTCTACTCGTGGGGATTCCTCAGTGACTTTTTGGCAGAGGTCTTTTTTTCATTAACAAGTGACACTGTGAGTTACTGTGTGGTCTAACATACAGAGACAATCTGCCAGGCAGACCCCAAGACTTCTGTGGGGTTCAACCAGTTCCAGCCATCAGAGGACATGATCATTTGTATAAACAAGGACTGCTACGCAGAGCTGATGCTGATGGTGTTGTGCTGGGTCAGCTGTTTCGCAGCTGGCTGAGGATGCCATCATGCTGTGTTTCATCTGTGATGGCCACCTTTTTTCCACGTCATTCCATCCTGTGAAGCTTCACAGCTGAGAGTGACTCTTCTGCAGCCAGGGGTGCATCTCACTCACTTTCTGCACCGTGTCTTCTTTCCTTCTGTGTGATCTAATGAGCCAGGCATACCTGGGCAGCCAGATGTGTAGTTGTGGGTAGCTCTGTCTGGCCTGTCTCTCCCTGCTAAGGCTCCGTGGGAACGGGAGCCTTATCTGAAAGCACATTTTGCAGGTGCTGCCTACATGTGGTCCCCCAGTTCCCCAAAACCCCACTCCATACCATCTGCACACGAAACTTATATTTTCAGAGGGGAGGAACCTCGGAGTTCTGCACCTGTGATATATAACGTGTTTTAATGTCATCATAAGTGAGAACGCGTTAGAGATCACAATGTCTACCTGCTATGCCAATCTCCATAGACTCCTGAAAATCAACCTGATTTTTTTTAGGTGCTTTCAAATGGGAAATTAATTTTTGTCTTTAAAAGTCTTTCCTGGTCATTTCTTTAAACATCTCCAAGAAGTAGACATCTGTGTTTGGCACAGCCTTTAGTCCCAGCTGGTTTGCCTTTGGGAACTCAGCAAACACTCCCGAAGTTCCCTAGTGCCCAAGCAAATTTAGCAGTAAAACTTCAAAGATCTGTAATTAAGGCAAGGGGTATAGAAAAGCAGATTCAGATCCTATGTCTGGATAACTCTGTACTTGTTAACATCTCCAAGTACACACAGTGATTCTCTAAGTAGTCGGCAGTGAATTCTGCGTGGCAGGAATTGAGGGAGAGGAGATGGACGGGACTCTGGTCGCAGCCAAGTGCTCCTGCTCTCCTTTGGCAACTGACTCCCCTTACACCCGTGCCCACATTGGGGCACAGCAATGTAGGAGAGAAGAGAAGGAAAACAGTTCTGGAAAATGCATGAGAAGTAATGATGGTTCCTTGTAGGAAGAGCTCCAAGTGTCACCATCATCCTTCCCCGCACTTAAATTCTTCCCATTTTAAATGTCAAGCACACCATCAAACGCTGATAGTGATATCTGTCTAAGTACCACACAGGGGCACAAGAAACGTCTGTGATGAATGTGAAGAAGCTCCATATGCTGTCTGTGACTTGTCCACCCACCTATATGGTACTAGAGACCACAGAAACCTTTTCCATGTCTGTCAAGTCCCTAACGCTCCTGTATACAACGCCTGGCCCTGAAGGAGTGCCTTTTACTGTTCCAGATTAACTGACACTTAACCCGAGTATTCTTGCTAGAAAACAGCAGGCTTTGTCAGCAGCCAATTTTCAAGGAAATTGGCCATTTAAAACCACATCCTAAGTAGCTGGCTATACATATTAGCCTTAGCTGACCTATATTGAAATTTACTGTCTGTCATCTCTTTGTTTCTGTAGCCTTTATCTTTAAATAATCAGCTATTTTGTTTACTAGATGTTGGTCCTGGGTACTGTATTTCCACTACATTAGCTCTACTCAGGGGAAAGTAATAGCTTTAGATTGAAGCATAAGCCATTTGTTTTCCTATAATGAGGAACACTCTGCTGCATGCTTTCTAACTGATTAGATGAATTATACTTTATTTGCCTTGAGAAGAACCATACTTAAAAGCAACTTTCTGAAGAGGAAATGAGGCAGAGAGCGCACAAGGGAGAAAAAAGGGTCTATGCCCATTAATGCTGCCTGAGCTGCGTTTTCACACATTTCTTGACTGAGCAATCCTGATGCTTATTGCTGGAAATGTACCAGGCTGAAAATTAATTGCAGGCTAATCACTTTATGTCAAGAAGTTGCCCAATTATTTCTCAGATTTGTTACAGTGGCAAAGCTAAAAGTAGGTATGTACCTTCCCTCCTTCAAGACTGTACTGGAGGATTTTATCAGTGGCAAACACAACTGGGATAAGCCCTTTCATCAGAACAAAACTGCAGAGGTGCTTTTTAAAGAGTTATTTTCATGACTTGGGTACCTTCAGTAGTTTAGATTTGTGCTGATCGTCATGTCCATTTATGATATTGCCATTGAAAATCAGAGAGGGATGTTATTCTCTGTATCTATATATAGGCTGTTCCCCAGCATTTATATACCAGTGCTCTGTTCAGAAGAGGGATTTCAAACACCTCATTTTTAAAATTACTCCACACACCCAATGAACACCTTGTTCTTTAAAGGAATTGCTGCCACAGTGTTTTACCCCTTGGCGTATGTTTTGTGTAGAATAAATTATATTTCCTTTACAGAAGCAATTCATGCTTATATTCTCCTGAATTACACTAATCAGTCTCTTGCATTTCTTCATCTGAAAAGACAGAAGCTTTTTGTCTTTTTTTTTTTTAATTGAACTCTCTCAACCTTTATTTTCTCAGTAGTTCCTCATATATGAGATGCATTTACTGGGAATTCTCTGATTTTTCTCCATTTTAAATGTTCTTATACAGTAATGCCTTGAAATCTGCATACTATAATGTAAGTTAAGTTACCATCTTTTGCTAATCCTCCTAGAGAAGCCTAATACCCCAGTGCCTATTAAACACTTCTGGCCTCACTTTGCACCAGAGAAGATCAATTTTTTATTATCTGGTTAAAATAGTGTAATTTAGATGGCTCATTTGATCGTTGGTTTTGTACCGCAGGAGGAAAAAAGGTTACCTTTCTAGGCCACGCTTAAAAACTTGATGCTTTCTGGGCCAGTCACCAAAGCACTTGCCCCTGATGTCGTGGAGGGAGCGCCGTGAGCGCTATCGCTGAAGAGGCGGCTGGTTGCAGAAAGGAGCCACAGTGAGTTACAGACTCCACTGATAACATGATGAAGAGCAGTAGCCCACCTTCACCGTGGCTCACATTGCTGGGACATGTTTATTCAGCACTTTGGAAGATGAACCCTTCACAATAGGGGAAAGCACAAGAAATAGTGTTAGATAACGTCACCAAGCAAATAGGAGAACTGCTTTCTCTCCTACCAACATTTCTCAGTGCAGTGCCATCCTGCATGGTGCCTTTTACAGTAACTTGGGTTTTCAGGGGTGAGGACAGATAGGTCAAAAAAAAAAAAAAAGGACTACCCAGGCCTCTTTGAAAGACAGTTATAAGACACAACAGGTCTTACCAAACTCATGCAAGTTCCTTTTTTGAAGTAGACTACAGCTTAGGCACTATGCTTTTCATTATTTTTTATTTGCTTCACCGAAAATGTCTCCTGAGGAAGAAGTAAAGCCTTTGGCATTTTACATTGTTCAGTGATTCCTTTATTTTTTGGCTGCACTGTACTATAGATGTGCAATTTGCCATGTCTTTGAGGTTTTTGTGTCTTTGTGGTATAGAAAAATTTCTGATTGAAAGATTGATGGGCAGAAATCTCTCTGAACTGTTACATGCTTTAAGGCAAGAGCAGAGAACACAGAGTTACAGACATCCTTTGGGACCGGAGGTCAAAGCTTAAGTGGGCAGGAATAAGGAAAGAGATGGCCATCAAACACACTCAAATATAATGTTGGGAGAAATTCTAGAAGTCCTGTTTTCATACTAAGTGCTTGACAATGTAAATTGAAATCACAGAGATTAGATTATTATTATAAGTGGGAGTTGCCTGATTATAACATAAGAAAAAAATCAGCAAATTTCCAAGTGAAACTCTCACCTCTGCTGAGGGGCAGAACAGCGTATGCAGAACTCGAATCCTATTTTGAGGATTAAAAAAAGAATAGCGGCTCTTAGGTTCATTTATTATGTTTTGGTCAAGGCAGCAGTGTTGCCCCTGGAATGCATTAGGATGCTCAGAAAGATACTGAAAGCAGGATAGATAACGTTATTACTGATTTCTCTCAGTTTAATTAATATTGGACACAGCTGATCAGCTTGAAATCAAACATCTTTTCTTTCTCTTCACTATAATTCTGTGGTAATGAATATATCACTTCTGGAGTATTGCTGACTTGGCCAGTATTTTCATGCAGTTCCAACAGTACAGCATGCCAGCCCACGTCTATCCATTGAATATATTTCTTATTGGCAGACAGCTTCTAAAAAGAAAAGATCGAACAATCCTTAGGCCTTATGCAGTTATTGGGGATTTATTATATATGCTCTGGGTGAGTCAATCAGAATTTAGAGATGCAATTATTGCTTACCTGCAGACTAAGCATCATCTTTATGTTAAGCACTCCTTGAGCTATAGGAAACAGTATAGAATAAGCTGCATTTCTTTTGTCTTTAAATCTTCTTGCACTTTTCCTGTAAAGCACTGACAGGTCTGAAATCTTTAGATGCCATAAAAGAGGCAGCATACTTTGATTAAACAGCTGCTCCTGTTATCTGATTTAATGGTGGCGATGAACTGAATGTTCTTGTGATCCAGAAGGTTTCCAAAGCAGTATGCTGATTTGTGAGCTTGCATTTAGAAATTGCCTTCATCCTTCAGAGAAATGCAGTGAATCATTGGAGGGGGTGAAAAACTACAGCTGCTGAGTGGCGTGTGGTAGTAGGCAATACCTAGAAGTAGGCACAGAAACTGAAGGGGATATTATCTGCAGTGGGAACGTCAAGAGGAGACGCCATGTAGGCAGAATAAAACTGTCCAAAATCGAGCAAGGCTGGCACTGCAGAAACACTACTCTTCTTTTTATATACCATGACTGAAATGGAGAAAGGGCTGATTAATTCTTCCTCTGCTTTTGCATTATTTATGCCAAACAAGTATAAAATAACTTTCATTGGGTGGATGTCATGGTTTAACCTGGCCAGCAGCTAAAACAACCACACAGCCGTTCGCTCACTCCTCCCCCTGCAGCAGGATGGGGGAGAGAATTGAAAAGAAAAAGGTCAAAGTCGTGAGTTGAGATAATGACAGTTTAATAGGACAGAAAATAATAATAATAATAATATACAAAATAAGAGATGCACAGCACAATTGCTCACCACCCAGAGCCAATGCTCAGCTAATTCCTGAGCCGCATTACCTCCTGGCCAACCCCCCAGTTATATACAAAGAATGACGTCATATCATATGGAATATCCATTTGGTCAGTTTGGATCAGCTGTCCTGGCTGTGTCCCCTCCCAGCTTCTTGGGTGACCCCCACCTTCTCATTGGTAGGCCAGTATGAGAAGCTGAAAAGTCCTTCACTGCTTGGCAACAACTAAAACCATCAGTGTGTTATCAGCATTATTTTCATCCGAAATCCAAAACACAGCACTATTCCAGCTGCTAAGAAGAAAATTAACTCTGTGCCAGCTGAAACCAGGACAGTGAAGTTTTGTGCTCTCTTTGCAATACAACAAACAAATGCAGAATTGTTCCTAAAACTCCTAAAAGATAGCTTTGGTCTTACATGGATTCTCTGAGAACCCTTTCCATTTTGTGTCTTATCAGGGTTTGCTCGTGTGTGATCTCTCATGAGATGATGCATATTTGGACAGCCACTCTTGCTTTTTACAGACATTAATGCTGCTAATACCCAGTTTGCAACATAAGTCATCGGGAATTGAGCACCTACAGTCCAGCTGGTTCTCACCAACATCTTTGTCCATGATTAACTTTCCCTGTCTAGAAATCTATGTTCTAGCCTAGAGTACATTGCTGAAATATGCATGTAGATGGGTGCAACTGAGAGAAATGAGATTACTACCTTCTGTTAACTTGCTCAAGTTTCAGGTTTATGAAGGATGTGCAGCTGCGTGTTAAAGAAAAATACGTGAAATCAAGTACAAAGTGCACTGTATAGTGGGGAAGGCTAACGATTTTCTTATCACTTCTTTTTCCCTAAGAGCATCGAGGTTTATCTAGATTTGATTGTCAGATAAGCAGAAAGATGGTAATCCCTTAGTCAAGCAAGAAAATATTGCTATTAGTATCAATTTAATCTTTCATATGTCATTTTGTTTTAGTATGTTTAATTTATGTCACACAATTTCCACTCCTACATTAGCACTGGGCAAATCAAAGACAGAACAATCTCTAGCAAAACAAGAGGCTATGACAGTAAAGAGATTTACAAACTCGGTGTTACTCGTGGGTAAGCTACAGAGTAGAGGAAACAATCAAAAAAATATATCTACTGAGAAGCCAGCTGGCCCATACTTCTGCCCCAAGGTGGGTTCAGCTGTTCCCTGCCTTTCCTGGCAATGCTTATCTAGACAGCTCTTAAATGCATGCAAAGGTGGTGGCCCACAGCATCCACCAGCAATCTGTCCCAGTACTTAGTCATTCCTGTCAGTAGCCTGGTTACCTTTGAAGTGTGGTTGTCTTTTGAAATCTAGATTATGCCTCTTCAGATCCCACAGCCTCTCTGTTCTATTTATTCTTTCTACCCTTGGTGTCACTCTGCCCCCATATGGGAAGAGCTTTTTGGACTTCACTGTTACTATTATTTTAGTTGAAGTTGCTGAAATACAACAATGCTGGCCAGCAATACAAAACCCTTAGAACAGACACTTCCAAATTCATGATGATTTTTTTTCAAATCCTATCCTACTCCAGCAAACTCACATAGTGTTTTGAAATTCAGGCTTCATCTTCTTTACCTGTGAGATTTACCAAACAAAAGGTCTCCAGGTGGAACCTGCAGTAGCCATTTGCTTTCAGGATGCAAGTGGAACTGCACCCAGACCTGCTCTATTGTTATCAGTGACTCTGAACTACTCACAGAGTAAAAATGGGAACTGAGGAACTGCTGTTGCCACACAGGCACTTTCCAGGCGATGACAGTATTGATGTCCTTTCCCTTTGAGAAGGTTTGTGCACAGTTGTCTTGCTGTTCAGGGTACCTGCTATCTTGGAACTTAGGCAAAGCAGGGTGCCAGGTGCTGGTTTTGAACAAGTCATCAGAGCAATATATGGAAATGTAGGGATCTTTTTAGTGTTCAGATGCACAGTCTTGTCATTCTGCAGAAGACTGGGCAGAAAACATGTATTGGAAAGAGCATTGGATCATAGTCATAGAAAAAAAGGGCTGGAAGACAGCTCAACAGGCCAACTAGCTGCATACTTGTCCAGTCATGCAAAATTGCTGGTGGCAGTCAGCAGCTTTAGCAGTATGGGTTATTGAATTTCCCCATCTTTCCATCCCAAAGGCAGTTCCCCACAGGACTCATCTGACATGAACAAAGAGTGACAGTAGGTAAGGAGCAGCAAAGGAAGAGGAGGAGCCAGAATGTGCCCTGCTCCCCTCCTCTCTTCAGGTTCTTTTTAGAGCCATCAAGAAAATTGCTTGAGTCCAGTGCTTCACAGGCTTTCCCACTCCATGCTCTGCCCTCCTCTTTAGCTCCTGTTATGGTCCTGCAAGCAGCCCTAGAGCGTGGTTGCAGGAGATGTGGAGATACAGGAATTTCAGTGGCTGTCCCAGGAAATGAGTGCTGCAGAGAAGATTCGTTCATCTCTTCAGGGCAATTACCTCCTATATTTTTGTTATGTTTCCCCTGTGAGACTTTCCCATGGGAGGGAATCAAGTGAATTAACTATTTTATCAGCTCACCTGTGTCCTCCCTCTCAAAGAACCATTCTCTCTTGTGCCAGTTTCATTGATTGATGTAATCAGACTGGCTACTAATCAAAGTGATCTCGGTAGCCTAATTCTGTATCTGATCTCTCTCTGTTTGTGCTTCAAGGTCTTTGACAGGGTCCGAGAAGATTGCCCTAATTTCCACGAGAAGATTAAGCCTATTAATGCTGAACTCACTCAGCCCAAGCTGGCCATCAGTGCTGAAGATGAGGAGGAGCTACTGACCCAGGTCAATGTTGTCTTCCACGGTGCAGCAACAGTTCGCTTTGATGAACCCCTGAAGTATGTCCCGGTTTCTATATTTCCTAAGCATGATTCAGAATGCACAATAGCCCCTAACACACCGTTCAGGGCATCCCTGTAGAGCTGCGGTAATAATTCTCCGTTTACATTTTCATGCTACATGTGGTTCTGCGCTGAATGTGCAATGTAAATGCTCTGAAAATGTCATGTGCATATGCACGTCAAAAAGTGAAGTATCTTGGCAGATTTCCATGGGAACAGAAGGAAGTACTGCAAGCTTGGGTTGTAATATAGTAAGGGAGTTAAGTATGACCTAAAATTGGGATAGGGAAAAGCGTGTTTTAGGTCAAGAGGGAGATGTTTTGGCAGAACTAGCTGGAGACAGCTTGAAGTGAAACTATGTTGTGTCTGTCTCTAAAGTTAGTGTTAATGGCCTTTCTTTGTCACTGAGTAAGTGAAGAGGGAAATGAGATGTTGTTTAAGAAAACAGCCTATCATGAGCTTTAAAATACCCAGCACTCGATGTAATTAACTGTTTACAATAAATGCTCAGTTTCTCAAAGAGCTCCCTTGGGAGTGCCTGTCCAGGCAGGCTTTCCATTAAGAAAGAACAGCAGAAATAAGCCACTAAACCAAGATTAGATGTGTAAGTGCTTCTATGCAAATCATAATGGTCAAAAAAATGTGGTGGATGATCTGGATTGCCATATCTTCAGAGTTTTTTGAAAACTGCTAAAGCTGTGAGAGTGGAAAACACAGTTACTATTATCAGTCTTCATTTGCTCATGCATGGGCTAAATAAATATCCACTGTGTCCACCTTAAATAATTGCTTTTTACAACAACTAATTGGAGAACCCACCAGAAAGGAAGCAGCTCTTGATTTAATCTTGAGCCATGTGTAGAACCTGGCTCAAGATATAAGTAGCAAAGCACTGCACTGCATTAATCACCGTAAATGTTCTTAAATCAATATATGAATGAACATGCTATAAAAATATATCACAGTGGCAGGTAACATCAAAGGCAAACTAGGTTTTTAATAGGGAGGATAACTTGAAAGAAGTTAAAAGAAAAAGTTAAAATGGTCATCTACTCGCAGGCAGTGTAGAAACTATTTAAAGACTGATTGCATGTGATCTGTCAAAATCTCTCTAACAAAACAAGGAAAATCCAGTATGATTAAATGGCAAAATATGAGATTGTTAAAATCAAATTATTCCTGTCTGAATAATAAAATATATCATATAGGTAAAAGTTCTAGCAAGTTAAATGTGAAAGCACAGTACTGCAGCTCAAATAAAAATTTTGAGCAGCAATTTGCTAACAACACAAAAAATAAAAATATTTTTTAAACACAGCAGAAGCCCAAAGCTTACCACAGAATATGTAGAGCTGATATATAAGGGATGTGCAAAAGCAGTGCTATCAAGATACTAGAAAAGCAGCAACAGAGAAACTAAACGAATTATTGGCATCAACATGTAGTACATTTAGGGAATTCTCCAGATGGAAATCTTGAGGGCAGAAATCTGAGAAACTGTTATATTGAAATATTAGTAGATGCAGTTTTAATATAAATAGAAAAAATAAAGAGTAACAAATCACCAGGGTTAGATGATATTCCCCCAGAAGGCTAAAGGAACTCTGAACATCTCAGCAGAAATGCATGCTGGGCCTGTATTCTGAGCACAATTCTGTTCACCCCCTCTCAGAAGTGATACAGTTGAATAGAAATCTATATGGAAGAGTAACTTTCATATGAAGGGAAGCTAAAGTAGAAATATTCATCCTGCTAGAAGGGCAGGAGGAAATAGAAATCTATACAGAATGCTGTTCTTTAATATCAGCATGCTAAAAAAAATTAGTATCTCTGGCTTTAGCTATTGTGATCCAAACATTAATCATACTCAGCTTCTGTTTTCATTCATCTGGACTATTTACAA
This sequence comes from Grus americana, assembly GCF_028858705.1. Taxonomy (NCBI): domain Eukaryota; kingdom Metazoa; phylum Chordata; class Aves; order Gruiformes; family Gruidae; genus Grus; species Grus americana. Next base: position 82,346,807 of record NC_072852.1, read on the forward strand.
TTTATCTTCAACTTTGGTGTAATTAATTTCTTTAGTGTACGCTGTACTTGATAGCATTATTCATAATCTTCTATGTGTTGTTGAAAGCTTCTACTCCTGGGCTGAACAGATTGCATATTCCTTAGGCTTTTCCCTTCTGTGCAGGAAAGTGTCTTTCTTCCAGTACAAAGCATGCAACAAAGTTGAACGTCTGTTCACTGCCATCCGTTGCAGATAGTCTGTAGGACAACTTCTAGCTATGTTGGGTGCTTCAAGGTCAACCTTGCTAACCAGAACTCTTTTTCTCTTGTGCTTATCAGTTCTCATCTCCATTCCTTGGGAGTTTAAGCTATTGTCTCTAATTGTGTCTTCTTTCAGTATGAATCTGTTTTTCTGGGCCCAAGGACCCTTTGCTGCTTACTGAAACCATGTGTTTATCTGTTTTAGCAGTGGTCCCTTAAGGAGAAAGTTGAATGGGTACAGTAGGAACCAGTAATGCCTCAGTGGTCATGTGTGTTGGAAATACTTGTGCCAGGAAGGGGTGGCAAATATGTCAGAGGTAGAGATGTTAGTGAAATGTTACCTCTGATCCTTTGAATTAAGTAAAAATATTTGAGAGACATTCGGTGGCCTGAGCAGCAAATCCAACAGCCATTGCTCTGAAAGCTGGTTTAGCCCTTGCATTTCATTGAAGCTTTCCACTCTGCGGTGATGCCTTCTCTTCCCTTACTTGCCTTTTCATTATTTGGAGTTTGGATAATGCTCAGCTTTGATATATTCTTTGCAGTGAAATGCTTTTTGTTTCTTTCCCCTGCCCTCTTTAGACATGCCCTGCAACTGAATGCAATGGGCACGCAGCGGCTCCTAGAGCTGGCCCGGCAGATGCAGAACCTCGAGGCCTTCATCCACATCTCCACCGCCTATGCAAACTGTGTCCGGAAATGCATAGACGAAATCATCTACCCACCCCCAGCCGAACCCAAGAAGCTCTTCGATTTAGTAGAGTAAGTAGGAACTGCATCGCTTCTTCTGACATTGGTTATGCTTCATTCTGCAGAAGACCTCCAAATTGTTCATATAACCTGTCCTGTGGGCAACGTGGTCTAGTGGAGGGTGTCCCTGCCCATGGCAGGGGCGTCGGAACTAGATGATCTTTGAGGTCCCTTCCAACCCAAACCATTCTATGATTCTATGACTTCTGTTCATAGTTGCTGTTATTGCTGTATGGCCTTGTCTGTACGCACCATGCCAGCAAGAAATGCTGGCCGTAATAAGAGTGAGACCAAGGGAAGAGAGACCTTTCATTCTAGGTGGTTTTGAGGGGTACTTCCACAGAATGCCATCCAGTAAATGTGTCCTTTCTGCATTTTCTCTTGAAACTAGCTTTACTGAGGTTTTTTGAAAAAAAGAAGAAACAGACACTCTATTTTGGAGCCTTTTTATCTGGAGAGCTGCTGAAGTCACACTTTATAAGCATTTGGTTGAGCTTAACGATGCTTTTCCAAATACAAAAGTATTGGAAAATAGCATAAACCACACTTAATAATCCTGTGATTTCAGCTACCTCTAATTTTTTCCATGCACCATTTTAAAAAGGACTGTATGATTTCATGAGAGTCCACCATTGAATAAGTCATGCACGAGTGCATTTGCTATTACGAATGGAGTTGTGATGCTTCTTTCTGTAAGACTCTGCTCTGTTGCTACCTTAGTAAGTACGGAAATTTTTTATATACCTTGTATCCATTTCTTTATCTCTTCAGATTTGCAACTTTTTTTACACTTACTTTAACTGTCCTGTAGTATTAAACCAGAGTTATACAGGGATAAGTCAGAAACAGGCAGTTTTAGAAAGAGTTCAGTGTGAGAATCCAGGACTTTGAGGGAACAACAAAAACACATGTTTAACTGAATTTACCAAAATCAAGAATAATTAGAAAGAATAACAAAATCTGCTGATAAAGGCCCCAGGACACCTTCCCCTTAGAAGAATTTTCCCACAGCTGTAACTTTGTTTTCATTTATTTTCTAGTGATATTCCACTTGCGTGATATAAGCAACTGACTTGTGAATTAATAACCCAAAGAGCTGTTATAAAATCTTTCTTCTCCTTGATTTAGGGTAATGGGAGATGACATGAATTAATGCTGAGCAGGAGAACTACTGAGGTTTTACACCAAAAAATTGTTTGCCAAAAAAAAAAAAAAATAGTAATTTTACTAAGAGCTACTCCAGAAAATTTAGTACAAATCAGTGATTTCTTTTTTTAATTTTTCCAGTAGCCCACACTCTCGGATATGTTTACTTCAGCTAGTAGTCATCTATCATTTATCATTTATTCAGCAAGTGGAGCGTGATACAAACATAAGAGATGCCCTAGTGCATTAGAGCAGTGGGCTGCCTGGCCCAATATCTTGCCTTCAGCAGTGGCACTGGGAGATGCTGTTCAGGGTAACTACACAAGCCTGGATACTTTTTGCAATCCGTTCCCCTTGTAGCCTCCCAGAAACCAGAACTGTAGTATGAGGGGTATTACATCCTATTATTTTTTGACCCATTTTTTAATCCATTAATTTGTTTAATCCCTTTTTGAACTCTGCATCTGCAGCCCCTGTGGCAGCAAGTCCCAGAAGTTTACTAGCTGCTGCATAAAGACAAGCTTTCTTTTACTGTTTCAAGCTGTCGTGCTAATAGTTTCATTGCACGTCCCGTAGCTGCAGCGTTGCAGCATCTGCCGTACTTGCCCTATTCACTACCTCTGCAGTTCTGTAAATCTGTATTGCATTCACCCTGGCCCTTCTCTTCCGCACTTTGAAGAGTCCCGGTGTTTTTACTGACTCCTCATATGCCAACTGTTCTGTCTCCTTGATGATTTTAGTTGCCCTTCCTCTCTGCCTTTTTTTAACTCCACTCCCTCCCTGAGGCGCGGGGGCCAAACAGAAAGAGTACTCAAGGTGTGGTCACTCAAAGTTTTATTTAAATAGCTTCAAAATGACACCATTGGTCTTGTTCTCAGTACCTGAGGATGTCCAACATTTCACTGACTTTTGCCTGCTACTGCTCATTGACTTGGAGATTTCACAGAGCTATCAGCTGTGCTTCAAAGAGCTCTTGATGAGCCACAACTGCCAGTTCGGAGTTCAGCAACCTCTAACACCAGTTTAGACTGCTTTTCCCTAAATGCATTACCTTACCTTTATTTACAGTGAAGCTCATTTGCCACCTTTTGCCCACTGAGTCAGTTATACAACGTCCTTTGGAGTTCATCGCTATCAATAGTACATTTCACTGCCCCAAAAAGCTTACCACCACTTGCAACTTTGGAAACAATTACTGCTGGTGGCTCAGATAAAAAAGACTCCAGCAAAGGACTGAATGCTAATCAGAAGCGTGCAGAAGTGCCTGACTGCCCCAGAGGTTGCTACTTCAGATGCTTCATATAAAACACTAGGAATTCATTTATCATAGTTTGCATGTGCAGCAGAGAGGATGGTGTTTGAAAGAAAGGCTGAGTGACAGAGGATGGGCTTTCAGATGTGTTCTTTGATGTGTTTATCTTGGTAGTATGTTTGGTTGTTTTTTCTTAGCCACATAATTAGAGATGAGTTTTCTTGCTTTTTTTATTAGATTTTTCAATTTGTTTTATTGTTTTTCCTATGTTTCATATTCCATAAGTTCACCACCTTCTGGTACTTTTAGTGATATAGAAATCACAGCATGCCCTCAGCTAGGATGGCATCTGTTTCTTTGCAGTGTTTGCAGGTAGCATTACAATTGCTCACAGGAAAGACAGCCACTGCTTTCAAAGGCATTGAAATCAGGTGGGCCTTGTTGAAAATCACTGTCTCCAGGGTCATTGGTTTGGAAGGTGTTCTGCAAATCAAAGGCAACATGTGAAAGACATGCATGGGGCTGCAGAGCATGTGAAGGAGCAGGATGGGGAAAGTCTCTGGGATGACATGATGTAGGCAGAATGGGATAGAGAAAACTCTGCATCCAGTTGGGTGATCATGCCTCTTAATGCACTTGGAGAAGAACACTTTAAGATAAGGGTTGTTTGTGAAAGAAAGCTTTCACAGCTAGCACACAACTGGATGCAATAACAGATCCATTTAATGATGCTCTTGGCCATGCACATAATATATGCTTGATATATTCAGCTGAAATCCCAAGTAGGACTCTCAGCTGTTTCTTTTTCTGTTCTTATCCTCCTATGATATCCCTGCTTTCCAGTATTTTGATATTTAACCTGCAAGTAAAGCCTTAGGCTTAATCTGTGTAAACCCAAAGTCACGCTTCTAAGTGCTGCCGGGCCAATAGAGGAAACGTATAATCTGCCACATCAAGCAAGGTTTGCCTTAATCTAAAGCTGAGGGAAATCAGCTTTGAAGGGTGTGCTGAGGTAAGGAACATGGCACACAGTGAAGTGCAGGCTGAAGCAGAACTGGTTTCGTTACGGCAGAAAACGTAGATCCGTCATCACTTACAAGAAAGCAAGCGTCTTATTAATGCAAAGTGATTAACACTGAAAGTTATGTTTTCCTATGGCAGAGTAATTTGGTGCATATATGTGGTGAAAAAAGAGGTTACTAATTGTTTAATTTGCATCTCTTGTTTCTACGGGGCAATTGCAGCAGTGAGCAAAAGCAGTAGCTTTGTGCTTTAACATTTCAAAATCTTCAAAGTAGGTCACGGAAAAGTAGGAACAGTTCTCCTCGCTGAAGTGTCAGCTCAGCGCTCCTGTGATGGTAATGCTGGTAGATCAAATCACCTGGTAGGGTGGTACCCTTGAGACAGGCAAGAGCGTGGTCCTATTGTTGACCACTTATAGTAATGCAGAGGCCTGTCTGGAAGGATGAGGGCAGAGGGAAATTGCTCCTCCTTGTAGTTCTATGCCTGTCTTTGCTTTGTGAGAAACACTAACCTGTAAGCCCCTATTATTTTAAAAAAAAAAAAAAAAAAGACAGGAGGATGGAAAAGAGATTTGTATGCAGCTTAATCTGAGTTCCCAAATGAACCTAGTCTTCCTCCAGGCTCCACAGAAATAGACATCTCCTTTTGGTAGGCTGGTAATTAATTATTTGACAGAATCAAACAATGGCAATTTAGCTGAGACCCTGAGGAGGCTGGGTTCAATGGCTGCCTAAACAGGCTTTGTAAATCAAGTCAATATTGTGTGCTGCTTATAGCCTCTGCATAGTTCAACTTCATATTTTATGCTTAAACCATTTTTCTGCCTTGTTTCTGAAGCATGGGACTGGGGTGGCAAAGGACAGTATTTATGCCTCCATAAGGCTTTTTTAATTTAAAAATAATAATTTCTATACAGCAAAAACTGTCAGATTAATTTTAAGTCATTCCAAAACTGAGAGATTCACTGAATTCAACCCTCCCCTGCAAACTGTTTTGCAATTTTGGAGAATCAATGTTTTCTTATACAACAGTTTTCCTGTAATATGTCCATCTGTGCCTCATGAGAGCCATCTGAAAAGTGATGTGCCACCTGAGCCATCAAGTGTTTGTACATTTAAGTTGATATGATCAAGTAATTTTCCAGGTGTGACAGTCTCTACCTTATTCCTCTCCCCTTGACCTCCACCTATTTCTGAAATTCAAGATAAGGAGGGGTGAAGCAAGGATCTGCAGGAACCAGTATCCTTGCAATGCCCCTGGGAAGAGTATATCCATTCAGTCTGAACTATAAGTCCATTGACTTAATTACAAATTGGATTATAAGAGTTAATCTTTGATTCTGTGGTGTAACACCAGACCGCTGAAAGCCTGTTGGGGATTGGCAGCGGTGTGCAAGGGCTCTGGAAGTACAGCCAATTCCTGTCCTTTAGACCCAAGTGCTGGCAGGACCAGTGAAGCCCTGATGGTGTGCCAGGGCAGAGCCTTTGAGCCTTAGGCCTTTGCTGCAGCACCGCGGTGGTAAGGGATACTCTTTTAAGGGTATGTATGTAACTACTTCTGATGGATTAGATATTTGAATACCTTAAAAAAACAAACAAAACAAAAACAACCAAAAAAACCAAACTTGGTGGGTTTTGGGGGTTTTGGTGTTTGTTGGGGGTTTTTTTATTATTGTTTTTAAGCAGCTAGCGCTGACAATTTCTTCATTTCCTATGTGAAGAAGCCAGTAGAAAACCAGTAGGAAGGAGCATCTAACATTGTAAATTGTTCTACTGGAATAATATCACTGTAGTACGACGTTCTAGCTTTTGAGACCTTTGTAATGCTACTCGACTTGGTAACTCAAGGTTACCAAGAATCTCCTGAAGCGTACTTGGGATTATATAGAGACTGTGTTGGCTAAGGATGAGCGCTACCTAGTGAGAGTGCTAGGTTGGAAAGCTCCATCAATCTGTAGACCACAGCTATATCTATGTTACAGAGTGCAGTGAAGCACACAGCACACAAGAGATTGCTTTAGAATGAGATTGTATAGATACCTGAAGTTGAGCTGGACATCATAGTATGAAGCCCGCCAGGGTTGTTTTGCACTTTTAAGACAAAAGTAACCTTTCCCTCACAGAGCTGTTGTAAATCCAAACCAGTTGCTCCTTGCTTTGTCTTCAATGCCTTTGACTTGCTTATCCTTTGTTTCAGGCAAGGATTCCTGTCTCACTGGTCTTTTTTGCCTAGATCTCTTCTCTCTCTGCATGGCAGATAATGATGTTCTCCTCGTTTCCTGTAGGTGGTTGGATGAATCTATCATTGAAGACATCACACCCAAGCTGCTCGGGGACTGGCCCAACACTTACACCTACACCAAAGCCTTGTCAGAATACCTGATCCAGCAAGAGAAAGGCAACTTGAACATTGCTATCATCAGGCCATCCATCGTGGGAGCTAGCTGGCATGAGCCTTTCCCAGTAAGCATGAATACGCAGCATTTCCCTACCGAGAGCCCGTTGATACAGCTGTAGCTGCAGTACTGTCAGGAATTGATCCCTACTTGTAGCAGTTTCTGCTTGAGAAACAGGTTCCTCAGTTCATAGGGAAATGTGTGGAAGAGGTGGAGGACCTGTGCTAGAGTAGAACAGCAAGCCTTCTTCAGCGTCTTCAGGATGCCTGCAAGTGAAAAGAACACTTTTAAGCAATAACAAGAATTGCTGGGATAATAATGATGCAAAATGCTGGACTTGCGACTGACAGTCTTGCACGCAGAGGATCGTGCCCAGACAGACACACAGGGGAGTTTTTCTACTAGTTGTGGAAACACAAGGTCTGAGGGTTGGTTGCAGTCCTGACACATTCTGGTTCGAGTCTTTCCATGGTCTAGTCAACCTATTAATGAGATCCTGATGAGCACCCTAGACCTCATGTGTTCCTTGAAAGCATTTGATAATGTCATGTGCAGTTACCTAGTGTCTCTGTCTTACGTTGGTAGGTGTTGAATTCACTGGATTCACACTTGTATGGGCCTGTTGCAGATAAAAATGTCAGCCACACAGTAATGAAATGCAACTGTATTTTTGGACTGAAGGAATTCACTAAGCTAAATATACTAGTAGGAATAATGTGCCCTAAGATTGCAGCCAAATTGGAAAGGCAACATAAAGTCACCTTTGGCTTTCATGCAGCTCGAAGTGTGCCAAAGATGGCTGAGATGTAGCTGAGGATCTGGGCCAAGCTCCCCATCTTGGAAAGACAGAGAGAACTCCGTTAGGTGTCATAATGCGTTTTGGGTCAGACAGTTCATCACTGCTCTTAACTCCAGCTCCCGCAAGTGGCCGTTTCCCTGACCTGAAGTAGGATGGGATTCAAAAGTGGAATGGTATTTTTTTCTTCCTTGCCTTAGAAATTAGTCAGAGTAATCAAATAACTCTCAGTGACATCTTCATGTTGTGTGTTAGAGGGTATGTAACACATGGACTGTTTTCAGCAAGTGTGACAGCACCAAGACATTGCAGTGTTTAAAGCCAGAGTTTATTCCTGTAGCCAAGTTATTATGGGAAAGAAGCAGTTTCTATAAACAAAAATTGGTTTCTGTTGTTGATGGGTAAATTGCAGACAGTATGAGGTATCATACAGTGCATCCCTATTTAAAATCAATTGGGTACTTTATACTGGTTAGCTTCCTGGCAGCTGTCCCACATGGGCTGGCATACGTCTTCACTGTTGTCTCGTTGCTGCTTTGTCTACACCGCAGCCCTTTCACCATTTCGAAGCCTGTGTAAGCAACGTCTCACTGAAAGAAATAGTAATCATTCTTCTTTTTCTGCAGGGTTGGATCGACAACTTCAACGGGACAAGTGGAATATTTATTGCGGTATGTCTAGTTACTATTTAAGCTCCTCTTAAAGTGGAGTTAGAATTACTAAAATAGAACTCTAAAGTTACTTTAAAGCCCCACTTAGAAATTGTATGCAAAAAAGGATCTTAGCAGTTTTCTGAATCTGGTAGAAAGATGTCACGCACTTGCCATACATCTATATGCCTGTAGGACCCAGAAGATTGTGTGTCTATGCTGCGCTCAAAAAAAGCGTATTCATGAAAGAGTATTCATGTTGCTAGTTCACTAAACGAGAATCGTAGTTTTTAGTTTTGGACAAATTTGGCCAAATTTTCAAAGGAAGGGAAAAAGATGCATCGATGAAACTAGGGGTAATTCACAGGTGTCAAAGCTTGAATCTTAGAACTTAGTTTTACAGGCTGGATTACCGCTACAAGGCAGCATTACTTATACTTTCATTTACCTTCATATGTATTATTTCTAAGTCCACTGCTATAGTTTGTGACCACTTTACAATAACAAAGACTCTAGGTCTCATTTGCCATTGCTCTGTACAGGAATTCTTCATGTGCAGAGTACATCTAAATAATGTGTGTAACTATCAATTCAGACTCTGCCAGTCACATGGATAATTCACTATATTCTTGCTTAACACTGGTGTAAATAACTACTGTGCAAAACGGTGAGGAGCAAACCCATGAGATAAATAATGAATAACTTGATAAAATTTTCCCTGTAATATGAAAAAGTCATTACAATTTAACATGTGAATGTACAGTTGCATACCACTTCTCCTGGGGTTTTTGGGGGGTTTTTTTGTTTGTTTGTTTCTGAACCAAAATCACTGCCTTAGGTTTATTTGTGAATGCATAATGCTGTATAGCTATGGGAAGATATTTTTGGTCATGTATGATTTGTCCAACTTGATTACTTTGTGAAAACTATCTTCTAATCAGCCTGATGCAGTGTATAAAAGGATTAGTAGTCTACAATCATAGGACAGCAGAATAAAATCCAAATATCATCTTGTTAAAAAGCTCATTTGTACCTGAAGTAGAGCATAAATAGAAACTGTTGCAGTTACTTCTAGAATCCACAGCACCAGCAAAATTAGTGGATATATCCCAGCTAATGCTTTTATCCGAAACCCCAGGTACACATTTCAGAGACATTCAAAAGCCCTCCCAAACACTTCATTTGTGTTCACAAAGTGTTATTAGCCCCTATTCATCTCACAGTGTCTTTAAAATAATTGTTTATCAGTCTTTTACTCATTGCTTACTGCTCATAAAGCTTGTACTGACTGCTTCTCTATGCTCCACTCACAGCATCTTGTGTCATTTTCTGTGTTCTTGCATGACACCTTGTCGTTATAATGATAAAGAAAGGTTTTGCAGTTCCTCAGTTTTGCAGATCCACTCCTTACATTTTCATGTGACGGGTTCAAACTTTTGTAATATCTGTGTGGTTTGATTTTTTTTTTTTAAAGGCTTACTTCTGAGCATTTAAAATGTCTGCCACAAAAATTTGTCCAGAGTCAGTTTGCAAGAAAGATGCTATACAAAAGATTTCCATTGCATTGCTCTTTATTCTCTGCACGTATATTACCTAAGTAACAAATGACAGCAAGTTGCTACCATACCTGTATTATATGCCAGCACGTTATGAAACACAGGCCAAATTCATATGCTTTCAGCCATATAAAAACATGCCCATCAATTTTTTTTGTCATTAAAGAAGCATTTTTTTCACCTCATTTTTCTTTTAATCTGTCAACAAGTAAAAAACACCTAATGGTTAAGTATTTGGAAATTTTGCCTATATATCAGTCTTTTTAATAGTGTCCGCTTTAGGAACTTACACTGTAGCTTGCATATAATTTATATGCTTACCCGTTGCCACTCATACCAGTAACTAACATTTTCTTTCTTCAAAGCAAAAATTTCTAGCCTTATTGAATGCAACAGCAAACCTAAGGGTGGTTTCACTCAGGCCGGGTTTCACACATAGATGCCAGCCTGTATCTTTATCTCCAGATTAACTCTGTGGAAAGTAAAGATTTAGAGATTCCAGGGTCACTGTAGTAAATAACTTCCTTTCCCTTTTTATATAAAAGCTTTGACTTGTACTGAAATAGTTTGGAAATGGAGATGGTATTTTTTGGTTCAGGATCGAAGCTGTGAAGTTCTTCAATATAGGCAATAGAGACAATGACATTTGTGTCATCTGCGCTGAGCCCTTCAGGGATGAAATATGACAATTCCATATGTAACTGTATCAAGACTTAACCAAGAAAAAGACAAAGAGCAGTGACAATAGGTGCGGGTGTAGAGACAAGGTTGTTGTCAGTGTCCAGTGGTTCTCTGGCCCCCAGCCAGCCGTGTTGGCTGGCATCGGTCAGGAGCAGAGACTCCGTGATGGGGAGGAGCGAGGGGGGATTGCCAGAGCTGACAGACAGTGTTTGTCTCGTACCACCTCCACTTCCTACTGAACTTGGTTGGGCTGGTACTAGTTTTCTGGAAGTGAAAGGTATTTATTATTAGGGACCCCAAGAGACTCTTGGTCTTCTGAGGTGGGGCGGAAATAATTATATGTGTTGAATTACTGTGCTTGGATATGGTGAATTGGTAAATCCTGTTTGGTAGTTTGCAAATTAACCCTTGAATGTGCGAGCGTGTAAGTTACGTGTTAGTTTGATTACCTGGAAGTTGTGTGATTACAACCACCTGTCTCTGCTAACTGTATTTCAAAGTGTATGTATTAGTCAAGTAGCTTTATTAGCCTGAATTAAGTATGGAAAAAAGCAAAAGGGAAGCGCTTTGGTGTTTGTGATGTTTGTTGTTTTTTTTTTAAAGTCGTCATCCCCCTCCATACTAAAATACTCACTTTCAATTTCTAACCCAAACTCATCCTATATGGAGAACAACCCTCAGATTCAGATTTGGCTCAGATGATCTTTGGGATCATCTAGGCAGAATCTGAACTCCAAACCTTGCAAAATTGTTTGTGTGTTGTTTTTCTCCCTCGGTCACCACTATAATATTTGAGTCTGATCATTTAATTCCACAAATAGGCATATTTCTTTTTAATATTCATGAAATATGGGAGTTCAAATTGTTCTTGATAGTCTAATTATGTTTCTTTTGCCTACAGTTGCTCCAGCTGCTGTGGGGGGAAGCTTTGTGGATTGAAAACCAGAATGAAATTAATTATATTTCTGATGGAATGTAATATGGAACAGTGAGACAAAATGCCTCAATTACAGTCCATATTACATGTAAAAACATTCTTCAGCAATTACAAATAGAAATCAAGCCATACCCGATAAAGACGTACCAAACCATTTCCAATGTAAAAAGTAACTTAAAACACATAAACCTGAAGTCTTTATTAGATACACAATATATTAAATACCTAATTCATTCATGTGCACATGACCATTGCAAGCTGCTCTGAATACAGGCATGTTTGCAGCACGTCCATCAAACTTCCAAGTTTTGAAGCCTGACCTCAAAAAGATCTTTAGTGTACCTATGAAAATGTGATTGTTGATCACACAGTGGTCTCTAGTGGGCATGTGTTCACAGCAGTGAAAAATTCATAGCTGAGCTTGATTGCCTCCTTTGGTTCATTTTGCCTTTCCCCCCCCCCCCCCCCCTTGAGAAATCAGTAGTAGGAACAAAACAAAAAATCATACTGAAGTTGCAAGTTAAGGTTTTAATGCCTAAGAACAACTGCAGTTCAGCTTAGGGCAGCAGAGGTTTGAGGAGGATGTTTGGAATCACGTGGGGAAGCTTACATGGTTGCCTCTGAGGCTCTCTGTCTGTGATTCCTCTGCCAGCTGCACCAAGGATGAGATGCGACTGCTCATGAAAATCAAATCAGTCATAACTGGTATTCCCTTACTTGCAAGCTGTGAAATGTAACAAAACCATCTGATTATAGAAGGGGAAAGGAGGGGGAAAGGGAACAAAATAACCCAGATAAACACTTCCCAAATAGGGGATGTGGTGTCCCTGAAAATCTGCCAGTTACCAATAGACAATGGCATATGCTTTACAAGTTAATATCAAGTCTTAAATGCTTTTTTCATCACATCTTTCTTCTCCCCAGACTTCGGGCAAGGTTTTTTTGCACAACTAGGCACTTCCTGTCTAGAAGCTGTAGTAAAACTTCATGTTTCACAGCTGGAGAGCTATTTCATGATGCAATGAGAGTCTCAGGTTGCAAGAAAAGATGAATTTGCTATCGAATTTCCTTTGCCCTGACTTTCAAATATTCTTGGATCTGTAGAGCATATTTCTTTGCCCCTTCACTCAGTCCTTCCCTCTGATTTTACATGGATCTAAATTATAAAAGCTTTTTTCCTTCCTTGCTTCAGTAGCACTTTTATCCTCCCAGCTCTTTCACTGAGTCCTCAGCTTCTACTTCAAACTCAAATTCATCGCATTTTATTTCACACATACTAGATAACCTGACTGCAACCTTGACTCTGCTGTTGGGATTTCTTTTTTTAATTGCTCTATTCAGCCCTCATACTTGACACACTAGGTGAAGTTCCTTCACCCCATTATTTCACCTCCAAGTTTCTATATTTCGGAATTGTCCTGTCTGATTAAGTCTGCCGTGTTGTTGCCATCTGTTCATGTAAGCCTCTTCCAGCCATGTCTCTCCTGTGGAACCTCCAAAGACTAATTGGTCATCAGAGAAACCCCTTGATAAGCATTCAGGTTAAATATATATATTTGGGGGAGCCTGACCCCTGATGAATGTACTTCTAACCAAAGCAAAATTAAAATCTTCTGTTCTTGCCTGCCTCTTCTCTTTAGTTGTCAGTACTGTGTATTTTCAGTCATTCATTTTCCTGAGTTTCATTGGGTGGCACGCCCTTCAAGGCAGGGGCCACGTCTTGAGTGTATCTTTGTGCTCAACAGACTTAGTTTTGGAAAACAGGAGGGTGTGAACACATCTAAAGGCGAGGGAGTAAACTTTTCAAAAAGCCTGTTGATGTCATTTCCAAAGTGACTCTTGCCTTTGAGGGACACTCAGAAGTCCGTCTGCCTGGGTCACTTAAGAAAATGGAACTTCAGGTACCACAGGCAATTTTACTGCGATAAATTAAAATGTGTTTCTTTTTTAAGGTATTTCGTGTAGCGTTAACCAAGAGTCATGGCTTTCCTTGTTATACACAGCACAGACATCATCATGTTTTAGGCTTCCTCTGAAAATGCACAACAGCAAGATCCACGTGAAATCCATCTTTGTTTTCACAGAAACAAAATAATATTCTGCAGCGGGTGCCAGGCTTGACAAGTGCTAACGCAACGGGTCTGTCCTCAATCCAAGCCGATGAAATCTTACCGTGGCCTTACGTCAGTGACTGTTTTCCTTTGTCCCACAGGCAGGCAAAGGGATTCTGCGGACCGTCATCGCCAACAACGAAGCAGTGGCAGATATGATTCCAGTAGACGTCGCCATCAACCTCACCCTTGCAGCCGGGTGGTACACTGCTGTGCACAGGTGGGAAGACACTCCGCTTTCTGCCGGACTCGGGCATTTACTGCCTGCACCGGGACTTTAAAGGGAGTCAGAAGCTAATTGAAAACCTGTGCAAGAACCTTGTTGATTCATTTTCTGGTTCATGTTTTCTACCCCGGGTTGGCAAGGGCTGAGAGTGTAGCAGAAGCAATAAAGGCAGGCTTTAGAGTTAGGAAGTCTCTAAAGCTACAGGTGAGACCTGTTTCTCAGTACAACGTAGGCTCAGCTGACAACTGTCTCTCTCGGAAGTCACTTTTCTGAAGGTCAAGAGCTTTAGTGCAGCTTTGCATCAGCTGGTTTTTTGGGGCTTCCTTTCTCAGGCAGCTGCATTGAGTCACTTTTCAAGTGGCTTCTAGAGTTTTCTTGGTGAAAATACTGTGTGGGTTTTCCTTGGAAAACACTGCACAACATAAATATGTTATGAACTCGTATGATAGGGGAGATAATCTAAAAAAATCCCATTATCTGCGTTGTTGAGAAAGGTATGTATGACATTAAGATTTTAAGGTCTTTTTCTGTGAACCTCTGCCTTTGACCTTTAATCATTAGTGCTACAGAGTAAACCACATGAATTATTCTGGAGGTTTATGCAACTCTGAGAAATCAATACCAGGCAGAAATATTTCACTTTGAAAGACAGAGTAAGCCCTCTGAACTGAGGGTGGAGAAAAGCTATGTACAGTAACCTAAATACAGGAATCCTGAAAGGATCTTAAAAGGCATCTCACCAGCTTTTCAGATTTATTTTTCTCATAGTTTTATCCCTCTCCATCAGCAACAGGCAAAGCAGCATGGTCCAGGAAAAATAAATACAGCTTCCCCTTACACAAACCCGCCCCTGAGAGCCTCCAGATGAAGAGGTCTACAGCCCGTCTATAAAGCTGGAAAAGGAGATGAACGTGTGCTGATGAGAAGTATATCAGCACACAGGTAGACTTCCTGGCTCTGGCCATGGTAGGAGAAGTGCCATTCTTTCTAATTTTTCATTGGCAAAAGATACATGGTTTTAATCTGGTTCCCACACAAATAATTATTAGGCTAAAGGAGTAGTTGCAGAACTTGATTTAAAGCTTTGTCTAGCAGGGCACAACCTCAGGGTTAGCGATCTGTAAACAAAAAAACCAAGAGCCCGAGCCTTCTGTAAATTTGATTTCTCTGAGAGAGTTTCAGGTTTAGGTGCTGTCTTGAAGAATAGCATGTATGGTTTAATTTTTTTTTATTTAATTTTTTTTTCCAAATCATCAAATTAGAAAGTCAGTATCCTTCAGGGCAGGTGACATTACCGAGGGAAATCAGATTCTAAAACTTAGCAGAGAATTGCAATCTTCGTTATGTAGTGTAGAAACTCTCCAAAGCTCTACGCTTCACCAAGGTCACCAACTCAGCTGAAGGGCGGAGAATGGAAAAAAATCAACAAGGAGAGACTATTCACTGAAAGCTGGGAAAATGGAGAAATCCTCTTCATTGGTGTTTAATGGGCCTGACCCACTGGAGTAAGTGGAAGCCTACGCTTTCACTTCAGTGCACTTTCCATCAGGCTGTGTGTGTAGTTCAGCACTGGGTGAGTTTTCTATATGGGCACATATTACGGATTTAGTCCTTAATGAGTTGCAGTACTGATTTCCATAATGCAGTTTCCCACACTAAGCACTACTGAGCATTTTTATGTTTAACACTCTATCAGACTTCTACTCAGCAATTTTACAGTTACAGAAGAGCGTGGATTCAGAGCTTAACACATGTTTATCAGTCCTAACCATCCCTAGAATCCCTGCTAGGGATTAGTAGTAATGGTAACACAAAGTCAAATGCCACGATTTCAAAGCATTGTTTAAAAAAGCACCATTAAAACCGTGCAGAATCCAAACACAGTTTTCAAGTATTGCTGTGCAAGATTTTCTGTCGCAGGTTTAGGGGTTCTGTCTCCTGGTCTCTTCAGTCACAGGAGTTTTTAAAAGAGAGGTTCCACATAGGCAGCATCCTCCAGTGGAGAAAGGCTCCAAGTACCACAGGCACCTGGGGAGCACTGAGATGCTGTATCCTCCAGCCAAACTGCATCCCCTGTTCAAGGCCAGATCTCACTTCTTTTAGCATTTTGGCAGATGGCTCCAGCTGCTAATGTAGAGTAAGAAAAATGCTGTATTGATGCCATCACTTGCACCCTGGGCAAGGCAGGCTTAGATCAAAAAGGCTGTTTGACTAATTCTTGCCTTATATCGAAGGAAGGAATAAAACCAGTATGATCTATGTTTAGTTCCATGCCCAAATAACAACGAAACTTTATTTAATATTAAAATGAGAATTTTGTTGAAATGGATTGATTCGTAATCACCACTCTTACAAATGGAGTTTAAAAGTAGGACAAATCATATCCATTAAGTAAATGATTGTAAAATACACAGTGTGATCCTGAGGTTGGCTTGGGCCAATTAATTACAATATACTCAGAGAAACTATTAAAAAGAATCATTGATTTGTCAGTATGCATGCCTCCCTTATTGTTTTTATAATATTTGATAAGTAAGTGATATATGGGTGATTTTTCTTAAACCCCATCTGTCTTTATTAACTTCATATACTTTACAGAATCTGACTGACTCTTATCAAAGATTCATACTTTATACTGTGTTTTCATGTTTATGAAAAATGCCCTCTTCTTTTTTTTTTTTTTTAATGAGCTGATGTTACTCCTTCTTGGGCTGTTAGATTTCATGCTCCATTAATAAAGCTTTGGGTGCTTTTCTTCACACCTTAAAATAATACTTCTTTCTCTTTTCCAGACCGAAAAACCTGTTGGTGTACAACTGCACAACAGGTGGAATCAACCCCTTCTTCTGGGGAGAAATGGGTAAGGTCTAATTTAAATCTAGAACATGTAAAACATCAATAGCATTCCTCAGCCAGGCTTTGAAAAGGTGGTTTCCTATATTTAGGTGGCATTAAGCGTCTGTCATTCAAACTGCGTGTGGGAGGCCCAACTGCAGTCAGTGAGGGTCCTGTGAGCAAAAGCTCCTGGTGCTGGGCATTCAGCTCAGGAAAGCATCTATTCAGTTTTCACTGTGGGCGTCATCACAGAACAACCCAGCAAAGTTACGTGCTTTGCTGCACCGATGTATTAAAGTGGTGGGAAAAGGAACAGAGAACCAGCCTCTTAATCCTAGGAGAAGGTGCTCTGCATAGCCGTAATGGGGCATCTTCCTTTTCTGATTGCTGGGGTTACTGGGCTTGGGGTTCTTTTTGTGTTTTCAAATCACCTGGAGAACCTTGATAGTCAATGAAAACTAGTGTATTATGGAAGTAGAATAGCCTTACTTCCTCTTTCTGTGCTGAAAATTCTAAACAGAAATAATTGGCGTAGACTTGAGAAGGCAAACCTTGAAATTATGGGTGTGCTTCAAGAACAGGTCACCTTTTGACCATGAATTTTGTCAGTGGAAGAATTCAAATTATCTTCATGGCTGACTTTTTCTTCAAGTGGATGTGCTTCCAAGGCGGGGGTGAAAGAAAGGGAGACAAATCCTGACACCCTTACGATGGAAAACTCACACTTGAAGCCAAGCAGCAGAATTTGGCTTAGCTGTATACTGTGGAATACTACATACAGTCAGTACATTCATGGACAGATGTACAGGGCCTGATTTGATTTCTGTTATACATTCATTCATATCTTTGTGCTTTCAGTACAGGAGGCTGGCAAATCACTACTGTGGTGTTTCACCTCTCAGCCTTTGCTTTGTATTTGTCTTTGCATTATTTAAGTGGCAAACTGCAAGTCAGCAGAGAATCAGACCACAATTGCATTTTCAGAACATGGCTTGTCTGAAAACCCTACTCATGTCCTCACCATGATATTTGATCAAGTGATCTAGCAGAGAAGAGGTTTCAGCAATTGGCTGGCATTTTTTTCATTAGAGATCTAACACTGTGGTTAGTCACAGATCTTCTGTAGCTTTTTCACAGGAGTAAATGCAAAGCTCTTCACAGGCTGCTACTTTGGGTAACAGCCACCATAGCACTGCTACCTGAGGTTTCCCTTTCTTAACCCATTTTCAGTGAAATTTTACTGTTGAAAACAGCACTTTGTAATTGATCTTATTCTGTTACTTGCTTATAACTGTGGATTTAGCAATGAAATCATCTGGGTACAGCAGAAGCTTGCATAAGCAGTTCAGCTGTGTGATGGGACTGAAGGCAAAATTTTCTCCTTGAGTGATGCTGTGGAGCTCTTTCTACCACATGTTGTATCCACAGTTTTCCTGAGAGCAGCAGGCTGCAGAGAATTAGGATGGAGTATCAAAAAACAAAATTTTTCCCTTAAAGATGTTACATGGTTTAAGAAATTAGTTTGGGAAGGGTTTATCACGTTAGGATGTTATGACTGCAGCCATCCAGTTTGAATTCTCAATTCAGTCTCCTACCAATTTCTTGTTAGAATACACATCATTCTAAAATCTTCTTTATATATACAACAGATTTTCTCAACCCATTCATGTTACTTTCTCTGTCTACTCACTATTATTTGGCTTCTAGGCAGCCAGTGTCATGGCACGCACTTCCAACAGGCCTTTCAGAGCCATGATCTCCCTTAAATAAGAGCTACCACTGACTAGTCCAGCCCCTGCACAGACGGACCGGACTTCACCCACCAGTTCCCTCCTTCGCACGTGGGGCAGCCTCAGCTACTCGAGTTGTCACCTTCTCTTCTCAAAAGCCTGTTTCCAACTGTGTTTAGCTCTGCCAACCTTTCAGGTTGAAATAGTTGATGCCAGGTCTCTGCCTCCATTGTTTTTTCAGCTTCTCTCAGAATTTTTCTTTTTCCCCACCATGAAAGAAGCTATTTGATCCAGATGTACCGGTGACACAAGATCAGCAGAGGGAAGGAGAGTCAGTTCAAGGAGTCTGGGGAGGCCAGACTGGCACAGGGTCTGTAGCCAGTCATGGAGGTGGAAGGTTGTGAGAGCAAGACTGGAAGCTGCTGAGAAACAAGGGTGGGGAATGGGAGTCGTCTGGCGTGGAACTGAGCGTTATAGTGCAAATCAAACGTGGGGTTTGCAGGGCGGTAGGACCTGGGCTACCTGGTTAGGGACACTTAACACCAGGACCAGCTGTAGGAAGGACAGGCGAACCCAACAGAATAGGGATTTTTCAGGGGGAGAGGAGGAAAGGAGAGAAAGATCAAAGAGAGAAATTGAGACTAGAGTGGACTGAAGATGCCCTGGGTTAGGGGCAGAAGTGACTGAGATGATAGGGCAATTTTGAGTACAAAGGTGATGAACTTCGAGGGAGGGAGCAGAAAGATATCTAGAAGAGAATTATTTGACTACTTAAGAGCTTATGCTTAAACATCCATTGCAAACCAATTTATTCTACAGATCTCCAGATACAAACCTCTAGCATTAAAAGGAACCTTAACTCATTTATTTCTTTTCCAAATAATGCTATGCCTTGGGATTTTTTCTTACTTTCTTGTTATTTTCCCTGCTATTATAAAAATGTGGTCAGATAACTGAGTATTAATCTGAAGAAGCATATTCTGCTTTGCTGCAATGTAAGTGTTGCTAGTCTGAAATTGTCAAGTACATTTTGCAATTTCTGCTCAAAACAAAGCCTCAAAGCAGGCTTTAAAATGGTGTTCAGCATGGGGAAACTTAATTTCTCTTCACACACGTGCTTCTTACACCGAATAATATCATGGCATAACACTGTAGCTCCTTTACTACAGCTGCATTTTCCACTACAAGCCTGAAGTAACCAAGATGATAAGGGTGGTGCTGATTTGTGTGAATTTGGTGTATGGCCCATGATCTGAAATGACAACAGCTGCATTTTCCACTTACTGATAAGTTCTTTCTTGCTGTCCTGGCCAAAGATGCCAAAAGTGCAAAGAGAAAAGAAGGGCAGTAATGTCTTTAATGTGTTTCCAAAGGGAAGACTCAACCAGTTTACAGCTGAAAACTAGATCTGCAGTATATTAACATCAGCTATAAATATATGCTGCAGGCTGTATCAAAACTATCACAGTTCCAAAATACCAGTGGTTCCCAGTTAAACTGATAGGTTTCCATTAGGAAATGAAGTGACCAAATGGAACTAAATGAACTTAAATATTGATAAGCAGATGAGAGTTTGTAAATAAACTGGGATTTAAAGTGCATCTTGGAGAAACTGCCTTAAGGGTAGAAGCAGCAGAGTTCATGGAATTGCTCTCCTGATCCATGAGCTAATTGAATGGGCACAGATATTCAGCTCTCTCCAAACTGGGAGCAGATCTCTTTATGTTTAGACCAGCTATGACTTTGTCGAAGTATAACTGTAGTAAACGGCTGTGCTGCTAACACAGAGGAAAGAAACTCCTCACGCACTGCTTAGACAGACACAAACTCTGCCAAGAGCTGGGCCAGGACCGCGGCTTCCTTCCCAGTAGCCCATCCCAAACTGTTTACCGCTGCTCCCCTGCCGGCAGTAAACACCTTTCCAAATCTTCAATAAAACCACCCCAGTGAGCCCTCCCTGCCAGGCATAACTACATGGGAAAGTTAAATAGGAGGTTTTTGCTAATTCGTGCCATTTTGAGAGAACATGCTGCAAAGGATAAGATTTCCATACCGCAGCCCGCAAGCTGACCACAAGATAACCACATCACTGCAGTGTGGCTACGTGAAACAGAAGGGATGGCAGTCAGTTCTAGCTATTCAGATGCAACATGGGTTCCAGAACTGATCTTCAGCCATTAAAGTTGCAGCCTACAGGATACAAAAATCAACAATGAACTTGCACTAAAACTAAATTGTACTACTTTAAAAGTCTTTGTTGTCTAAACTTAGCAGCTAAGTGGCTAACAAGTCTCCTCTAGTTGCTGTTACTTAGAACAAGTACAGCAAAAGTCACTACTTGAAGTGCAGTAATGAGCCAACCACAGATACATGAGCTTAACGTCTGAATATTATGATTGGAATCTGCTTATCTGAGGATGATCTGGATGTTTCTTGTGACTTGCAAATTCTCATCTGATTTTCTATTTGTAACATAATCTTAGAGAGTAAAGTATAAAATGAGCACAGATTGATGTCGTAACTCTCAAATTCATATTTAAAAAAGTAAAAAAAGCCCACATATTCTTCTTTGTTGAGCTCACTGGTGCTCAGGAATAGGAGCACCATCTGTTTATCAGTCCCTAGGATGATAGTCTTATATGCAACTACTGCAGTTCTGTTAAGCCTCTGCAATATGCAAATGCTCCAGATAGATATACACATCTAGATGCCACTTCTGTGGCCCTGTGCCAGTGCAAGAGCTCAGAATCACACCCAACATATTTTGTGCCTTAGCATACAAAGGGAATGAAAGATTGCCACCCTATCATTAGTTTTCAAGTTGTTAAGAATGCAAGACAATTTGCTGCTTTAAAATGCATCCAGAGGTGCTGTGAAAAGAGGCTGAGGTATTTGGTGTTGTGGGCCAGATGGGGTCTGAAGGAGGCAGCACTCTATGTGTGTAAGCAACCTCTCCCTGACTCAGACTAATATTGACATCAGCCCTTTTGAAAATTTGATTAGAAATTAGCAATGTCATTTTTGGTTTGTGCTAGCAGATCAAAGTTTGCTTTCAGTGATCTGAAGCTATGGTAACGCTTATCAATTTCCTTTACCTCTACTAGGAAAGCAGAACTGCAGTTCCTTGAAGTGTTTCAGGCTACAACTGCCTGCTTTTCCTCTATTACATTTTGGTGTTTTGATAAGGAAGTTTTTGTCTGCCGCTATTGTCTAGAGTCAGATTGTCTTTCAAATGGAGTTGTCAGCTTCAATGCCAGAAGGGCGCATGAGATGATCTTGTTGAACCCCTGGTTGTGTAGTTTGCAGAACTGTAGGTTAAACATGTTAAGCACTGTAACTTGGGCTTTACTGCAGCATGTTGATATGGTTGTGCCCAACTCACCTGAAATTAAGTGCCTGACTTTAAGTTAAATGCCTGTTCCCTTACAGGGCAGTATGTCATGTCCACATTCAAAAGGAATCCGCTGGAGCAGGCCTTCCGAATACCCAACGCTCATATGACATCCAACTACTTGATAAACCAGTACTGGGTAACTGTCAGTCACAAGGCACCAGCCATACTCTACGACCTGTACATGAGGCTCACGGGGAGAAAGCCCAGGTAAGAAACTGCACGCCCTCAGCCTCTGCACATCTGCCACTGCTATGGAGAGCAGGTCTCTAGTAAGTTCTGAGAATTGGCTGCCTCAGCCTGGAGTCCCTGGTCTTCTTCCCATCTCCTTGTCTTGAGGAGATTTCTCAAAAAGAAAAGGAACCGCATGGCCATAGCTAAGCATAGCCGAGGCTTCCCACCCTTTCCAGTACCTGGGGGACAGCACATCTTTTAAACTCAGCTTTACACACTTCAGAGGTTCCCAAGACAGAAGAAGAGGAACGATAGTTACCTTGTTCTCTGTATAGCAAGATTTCCACCATTGCAACTTTCTGATGTGATTGCCTCTACCTGTGATGAGCTTGCAGAAGGACTTGAGACTGGTAAGGTTTAGAACGTTCCAGCTAATATTTTTTTCCCATAAAACAGATGCATAATTAGCAGTTGCCAGCACTGGCCCAGCACCCTGAAATCTAGGAAGCAGTTGTTTTTGATTATGAATAAATTCTGAATTGTATTTACGAGGACAGTTTACCATTACAACTGGTATTTGAGCCTTGGCAGTGTCATGGCTGGGAGGAACACGCAACATGCATGTCCCATGTGGAAGGAATCCTAGTGTAAGTAACATAACTCCGCCAATGTCCTCCTTTACTCCCTGCCACCACAAAGGAGAATTTATTGTGCAACACAAGAAGGGTATGCCAGCACTCTGTTGATGTCAGCTGCTCTGTACTCCTCTGCTAGTTAGAAAGATGGCTTCAGCTGTTTGCAGGGAAATCCCTGGCTGATGTGTTGCTCTGATTTCTCTCTGACATTCTGCTACAGAGGGAAATTGGTCCATAAAAAAGACTTCCACTTATCCACGAGGCAAGAATTACCCTAGAAATAGAGATAAACTGAATATGAGGCTGGGATCTCCAAACTCTGTTGAAACATGCAGCAGTGAGATCTTGGCATCGCCATTCCAATTGACATTTCTTTTCATAGAGTTGATTGGCATAAGTAGCCAATGGACATTGGCCACAGTACCATACTTAAATTTCAAATAGAGCTCAGCATGGACTCATGCTGAGAAAGTATCTTCTTCCGAACTCTAAGATTTGTGACTCGAGCAAACGCGGCTCAGCAATGAAGCTGTGACTTCACTAAGTCTTTTTTTTTTTTTCTTAAATATAATTCCCCTTTGCTTTTTACATACTACTAAAGCTCATCCAGGTATTGCTGTAATGTGGTAGAAAGCATAGTAGCAGCTCATTCTTTCTTTTTTTTCACAGCTACCTAAATATCAGACCTTTATAGTCTAAGGGCAGTAAACCACACTAAAAAAAAAAAAGTTGAATGCGTCACTGAACCTGCTTTAATATTTCCCTTTAATTTTTCCCTCTGCTTCAAACACAGCACCTAGGCTTAACTTTCTTCCCACTTGTCACTCCCATCTATTGAAGTACAAGCCATCTCCATGGCAGTTTCTTGAATTCTCTCCATGACCCTATGCCAGATTTGTAAGCAGAAAGGAGAAAGTTCTTTGCCAGGACCAAGACTCAGGCTTCAGTTCACTACGGTATCCATACTCAGCTCATCATAAGGTGACGGGTTGTCATATGGAATAGGTTATCTGGGAGCTGGTTATGGTTTTGCATGTCTACTGTTTATTCAGGATCAGCCTATGACCTTCACTAAGTTGAATTGCAGGGTGGTTCAGAGGAACTCAGTTGTAGTTCCTCCTGTAGTTATCGCACACAGTACCCCATCTACCAAAGGGTCGGTATGAGTCATCTCCTTCAGCTTTAGACTTTTATATAGTGCCTCTCCTGAGAAGCTTACTTTAAGTGTTAGCTCATTTCACACAAATTGCCAAATGTCTAGCAAAACTGCCCTAAATGGCTTACTGTTATTGCTGCACATCCATCCGTGACTTAGAAAATAATGTGGTTTATATCATTAGTAGTCTCTTGGGGCAATCTGTCACACCTGAGAATCTGCCCATGCAAGGCTCAGTATGGGAGCAAATAAAGAAATCATTGCTGTAAACAGTTTTCTAGAAGACAAGGTACATTTGTGAAGTGTAACTAATAAGGCTATCAGTGACAGCTAATACTTGCTTTTTCCTTTCAGTTCCTCCACAGGGGAGAATGAGATTTTCTATCTCATTCTTTGCCATAGCTTCCACTCAGTTGCTGTTTTTCAGTAGACCATTCCTTCATCCAAATTAGTAAATATTTTTAATGGGGTCACAACATTTGAGCTTGATTAACAAGAAACACAGTTTTCATACATACCTCTTCAGATGCTTCATTTCTCTTTTTGACCTTTACTTTTAGCCACTCAGATATGTTGCTTTGGATAGATCTACAGTCAGACCTTATTCTGCCCATATTGACAGAAGGCCACATAGATAGCCTATTTTCAAAACGTAAGTAGGGACATAGTTTATTATCTTATCATTTTTTTCTGATGGCTTCCATTAACACTAAGTACTTTAAAGATATTGGCGGCTTTTGGGGAGACAGTTCGAGGGGCAACTTCAGATCTTTGCAATCTAGCCATATACTTTGTTTCCCAAGTTCCTAAAAGGTATTACAATATTCACAAAGCTTTGCCCCCTAGTACTTGCCTGCACAGGCACAATCAGGAAGATTAATCTGAAGTAATTATAAAGTAGTTTAGATAAACTGCATTCAGTCAACGCGCACATAATTATTCAGAATGGAGGTTCCCTTAATCTGATGGTGCGCTTTGCTGCTAAAATGAAAGCCACTTAAATTCTGAGTAGGAGTGCCTATGTAAGGTTTTAGTGCTCTTTCAATTCGCTTTGGGTGAGCTGCACAGTTCTCCCCTGAATTGATGCACTCATTGTGTCATCTTCTGCCGTGCATGGTGCTTGTCGTCGTGGCAGTCGCATCTGCACGGGGAGATGCCAGCCTGGCACCATTCTTGCCCAGACCGCTGCCTTTTATTTGTCACGGCAACTGTGTTGCCCTCTGGGCAGCTCAAAATTTCTCGTGAAAACAGCTCTGTTTTCCACAGAAATCAGCCTTTTACTGCTTTCTCTTGCCCTTATCCAGTCTGAGAGAACGTGGTGTTCTCTCAAAATTGACCGAGCACTGTACATCACACTTTAAAACAACTCCCTCCCAGAGGCCTTTTGTACTCATGACCATTGGGACAACTGTAAAATAATGCTGCAAGGTAGGACAGCATCACCGTCATCCCCTTTTATATAAAAAATGAATAATAAAAAAAGGCCAAGACACATGAGAGACCTGAACCTACATTTCCAAAGTCCCTGTTTAGCAGCCATGCCCCTGCAGCAGCTTTCATCTTTACCAGGACACTCATGCTCCAGGAAGACTGTCAGACAGTTCCCCCCCTCCACCAAAAAAAAAAAAGCATGTGGATTTGGATGATTTTCAAGGTCATCCACCTGGAGTGCATGCTGTCAGACCCCTCCTGTATAAGGAAGGACAGAAAAAAACCTCCGAACTGCCACTATATTATATAGAGAGAGGAATGGCCTTTAAGAAAAACAAATGTATTTTCTTTTAGACAGAGATAAAAGAAACCCAAAGATGTGAAAAGCGTGCCATTATCTGAAAATTGAAGTTGAGCAATCGACTTCAGAGCTTGTCCATGCTGCAGGTGCAGTCACCTCTGTACTGGAGCTAACTCCAAAAATCAGAGGCTTGCTTTGGGAGCCAACTGAGGCTTGAGAACAGAAGAGCATTTGTGTGGTAGAAATTTAAGTATCCACATATACCTTTGCTGTGCAGATGTTATACTAGTTCAGATGGGCTCTTTGCCTCACACATGGTACGTGATGTGGCCTTCAACCCTTGTTTAGTTCAGACGAGTAAGTTAGGCATCAGTCCTTCCCTGGGATGTGCATGTTTGCACCCATGTTCCAGCCAACAATAAAAGCTGGGTAACTGTAGGCTCAAGACCTCAGCTGGAGCAGTTAGACTTGCTGAGCAAGTTCTCAGCCTCGTGAGCACCAGTGCAGTGCTCATCAGGAATTGCAATGCCTGTTCATCTGGATTGGCGAAAGAAAACACCTACAGAGCAAAACACCAGCTTTTACATAAAGGTAAACTTCCTATCCGCCTCTGATGCTCCTCCTGTGTTTCAGAATGATGAAGATTATCAATCGACTGCACAAGTCTATGATGCTCTTGCAGTATTTCTCCACCCAGTCCTGGGATTGGTCTTCAGATAATATGAATATGTTAATGAGTCACCTTAACACAGAGGACAAAAAGGTAAGTATCTCCTGAATACGGATTGTCAATCTCCAATTCTATTCATCTGCAGCAATTATTTTTGGTGTATTGTTGAGCTTTCAAATGACATCTGCCTAGATGACTGGAATTGGCTTTAACCTGAAATAATTTATTTCCTCCTTGTTTAATTAAATAACTTATCAGGAACCTTCCTTTTATTATAGGAGAATGTTTTCTCCTGAGGTGTATTGCTCTTTCTTCTGAGACAGGTCAGTCACTGAAGTCTTTCCAGTTAACATGGCAGCTCTCTACCTTTTGCTCTCAGGTTTCTATTTGACCTATAAACAATCTAGATTTGTTTTCACAGACAAAATGGACTGTACAAAGGGAATATAACTTTATATCCTCAGTGACCCAGCTGTACTCAGCTCCTTGAGTTGGAGAAGTTAAAGGCATCGTATGTAATGGTGGCCACTTTGTGACCTCTCAGGTGGTTGGCTACATAGACTGGAATACCTCTTGGATAGGAAAGCTAAGGGCACATGATGGACACATGATATTTCTCTTTCTAAGAAGAAACAGTCAATTCTAGTTTTCACATCACAGCTCTGGGCCCTGAGAATTTCAGGCATCCCCTTTCATGGGGTGATATGACCATGGTAACTAACATTGCTGTACAGGGGCACCAAAAGACAGTATCAATGGTAATGCAAAGATATGTGCTCAGGGGCGTTTCATTGTAATTAATTAGTCACTGATAAACTGTGTAGCATTCCCAGTATCTTCTCATCCTAATTTTCTAAGTGTCTCACTCTTGGAAAACTAAGCTTCTTTACAACGTCACTTTCTCCCTCATCTTTTCTGGCAATCTGTAGCTCTTCATGGGTGATCTAGATGGAAAATACTTGAAAGAATTTGACATTTTTATCCACAATGGTTTTAATGGGCACTGCACAGGGAAACTTAGTTAACACATTGTGTATTACTCTGAACAATATGAAGAAAGTTCCTGTTTGATTTAAGTCCCCAGAGAGCAATTATTTGGCAGGATGTCAAGCTCTGTTGGAGACTTTATAAGTTTGAAATACTACTCCTTAAGAATTGGATTGTAACTGAGAGACTGAAGGAATACAAAGAATAGATCTGTGATAAGCTTGACATCACCTTTGGTCAGTATCTCCTTGCCAAGAGATACTTAGACATTCACATCAAACCAGTCTCACTCACATCATTAAATTCTTGCAGACTTCCAGTAGTAGAGTCAGGAGTCTTCTTCCCTAGTCTGCAGAAGGAGTCCATGCAGCAAATTCTAACTTCTTAAGGGCAGTGGCACTGCTGTGACTACAGCAGATGTAGAAGAAACCAAAATGGTATGATAAGAACTAGTTATGAGGAAGATAAAAAAAAAGAAAGGAGCATCAAGGACTTCGGTGCAAGCCAGACAGTGTTTTAGTCCTGCTAAGCTGCTTATGAGAATTCTGTGAGATGCGCTGCATCCAGTGTTGCCACTGCTACGTTGTGAGCAGTATTCAAGCTAGATTGTACAGGCAGCACACATCTCTGTACATATCTAACAGACACACCGGGATCTGCACACTAGCTAACCCCCTGTATGTGACAGAGTTAGCTAACCCCTCTCTGCTCAAGTTATTGCTGGTCTGATACCAAAGCTTTTGCACCAAGGCAAACAGCCTGGCTTTGGCGCAGGGGTGAAGGTATTTTTCCGAGTATCTTCCCTTGTAAGATGCTGTAAATAAGAAATGCCATTCACTTCATTCATTCACTTAAAAAAAAAAAAAAATCCTCTACAACAAAACTTCTTCCTCTTTACAAATCCTCTCTTTGCTCTAATAGACAGATAACAGCCTGAGAGCTTGCTAACAATATTTCCAATGTCAGCATTTGAAATTATCTGGGGTAATTAGCTCTGCAATGAGATTTTTTTGATGCCAAACAAAAGTAACCCATTTCTTGGACTTCTGTTGATCTAGATGCCGAGAGAGAATGCAGCGCAATACAGAGTAATACTGATGCAGAAGCACCTGTTGACTCAATGTCCAATTCATTTATTTACACGTAATTCTAGTGCCACATTAAAAGCTGCATGGAGGTTTTCAGATTAATCCATTTGCCTGAGTGGAATGCCATTTTTCTTCCACAATTTTGTGTGCGTACAAATACATACATTTATGCATAAATGGGCACCTGAATGACAAACTTACCTTTGTTTTCTGCCAGCTAGCACTAAATTTCTGCTTGCTTTGCCTGAATTCCCACCTGGGTAAGACATATTTCATAGCTGTCAATCAATATTCTGTTAGTGCCCATGTCTTCTTGGAAACTTGGTGGCTTTAAGAACTTAACAGAAGGGGTGTTGCCAGGAACAGAGGTCAATGAAGAATTGATGCTTAAAGTGAACTTATTTTGAATTCTGGCATTTAACTTCTGCTCTTTGTCCTTAAATCCCAGTTATACAACTTTGACGTTCGTCAGCTGCACTGGTCAGAATACATTGAAAGCTACTGCCTAGGTGCTAAGAAGTACTTGTTAAATGAGGACATGGCTGGCATTCCGGCAGCAAAGCAGCATTTACGAAAGTAAGTCATACCCAGCGACAAGGACAAGAGCTCCTGGCTACCTTGAATGGCTTTTGAGGAAATTTATTCTATTTACATTGCAGTAATTACTGTTGAATAATATGGAGATAAACATAGCATAGCTTATTTCTTGGGGCAGAGGGTTGTCAGTATTTCATTCTTCCGTCCTGTAAGGAAAAGAGGACTTTTGATGACACTAACTATCAGGGGCTAGATATTATGCCTTCCCAGCAGATGACCAAGTAACTAACTTACAGCGCGTAAGAGAAATACATGAATGCAGAAGATCTTGGTCGTTCAGAATTACAATAGAAAAATAAGGGTCATATTTAGATTTTGCGAAGCTCCCAGAAATTTTTAGCAATTCCAAGATATTGCATAAAACCTTTGAGCATTTGTATGATTTTAAATTTCATTTTAAAGTTGAAGTTTCTAATTCCTTGAGGAGAATGGGCAAAAACTCTCCAAAATTGGTGCAGAGTTTATGCATTCAATCCCTGGTGACAGTTTAAAAGAGGGTCTGAATGAGCAATTTGAGATTGTCCTTCTCCTATTCAGTTAAATATTGTGCTCTTTCTGTCTTCTCAAGCCCTTTTAATGAGAAGTGCAGGCAAAAGGAGAAAGAAGAGCTCTCTTGGAGTAAAACTCTGGTTGTTTCCTTTAAGAAAACCACTGTGCACTGTTAATTCTAGAAGCGTAAAACAGCCTGTTGCCATAGCAAGGAATCCTAAACAAGTTCTTCGTTTAGGGTCATTTTTAAAAGGAAAGGACTCTTAGAAAAATTAAACCAGTCTTGGGCATGTTAAGTATGAAGCATTCTTTCTTTGGTCAGACACTGGGAAAGTAAGAATTAGAGCACTGCATTAGTTTTTGCTTGACAGAAAGAGGACAAGATGATTAGCATCTTAAAGACCCAACAACCCCATTTAAATATATGGTGTAAAAACACCCCAAACCCCCAGTGCTGCAGTACTGCAAAAGTGAAGACCATTTATGATTATTGAGTAATTTCCCAACATTAAATGCAAGGTTTCAACCAAAAAGGAGACCCTCATTCATCAGCTCTTGCAAAGGTCCTCCAGCTTGTCACCAATCCTACTACGTAAAAAAATAGCCAACATACCAAAGCAAAGCAGAAAGTATTGGACCTAAACTATCATTAAGAAAACAGCTCTCAGTATGTATTCAGTGTCTACTCCGGTCTGAAATGAGAGTACATGGAACAAGAGAGACTTGCAATACAGGTATTCCACCTATCCCATCAACTATTCACTATACCACAACTTCAACGCAGTCCTTGGCGAGATGGTAGGGACATCGTAGACGCAGTGTCTTCACTAAACTAGGAATGGCAAAAAGTCCGAGCACCACTTATAAACAGGATTTCTAACAAAATGGCCTGTAGCAAATGAAGCAAGCTTTTTATTGGTTTTGTCTTCCTCCATAAGATGCCTCTCTCTCTTTCTCAGGCTGAGGAACATCCGATATGCGTTCAACACCACCCTCCTTGTGATCATCTGGCGCATTTTCATTGCAAGGTCACAGATGGCTCGAAACATCTGGTACTTTGTAGTGAGCCTCTGCTACAAGTTCCTTTCCTACTTCAGGGCATCCAGCACCCTCAGGCACTGAAGCCGTCCATCAGCAACCAGCCTCTTCCAGAAGGACCTCCATCTCCTCTAATCAGCAACTATGGGCATCGGGGTCTGAAAGTAGCAGAAAAATCCACTCCCTTCAACAGCAGCCTGCATTTATTGTGCACTGTTATATGTTCACCTTTTTAATTTTAATTAATGCTTTAATACATGGTGGTCTTTCTTCCATAGGACCAGGCCAATTTTTAAAGCCATAACTGAAGCTTTAGGAACAGGTCAAGCTGGAACCGTTCATCTAGAGTCTGATGTGCAAGAGTAAGGATTAACCAAAGTCATTGTCTTCCCATGTACTACCTAGGCCATCTTAATCCCATCTTCTTCCTCAAAAGAGGCAAATTTTAACCTTGGAAGAAAATGATGCCATCAGAAAAGAACCAGCCAAGGAAAGTAATCTGTAAGAGGTCTTCCTAAAGAGGCTATTCCTTCATTATCATTCAGTGAAATGGTACCTTATTGAAAAAAGATTATTTCACATTTTCAGTTTTTCAAAATTTAGAGGGGAAAAAAAATAATCAGTTACACTAGGCCAGTGAACACACTGAACAGGTTTCCAATCTTGTCTTACATTGCTACTGAGGACTGATACTTTCAAGCCATAACTGAAGACACACATAGAATTCATCTACCTGTGTTTACTCACTCACAAGCAGCTTTCTTATGGAGAAGTATTTTTTTCTCTCTGTGGTTAAGGTTGCAGTCTATTAAAACACCCTGTTCTTGCATTTATCACATTTGCTTGGAACATTCTTGTGGCTTGAAAAATACTGTATTTACTCTGAGAATGAAGCGAAGACTTCTTACAAGATTGAAGAATTCAGAAACTCTTTGAGGAATATGTCTTTTTCCCCCTTCCATTTGTCAGCAGAAAACTTCTATCCCTGTAGTTCAAAACCAGCCTGATACTGTCCTTCACGCTTTCATTACAGATAAATCACTTTGCAGTTGATCACTTCCACTGGCAAAGAAAGTGTAAAGATACGTACGGAGGAAATCCCATCAGGCCAGTTCTGCTGCCACTCCTGTCAGGAGGAATTCAAGAGTCTGAAACTTGTTTTCACTGAGAATAGGAAAGGTTTGGTTGACTTCTGTGTAAAAACAATCATGCACTGTGAAGGTAATGCATTTTGTCCTACAGTGCAGTTTAGAAAGGGAACCCAAGGGTCTTCCTACACTCATGGCTATTGGAGATACTTGTTTCACCTAGTGAAGTATGAATTCCTGTGGGAAGAGAGAAAGAGAGAGCCTTCTTCAAAGTAGCTGGTGCAAAAAACAACCTTAGTGCAACAGCAACAAATTTATCATGCTATCGGATTTTCAAAGTCAAATCTAATATTAGAATTTTTTTATTGAGATCTCACTGAATAAGCACTTTAAGATTATCAGATTTTAAAGCAGCTAGTTTTTGAAACAATGCAGCATCCAATTTCTCTAGTCTTGTGTCATGCTAGCTGTCTGAAAAAGTAATGCTGCATCACAAAAAAATTACACGGTTGCTCTTTTAAGAGCTGAGAATAGGAGACTATTTACAAAGCTGGCATTCTTCAAAAATTATACTTGTTTTTGGCAGTGAAGCCAAGAGTAAGTTATGATTACTGTATATTTATATCTTAGGCCTCCAAGCTAGTTCAAAAGTCTTTCTAAAGGTGCAAGGAAGTAATCTGCCCCCCTCCCGTACACCCCGGTGGTCTAGTTTTAAGCAATTGCCAAAGGATGCCTGCAGCAGAACCTGACCAGAAACGTGATGTCCAGAAATGGAAGGGCTCTGGCATTCCCTGTGTTTGTCACACGTTACTTCTGATCAATACTCAAGTTAAGTCAAGCACCCAGTTTACAAAGATAAAAATCTTGGAAGCTCTTGCCTTGAAAACATACTTTGAAACCGTGCTGGTTGTTAGCCATGTGTTGTTTGCCAGCTCCAGAAAGCTGGCAGCACATGCTGTGCGTTGCACGTTAGCAAGGTGTCACTGCCCGTGGAATTAGGAGCTATGGGTTGGGGCGCCGGGGACCAGACAGTTCTTGTACAGCGCTTCCGTGGCAGTGGGTATGGTGAATGTCAGCCGCATTGTACTTTGCTAACTCGGCTATGCGGAGACTGTGACTACCTTGGTGGAGCGAGGCAGGTTGCTGTAAGGATTCCTCTAGCAAGACTGCATTCCCTCAAGTAAATAATCAGGTCATCAGCCAGCTTCTAGTCTTCTCATATGAAAGGCTAAAAAACAAAACACAACAAAATTGCAGATTATTTTGAAAAAAACTTCATTAAAAATGTAGGTAAGAATTTTAACTCCTGTCCTAGAAGTCTTTTTAAGTGCCTGCCTTACGTACAAAGAGAAGCAACAGCTAAGGGGATCGGAAGTCTTACGCTGTGCACGTGACAGACAAAAACTTGAGTCTCACAGAAAAGTGAAATACTGCAGACCTGCTACACTTACAACAGCTGACTGATGTAGACCAGACCTACTATGAGTAAAGTATCCTGCTTTCCCTTCCTCAATGCTAGTCGTGCCGTGCATTCCCCGCGTATGCCTGTAGGCAGTTGTAGTTATTTGCACAGGCTGTATTGTCCCAACAAGCCCGAGACGTGTCTTTGCTCACCGTGAACATATCCCAACCCGTTTTCTGCTCACGCAAAAAGATGCTTCAGGATTCACTCAGAACAATGGCGGTATCACATTTTAAAGCTGTTCAGCATTTTGCTGAAGTTAACAGCCACAGCAAAGCTACTCCTCAGCCCTGAAAAACAGCAGGAGCTGCTTGGGATCTTGCAGAAACATAGCTGTTGCAGATGGTGTATGCTCTTCTGGAGACCTTTCAGAGCCCGCGCAGCATTGCCAGCAGCTGGCTCCAGAGCTCTGGCCTTGCCTGTGGGGGAAACAAGCTGTTAGCTTTTCTTAACACAGACATAACATGCAGTGAAACTTGAATCTTTAACCCATTTTCTTGTGGCTTGAGATGTTTTCAGGTGATTTTGTAAACTACAGAAGGGTTTCAGAAAAAAATCAATGCTGAGACTGACGTGTGGCAATGGCCTTTGGGTGCAGGTCGTGACTGTCATCGTGGGGAGCTGGACCTGACATAAGAACTTGTTCTCACCTCAGGCAGTGACTTGTATTTGATGTTTTACTGTGTGCTCCTCAGTGTATTTGTATGTGCTCTGAAGAAAAAGAAAATGCAGAGTGACAGCCACTTCTTTTCTCTTCTGCCCTGTTCTATCTCTTGCTCTTTCATCTATACTCACAAGCTTTTGACAAAAGAAAAGCCAAATATGGTTGTTATGAAGTTAAATCCTGTGGCGAGCATGCACAAATTAACGCGAACAACTCGGGAGTGGATATTACTCATGGCTGAAGGCCAGAGCTTTTAATACCTGTAAGGCTGAAGCAGGATCCAGGTTTTGGTTTCTTTTTCCCCCTACAGAGTTAGCATGGTCAGTGCTATGGGGATGAGAGAGGAGTAGGAGAAGCATTCCTGCACCCTCTGCTCATAGAGGGCAGAAGCATTGCTAGGCACAGAGCATCCAGCTCAACAAGGAAGGGGAGGCTCAAGGCATCAGAGAAGGATGAGCTGCCAAACTCAGAGGACTCTGCTTCCCAAGGAGTGGAGAAAGCTCCATATGCATTTTGTTACCAGTTTAGGTTCTTGCAATGTATGAACTAAAAAGCTCCTCTGTCCTTCCCCCAGCTACCAACAGACAGCATAGAGAACAGTATTGGCAGTCATTCCGCACAGCCACAAAAGAAAATACCTGCCACAAGACAGTAGAATGGGATTATCCTCTGTAATTGTGTGTACCCTATGAACTTGCAGTGTATCTACCCCCTCATGGTGTCAGAAGCCTGCAGTGCCGCTACGGAAATAACATGGACCACTGCTGAACCCAATGTACTGTTTTGTTAATACTATGCATACACACTAGTCTGTAGGCTATAGCTATGAACTGCTGTGCGAAGGCAATGAAACACTGAGTATCATTTCACTGTCAAAGAGCAAAGGGCATAACCTTGCAATTAAGAAGTATCTCCTTTTTTTATTAAATTGTGATAACAAAAAAACCCAAATCCCTAAAATTAATCTGAGTTTAAACTACCTTTTTGATTCACAACCAAAGCTGTTTATATCCAGCATGTCTGTTACAAAAAAAATTAAAATTTCTCACCCCTCCACATTCTATCCCAGTAACTTTAAGAAAATACAATTCTTTCTTGTGGGGGGTGGTTAACAGACATACTGGTATATTAGAGGTTGTTGGCACATTACCCACCTGCTCAAGAGATCTGTTATTTTACATTTTCTAAGAAAACATGATTATATATATGTCTGTGTGTATAGTTACATCTTTCACCACCAGTCTTCTCATACAACATACAGAGATGGTAAAAATAGTGGAGCTCGTATTGAAATGCCAGGTCATGCTTGTTTGGTACGCACTGTTCCAATTCAGTTTAAGATGAAGTGATTAAAAACTACCCTAGTTTCCAGTGTAAAGGAAACCTAACCTGTAGAACTATTAATCAAATCCTCATCATGAATAAGCAACTGGGAAAAGAGGGAGGGGGGCATTCTTTTGTTTGTAAATAAGCTACAGCTTCATGGTCGAAAGCATGCTGTTGCTCTTCCAGCATTGATGTTCTAGTGCAGAAAGCAAGGATGAACTTTTATTACAATTGGACCCTTTATTTTAGCACAGAGTAGATAACACACCGTACATTCCCCAGAAGCTAAATGGTGAGTATCCCATTACATGGTGCTAAATATCGGTATGAAGGTGGTACAGACTTACTTAAGAGAATTTAAAAAAAAAAAGCATATTTGTGGAACAAAGATGTACTATCCCACTTTTCTCTATTGCTTAAAATTCAACTATGAATTGAGTTGGTTTGTTCAGATTAACATGAAACTGCTTATAAAAGGTTTCTTGTCCTTACATAATCTTGGCAGACCCCAGTTTATAGTAAAATATGTACTCTCCCACTGTCCAAAGTTTCTACGGTTCTATCTGCTATTTCTATTCTCTTGTTAGCTATGAGACAACTTACTGTTGTAAAACTTAATTACAAAGTTTCTAATGTTAAGGTGTAATCTTTGGAGCTCTCAAATCAGATAAAATGGTGAAGTCACAAATTATGAGAACCTCAGCCATAAAATTGTTAATATGATGTTTATGTTATTTTAAACATTTAATAAAACAAAATATTTTAAAACTATGCTCGCTTTTCATCGCTTCAGTTGCTAAAGGAGATGGTGACTTGCCGGCCATTGCAGTTCTGCACAGGTTGCATCTGCACCACATCTGTAGCACATCTGTACACATCTGTACCACAGCTGCCAGTGTGCCTGCATGGAACGGCAGCCCCACCTACGGGCAGCTGCCTGCACAAGGACCTGCTGCACAGGCAAGAGGAGGGACAACAAGATTAAGGTTGTTATTGCACAGGCATGCGTGGGGGGGGTGGGAAATAATCATGGTTTATATATGTTTCCAAGAAGTGTACACAGTAATACTTGAGGCTGTTGGGTAAGCTCTTAAGCTAGCAGTTCTCAGGATTGCCAAGAAAATTCTGACTGTATGACAAATACTTTGCTGTACTTCAGTGATGTCTCCAAGGCCATTTGGAAAGCAGTGGCACACTAAGATAATGAAGTCGCCTTGACAAATACCAGGACTAAACATCTTTCTTGCTGAAATAAAATCTTCACAGACGGAAACTTGAATAGTCAAAAATCTCCAGTTGCTCAAACCAAAGACACTGTCTCAAAGTCTGAATTCAGGCACTCTTTTGTGGACAAAGAGAATGACACATCCCTCAGAGGTCTCTGCTGTCAAATCTTCAGGGGAGGGGAAAAAAAAAAAAGAAAAAAAAGACGTGTTTATATTTTAACATTAATGCTTTAGTCTAGTAAATGTTTCCAGCTATCTGCATTGGAAGAACCTGAAATCAAAACACCTCCATTCTGTTTCCAAATGCATATGCACAGTGCAGCCTACCACCAGTCCACTCACACCTCCTCTCGCTGGTCTGCTGGATCTTGGCTCGTTCCCCAACACTTGACGAAGAT
Source organism: Grus americana (assembly GCF_028858705.1). Lineage (NCBI taxonomy): Eukaryota > Metazoa > Chordata > Aves > Gruiformes > Gruidae > Grus > Grus americana. The sequence goes on from NC_072852.1 coordinate 82,383,237, forward strand.
TTATGATAGGCAGATTATCTGAGCTTCTTCCAGTGCTCAGCAGGAGCACAGCGGGATCAGGCACCCTGAGCCCAAACTGGAATTGTTCTGTGTTTCAGTGCTTCCATTTTAATTCCAGTGACTGCAATGCTTTGCAATAACCTCATTTTCAGAAAATTTTAATCTTATCTATATGTATATACTCCTAGATACATATGTGTATAATATAAATATTATACATACGTCTCAAGACCGGACTGGTCAAAATATTTGACATTTATATATCTATGGATGAACATACGAGTGCACATAGAGACACACAAAATTTTGGAAGGCAGGGGAAAAGGGCAGATCTAATCTGAGTAGGGTCAAATCCCCATATAGCTGGGTTTCTGGAAGGGGAGAGGCATGGAGGTTTAATATTGATTGCCCTTACAATTAAGTGTAACAGGAGGGTAGGAAGGTGCAAGCGTGTTGTAAATAGTGGCAGACTATGCACTGCCAATGGAAGTAATGGGAAACTAATGGAAAAGGTAGCCAGGGCTGCCTTGATTTCAGTACAAAGGTAAGCCATGTCTTACCTAATTTTTAAAATCATACATACTCAGTGACCAACACTCTAGTTGTTTTGGGTTTTTTCCATTATTTTGAATGCTAGAAGTTAAAATGTCTTTCAAAAATATCTGCTGTTAAATTCCAAGGAGGCTATGAGGGACCAAGACTGGGAGGTGGTAGATGTGGATGAACTAGTATTTTTCAGTTTCTGTCCAACACTATTCAAGAAAAAAGCATTTCATTATCATAAAGTTAAAAAAAAAACCTTAGGAATTTGTTAGTTTTCAAAAGAATTGTTTATCAAAAAGCACACTGTGAAATATTTTCACAACATATTATTGTTAAAAATGTTTTAGTCAAGAGTCAGAAATTATTTTACTAACTCCTTTCCAAAAAAATCATACTTGTTGTAGAAAGTTTGTCATGTTGGACTCATTTCACCAAATCACAAATATATTTTCCTTTAAATTTCTCCAAAAGACTTTTTTTTTTTTTTTTAATTGACGAAGTAAGAATACATTGATAAAAGCAAAGCAAGAAACAACCGGACCAACTCTGGAAAAAAAGGCATGGAGACTGAGGTGGTATTTAGCACATGTGACTAATTCTGGACGAGAAGTCTTTCTTCCTGCCGTGTAAACAATCACGCAAGGGGCCTGTTACTCATCATCAGTTGGCCGATTTCTCCTAAACACTGTGGTAGAAGTGGTCTCGTGGAACATACAGCCCATAGAGTGCTGGCAAATACAGATAGCAACCTCTTTTCAACAGCACAGGCTAAACAGATATAAAAACATCTGTGTCTGTGTGTGTATATGTACGTGTGGGTGCCACAGACTCTGCAGGTCTAATCCACTGCTGCAGGCAAGGGTACTTGACTCACACCACGGCTAAGGCCAAACTGGCACCGTTACATTTCTCAAAGGCACCTCTTTGCCAAGACAGTCAGTTTGTCTCTCGTTCTGTTGTCCCCGACCCCAACAATACTTCTGCTACCCCAGCTTCACAGTTTTTGCATTCTTCTAGAAGTCATGTGGCTCCTAAATTTCCTCTGTCCTCACAATCTGTTCTCTCTCCCCACCACACACACACGTCTCAAAATGTTTTGATTACAATTTCTTTATGGTAAGAGTATCTTCTGTATCAGAGAAGAGGAGGACGAGAGGAGGGGTCCAGAGAGACTCTGGGGTGGCTGTGGGCCAAGATTAGAAGGAAACTGGCTCATCACAGCTTCACTGTGAGAGGAAAAGAGGGCTGAGCTTCATGTTTCTCAGTCCCCAGAATATCCACTTGATGGTCCACAGACGTTTGATGTAGGCTAAAGCAAAAGTAGGGGTAAGGAGAAAAAGAAGAGGGGAGCCGCTCCAGTTTGCACTGAAGAACTCCAGATAAAAGGCAGAGGTTTGTCTCAACCTTTGCATCAGCTTCCTGCTACTGCTATGGCCACCACAACCTTTTTCCAAGTCTTGCCTAAAAGAATTTAGCATGAAAAAACAAAATCTGACCCATGCTATTCAGATTCAAAAGAAAGAATTTTTCATTCTTCTTTTCAAATTAATAGCAGTCTTGGTATTGACTTTATAATGATGCTCTTTCACCAGAACGGCATTTTGCCAGTCTTGCTCTAGGTTTTGTAAGATTTATACTACGTGTCCTAGTCCAATAAGAAAAGAGAAAGAAGTTGAGGGCTTTTTGTTTGTTAGTTTCCAGGGTTTGCTTGTTTCTAGAAAGCAAACAGAGGACAAGCCTCTCAGGTCTACTAGTTTTGGAAATAAAGGACAGAGAAGGCACCTCATGATGTTGGCCTTTTGTAAAGCAAGAATAAATAAGATCTAGTAATAATCTCTCACTTCCTTGCAATATAGCAAAGAGTTTAATGAGAGAAAAAGCCACAGCATTATCATGAGCCTTTTCTTAATGAAAATTATTTAAAATCCTGAAACCCAGGGCATACATCAAAGACATTGTTTTCATTTTGTTAGCAAATCTTTTCTTAAAATATGATTTTCCCTTTTTTTTATGTAAATGTGATCTTTAGGGAGGGGGAAAAAAATCAATTTTCCATTAAGATGCATCAGTGAATTAAAGCCATCAGCCAGAAAGTTCAAATTCATTCTAAAGAACAAAGACTTAAAGGTCAACCTGCAGACTTCAATATTTAAAGCTTTTCTTCTGACATTCTGATGACATAGTATTATCAAGCCAAATAATCAATTAAATAAACTAGGGAAATTGTATTACTATTCATTTTCTAAGAGAACCAAATCAGGGAGAAGGAAAATGATGTAATAATGTAGGACAACCAATCCTTAGCTGACCCACCATAGCTCAGATGACAGAATAAGCAAGGGAAGGGATCCCAGCCAACTGTCCCCATCTCCCCCAACTAAGGACAACCAGAAGCTACTGTCATTCATTAGAATAGACCTCACAGGTCCCACTTCATAATACCCAAATCAGGATTATTTGACTCTGAAAAGTGCTGTGGCACAGTGATAAGATAGATCTCTGGATTCCAGCATTCACGCCCTACCTATGGAATGGGTTACCAAAGCAAAGGAAGCAATGGCTGCCTGCAGGTCAGTTGAATGTCCCATTCAGAAGAGCCGTCAGAGGGGCACACTCTCATCTACTTCTCTTGCCAGAAGTGACCTGATGATACAAATTTACGCAACTGCCTGCACTGCAATCTCAGAGGTGACTTTCTCCTTCCAGGGAAACAGCATGCACTACGCTGCAAATCATGAGCTTCACCCAGACCCAGATGTAAAAGCCACGTCAAGAGCACACATTGAAGAAATGCATCTTCCAGAATTAAGATTACGCAAAACAGCACCAGGACTGAAGCTGCCTTTGAAAAGCCACTTAGTAGTGATTTCTGTAGGCTGCTGAAACAGAACACAACAGGGCAAAATACACCTTAACACCATTATTCTGCATCCCTACCCACTAGCCTTGTCTATGTCCTGATACGTGTTCAGGTCCCACTGAGGAAGAGGAGGGTGTGAAAAAAGAACATCATAGATGAAGGTCCGCTGACAGGGATGGCAGGCACATGGATACAAGTAGAGATCGGTCTGCACATAACTCGATTCAGGGCCAAGGCAGAAAGGAACACTTGAAACCACTGCTTAGCAAAATTGACCCTTCCCCAGTTTTCCCTGAGCAGGGTATGCAAAGAGCTTTGCAGAGGGCTTTCAACAGAAATTCCCATCTCAGCTGGTAATGCTACATCTGTATTTCTGATTCACTTCTCACTGCAAGCTCCTTTTCTCCAAAAATGAGCTGTTGGGCTCATAACCACTCCTGAGAGAACAACCCCTTGGGAACAGCTGGCTTAGGAAGGTGCTTGGGGAAAAGCTGCTGCCAAAGTGCAACTTATTTAGTTGGACTAAATGTATATAAACTGGTTAGAGAAATCAGGGCTGGTGAAAATGCCATCAAAAATAGCAAAAAGGTTTGTAGGAAGAAGTTGTGCCTACATTTAGACCAGTAAATGCAGTCAGAGAACAGGCGAGATTTGACACATGCAAGGAAAAATATTCTGGTAGTTACAATGCTGGTCCTTTGCCATTGTCATTTGTCATCATTTCTGACAGTATTTACTTTATGAGACACTGCAAAGCCCCAAAGGAAAAGGCGACTACCCCCATGACTCTGGCAGTTACATCTTGACAAGAAATAGAAAGCTATAGTATGGCACAATCTTGGAGAGAAAGGTGGGTGGATTTAAATGTCTCTACCTTATTCTTTCTCATTGCCTTGGGCCTTCAAAAATTGAGACATTTTATAACTTGAGGAACTAAAGAAAAAATTACAACTAGATATAATAAAAACTAGAGTTTGTAAATTAATAAATAAAAGTTTGGCTACTTGGAAGTGTGAATGGCAGTAACTTATTCGACAATGACTCTATTTATGCAACGCTGAGTTTAAGGGGAAATTTTTCCTTGAGTTAGTCCTGTCTTCACAATTTATGAGTATCGATCATTTTAGCACATTTTGTTGCTCCCCTACCAGCAGAGGTCGATGTGACAATCAGTCTGGGAAAAGAGAAATGTCAGTTGCATATGGAGGTCTCTGGAAAGTTTGCTACCACTTAACACCTCTGGGGAAACTTTGTTGATAAATAAAGAGCTGCCAGATAGGAAACATGGAGAAAAATACTAAAAAAGATTAAGTCATCAAGGACAAATTCAGCAGTGAACAGACTGATAAGGTAAACTTGAAAAGGCAAGTGAGGCCGAAGCAGCAGTAAGTCAGGGATCTGATACTCTGCAGATCAGGAGAACAACTGCACTAAAGCAGGGTTAAACAAGATAAGTTAGAAATTAAAAGAGAGAAATAAACAAATTTTTCATCTTGCTCTAGTGAAAGAAAGCAGATATACACAACCATGTTACTTATGACTTGCAATTCCAATTCTTATTAAACCCAAGTAACACAGATTGACTTTGTTCTCCAGTTTATAAACTCAGCTGCAAAACAGACCTTTTATTAGCTGTGACACTTGTGAGCGAGGTGTCATAAAGAAAACCTTTAAAGTTCTGGGTTTTGTAATGATAAGTAACGACTGATTTGGGAAGCCACCCACAGAGCACCTCCATACACACGGTTTATCTGGCCCATAGTCGCACCGCCGACACTTCATATGAGCCACCCCGAGTCTGGCAGCCCGGTAAGCACAGCTCTGCTCCCACACAGGTTAAGTAGGGAATCACAGTTCCCATGGGAGACAGGGCCACCCCACTGTGTGATTCTGGCTATACCACCTAGTGTTAAAAGAGCCCTCAGCCCCGTTGGCAGTAAATCCTAGCCTTGGCTTGGCAGAGCACTAACCCAAGTATAATGCTTTCAAATGAAAGCCAACTCACTTATAAGCAGGTCAGAGTGCAGGACAATTTGTATTTTTGTGCATCATCATGTCCCAAACACAACTGAACAACTTCTCCCAGAACTACTGAGGAACTTGAACATGTTCCTCCATCCAAACTGGCAGAGTGAAGGGAGGGAACTAGAAAACATGTGTTTCTCCTTTAGGCCCAGATACCTTTCCCTGGAGGTGTTCAAAAAGCGTGTAGACATGGCACTTCAGGACATGGTCCAGTAGACACGGTGGTGTTGGGTTGACAGTTGTACTTGATGATCCTAGAAGTCTTTTCCAACCTTAAAGATTCTATGTTTCTATGATTGTATATCCTGCAGTGCCACAGAGAGGGACAAGTAGAGACATCCTCCAAACCCCTTGCTCTACTCCTGGAGCCTGTCCCTGCAGCCCTTACCCTCTGATTTCTCAGGGTCTTAGAAACCCAGCTGCCTGCCTCAGCAGCCAAAGTGAAGAATCTCCAGGGAGCTGTGCAGGACATGCAACCCTTTTTATTTGTGACCCTACTCCACATCACCTAAGTGTAGTCTGGGAAGCAGCCGGGGTTGCATTTCCCAAATACCACAGTCCCCTGGCACAAAAGCACTCAAAGTTACATTACAAGAGTGACTTTCCATAGATATGGCTGAATCCTCTGATGGGGAGCTGCTCAGACAAACCTCACAAGCCAATTTTGGGACCTAGTAGACATTCACATGCATAAGTAACTAGCTAGACAGCAGCTCTAAAGAAAATTATATCTATTTGTATCTAGTCCGACAAGTCAGTTAAATGGGGCTGCTTTTGAGCAGCCTGAGCCACATGTTCCCAGTATGCAGCCTTGAAAAATATGTTGTAATCTTCCATTGGTTCTGTATTTGCTGAGTTTTAAATTCATATTTTTAATTACATTACCATGGAAAAAGACATCAGAGGCTTAAAGTTTCTCCTTTGCTCTGAGGAAAAAATTCATTTGTGTTTTGTAAATCCAGGTGAGAATTAACAAACCCTGATGAAACTGAGTTGTGTGATACAACCTGATCCATGGTGCAACAACACCTGCAAAAGGATTTATTTTATGTTCAGTTTATCTACCACCCCTCTTATCCTCATAATAAAGCTTGTGTGGTGGCAATATGTTGAAAATAAGATATAAACTAAGCACAGCAGTTAGCTTCAGTTCAGTTCAGGTTACCCTGAGTCACCAAACACTGTAATCACCTTTCCAGGTTTGGGTTTTTTTTTTTTTATTTCCTTCCACCACACTCACTTTCCAGCTTGGTCACATACTCTCTCTCCCCTGTGAGCCACTGCAAGGCCTCCTTACCTCAGCTCCCCTCCTGAAGCCGTGCAGCTCATTATTTCTACCTCAGCACTGAGCCTGAGCATCTCTGTATTGAATTATCTCTGAGGTCTTCAGGGCGTTCTACCCAATTCATCAAGGTCATTTCAAATTCTAATCATATCTTCTGATGTTTCGGCTCTCACTGCCAGGCTGATGTCATCTACAAAGTTGAAAAGCACACACTGTACTCCCAACATTTAAATCATAAACTAAACCCCTAAGCAGTGCCAAACCCTCTCCTTTCCCTGCACCACTCCTTTTCTGCCTTATCCTCCCCCTTTTACCCTCACGTCCTTCATGGGGATGCTTGTGCTCAGCTGCTACTGACAGCCAACGCCATGGGCCAAGCACAAATCCTTGCTCTCTTCCTAGGAGATGATGGCACCCTGCAAAGCTGCTCATGGGTGCAAGCAGCCCCCCCACGACCACTGCAGATGCATCCCTCCCCAGAGCTACACACGCACCATCCCACCTTTCCTCCCTTCTTGGCCATCCTGCCACCACTCACCCTACAGGCATCCAACCTCTTCCCAAAGTAACACTGCCTGCACCCATCGGCGTGGGGCTGTGACCAGCCAGGATTAGCTTAAAGCTCCCCTCCCATGGCTCGATGCTGCTTTGTGAACTTCTGGTGTGCCTCTGAGCACCTGCCCTTTCCCACTAGATGAGAGTCTCCCAAAAGGCAGCCAGGTGGGTAGCATTTGCCTATCAAAACCAGGCAAAACAAAGCATGGCTGAAATATAGCTACTATTTCAAAATTAAATAATAAATACAAAAGGCAGGGAAGCCTTCCTAATTTTTAACTAAACAAGGGGAAGAGAGAGGGGGACAAAACATGGTAGAAAAATAGCAGTAAGGGCAGTTAGGTCTCTTTCTGGGGAAATAAAGTGGGATGCAGCGGAGAACTGTGAGAGTGGCAAGAGTCAGGGCCATGAGATGGGGACCACACTGGAGATGTAACATTCAGCTTTGGCCCCTCCACCATGAGGCTGAGACTATGATCCAGCTGCTGGTGGGGATGGGATGAGCAGCTGCATAGTGGTAGTGGACATTGTGGGAAGTAGCTAAGGAGATAGGGGCAACTTTTTTCTCCTGAGGGAGGGGGCAGGTTGAGGAAGCCCTACCAGTCCCATCTCAAACCACAAGCACAAAGAGATGTGCAGACAGACATACACTGACTGCCATGTTCAGGTCAATTAAATATCCTTTGCAACAAGGGAGGATGGTGGCTCGGCCCAAGATGCTGAACCACCTCGCCATGCAAAGCCTTGCAAGCAGGAGTGTCTCCTTGTAACCAGTTCAACCAGAGAGCAAGGAAATGCTGTGGCAGGCTGGACGAACCAGGGCACCAGATGGAAAAGCCAGCAGACAGGAGAAACAGAAAGGCAGAGAAAATGAAGCTCAGCCCCATGCTGCACAACCAACAGCTACACAGCCTCTGAGGATTTCTCCCACCGTTATAAGGACCTGACCCCAAGAATGGTCCCAAAAAACACAAAAGGGCTTCTCCCTCCCCAGTCAGCCCCCACCTGTGCCAGGTTGGGTCTGCACAGACCTCTGCTCTGCTCACCTTGCTCCACCTCCGGACTCACCGTAATTGACACAATTTCTCTTTCAGAAGGTTTTAACTTCAAGTTTTAGCACTAAAAATCCTTTTATCAAAAATTATTTCCAACCTCCAAATTTTAATACAAGCTTCCCATTTTCTAAAATGTGTTCATAATGCATTAACCAGGGGATAACTAACCCTCCCCCTTGAATCAAAATACTGCATTTACAACCATTCACATTTATACTGTAAGCATTTTGGGTTCTGTTTATATTATTTTGGTAATAAAAGAGAGAAAAGCGTTTTAGACATAGTCCTTTTACTCTGTCACCTTATTCTATATTATTGCCTATCTTTTTGTGATCCAGTACCTCCCTTACCAGCCTAATTATTGATATAAAGTTATATGTCAGTACAATGTTTGAGCGATCAAAAAGCTTTCTCTTCAGAGAGCCTGAAAAACAATATATCACACTGTGCTTAGTTCCTTAGTGGATGGAGCCTGCTCGTCAGAAGTTCTGAGAACTTCTCTCATGGTAAGACTGGCTGCTCTGAAATAGTTTGCAGAGATGGACAAAGTAAAACTAAACCCTGAGCTAGGTTGTCTAGCCTAGGATCAAAACTATCAAAGACTAAAGGCTCAGGGAGAACACTTGTCAATAAGGCAGTGAATTGCCAGTCTGGATTTTGCATAAATCTTTTTGATCTAAGTTGCTTTACATAGTTTTTGGTTTACCATCAGGGCAAGAAGGATACAAACAAACAAATGAACAAAAGAAAAGGGAAAAAAAATATCCAAACTACAACAAGCTTGGCTCTAGGTTGGTAGCCTAATACTCCAACAAATATGAAACAATAAATAGTTAGTGAAAGTTCAGGCCCACCAGGTAAATGAAAAGAACTGTGGAATTATCAGCCAAACATTTAACAGGTACAATACCATTAGGTAAAGCAAGCCATTTTAGCAGAAATAACTCCAGTTGCTGTGTCCAAACTTAGTACACTTTATCTTTGTTTTGTTTTCACTTATTCCAATGAGAACTTCAGTGGAAGCAACACCCTACTTATTTTTTGTTGTTACTACAGTATATTCCATTACTAGGTTTCAGTTATGAATACTACTTCTGACGGTCAGTGGTAAAAGCCCAAAATATCCCGTTAGGTCTAAAAGCGATCAGATGGTCTGCACATCGGTGGGCAAAAGAGGGTGGAAGGATGCCAAAGATTAGGATGGAAAGAGCTGATGTTTAAAAATCAAACCATAAGAAAGGGAATTCTTAAAGTTCTGTAAGTTGAGATGTATTTAGAAAAAAGGTGAAAGTGAGAGATAACAAGATGAAACTAAGAAAGTGATGGATACTTTGCTGATTCATGACCAAGCAATCCCTCCATCAGCAAGATTCTCAAAAGCTTTAATGAGTAATACAAAAGGAAGGAGAAAGCTGGGAGAGAGAATGTGAGCTTACATGTTTGATAAAGACAATCTCAGTGGTGGGATAATAAAAGTAATAGCTACATAATTGATATTTATTTTTTTAATATTTGGTATTAAGGTGAGTCTAATATTTCTAGACAGAATTTTTTCAAAAATTTTTTCCTAGGCTTCATTTGCATGATTACTAACTCAAAATAAAGAACATGAAAGAAAGCAAAAGACTTAACTAGATCTAATATGCATTAAATTAAAACTAGCTTCTATTAGTATTTCTTCTAATCAATATATTCTTTAGCCTTAGAAAGCAGTATAAAATCAGCCAACAAGCAATACAAAATAGCAAATACGTTTTGGTATGTAAAGCAAGAATTCTCTGCTGGCAAGTGGTTCATCAGGATTTGTTTTATTATAGCAATTAGCATTTTATTTGGAAGTGCTATGTTCTATGATAAATATGGAACTGAAGCGTTGAAAAGTTTTACTAAACTAGACACATAAATCATTTTTACTTACTTCTCAGCAACAAAAATGGGCATGAACCCTCTGACTCTGTGCACACTGGCAGTCTTCCATGATCAAGTAAAGAACCAAGATAGTTACACCAAAAAAAAAAAAAAAAAGCAGGAACATAAGTTAGAGGTTAAGATACTCACTGCCCACACCTTTTTACACCAGTTACACTTAAAATATCAGAGCAAAGTTTTAGATCTCCTGGTAAATTCAGAGAGAGACAGAAATAGCATTCTCATGGGAAGACGGATCAGATTTTCCTAACCAGGCTCCGAGACGTACAAATATTGCAAGATCCAGTCATCGCTGTCATTAGGAAAGAATGACCGAACAATACTTTTTTCAGCACATCGGTAGCGCATATTTAATTATCTTACAAGATGAAATTTTCAAAGTAACATGACTTTACAGGCCAATATGGCTTTGGACGATCTCCAAACCCGAGGCGGCCTGGAACCGCACAGTCAGTACTGTGCAGACGGAGGATGCCAAGCCAAGCCTTTACTTCCCTGTCAGGCTAGCCCTGACTGGGGCCATGAAACTCGCCCTGGCTGAATGGCACAGCTCTGGGGAACCAGGCGTTAAATCTCGTGTTGTACGGGCATTTTGTCACTGTCAGAATCGCACCTTTCAACTGTGCGATTAAATTATATATTTTCATGAACGTCTGCATAGGTGTCAATATAAAAATGAAACAATTAATTACAAATTTATCCCTAGATAACAGCGGAATTCAATTCAGCACACTGATTTTGGCAACCTAAACCTCTTCTAGTTTTTTAGATGGCACAGCTGCAAGATCTCTGTACATTAATCACTTTCTATATCATTTAGCCTGCAGTATTCCAAATAACTTAAAAAAAAAAAATAATCCAATTTGCCTGGCAGAAATTACCCATTCTAACCCCACATTTCTCTGATAAAACTTATGGAAACTGTACGACTCCTCTTAGTTCAGTCACCACTATAAAAATAACATCAAAAAGTCATATGCCTTGGATCCTTTTTTTTTTTAAACACACAGAATTTTCTATATAACAGATCCTTACATTCCCCTCTTTTCCTGCCATAAGCGTCCATGTATACATAGTTGCACTATTATTTTTTCATTTTGTTACAACATGAAGAATATTTACCTGTTCCTCCTGGCAAAGAGAATTGGTTAAATAATTTATCCACAAAGTCCACAATTTTCCATTCAGCTAAACAAGAGGGAACAATCCTTAAAGCCCTGGCCCTAGCAGAGCTGGAAGCAAATGTTCCTTACCTGGGCACTGATTCTACTCATTCACTGGCACAAATTCAGAACCATAGATGTTTGAGGAACAAGTTCTAGGGAAAAAACCCCACCAAAAACCCACAAAAGTATTCTGAAGAACTAAGGTTTAAACAATAGTACTTAGAAATATTAATCACTGACTAGAAAAGTCAAAATAATGTAATAAAAATATTGCATAAAAAATAGAGACATCGTTTAATGTTATAAAGAAATCAGGTGGGAAAAAAAATCAATCTGAACATAGAAATTTTTTTAAGACGGTAATAAACAGCAGTGGGTGGCCAGGCAGCTGAGATTAAACCTTGTTGATATATCAGGGAAGGTGTAAAGACAACAGTCTTTTTTTACCTGCAGGCGGAAACCTCAGTGAGAACACGGGTTCACTGCCAGAAGAACACTGCTCCAGGGCAAAGCCCATCTCTTATTCTCTAATCACTAATGAAAAACTGAACTATTATGAATTGAATTATGGCAAATATGGTAAGTGGATGTACATAATTTATCATTCTCCCCACAGGCAGAAAATTTGCAATGTTTTAATTGTTCTTAGAACGTGCTGTCATCCCTTCCTCTGCTGCTTCTACTCCACACCCACTGGACTGATAAAGCACATTAGAGGCAACTGATGGAGTTCACCAATGCTGAGGACCACCCGATGTCATTTATTTTAAGGATTGAATTAATCCTTAAGAAAGACGCTGTAATGACATTTCAAGAATCAACTCACTTTACACGACCTCCTGTCAACTGTGAGGGATGGGATGGGATTTCACTCCTAAAGGAAGACTGTGTCATTATGCCACCAGGAGGGATTCACAGGAAAAGCAAGGAAAGAAAGTAGGAAGAATGGAGGTATTGTTCAGAACATAACGGTTCAGTGCTTCAGACAGCTCAGAGGAGACTCTGCTATTACTTATTCATTCTTTTCAGTAACTGCTTAATGGGTTTTGTAGAGTTTAGGCCTTTTCCAGATGAGTTATTTGCTGAGCAGGGATGTGAGATTGGTAGTTGTATGTCTAAATTTCAGCATGTCTAAAAATCACCCACCTCAAGCCCTGTAGTGACTTGCCAAGACATCAGACTTGAATGGAAACAGAGGAACTGCAATACATGAATTTCCAGGTCTCCTCTTCACATGTCTATGCCACAGAGCCTACTTAACCTCATTTTGGCTAACAGCAGCAACTTGTGTGGAGGATAAACCCTCCACAACAATCTCTTCTGGCTGTCCTGACCTACATGACAGCGTGGCTACTGCTGTCAGGGGTTCGGCAAAGTGTCCAGGTTTTCCATGTGCAGTTCTCACCAGGTTTTTGTCTTGAAGATGATCTTGTTAACTGGCTTCCTCCACCAGACAGTAAATGCTGGTCAGCCCAAGTCTCTTAGATAGCTGCCCTGAATAAGCAGCTACTTTCCCCAGCTGGGCTTGTGCCATTGCTGTGTAGCAGAGACAGGACACCTGCACCTTCTTATCCTCCTCCAGAAATGCTTATCATGATGAATGGGGGGTGACGGAGGTGAGTGGGAACACGTCCACGCTCTGCTCCAGTTATCCAAATGAAACCCAACATTCCCATGGAAGTTGGAAATGGGTCAGTCTAGTTTACAACTGGCAAATACTTCAGGGTAGGGAAAAGCCTCGTGAACATGGCCCTACAGGGAGAAAGTTGACTGAAAAGGCTACAGTTTGGGATGCTGAACCTAGACTGCACAGGTTAACTGTCCAGAAAACCAACTAGAATATTATGATCATTAACCTAAGAAGTCTCTCACTAAGAAGACTCTGCCTTCATGCCAGGACATCATGGCTTTTCTCAGCTTCTTGGTTACCAGAAAAATCAGATCAGTAGATGTTTATCTTGTCCATCACCTGTAAGATTTTAACAGATCATACACCTTAAAGAGGAGTCCCACATATCTTAGGGCTCACCCCAATTCTTCTGCCTCCAGCACCCAGCCATTTAATGGTGTTGAGAAAGAAATCTACCTGCTTTGATATGATGATATTCTTCTCTAGTCACCATCATATTGTATTGACCACAAAGCAGCTGCAAGAAGGAACTTGTTGGAACCAGTCAGGTTCACAGAGAAGACCAACACAATGTAGATAAACGGATAAGAGTGTGTACATCTCATTGCTACATCAAAACCTGTCATTCCCTTTAGCAGAAGACTTAAGTCTCTATGCTGACATCACTCCATCACTCCTGAGGCTACATGCCAATACTGCCACCATCTCATGAAAAGAAATAAATATGCATGGTAACAAGCCATGATACCACTTCTAGAAAAAAAATACTTTAAAAACTGTGTGCGTTTGTTTAATTTTAGGTCCTTAAAACACGTTCTCTTTTACATATGGTGTCTATTCCTGTGATAAGCTAGAAAAGGGGCAGCAGCTGAGACAGAGAATTACTGAGGGATAAGGAATAGAGGATATCATTCTTAGCAAATGAGCTAAGCAAGAGCCCTCTTTTAATCTCAGTAATATTCAGAGGCATTCTCTTGCTCAGCAGAAAAGGGGATTACTATAAAAAGCAAACATATAAAATGATCCTTCAAACTTTATAATGAAAACACAGTCAAAAGTAGTCAGATTTTTTTTTTTTAAGCTATTTATTCTCCAGATTGCAGCTAAGTAATCAAAAGCTGTGGAGGGTTAACCTTAGCTGGACACCAGGTGCCCACCAAGTCGCTCTAGCCCTCCCCTCCTCAGCAGGATAGAGGGGGGAGAAAGTAAGATGGAGAAATGAGTGAGATGAATCAAGTCCTTGATGTGACAGTCCTTTATGCCTTCCAGAATCTTAAAATTTGGCATGATTTCTTTGGTCTATGACAAGGCTCATTTGGTGATTGTACTTCTTCTCTTTTTCTTCTTTTTAAGAGCAGTGCATAGCTGGTGGGAAGCAGCTTTCCAAAAATGTTTTCTGTGAACAAAAATCTAAAACACCACCATCACAAAAACATGAACATTGCCAACAGAATAGTCAATGATCATAATTTAAAAGGCCTGATTTTTTAAAAATAGTGTGTATTTATTTCTGAAGAAATTAACTGTTACTCCAAAATGTATTGATAATATTTCACATTTTGTTTGATTTTGATGTAAATCCTAACTTAAAGTTAATGGTGCCTTGTATAGCAGTGTTTACACACTGAACTCCCTAGTCTTAAGTGCTTTAATTTTTGAATAAAATAAGACTACATCTTTCTGCTATGGAAGTATTAGCTTTGCTGTTTCTAAAGGTCAGAGGCTTTGTGTCACCATGTGTTAAAAAAAAAAAGGTTAGCAATTTTTAAAGAATGAGAAACATCATTTTACTTCTTTAAGGACTTAAGTTTAACAGAAAAATCTATGAAGTGAGGTGGGAAGGTGAAGCATGAAACATTTCCAAAAAAGTTGTAATTTCCATATTCAAAATTCTAGACCTTGGGAATTCAAATCAGTCTCAGTGTTTATCCTTGGGAGCCAGTGATCTGAACACTGAAAAAAAGCCAAAATAAAAAGGGCAAGGAAATGAATCATGATGGGCTGTTTTCCCGTAGCTTTTCCTTACCAAAAGGCAGCTGGAGTAATTTTGGTTTTCTCCAAAGCATTTTGAAAGCATTTAAGAACAACTGGACAGAAAGCAGCTGAGAAGTTAGTTTGTCCAGTTTGGGATGGTAAAAGGAAGGTATATTTTGCAAAGAGCAGGCGAGAACACCCCAGGGTTGACAGCTCAGAGCCTGGCAGCTGCAGAAGCAGCAAAATCACTAACAGGTTGGTGTTCATCTGTCCATCTCTGGTAATATGTATTTTAAAAGTTAGAGTTGACAGTTCTGTACTTCCCAGTCTGGTTATACTTTGCATTTATAAGACAGGCTTTTTATATGTTTGTGAACATATCAGGCAATGCTAGCATTAGCCATTATTACATAAACTGTCTATTTTAATCTAAAAATAACCAGAGATGATTATGTCGACTTGCTTCGGTGGCTTTAAAATACAAGGGAAAATGGGAAAAAATTCAAGTATGTTTGGTAGAAAGTAATTTTTCTGCCTATTTTCTTTCTTTCCTAACATTTTCTTTTTATTTGTACTTGCAGATCATATAGAAAACAAACTGAGAAATATCTGGAGAAGGAAAAAATGCCACTGAAAAGATTCTGTATTATTGTTTAAAAGGTCCCTATAAAACATATATAAGGAAAACATTTTATACATGTTTTTTTAAATGCTCTGTAGAGTGACTCTTAATATAATAACATGGTGTAAATACCTGAGGGATATATTTAAAGATGCTGTCATTTGAATACTTGGCTGCATGATAATGAATATACAAATAAGGATATGGGAAAATAGAGCAGGTGTAGCACGCACAGGTATTTTCATACAAAGAAATAACAACACAGGAAGCATTTCCTAAGTAAATATTTAAAATGCAAACATATCTAAAGAAAAAAATCCAATCCACATTATGCCATTTCCATCTTTCTATAATGATTACTAAACCTGGAAAGATTTTATAGCTTCACGTGAAGTCTCTGAAGTTGGCTACCAGATGCTGTATTTCCTAGACGGACAGTTGTATGTTGTGTTTAAGTGCTGCAGCATAACATTACCTGAAAGTTGGGTTGTTTTGGTCACTTTCCAAGGCATATGAAATTGGTTGCATTTCCCCCACCACAAGATTTTAGTATTTGTCCCTCTTAAGCCTACACTATAACCATTATAGAGCTTCTGGGTGATATTTGGAAATGTACCTGAACCAATGGAAAGAGGGCGAATAATAAAGTACAGACAATGTATTTCCAGAAATTAGATATCTGCAGTCTCAGAGAACTGACAGTAAGACCCCAAGGCAAGTAAATCCGTGGAGAACAGGCAGCGGGAAGATTAGCAGTCTCTTAAATTACATTAAGTGCACAAGTACGCACTATCTCAAACTAGAGGAAGGACAAAAGGTGAAGAGAATAAATCTGACAAGACACAAATTTCCCCACTGATCTGAAATCATGAACAGGAACCACACAGGAGGTGACAAGTAGGTCGGATTTCATAAGATAATTTAAAAAAAAAAAACAACAACAAAAACCTCCCTACTGCAAGTTCGGTTAAGCAACAAAAGGTAATGCCCCTAGAAAGTAAGATAGCATGAAAGCATTCCATAATATTACTGATTGGAAGACAAAGACTATACGAAGAGCTGACTGTTCAGTGAGATGAGGGAAGCATCAACAGAAGAAATTAAGATCTGTGTAATTTGCTAGGAAGAACTGCAGAAACTAAATAATTAACATAATATCAGCAACAAAAGCGTAAGAACTCATGTTAAAGCAGATAGAGAAGAGGTTACAGAGTACTTAAGGTTAGATTTTTTTTCATGTCCCCTGTAGGCTTGACCAAGCTGAGGTGTCCTGGTAGATGTCATGGAGAGCTCGGGAAAGATGGGCAAGATTGTAAAAGATAGACCAAAGGAAATACGAAAGGAAAAGGAAGAACCTGGGAACTATTTTTAGTGAGCCTGACTTCAATACAAGAACAATACTGAAACAAGACTTAGCAGTCACACAGAAGTTAAAAAGGAAAAGAATGATAGACAGTATAGATTTCCAAAGCCAAATTATGTCATATCAAATTTTCTCTTACAATAGAGTGAAAAGCATTGTTAAAAACAGAGGAGTTGAAGATGGCATACAGTCTGTGCTTTAAAAGGTTTTAGATATTATCTCACATGATTATTCTCATGAATAAGCTGAGGTGAGAATACTATAAAATTAATGCAAAACCTGTCAGAAAATCACAATACTTCTTTCCAATTCAATGTTAAGATGGCAAATTATATTATGTCTTACCCCAGACCAGAATGATTTGATAGATTAATGATTTGAATGATTGGGTATAGAATATGTTCTTTAAAACTGCAGATGACCACAAGGTGGGAAGGCCGCAAGCACTGCAGAGGGCAGGGTTGTAACTCGGAATATTCTTGTTAAATTGGAGCATGGAAGTCCTACTTAAGTTAGTGAAAATGATGTGTTTCCAATTAAAGATTTTTATATAGGAACAACATTGTTAATTTTCCAAACTCAAGAATTCAAAATTATAAAATGCCGTATCAGAGCTTTCTATCCAATTGATATATTATGACAGGCTCTTTAATTACTTGGATTCTGTTTTTGCATAAAGAACAACTGGTTTCTTCAGTGAACTTGATGAATGAATGAGAAAACTCCTCAAGATCTTTTTTGCACCTCTATCACCTATGTGTGGTCTTACAAGCTATTATGCTACACAGTTCAAACTCTAAGTCAACAAAATAATTAATTTCTTAATTCACTTTTCTGTGACACTCATTACTGCAATACCCATAGACTAGAATCATTTAGATACTGGGACATGTTGAAGCTTACTAATCTAAGCTTCCCTTTTTCCCTGCAAGGAAGCACAGACCTTTCCAGAATGTGATTTGAGCTGCTCTAGGAGTTTATATTAGGATGCTGCATAAAGGTCTACTGACAATCAATAGTGTCCAACACAACAAGCTCAGTAACATCTATATCAGAGACCATTAATTCCAGGGAAAATAATTTAGTTTCATTGCAAAGTAGTATCTGCAACCCTGAATGGGATACCTGGATCCTCCAAAGCACGCAAAGTCACCACAGAACAGGACCTGGAAAAGTGGGAACAATGAGCAGCGCCTAAGACTGCCATTGAACAAGTCACATGCTCCACAAATCAAACTTAATCCTGACAAATAAAAGAAAGTGCCCTAAAAAAGAGAAGTCAGACTCCCTCCACAATCCTTTATTCATGAATGCAATGAGCCACCAGGACCCAGCCAGAGACCACTGTCCCAGAGGTCTTTTTTAAGGACATTTCAGAACGCCTTAGGAGTTACCTCTGAGTAGGTGTCCCCTCTGTGCTGTTACCCAGACATTTAATGTCCCCTAAACATGCTCAGTCTTTAGGGCCAGCAGCACACCATCCCCTAACACAGGGGAAAGAGATACGGGCCATGCTCCTCCTTGGGGTGGCTGGATCAATCGGGAATTTTCTGTACCCCATAGCATTTCCAGTGATAGCTCCAGAATCATTACTTCCCTGCCCATAGTTTGGGCAAAGATCTTCTGGGATAAGAATCTCAGGGTCAGTAATATCTGTGCCAGTACTGAAGTTTGGACAATGCCTTCTCTGAGTCTGCTTTGCAGAGGGTCTCATGATATGATGATAATGGATATACCACAGCTATTAGGTGAGGAATTTCCATTCTATTTCACAGACTCACAAAATCATAGAATCATAGAATGGTTAGGGTTGGAAGGGACCTCAGAGATCATCTAGTTCCAACCCCCCTGCCATGGGCAGGGACACCCTCCACTAGACCACATTGCCCAAAGCCCCATCCAGCCTGGTCTTAAACACTTCCAGGGATGGGGCAGCCACCACCTCTCTGGGCAACCTGTTCCAGTGCCTCACCACTCTAACATTAAAGAATTTCTTTCTAACATCTAATCTAAATCGACCCTCCTTCAGCTTAAATCCATTACCCCTTGTCCTATCTCTACATGCCCTTGTAAACAGTCCCTCACCATCTTTCCTGTAGGCCCCTTCAGGTACTGGGAAGCCGCAATTAGATCTCCCCAGAGCCTTCTCTTCTCCAGGCTGAACAATCCCAACTCTCTCAGCCTGTCCTCATAGGAGAGGTGCTCCATCCCTCCCATCAGCTTCGTGGCCCTCCTCTGGACTCGCTCCAACAGCTCCATGTCTCTCCTGTACTGGGGCCCCCAGAGCTGGATGCAGTACTCCAGGTGGGGTCTCACCAGAGCGGAGTAGAGGGGCAGGATCACCTCCCTCGACCTGCTGGTCACACCTCTTTTGATGCAGCCCAGGACACGGTTGGCTTTCTGGGCTGCAAGCGCACACTGCCGGCTCATGTTGAGCTTCTCATCAACCAATACCCCCAAGTCCTTCTCCCCAGGGCTGCTTTCAATCCATTCTCTGCCCAGCCTATAGCTGTGCTTGGGATTGCACTGACCCACATGCAGGACCTTGCGCTTGGCCTTGTTGAACTTCATGCGGTTCGCACGGGCACACCTCTCCAACCTGTCACGGTCCCTCTGGATGGCAACCCTTCCCTCCAGCGTGTCAACCACACCACACAGCTTGGTGTTGTCGACAAACTTGCTGACGGTGCACTCGATCCCACTGTCCATGTCGCTGACAAAGATGTTGAACACTGCCAGTCCCAGTACTGACCCCTGAGGAACACCACTCGTCACCGTTCTCCACTTGGACATTGAGCCGTTGACCACAACTCTTTGAGTGCGACCATCCAGCCAATTCCTTATCCACCGAGTGGTCCATCCATCGAATCCATGTCTCTCCAATTTAGAGACAAGGACGTCGTGTGGGAAAATCATTCAGGTTGGAAGGGATCTCAGGAGGATTCTAGTCCAAACTCCTACTCAAAGCAAGGTCAACACTGAATTCAGAGAAGGTTGCTCAGAACTTTGTCAAACGAGGCCCTGAAAACCTCAAAGGATGGAGACTTCACAACCTCTCTGGGCAACCTATGCTTTGCTATCCTTCTGGTGAAATATTTTGATTGCCTACAGCAGGAATGTCTCCTGTGTCAATTTATGACCATTGTCTCTCATGGCTAGCTTCATCTTCTCAGGTCCTGGAAGGCTGCTATTAGGCCTCTGCCATATCCTACCCAAAGCCATTCCTTCCCCCAGCTCCCTCTGCCTCTCATCACAGGTCACTTGCTTAGCACCATTTTGTCCCTTCCTCATACTCTCAGAAGTTTCTTAATATATTTCTTGTACTAGGGGCCTCCAAACTGGATGCAGCATGCTAGATGTAGTCTAACAAGTGCCACGTAAAGAAGGAATAATCGCTTCCCTGGATCTACTGGCTAGATTTGTGTTGAAAGGGACCCAAAAACTGTTATCCTTCGTTGCTGCTGGGGCTGGCCAAGTCCTTTTCATCAGAGCTGTTAGGCAGTCAGTCAGGTCCCTACTGTTGCATGGGGTTAGTCCACCCCAGGTGCAAAACTTTGCATTTGCACTTTTTTCATTTAATGATGTTCCTGTTAACCCATTCCTCTAGCCTCGCTAGGTCCTGCCGAATTGCAGCCTTGCACTTGAGCAAATCTGGCTCCCACCTCCCCTTCCCAATTCAGTGCCGCTTTGGGGACTTGATGAGGGAGTCCTGCCACACTGCCAGCATGTGCCACCGGTCCTTCGGGCTGAAGATGTTGCTGGTGAACATAACCATATCATAATCTGTCCTCCCAGATATTCACCGATGCAGCTGAGACTAAACAGCACCCACCTGTTTTCCCTGTTCCCCTAACCTCCCTCCTGCTCTTAACCAGCAGTCTTCTGCCTAGTTTGCCAGCTGTCTTTCCCAAAAGGCCCCTGTCTCGCTCACCTCTTGGTTGCAGCCTTTGGAGGTGGCAGTACCAATGCGGTGAAGCTCAGACAGCAAGGAAATGAACTGTGATGGAAAGTTGAACAACTGATAGCAGTAAGATGAGACATCTGAAATTCAGAACCTGTAAGGGAAACAGGGTGACTGACACAGGAGAAAAAAAGGGTAGTGAGGAGACAAAATGAGTAGATAGGGAAAGAAACCAAGATCAGATGTGTTAGACAGAGACATGGAGCTGAATGGGAAACATTGGAAGCTCCTGCACCACAACATGGGAACACTGGAAATATTCAAGGAGAAGTTCGACAGAGCTTGCCCTTGTTAAAACGTGGGCAAAACAATGAATTTTCCAAATAGCTCAGTTTTTTTTAAATAGTTGAGCCCTAAGTATTCAGGCATTCCACTGACCATGAAATGTGTACTGGGATCACTTAAATAAAAACATTAATGCACAGGAAAGATGACAAAACACAATTACAGATGCAGAGTGTAAAAATCTTTTGAAAGATGACACTCATGTGAAGTAAATGACATGGTGGAAATGGCGAATGCCTTGAAAGATAAGCAGAAAAAGAATAAAGCCCGAATTTGTGTGCCGTTTTGCTTTTTTTATTGTTAGAAAAGGCCTGAAAGCAAGGATTTTTAAATTTTTATTTTTTTGTCAATGGATGCTGATAAACAGCTTGGATTCAGAGATGAAAAGTGCAGGAAATGAAACTTGACTGACTGTGATAGTTAATTAGATTTTTATTTGACCTATTTAAAACTCTCAAGGTCCACCTATTCTTAAAAAACAAAACAAAAAACCAAACCACATACACCAAAAAACAACACCCATGCCCCTCTCTGGCACAAGCAAGAGGAACATCGCGCAGATGAAATATTATCATCAGGTATAGCATTTACTCTGCCTGTTTAAGTCTCTAGATTCCCAATGACTATCCAGAATTCCCTAACTAAAGTTTGCTGTTCCTTCAGCTCTGCTTCTATGCTAATTCCAGTTTCTAAAATATTAATTGTGCTTTGGGAAAAGATGTATTTGCTTTCAGTGATATTCAACCAGGGACAATCCTTGCTATTGGATTCTTGACTTATTTGTTCCCATTTCTTTCGGTTTTGCCTGGTTCCAAGACTACTATAAATTAACAAATTTTTATCTTGCAGTTCTTACTATTTTTTAAAGATTTCATCATGCATGGATATATATTTTAAAAATTTCATCATGCACGTACATAAAAAAAGAGAAATAATAATAGGAGTAATTTCATGTGAACAAAAGATGAAGAAAACAGCCCCCAAAACCTTATCAGAGGATATTATTATGGTCAACAATTATTTATGTGGAGCTGTTGTTTAAACATGTTCTGGGAACCTTACAGACCAAATACTGCAAGGCAAACACAGCAACAAGCAAATGACCTCCCCAGGGAGGTGGGGACGGAACTTAGGCAAAGCGGAAGAGAAGGATCAGCTAAACTAACGGTAAAGCAGAGTAATGAACAAATACATGGGGACCGAGTACTTCCAGAAATGGAGCAAAAGCAAAACCTGAGGCCAGCTACTCTATGAGCAGGAGCTTGACCACCACAAGTTGCTTCATTAGGAGCATGCCACAGCTATGCACGTGCAACCCTGCTGAAGGGCAGAGCTGAAGTGGAAAAATGAAGCATATTTCACGCCCTTTGGGATCCTGCATGAATGCTACCAGCAAAAGTTAAAGTCTTCTGCCACTGCCTTCAGCTGCCTCATACAAAAAGGCCTGTCAACAAAACCTTGCAAGACAAGTTCTCAGAACGAGCACCAGAGATGCAAGGGGCTTGTTCAGTGACTGAATAGCAACATAAGCCATCTGACAGCTCAAACAGAGTCTCAGTACAGACTTTTCTTCTCCAGGAAGCTGTACCGCTTCAGCTGCACCAATACAAAATGGTGCAAAGCCTCCCAGAGCACAGAGGCAGCTGGATTAGAAAGGAAGCCCAGGTCCTCAACCGAGGATGCATCTAGCCTTCACTGCCTCCCAGATGGGAGTTTGGCACCCAGTTGCCTCCTAGGAGAGGGACAGGGCAATGCGTCAACCCACTTCAGTTGCCTCTATGCTGTGATAATTGCACCTGCTAGGATTCGTATCTGTATCCAAGCACGTGCTCACCTTCCTGCCCCTCCAGCTGGTGCAACCATAGGCTTCAGGAGGAAATGAGAATTAAGAATTCCATATTACCTCATTAAGTGAGGATAAGGACCCACAAGTTGCCTCGGACCAAGACAGGGAGCCAAGAAGGGAATTTGAGTGATGTGGGAAGAAAGACAATATAACCAAGGAAGGAGGATCTGAAAATAAATTTGGACAGAAGGGGTTAACATAAGACACAAGAACATCAGAATACGCATCTCTGAGCTAGAAAGCCTCAAAATCCCAGGAAAACTGCTGAGCCATCAGGGAGACGCAGTGGTAGAAATCAGTCAGATTTTGAAACCTCTCAGCATTCCCACAGAAATTCATCAAAATTAAATTCTAACAGTTTTGATTTCTATGAATATGTAAACTTCAACAAAAAGAAAAAAAGTCTGAAGAGCTATTTAAAAGACTTCCAATATTGGCCCTCAAAGTAATGAAATTAGAATTTTAAAAGTCTGCATTTGAAGACATTTTAATAATAATTAAACTTTATTATTGAAAGAGGAGCTACAGAGCATTTTTAACAAGATCTACACACCTGGAGAGAAAAGCAGAAAAATGAGATGTCTTCACTATATTGGTATTTACAAGTAATAATTCTTCAGCTGCCAGAGAACTCTATTCAGAGAACAGTAGGTATCCAAGTACAGAAACCAAGTCAGCAGGAAAAAAAACCAGATGCATCCAAGCACTAACTAAATGCATAAAATGCTGCCAATAGCCTAATATAACACCTAATTATACATTTTTTAAAGTAACTCTCAGCTCTGCATGCTTCATGCCTAGGGCCCTCACAAGTTAGTTCCTCAAGATTTCCTGTACAGCCCTGAAGAAGAAGGATGCGATTTTCATGTTGCAACGAACGCTGAAAACTGTGATTACTTGTCCTCCACTGGAAGCATTTTCTGCATGCTTTTTAACATCCAGGCTGAGACAGGGTTAAACCACAGAGCTCTGCACCCACACAGAGGATTTCTGTTCCCAACTGTTCCTGTTCTCATAAACAAGAGCTTTTCCCACTGACGTGCGTTTCCAAGCCAGCCCCAACATAGGAAGAGGTACCTGTGTACTCCCATCCAGGCTGCCGTGCCGCGGGGGAAGGACACGAGGGGCAAGTGAACTATGGGACGACTGGTGGGACCCTGAGAGATGGGACAGGCATTAAAGTCATTTCCTCAGCTAAGGGAGCCAGGAAGGGGCTGCCAGGAATAGGGGAAGTGCACGTAGGCTGAAAGCACCAGGGCTTTCTTACAGTCACATCTCCTGTAGCTTGAACTCTCCTGCAGGAATCAAGAAGAGAGGCTACCTACACAGAGTTATCAGTGCAGGTATAATGTATATATTACTGGCCGGGCAAGTATTTTATAGTCATCATATTTTCCTTCTTCAGCTGTCTGGGTGCAATATACATGTCCTCTTCTGCTTCTCCCAGTGCAGCTGAGGTTTCTTGGAGCTTGCTCTTCCTATGCTGCCTTCTCATATTTCTTCCTTCACTTCTCATATTTCTTCCTTCACTTACTTTCTTTTCCTTGTTGTGCACACAGGGAATATGCAAGTTTTCCCAGATTTGCTTCACTTGTCATGATTTTTCAGATGAAAAAGTCTGTAATGAATGGCTTTCTCTTCATAACAAGAACTACTACTTTTATTAAGTAATTGTAGAGTTTATAAAAAAAGGGGGCAAACCAGTCGCTAGGTTTGTTTTTGCTGTAGTAGGAACAGCAGTAAAGCACTGTAACACCTAGCTAGAATGCATAAAAATAGGAAGTTACTTAAGACAGGCATAATCTTCCTCCTACAATAGTTTAATGATGATAAGATTCTGCCAAATTTCATGGAGTTTTTATGCATATCCTGCATCGCATTTGTAAAGGCAAATTGAAGTCTGGTAACTCAAGAAAAAAAAAATGACAGCAGCAAAAACCCCCTAAGAACACCTGAAGATAGGGACTGATGAAGACAAAGGTGTTGCAGTTCCTGAGGAATCTTAGAGAAAATAAGACTGGAGAAGGCCCTCAAGATTATCTGGTACCTACTTTAGCATGTCTTTCTGGGAGGATCGTTCACGTGGACTAACAAAGCTGTCTTCTTCAGATGATGCAAAAAATCTAAAAGTCACTCATCAAAAACATTGCTTTCATCAGAAAACTAGTAGTGAGCATGCTACTAAGTATGGTGAAAAAAATACCCAATCTGAATAATCTAAGTAAAATGTGGACATGCAATGATGTGAGGTTAGTGTTGACATTATTTCTGATTTCCAGATAAGTCACCAAGCGATTTTGTAATGCTAGTGAAAGTTATCCACTGATCAAAATAACAGATTATAGGAATGAAATCAGTGAGAGTGCTGTTAATAAGCTATGGAGTAAATTCTTAATTTATCACAGAAAATGGTTACCATTGGGGCTAAACCTACATTTTTCTTTCCCTTGTTAGGTAACTCTGCATCCAGAGAGAATCTAGCACGTTTGCAGATCTTGCTATCACATTTACTTACCTGAGACTGCAATTTCCAAATATCTGGAGGAAGACAACATGCTAAGATTGCAGGAGGTGCAGCAAATCCACTTGCTGGCAGGGAAACGTGTAATGGTATTGAAGGACTAATATGCTTCTGGCACTCTGCAAATAGGACTTAATAAAGAAAAGGACAGAAACAGCCCCAGAACAGCCCAGAATAAGCATCAGAGAGCAGAGATTGTTCTTTAGCTGTCCCACAGTGAAGAAAGTCCCTGTCCCTGCCCACAGCAGGGGGGCTTGAACTAGATGATCTTTAAGGTCCCTTCCAACCCAAACCATTCTATGATTCTATGAAAGCTGCTAGATGACCAGACGAATAGAACGACATTGTTTCCCATAATTACCTGGATTTTTTTAAAAAGTATCAACATTTGGTACTTTCTTGTCTTTGTCTCTCTACACCTGCTGCAACCCTACCCACAGTCTCCTTCTTCTTGTCACCTCCTCTACCTATTTTATACCTTCCTGCACAAAACAGGGCCAGAGACACATTCAGGTCAGCTAGGTACTGCTCTCCGCAGTATTCAGACAACACTATTCACGCTGCCTGGGACCAAACAGCAGAATTACTCACTCTGCACAGGTCTAATCACTAGTACCTGCTCTTTCTTATAGCTACTAGTGTCATTGGTAATATGGCAGAGAACTACACCAAGGTCTGGACAGAAGAGTGTCTCTAAACTCCAACACAACACCCCGCTTCTCAAGGGCAAAGTTAGTGACTTTGCACGCATGGCAGCTCGGCTCTGATACTTTACGGGAAACACCACTGTCCCCTTCCAGGCACTGAAATTTGATTTGTACTGAATTGTTGTTTGATGTCGGGCAACTACCAAGTATTTTGACAAAAGCCCAAAAGCTTAAGGGACTGAAGCAGCAAGATCTGAGCAGAGTCACACAAGTTAGCCACAGAAGACTGAGGTGGAGGAAAACATCAAATCCCCACCTCTAATAGGCCTTGAGCCAGATATTTACGGTTTGTCAGAAGAGTAGTGTTAAAGCAGTGGGAGCACTTGTATTTACAAATACATTTCTCACTGGTGCCAAGCTCCTGAGCTGCTATAACTTAAAATGGAATGGAAATAGATAAACCTGATCTTAGACTCCCACTTGCTTCACATAGCTAGAAATGGGATGTTTTAATAGACTTTTCCTTTGGAAAACAGATTGTAAAGAGGACTGTATTTTCCTGCCTGCAGAACTCCAATAGGCCC
This sequence comes from Grus americana, assembly GCF_028858705.1. Lineage (NCBI taxonomy): Eukaryota > Metazoa > Chordata > Aves > Gruiformes > Gruidae > Grus > Grus americana. The sequence goes on from NC_072852.1 coordinate 82,410,088, forward strand.
TTTCCTTCTGTGCAGATTTGGTTGATTTTCTTTAACATGCCTTGGAGAAGCAGATGGATGCGATGTAAGATACTAAACCTCCATTCCTAGGACGTGACAGCTGTCAGACGAGGTCTCATTTCCTCCAGATTAGCTTTCACTTGCCTACACACTGCCCAGTCCCCAACATCAAATACACCTGCGCAGACCACATACTTGAAGTTCGCTAGGAGAGCATCTATAGTTTCCTCTTACATACTCCTGGACACTGCCAAGCTCTCTGGTATCCCTGGCAAGCTGTCAGGTATTGCCCCACTCTTTTACATCATTGCCAGAGCACTGCAAGGAAAAGAGGCAAGAAGCATTCTAGATACCTTCCAACATGGGCACGAAGCCCCCAAGCCCCACGCCACCTAGGAACAGGCATATTTTTAGCATCAAAGGTGCTTTGCAGACCACGTAATTGTTTGGGAGGATAGAAGGAAAAGACTTCTGCCTTCCTCTCTCACTTACGCAGAAAGAGAGAGGTAACCCAAAAATAGGAAGAATCATGGTTTCTTGTACTCCTCTATATCAACACTTCCTCCAGTCCCCAGTACACCTGGGGTTTGCAGGTATTTCAGGACTTTATCCTCAAGTTCAGATAGGAACCCACAAACACATTAGAGAACTTTAACACAAAAGCATGTAGCTCACCTCAGGTTTGCTACAAAATGCTCCTGGGGCTGCCAGCTACAAACAGAAACATCATATACAAACTCCCTCCCGACAGGGAAGAATCCTACTTAACTCCTCAGATAAGAGATTCCTCCTACCTGGTCTAAGTTGCAGAAGCGGCAGACTTAGCTCTGTTTTATTTTTCAGGAGTTTCCAAAAACAGAAATGTAAGGAGATGCCTAGATGCAGGGAAAGAGGAAGACAGAAGCAGCCAGGGAAGGCACGTACATTAGAGTAACTGAATTCCAGGTATCGAAGACTAAGCACTGGTGCTCTTTTTATAAAGGATAGAAGCTCAACAAAGATTTATTTCTAACAAAAATGCAACATTTTAATATTGAACACCATAAAAAACCCACTAAAATACAAACCTGAACCATTGCTTTGAAGAGGGGATTCTGCTTCTAAGCAAAATGAAATTAAACATCCAAGAAATTATGATCAGTACCCCTGAGTTTCCACAGAACGTTAGTAACTCTTATGAGAGCTCTTAAGTCTAGAGCCACATGAGTGATATACTCAACTGATGGAAAACAAACCCCAAATGTTTCAGTACAAGTTCACATTGAAGGAATGCCCTCTAAAGCCTTCAGTTTGGCTTAAATGAATATCCTACTGAGTTAATACAAAATCCTACGTAGTAAGAACCAGTGTGTGATTTTCACAGTCTGTATTCACACACACACACGCAGAGTCCTACCTGATCCCACGGAGTTTTATCTTTGGACCAGGATCTGACATCATTGCACTGTCACCAACAAGACGACTTGTTAAGAGAAGTAGTGTTTACCATTCTTAAAATCTAAGCCATATTTTATTAATTGTTAACAACGCATCCTTTTAACAAGACATCATAAACACCCCACACCCAACAATCCACAAACAGAACGTCAGTTCAAGAGCAAGACTGTTTGGCATAGGCGCAAGCCCCAAAGTTTCTTTATCCCAGCAGCTCAAAGGTAAATCATAGTTAGCATTTTTTCACTTTTGAAGCTCAAAGGCTCTGATACTGCTACTAGCCTGTGTTACTGCTAGAAACAAGGAGGTAGAAAGGACTGACCCTTCTTAAAACTCTGCGCTTACTAGCCTTAAAAAGCCCAATGTAGGACCCCCCCCCCCAAAACAACAACCTTTTTACCCCCTGCAGACTTTGCAAGATGGTGCACCTGAGCTTCTCAGTGTTCCTCCCCAAATAATAATTATTTACTCCAGTCCTACCCCCAATGAACTAATACGTAACAGTCAACATGTACTAATCCAAATAAGATATGACAATATCTAAAAGCAGACTCAAGTGAGTTCACCTTTGAACAAAATAAACAAGTGTCCTATAAACCAATTTGGCTTTTTCTCATAAACTCTTGGTAAGCAAGGCAGACACAAATGGTGGTATTTTGTTGGAGTTGGGGGGAAGAGGTATTTGGTTGTTTTAAACAAAAAGCAGGAAATACTTTTTTGTAGTTTTAGTAATTATGCTGGCCTAAGAATCAGCTAAGGTCACCTAAAGTTCTAAGCCTTCCTGAATGAAGGAAGGTTTTGCAAATGGATGCTGTGAACAGAGATGCAGTTAAATTAAACACCTTCACATAAGCATGTTGCTTACCTCTATATGACTCACTTAACAGGAGTTGCTTAAAGCATCCCTGATGGTTTTATCATTAGCTTCAGCTCATTAGGAGAGGTCCAATTGCCCAAGTAAATATTAAAGACATAGCAGGTAGAAAAATATGCTGGAGTTTTATGCATTATCTTATATATGGATGTTGCACTTAACTACACCCTGGTGATAAAGATCTCTTGAGCTGCCTTGACAAAATACATTACTGGCCAAAACATCTGCATGCTGCAACAAGTGAATGGGCTGTGGATTTGATCAACTGCTATTTGCTGATGCATCTGAGGCATGGATCTTTCCAACTCTGAGTGTACGGTCAGCATTTTAACAGGTACTACAATTACAACATTACAACACAGAGATGACATGTTTGATTAAGAAAACAGTAGTCACATGTGTTTGCATTGGGTACATTCACGGCACAAAGCTGATCAAGTTGTTGAAGCTGCAGGATATTGAGAGACTGGCAGCTGAGTAGCAGGCAAAACTCCAGGAGCAGATGACTGGGATAAGAGACCGGCATTTTCAGGGAGGAGACTGCTGGGATTAAGAAGGGGAAAAGAAAGGGACGCCACAGCAGCCGCCTGCCGTCCTAGCAGAAGTCCTAAACTATAGACGTTTGAATTAATGAGATCATTGCCTGGGAGGAGTATATTCAGTTGTTTCTGAATTTCTTGCAGGACCTGCAGCTGACTTTGCTGATTCAGAAGCAGCATATCCATATTTTCCCTCATTTTCTTCACTGTACAGAGAGAAGAGAATGTTAATGCTTTCTATGTAAAAATACTTTACGTGGCAATTTAGAAGCCTTTTTATACTTACACTCTTCAAGAAGAAGGTTCAAGTGATCCTTCTCACATTTCTCTGCACCACACCTTTGCTCTTCTTTATGATGCAGAGATGTAAATTCAGAATAGTTTGCATCTAAATAGAAGATAGTGTAAGTCAAGAGCCCACTTTATCACCAATTACTAGGTCAGCAGTTTAAATATGCTTTCACACAAGGAAAAGGCAGCTCAGTAACAACCCTTCCTCTCACTCATATTTTAAACATAAAACTTCATTCAAATCACTTGTCCCAGACTAAGCCAAACCAGAACAAAGACTAGGCAGACATAGCCCCCTGAAACAGACCTGGATTTTATCACAATCAAGATACCTTCCTCTTGGTTCCTCCCCATCTCTTTTCTTTTTTTTTTTTTGTTTTGTTTTTGCTGGGAGGGGGAAGGAAGCCAAGCTGGAGCAGGGGAGCTCTTAAGGAATAGGACAGCTAAGATTTTGTAAAAATGAACTTAAGTTATAAATACATAAACCTGTTCTTTGAAATCACATCAGATACAGAAATCAATCTTCATTTCTACTCCACACATAACAAGGCCAATGTGGCATATGTTTGATCATAAAAGCAGTTTTATTACAGAGCTTCAATTACAATGATGCAGTAGCTAACAGTTACTCCAGAGTAAGTTTGCACAATTTCTTTTGAAGCAGGTATAGTATTAGGCTGATCTGTTATTAATTATTGGCCATCTGCCAAGGTAAAAATGAGACTACATTTTTTTCTTATGAATTATAAACTCTTACATCTAAAAAAAAAAAACCCGAACCCACACTATTAAAAGCCCTCAAGGGGACAAAAAAAAAAAAAAAAAAGCATCAGGAGTGTAAGGTCCCACCTTTAGGGCTCCTTAGCAGAGTTACTAGGCCACCTCTCTGTATCTATGGACTGAGTGGTCTCAAACCCTACCTTAGGAATTCAGTTCTGCCATTTCATTATAACTTCATTATTACTTCCATTGTTAAGATGAAAGGCTCTCCTGCTCAGATTTTTTTTCAGGAGGAAAAACCTCACACACAAAACATGTTTTTCTCATATGGACTCATGTCTTAATTGCCCTGCTGTTACATGACCTGGTGGTCAAGACTCCAACACCCAAAACAATTCTATGGGTGGCTAGGCAAGACCCAAGACTAAAAATTAAAACATTTTGGACCAAGTATAAAGGGACTGTCCATGTAAAGCTACACCAACAGAAAAAACCCACAATGCCAGTTTTTATCCCACAGTTTCTGGTCATGACAAGAACATGGAATAATTGCAAAATCCAGAAAACTCCCTACATTAAACAATCACCTTGCCTGACGGCTTGTGCGATGCTAAGGGTATTACGGGTGGCCAGCGGAGACTTCCCACTACAGACAATGAAAAGCTGCTCATTTAATAGCCACATATAACAAAAATTAGCCACTAGAGATTACCAAGGCCCTGATTCGCAATCTAAATCCTTTCCACGTCCCTAAGCTTAGTATTTTGTTGGCTAAGCGCTTCTGAAGATCTAGGGATAGACATCAGGCAACACTATGAAGCAGAATTAGCGGGATCTCAGAGCTGTGCAGTCTTAAGGTCCCAGGCAGCCTTCACGGCAAAGCCTAAATTTCAACTTTAGCATTTTCAAGGCACTTCTTCAAATGACAGAGATAAATATATTATATTGGAAGGGAAAAACAAACAAGCCCCACTCACATTCACTGCAAGGAACGGGGAAGCATTTAGGAACAAACAGAGACCACAGTATCTGATACATCCCCTGTGAGTGTGTACAGCTTGAAATAAAACTCACCAGATTTTAATTCAGTTACCTGCTGTGTATTCACTGGGTCTCTCTCTCAAATGAATCCGTTGATGTCTGATGAAGTTTGAGCACAGACGGAAGCTACTTCCACACTCGGTACACCTATAGGGCTTCTCATCTATATGGACCCTCTGATGCTGGAAGAGTGCTGCGCTGCCACTGAAGCTTTTCCTGCACGTGGTGCAGGAAAAGGCTTTCTTTTTTGCATGGGTTTTGCGGTGAGCGATAAGGTTTGAGGTACGGCTGAAGGTTTTCTCACATTCCTTGCACTTGTAGGGCCTCTCCCCCGTATGGATCCTCTGGTGCACCACCAGGTTGGCCTTCCTGCTAAAGCTCTTCCCACATTCTATACACTCAAATGTTTTTTCTCTCGTATGGGTTTGCAGGTGGTTCAGAAGCCTGGAGCACCCCTTAAAGCCCTTCCCACATTCTGTACACTTGTAGGGTTTCTCTTCTGTCTGTGGTTTTTGGCCATCAGCAATGAGGGCAAGTTTCCTGAAGCCTCTTTTTTGGTGAGGGGGTTTATTACAGGCTGCCCCCCTGTCTGGGCTGTGGGCATCAGGTAGCTGACACAGTACATCTTGCTTAAGGTCTTCAGGGATGTCTCTGTCTTCCTCATGGTCACTCAAAATGGAGTCCCCTGATGGAGTAAGAGAGCAATCGGACAGTCCTCCTTCCCTAAGGCAGATAAGCTGCTCCTTGCAAAATAACTGAATTTCTCAGGCCTAGCATCACCTTGCACCAGACTTCCCTTTTCCAAAGTGGAAGGGAAATGATTAAGATTGAGACAAGAAAAAAAAAAAAAAAAAAAAAGTGGCACAGGGAAGGAGAGGTAAGAAACCTACCTCTTCTCTTCCTTCCCCTCCCCATTTCCTTGTTCTCTTGTTCTTCCTCCCCTCAGGGAATGGCAAAGGAAGACTGCCAAAGTGAAGGCAGGCAAAGGAACATGCTGAAACATCTTACTCGTTTAAAAAGAAAAAATTTAAAAAATCTACTTTTAGCTATTTGTTCCTGCAGACTTTGCTCAAAAGCCTTCTGGCCTGCTAAATTAGTACTAAAATTCTGTTTTAAAGCTCTGCATTTAGGTAGGGATGGTTCAACACTAAAAAAAGTCCCTTAACCTAAAAATGAACAGAGAGGTTGAGGTTGTTTCTCACTTGTGTTAGTTAATATTTACTGAAAAATTTTAAATTACTTCTTTTACAGGTTGGCATGTCAGGATTTTTTCCCTAATTATCACAAAAACAGTTGTACTTATTATAGGGATATGGTCTATTCATGCATCAAAAGTCAAAGGAGTTAAATGTTTATTGATAAAAAATTAACTAATTGACAATTAACTATTACTATCTCTTTTGTTTCTAGAGCTAGCATGACACCTACTTTTCTTATAGTGACAAGTTAAATAAATTGCATTCCAAGGAAGTTCACAGGAAACTCAAAACGTGGCCCTTTCTTTCCTAAAGAGTGCAACCTATATATTTAACGAATAAATATGTTTCATCATGTACCTCACAGTAAGCTTTGGTTATCTTACTCTGCTGATTAAATTTTATATTTCCATCAGTTCAGCATTAAAAGAATTATAAGCATCACCTGACACATACTTATCCAAGTTTGATTTTTTGCAAGCATCTCAAGACATTTACTGTTAATCCAAATAGAGGACTTAGCCATTAGCATCTCTGATCTAGCATTAAAATATTCAGTTACTCACACTACATATACTTCCATTTAACACATCAAGTTTGATTATTCCACTAACAAAGAAACAGGCTTTCTACATTCAAGGTAAAACTGCAGTGTAGAGACCTCTATAACGCCAAGGAATAAAATTCTTAAGTAACATGCCCTTGAAGAAACAAAATGATCTCTATTTACATAGCCACAACTGCCAAGATGTAAATACCAGCAATAAAACAAATAATCCCACTCACTGAGGGAGGGGGGGCCTCATCTTTTACATCAAGGAATTACACCCAAGAGGCAGCTTCCTCCCAGAGGGATGAAGAAGACTCCTTTTAGCAGGAGCAGTCATTCCCTCACTGTACAACCAAGCTGCTGATTATTCCCAGATGCCCAAGCAGAGATCACAGGTCTCTCAACAGTGAAATGGGAACCAAACGACCCTCCATTCCCATCCACAGCTAGTGCTGGGGAGTCACTGTGCAACTCCCTCAAACCTTCCTCACCCACAAAAAAGCCTGAAAAAGAGTAGTACACTGCCCTTCCTCCACTCCAAATGACCTGTATGTCTGATTTTAAAACAGCTACTAGAAACCCACAGCAGAAAGAAACACAAAGTACCACCAACCACCTTGCCCCAGCATAGCATGCCATGCCACCCTAGCAACCTAGGACAGAGCAGCCACCTGAGAAGCAGGAACACAGTGTTCCCAGCACCTGTCGGTGCAGCCTCAAGCTTCCTTCCCTCTGTGATTTAACTAGCAGAGTTTACATCTCACCTGCACATCCTGCAGTATCACTTTTCCCAGGCTCCCGGAGAAGAGAGAATACAGACTCTAGTACTGGCTCCATCTAGAAGAACAGAGGAGACCTGGAGCATGAAACCTTCCTCACACAGACGGGAGAAAAAAGGGGAGAGGGCAAACACAGGTGCAGTGCATTTTGGCAGTACCCACAGGTGCCTAAAAGGGGCAAACCCACACGTGCTATATAACACCACCTAAAAAGATATAATAGTTTTCTAGAAAGACCTGAAGTTTGGTGGCTGGACAGCTTAATCAAGAGATCAGTGTGATAAAAAGCTGTATCATCTAACCTCAACCTCCCTCCTAACACCAACAAGCTGCATCATCTCCCAGTACAGGATCCCACTCCTCTTTCAGCCTCAACACCTCGTGCTTCTTCCCAACCTTTAATACACCCCGGGCAGCTAACAGCCTCCCCTTCCCTCCGGAGCCGCTCCACCCCTCCCCGAAAGCCTCTGAGCAGCACCGCAACCTGCCCCAGGCCTGCTTTAGGGCTGCCGGACGAGCCCGACCCCCTCCCGATAGCTACCCCGGGCCCGTACCTTCCCTCCCGCGGGCTCCCGGGCCGGCTGCTGGGGCAGGGGCTCGGGCTTTACTCCTCCCCGGGCCTGCTGCTGGCTCTGCCCCGCGAGGGGAAGGCAGCACCTGGCACAAGGGAAGCGGTGCGCCCCACCCCTCCTCCCCTGCATGGGGCTGAAAGGCCGGGGGAGGTGGGGGAGACGCAGGGCGGTGGGCCCGGGCCGTGGGCCGCTAGGGCTGCTCCCCGGCCGCCTCGTGGCCGCCTCCCCCAGCGCTTGCCGCTCGACCAGGGCTGCCGATCTACCATCCTTAGCCTGCTGAGCCGCCCCAGGCCCCCGGGGAGCCCTGCCCCGGCGGCGCTGCCGCCGTGCCCGCTGCGGGGGGTAACAGCTGCTGGGGTCGGCGCGGTGGGGCAGGCGCCCTGGCTGCTGCCTGCTCACCGGGCACCCCTGGGGTTTGCCCTTCGGTGCCGACACCGCCTCACTTCGTGATTCCATTACCTTGCCCTCTGGCCACCCTCGTTGGGTTCATCCGGGCTCACCACGGGGTCACTGTGAGAGGGGGCTGTTTTGCTCATCACCTGCACGGCACAGAGCGTAAGCCAGACTCCGCTTCTCCTCTGAGGATGGACAGCATTGCCCTGGTAGAAGCGCTAGCTTTTCTCCACGGGCTTTCGTGCCTGGTGGGGCACAGCTTGGCAAGGCGAGAAAGGAAAGAAGGTGAAGAGGAAGACCTGCCCTATCGTGACAGAGAACACACAGCAGCTACCGCGGCAAAGAGAGGGCCCTGAAACTCAAGAGCTCAGAAATGACAGATGTCGTGGTCACCCTTTCACACGGAGCTTCAGGAACCAACCGCCCTGCACCAACTCTCCTCAGGGCAGCCCCGCTCCTCTCCCCTGCCCTCAGGCTCCCTCGCCAGCAGGGTGACCAAACACGCTGGAAGGCATCCCCGCCCTGCACGGGGTGCTGTGCTCTGCACCCTCCCCACAAGCTCCATGAAGTAGTCACACCTCCCTCACGGCACACGCTTCCTCTAAAACACGCCTGGATGGGTGCTGTTTTACAGACTTGCATGTGCTCCAAAGGGAATGCTGCAGGCTCGCAGCGGAGAAGGGCAGGAGAAGTGATTCTGGCTCTGCTCCTTCGTTTCCCGGGTTCTCTGGGTACTGAGCTTCGCCTGCAGTTTTTCCATGAGCTGGCCTTTTCCACAGCTTAAATTGCCCCATAGTTCTGCTTCCCTGTTTTATCCAGGGATATCCGCAATTCGTTTTCACTGACCTTCTTTTCCATACCATGTGCACACAGATCAAGAGCTCAGAGAACAAGGCAGGCTGCATCTTTTCATTCGAATGTGGAAACAAAATCTTCTCCACACGCGCGTTATAACAGAATATTCTGTTTGCTTTCAACAACTGTTCCTTTCCAAAAGATGGTTAAAGTCCGTCAAAGCTGATATATTCCAAAAAAGTATTTCAGTTTTGTTAAAACAGTTTTTAGAGAAAGAAATACTTGCTGTAAAAACTTTCTCTGTAATTATACCTGAGAGTCAAATATAATTGCATAACTCCAAAAATTAAGTTAAAACGTAAAATATCATTGTATTTGCTTGCAAAGGCCACAAGAGTTAACTGCCACTCCCTTCCTACCACATCTCTTACTCCCCTCATCTTCCGTGAAAAAATTAAGGAATTCTCCTAGGAAGCGCCAGTTCACCTTACTCTTGAGACAGAGGTTCAGAGGAAGACTAAATCCTTCTTTCCTCCAGAGGAGGCTTTTCTTCCCTTACAGTTCCTCCTCCTTTCTTTCTGAAAGGCGAACACACCTACTAGGGAAGAAATAAAGCAGCCAGCATATGAGTAGAGATCATGACTGACCTGTGAGAGAATCAGTCCGAGAGTGACTGCAAATAATTATGGCCGTAATTCCATCTCAGCAGTGCACAGCTACTTGGGATGTGCAGGTACCCAGGATCTCAGTGGCATCTGTCAGGTCACCAGAGGATAACAAATTTATCAGTTTAAGTATTATGTACCATCCTTTTTTTCCTTAAATAAAGAAGCAGAAGTTATGGCCAAAATAATTTTTCCCTCTCTTAAAATTCAGTGGTTGTCTAATTTTAGGTGTAATGTATGAAAAAACCAGCAGGTGGAGATGTACTCTTGTACTATGTTTATATTACAATAGCTTCTTGGTGACCTTGTACTGGATGGAGACATGACTGTACTTTGGTACAAAATGAAACAGTGCTTCCTGCCACAAACAACTTGTGCTAGAGTAACATTAATGCAATTCCCTCAAATGGAAAGCACTTTCATATATAATAAACTCTAGCGTGATTTATTGCATGTTTTCACCATTTATAATTGAATATGACCCAAATTCCAGCTTTCCAAAATCATCCAGGATAAAAAAGGGTCACCACATTCCCAAGGAAACTAAGAAATTACACAAAGCATGGCTATACACAGTATGGCTATTTGAATAACTGAGGATGCCAAGAACGCTACTTAAAAACACCTGAAAAATTGTAATGTACAAATAATTGGAAAAGCATCAAATGAGTTTAACATTAGGATTAAGGCATGATTCGCCACATTTATTTTTACTCCATGCATTTTGGTTTTGGTAGTATATTGTAGATGCATTTTGGAGTTTGGCAGGCTCCTTGGTTTTGGGGATTTTCTTGTTTTTCAAGGAAGAATAATGAAGTGAATTTCTCAAATGCAAAGGATTTGATTTTTGGTGATTGTAAACCATGTTTACAGGATAGGATAATCTATCACACATGGGAAGCAGGAAAAGACTTGAAAAGCCATGGTGAATATCAGCAGCACATAAGCTCCAATGGTGATGCTGGGGTGAAACAGCTAACATAACGCACAGAAGCATAAACCAAGGAACACTGCATAAAACCAAAGACACTCAAAATATTCACCCCTATTTGTCACTCAGGCAATTACTACAGCAGTAACAGATTAGCTACTGGGTTTGAAGAAAGAACTTATACAAAGTTCCTTGGCATGCATTAAGCAAGAAGTCAAACTATGAGTCATCCTCTCTGTCATTTGCTGGTACCCCCATAGAATCTATGGAAATACTAATAAACAAAGGATATCAGAACTTGCAGGCTTGAATAAACTTTAGTAGCAGGAAGAGGGTGAAAATGCAGAAAGATGGAAGTTCTGCCTTCAAGAAACAAGGAGTGAGGCTGGGAGATTGTGTGGCTACATGGAGGGCTCTCATTTAAAAGCCTCAGGGAGCGTTCCCAGCACCAATGGACAGATACCTCCTTCTAGGAGCAAGTCCTGACCCACCAGAAACTTTGGGGCAGCCAAGCTGTGGGTTATCTGCCTCGTACAACAGATGCAGGAGTTAATTCAACACACACACACACACACTCTGTAAATCAGTAGCACTTCATTAGCTTAAATAAGTAGACAAACTAATAAAAAGCCCTTCCCCAACAAATCTAGTCATTAAACTTTGATTTAGCAGAAATTTAACAAGAAATATAACAGCAGATAACACTTGTGTTAAGGACTGATTGTACTCAAAAGCAGAGATTTTCCATTTTAAATGGAAGCCCTTTAAATGGCTTCAGAGGTATGAAAGAGTAACAATTTCAGAAAAGGGCATCTTTAACCCATGGGGGAAACAATTTGGCTCCACGGCAAAACAGGTTGAAAAGCCTGATTTAATATCCTCCAAATCTGCCACCACCTGGGCAACCTGGGAAACAGCATTTCAGCCAAACACAGGGAGACATCACTCTGTCTCACCAGGACTGGCAGAAAAAAAACTACCGAAGCCATGGGATAACTCCGAAATGTCCCACCTGAAAAGCCAGAGGGTTCTGAAAACTGGTGAATTCTGAAAAGTAAGGTAAGATTTCCCCTGTGTTGAAAGCAATAAGTCAGGCACTTCAGAGGTTTCCAGAAGTCATCCCAGGTAAATCTCAGTGGGAGCTGGAGATCTAAAGCCTTTAGAATCCCTTGGCTTCTCAGCAGGGATGCACTAGCATCCCACGCTTACCCTGTATGTCCTGAGACCAGGGTATTATTTATTTATAAGCTGCATGAGTAAAAGGAATATGAAGACTAGAAAATTACTCCTTCGCTAACCTCCCAGTAAAGAAGCCAGTAAATGGATTTAGAGCCAGGGTAAGCAAAAGAGCCTCTTCTTTTGTGCTTAGAAAAAGTGAATTAAAGGAGAATTATTGGAAACTACCACTAATGTTGGTGTAGGCATCATGATGACTCAGGAGACAAAGAATCACAGACGGGGTGGATGATAATGCAGTATTGAAGCCACAGTCTGGCCCAACAAAGCCTTGATCCGATGTAGTGACATATTTTCATTTGCACGTGCATCCTGGAGCATGTAATTCACAAAGATAAACACACGCGCACGCGCACACACATATATATCTCCACCTGTGCTCAGCTACATGAGGATCTGCTCACAGTTTAGATAAGAAATCAACTGAGGAATTTCGCAGTACCTACTGATGGGCACATGTCTGTGTCGTGGCTCTGGGACTCGCTCTCCAGGACTGTAGAACTATTGGTAGATGCTACAAGTCTCACACATAAAAAAGGCACAGATTGATACACTGATAATAACATTCATATCCACAAATGAGAGAAGTGTTTTAGGGTGCTCCCTCCAGGCTCTGGAGTGCCGGCTTCATTTCCCTGCCCTGCCATTGGTACCTTGCACAAGCTGTGTAGTGCCAGAGCCACTCATATTTAACTGTCTGCCATTTGTTGACTGGTGCAACTAGACCTTTATCTCTGTTCCCCAGTCAAGTGTTTAGTAAAAATCAAATTTCCTTACCTCCTAGGGAAGAAGTAACTTGTCTAAGACTGTGAATATAACTCATCTAAGACTGTGAAGTGTTTTACCTTCTGCACAGTAAGGCTCCAGGTCCATATTCCAGGACTAAAGTGGAGTGGAGCAAGAACAAGAACAAGGACCAACAAAAAACCAACCTAATGTATCTGGAGCAAAGTGTTCATTGCCTGTGAGATGAAAAATTAACTCTGTCCTCCTTAGCTGCATAAGATATCTACTCAGCTGGCAATCATTTACTAGCTACATCTGTCCATAACAGTATCAGCTAAACTCTGGATGTGAAAACTGAACCCTGACACAAGACAGACTCTGTCATCAAGACTGTAGATGGCAAGATTATTACTGCCCGGGGGACTCCACATTTCAAACAGCATGGGATGATACTGACTAAAATTATATGGTTTTCATTCCACGTGAAAGGAGCAAATGTTCTTGCTCCTCCGTGTGAAGTACAAATTATGTGTCCGACGTGGTTTTCTTTAAAGAGGAGTAATCACAAATCCAAACAGATTTGAAGGCTAATACCACAAGGTGGATAGAGGTTTCTCAGCTAGGGTGCCTTCTGCAGCAACAGACCCAAACCACTATGCACAGATGAGCAGCATCTGTATATAATCATGAAATAGCTACATCAGTAACCACCAAGCACAGCAGTTTCAGCAAACCAACACAGGGCAAGAGGTGGGTATAAATCCAGGACAAAACCGGAGATAATGGCAAAGTCGCAGCAGTAACCAGCTAATACATCTGGACAGATATGGCCATGACAAAATAAACAAGAGTGCTGAAAAAGCTTCAACCCTCAGCTCACTTCAAAGTCCCGAAAGAGACCAAGCATATAAGTCTACAGGGAATCAACAGGACACCTTCCGATGCAGCCAGGAGAACTGCAGTGGGCAGAAGGAAATTCTCCATCCACACAAGCAAGAAAAGGGAAACTGGTTTGAGGACTATTATTCTTCACAGTCTGTGAGACCTGGAGAGCCACAGCTGAATCGTGCCTGACAAACTTGGTGGCCTTCTATGATGGGGTTACAGCGTCAGTGGATAAGGGAAGGGCAACTGACATCATCTACCTGGACTTGTGCAAGGCATTTGACACTGTCCCACATGACATCCTTGTCTCTAAATTGGAGAGACATGGATTCGATGGATGGACCACTCGGTGGATAAGGAATTGGCTGGATGGTCGCACTCAAAGAGTTGTGGTCAACGGCTCAATGTCCAAGTGGAGAACGGTGACGAGTGGTGTTCCTCAGGGGTCAGTACTGGGACTGGCAGTGTTCAACATCTTTGTCAGCGACATGGACAGTGGGATCGAGTGCACCGTCAGCAAGTTTGTCGACGACACCAAGCTGTGTGGTGTGGTTGACACGCTGGAGGGAAGGGTTGCCATCCAGAGGGACCGTGACAGGCTGGAGAGGTGTGCCCGTGCGAACCGCATGAAGTTCAACAAGGCCAAGCGCAAGGTCCTGCATGTGGGTTGGTGCAATCCCAAGCACAGCTATAGGCTGGGCAGAGAATGGATTGAAAGCAGCCCTGGGGAGAAGGACTTGGGGGTATTGGTTGATGAGAAGCTCAGCATGAGCCGGCAGTGTGCGCTTGCAGCCCAGAAAGCCAACCGTGTCCTGGGCTGCATCAAAAGAGGTGTGACCAGCAGGTCGAGGGAGGTGATCCTGCCCCTCTACTCCGCTCTGGTGAGACCCCACCTGGAGTACTGCATCCAGCTCTGGGGGCCCCAGTACAGGAGAGACATGGAGCTGTTGGAGCGAGTCCAGAGGAGGGCCACGAAGCTGATGGGAGGGATGGAGCACCTCTCCTATGAGGACAGGCTGAGAGAGTTGGGATTGTTCAGCCTGGAGAAGAGAAGGCTCTGGGGAGATCTAATTGCGGCTTCCCAGTACCTGAAGGGGCCTACAGGAAAGATGGTGAGGGACTGTTTACAAGGGCATGTAGAGATAGGACAAGGGGTAATGGGTTTAAGCTGAAGGAGGGTCGATTTAGATTAGATGTTAGAAAGAAATTCTTTAATGTTAGAGTGGTGAGGCACTGGAACAGGTTGCCCAGAGAGGTGGTGGCTGCCCCATCCCTGGAAGTGTTTAAGACCAGGTTGGATGGGGCTTTGGGCAACCTGGTCTAGTGGAGGGTGTCCCTGCCCATGGCAGGGGGGTTGGAACTAGATGATCTCTGAGGTCCCTTCCAACCCTAACCATTCTGTGATTCTATGATTCTATGAATGTAGTAAATGGCCACAACCCGTGATAGATTGTATGGCAAACCACCACAGACTGGTACATAACATGGTATGAATTGCTCAAAGGAAAGAGAGAAGAATCTGCACAGCATTTCAAAGGAGGAGGAGAGGAAGGAAGAACTTGGGGAGCTATCAAGAAGCCAGTGTCCATGACCCAGTCCTTCTGTAAGGCTTTATCTTAACAACAAGGCAGTTTGCTTTGGGAAGTAGAAGGCTGCATGTTATTTGTCAACACATCAGAGGACACAGAGCACTTGAGAGAGAGTCTCGGAAGGGAATGGTGTGAAAGCACGAGCAGCCAGCCAAGTTAATAAATATTTTGTGATTCCGGTTTTTTAACTAGAAATTTTTTTAATAAATCTGAGTGTAATTCCCCCCCCCAGTTAAACTTATTTAAATTACACATTAAAAGATGTCCATCCATTTTAAAGCCCAGATTTACAGTAACCTACAAAAATAATTTGCTTTTTATTACATTGAAAAATAAATTGAAGCACAGTATACCTGTTGCCAGTGTCTTAAAGAAAATGAACCACACTTAGACAGTATTAAAGCCAGAAAGCTTAGTTTACCCTTCCAATCTGAATAATCATTAGGTGTGAGATTTATTACAATTATCATCTCGGTTTCTTAAGCTTTGTTTAATAAATATCTCAACTTTAAACAGAAAGTATTTCTTAGATCTATTAATCATATTTCACTTGCAAGACAAATTGAAAATTCTAGGGTTTTTTCTTTTCAACTATTCCAATTCCACAAACATCTTGTCAAGTCTGGAATAACTAAAGGAATTATTTAATAAATAGGAAGTGTAATTCAACAGTTTACAAAATCATGACATTGAAAATTTATGTGGGTTAAATAAATAAAGAAATGCATGTTAACTTACAGAACTACTTGTGTATATATGTTGTATATTCTCCTCACTAACAAAAAAAGGGTTATTTTGTGAAAAGATTACTCTTACATGAAGATTTTGGAATATTCAGCAAACAATGAGAATCAATCTTTCCTTCAGTGAAGAAAACTCTTAAAAAGTATGCCTACAAAAATATGATTAACATTGCTTACTTAATTCAAATTTGCTCACTTGGTGATTTAAACTATGATTAAAATCCTTCATATAAATTATTTTGGTATGAATTAAACTACTATAAATTATTCACAACAAACCATGCTGCTGTCACCCTCCAGCCTTTTATTGCTGTTATTCCAATGATGCTCACCTCTGCGAGTATTATGTTTCAAAGCTTTTAGCAATGCATCCCTGGACATCTTCCCAGCTTTTCCTTACCCAGTGAGCCGCTGGCTTCATTTCCATTTCCCTCAGCCACGCCACTCCAAAGAAGTGGAAGTACTACTTCTGAGAGACAAAAAACATTCCCAAACTACTACAGGTCTTCTTCCTTTTTCATACCCACTCCCTTGGTATCTCCACCCTCTGTCCTGTCCTAGAGTTAGCATCTTCTTTTGCATCAGCATGCAAATATGCACGTGATCTTCCTCTGTGCTGTACTCCTGCAGCTGCCTTACTGACAACTTGATCTTCCCTACCTGGGACTATTTTCCATTCCAAGTACCGGATCTCTGGGTTGCAGAGAACAGGCTGAACACAATCGCTACTACATTTTCCCTCTTTATCACTTGCTCCTTAAAACTATTTTTCAGGATTTTAAGCTGTGCTCCCTCCTCCAGCTGACTATTCTGGGTACTATGTGGGTATGTACTTCACTGATCCTTCCTTTTGTTTTTCCATCTCATGTGAACACATATTCTTATTTACACAACTAAATTTCTCTCTTCCAATGACTAATTGGAATTGTCCTGGTCAAGGACACTTATCTCAACGGAGCAACATTTGGGTGTAAAGTCTGCAGAACAGAGCTGTTTAGAAGGGACCTGGAATAAATCAGAAAACAATTCAGCAAGCACAGTAAGGACAACAGAACTGTTTACCCACCGTATCAGGTCAAAAGGAAAAGTTGTGGTAAGCTTTTTCAAGGGCACCAAAGCATAAAAAAGTCTTTTGTCTCTTCTGCTTTAAATAACTGTGGAAAACACTAGCATTTAACACCCATTATTTAACAATTGTAGTCAAATTTTTAAGGAATATTCATGTTAGTGTCTAAGCACAGAGACAAGTATCAGTTCAGGTTCTGCAAACGTTTGCATCCAGAGCCAAAAACAGGTGTGTCCTGTCCTCTTGGTTGACTCACTACTTCCAAATGATGTGACTCAACTGCATGAAAGTCTCATGAAATTCTAGGTTACTTTCTTACCTTTTGGTAAATCTAAACTTTTGGGGTTTTTTTGTTTTTCTCATGTGCTCTTGAGTTTTCTTTCATCAAAACAGCCACCGCTTCTCATTTATAGAGCAGTTTGGGAACGCATCAGATGCTGGAATTTGGGAATCACTGAATAGTTTGGGTTGGAAGGGACCTCAAAGATCATCTAGTTCCAAAGGGACACCCTCCACTAGACCACATTGCCCAAAGCCCCATCCAGCCTGGTCTTAAACACTTCCAGGGATGGGGCATCCACAACTTCTCTGGGCAACCTGTTCCAGTGCCTCACCACTCTAACAGTAAAGAATTTCTTCCTTATGTCCACTCTAAACTTACCTCTTTCAGTTTAAAACCATTGTCCCTTGTCCTGCCACTACAGGCCTTGGTAAAAAGTCTTTCTTATAAGCCCCCTTTATATATTGAAAGGCCACCATAAAGTCTTCCCGGAGCCATTCTCTTTATTCTAGAGCTGGAATAAAGAAGTGTGAAGGAGGAAACAGTTGCGATACAAAGACATGCCAGGGAGCGTTAGGCAAAGAAAACAACAGAGGCAACAGAAAAATGTGGCAGTGGCAGGAAGCTTGTGAAGGTTGCGCAGCAGAGAGGCTGTGGGCCAGCAGCGCAAGAACTGGAAGCCACGGCACAGGCAGGGCAGGAGAGGATGGCCAAGGCCCATGACACCTCGTTCCTTTTTGCTTCCCACTGCCGCGTGGTCCCCGACTGAGCGCAGATGCTGCGCTTCCAGAGAGATCCAGCCGTGCCCAGGCCCCGCTATGTGACCGGTGTCGGCACGGCGCCTGGCCGGCGACCTGCTCCACCCTCTCCTCGCTCCTTCCAAGCCCCTGGACGCTGCCAGGAACTGGGGCGCGGGCAGTGCCCCGGGGAGGGGTGGGCAGCAGGGGAAGCCGGCGGCAGGGCACGCCTCGGCAGGGCGGCGGCAGCCCCCCGGGGGAGCAGGCGAGGCTGCGAGGTGCGGCCGGCGGCAGACGCCGCGGGCGGGGAGGGGCTCCACCGGCGGCCGAGCCCAGCCCCGCCGCCGGGCCGGGCCTCGCCTGCTGGGGACTCCTGCAGCCCCGCGTCCGGCAAGGGGGGAACCTCCTGCGGCGCGGTGAGGAGCAGAGGGCAGGGCGGGCCGGGGCCGGAAGGGTTACAACCATAGAGGCCGGCCAGCCGCCTCCCGGGAGCCGCAGGAAGTGCCGGCGGGGCGGGCAGGGAGGCGGGCAGGCCCCGTGCGGGGGAACTTCCCCTCCCCGCGGCCGCTGGCCGCACCGCGCCCAGCCGGGGCTGCGCCCGGCGCCCCCTCCGCCCCGCCCGGGTTGGGTCAGGGCCGCGCCGCCGGGCGGAGGTGAGGCGGACACGGCGGGTCGCCGGCCCCGGGCGGGGGCAGCTGAGGGACCGGGGGCCGGGCTGCGGGGGCGCGCCCGGGGCGGGGGTTGGTTTTCCCGCAGTGTCGCTGCCAGGGCGGCCCCTGGGGGAAGGTGGCGGGGCTCGGGAGGGCAAGTCGGGTGCTGCTGCCAGGCCCCGGCGCTGTCTGTCGGTCTCCCCGCTCTGCCGCCTCCTCCCCCAGCTCCCGGCAGCTCCTTCCCTGGCCCAGCGCCTCGGCCTCCCGTGCCCCGGCCCAGCCCCCTCAGGCGGCGAGCGGGTGGGAGGGGGAAGCTGCCGCCGGCGGCGGTAGGGGCGGGCGCGGGGTGCGCCCCCTCCTCAGCACCCGTGTTGGTTGGGGGGTAGCGGGCGTGGCTGCGCAAGTGGGTGGCAGGGAGAGAGGATGGAGCCGGTCCCGACGCCTTTGCCTGTCCCCTGGAAGCGGCAAAGCTGGGACGGACTGGACGGGAGGATGCAGCACCTGGCCGGGGGCCGTGTGGGGGGCGGCTGCGGTGGCCAGGCTGGGTGAAGAGGGGTCGCTGGCCATGACTAAATATGTTGGTTGTGTCTGGACTCTCCTTCTGTCCCAGCAGGTGATGGGAGCATGAGTGATAATGAGGGGGATCTCCAGCGAGATGGGCCGGAGGCAGCCGGACACTGTGGGGCCATTTCGGACTTTTTCATGAGGGAAGCTTCTCCTCCGGGCTGTGGCCAGGACGTTTCCCGTTCGAGGCCAGACCTTCTCTCCCCAGAGACGGGGCTGGAGAAGACTTCTCGCTGCGGCTTCAGGAAGCGGAAGGAGACAGTGGTGCACCAGCAGGCATTCATGGGAGAGAAGCCCTACATATGTATTGAGTGTGGGCAGAGCTTCAACCGCAGCTCCGACCTGATCCGCCACCAGAGGATCCACACCGGGGAGAAACCTTACATGTGTGCTGACTGTGGCAAAAGCTTCAGCCGACGCTCCCACCTCATCCAGCACCAGCGCGTCCACACGGGTGAGCGGCCGTACCAATGCAAGGACTGTGGGAAAAGCTTTAGCCAGAGCACCCACCTGGTGCAGCACCAGCGCAACCATACTGGCGAGAGACCTTATGTCTGTGCCAAGTGTGGGAGGAACTTCTACCAGAACTCAGGCCTGCTTCGCCACGCCAACTTTCACACGGGTGAGAAACCCTACAAGTGCCCCCAGTGCGGGAAGCGCTTCAGCGACAGCTCCAACCTCATTGCCCACCAGCGGCTCCACACAGGTGAGAAGCCCTACAAGTGTGCTGACTGCAACAAGTGCTTCAGTGAGAGCTCTAAGCTGGTTATCCACCGGCGTGTCCACACAGGTGAGAAGCCATACTTGTGCCCCGACTGCGGAAAGAGTTTCAGCCAGCGCTCGCACCTTGTCCAGCACCGTCGCACCCACACTGGGGAGAAGCCCTACAAGTGTGCTGAGTGTGGGACTTGCTTCAGTGACAACTCTACCCTCATCCGTCACCGTCGGACCCACACTGGGGAGAAACCTTTCAAGTGCTCCCACTGTGGGAAGAGCTTCAGTCGCAACTCCTACTTAGTCTCCCACCAGCGGGTGCATGTGTGGTAGGCAGCGTCACTAGGTGTGGTTTGGGGGTGATCTAGGATGCAGCTCCTGGTCCAGGCCTGTCCAAAATGTGCCTAAGGGACAAGGGGGTGGACAAGGGTGTGACTACACCAGGGGCCCTGGATTATAGGCAGCTGGTCAGAGTAATGCCTTTGGCCCATGTTGCCCTTTTCAGTCACCCCCTCCTCCCAACGCACCTCAGGCATGAACAGAGAGTGAGCAGTGGTTGCAGTGGGTAGTTCTGCATCCCAAGGCCCCATCATCTTCATTTCTCAGTACTAGAATCGGATGCCATCTGCCGTGTGGCCAAGGTGCAGATGTTTTCTCCCACCTCCCTGTGAGAGGTGTCTGCTTGGCAGCCTGAGGAGAGAATGCGCAACGTCAGGTCACGTGGTGAGAAGCTGCTTGGTCACGCAACATATGCACATGTGGTTGTGTCAAGGGAAATAAGATGGGAGATGGGGTCCTTAAGGGGCTTTGTTCCACTCGCAGCTGAAATGTTGTGACCTATATAATATTGCACAGGTCTATGGAAGCTCGCCATGCTTATCTAAGCCAGCAATCAGGAAGGTCAAAGCTAAGTCCTGCTGAGAAGCTGAAGACTCTGCATTATGCATATACAGCATGTGGGCCAACTTGAAGCACAAAGACCACTTGAGTCTGTTTGTAAAAGGAACGTGTAGGCATACCCTGAACCAGAGAAGGCAGGCACGCCTGCAAAGGTTTTCTCCAAATGCTGCTTGGATGGTAGGAACGAGGGAGCTGTGGGATAGGGACAAGGTCCATTCCGGAATCTCAGAACTGGTGGGTAACTGATGTAGAAAGCTATCATACCTGGAGGCTTAAAAAAGAAAAATAATCAGAATTATACTTGCTGCTGCTAAGACTGTGGTACACAACTTGGCAGGTGTATGGAGGTTGCCTGTGACTTTGTTCAGGTGGTCGCCTCATTCTGCAGAATTCGGATTCACAGATACAGTTCAAGTGGGCTGCTGTAAGCTGTGTTGCAAAACAGGGCAGATCAGCAGTGTACTAGGACTGACCTGATTCCATACCAGTGTTTCTCAAGCCTCATTTTGACCAGTGTGTGTGCACATGAGTGTAAATAACATCTGTATGTATGTAGTCACACGTGTATGAACTAGTTTTTATACTAAGTGTATCTTCACACTCACATGTGAGTGATCATGCCTGCACACACCATGGCAGTAGTCAAAATGGCCAGCTGTGTGACACTACACCATATCAGTACTTCTCAAAACATTAAACATACTGTATATGTTAGCATTTCTCAGTAAGAAGCTGGGAGAAATAGGTTTTGTAGCAAAACATCTGAACTTTCATAGCAGGACATTCAGTTTTACACTGATTACTTTGTGTGTGTGTGTGTGTGCGTGCGTGTGTAAAATCTGGAATTGAGTTGTTTTATTTATCTATCTATATAAAAATGTGTGGCCCCTATGGTTGCGAGGGATGACTTCTAAATGTCACTGAGCGTAGTGTTCTCCCTCTCGTTTTACACAGGTACATACAGTGGCAGTTGTAGGATGTACCCCCCTCATGGTTTTAACTACAAGGAATTGCAGTGCAACACTTTGCATTGTTTATATTTTTGACTGTTTTGCTGCTGATCATTTTAGTGACAATACTGACTGGTGTGCTTATCCAGCACTGCTGGAGCTTAGAAAAGGTTTTGCAGTGTACCTTACTAATCCTGCAACTGGCTCCATGGCTTCAGTAGGTCTCTGGAAAAAGGAATGCAGACTGAAGCCAGTGAAAGGACTGGAGCTGTGGTGGGGAAGAGATGAAGGAAATAAAGATGCTAAGAAGTTCCATGGATTTGAGCAGCTGCTGGCCAGGGATGCTTGGGAATGGCTTGCTCTACAGAACTTGCTACTCTTCAAGGGATTGCAGGGATCCTTTCTGCAAGCCCCAAGCCACTTCTTGATGCTCAGCTGCTGACAAAATGTAATTTTCATATAGTTTAATAAAAAGGAGCTATAGGGAGAGCATGAAATTGTTTGCAGCTCCTAGAGGAACAAGGCACCTTTATGTGCAGCTGCTCAGGGAAGTAGAAGGAGCTTTCAGAAATGGGGTAGGCTTTGTTTACACAGGAACCAAAGCCTTCGTTTGCAAATGCACATTTTTGCTCTTAGTTTTGTGTTTGTTTGGGTTTTTTATGAACAGCTTCAAACCAATGATTTTTTTGATTTCTGTTCCACTTCTGGAAAGTGGTTTGGTCATCTAGTTGGTTCCAGAAGCATCAATATCTTAATTTGCTAGCAGACTTTCAGAAGGGATACTGTAGCTCTCAGTTGGTAGGCTCATTTTTAACTGAATTCAAAAATTATGCTGCAGTCCAGCTGTAGAACTGATCAATTTGTGTGGGTCTCTCCCATTCCACTTAAGGTTTCCTAAAGGAAATGTACAGCACTAAAACTCTCTGTTTGGCTGAGAAGCCATTTGCCAAGAAAAGGCATCTTGTGAATGCAACTTTTGTTTTGGCAATCTGAACAGAGTCGCTGTAGCAGATCAATGAAATTGAACTCAAGTCTGCCTATAGCTTAGCTGAACTGAAAGGGAAACCCTCTCACATCGAGATTCTCGTTTGAGAAGCCGGCTGCCCCTGAATATGCCTTCGCAGCAGTCCGCAGAGCATTTCCTTTCTATATGCTTTGTGAAGTGCTGTGTATACTTGACAGTGCTCTATAAATTAAAAGGAATGACATGCATTTATTTCTAAGATCTTTATGAACTTATTTAAAACTGTATGCCAAATCAAAGTGGCCTTAGGGTTCACAGCACATTGCCAGTGCAGTAGTCTTAGCAGCTAGGATTGGATTGCTCACCAATGTAAGCACATTTCTGGAGTTCCTTTCCACAGCCACTGTTAGTTTTCCCTGTTCAGTGTCACTTGGCTGAAATAATTTGCTTCCCCTACCCTGTCTGCCCTTTACTGTTTGTGATCATCTAGCTGGAGAGGAGAATCTGGGCACCACCCTTCCTTTGCTGTTGCAGAAGTTACAGGGTATATTCCTCTTCTTCCAGGGATTTAATCGCTTTGTGGGCAGCACAAACTCATGAGCCAAATCCAGAAGACAGAGGTATGGGCATGTGCACAAAGTCAAGAACCAGAAAGTTAACTTTCACAGCAGCTAGCTCACTGGCTTCTCTACCAGCTGTCTCCTCCCTCAGGATCATAGTGGGAGACTACTGGAAAAAGCAAAAGGTAATTAGCTACTACCGTTCCAGCAGACCTCCATCCCTAGCATGCTCCATCCCAGACCTGTGGTCACCAGCGGGTGCCCAGATCCTCCTGCCAGCTGAGGGAGCTCTGTAGAAAACTGTAAATTCCTGTTGTGCTAATGGTGCTTAGATACTACAGTGAGACTATGGCACTTTAGAAATACCTAAGATAAACAAATGGATGATTGACATCTCTGAAATAAAATTTTTCACCCTAGTGTTTTTTGTTATCCCATCTTTTTTTCTTTCTTTCTCCCCAGAGTGACCTCCTGAGCATCAGTTTCTTGGCCCCTGGCAGGACCAGATTTGGAAATACATGTGTCATCCTTCACAGAGGGATGACTATTACTTAGCACAGCTGCTATGCAGTGCAAATAAGAATCCGCAGGTGAGGGGTGTTCTTAGAGTTGGTCTTCATTTTCATCCAGCATTTCTGCATGAATCTGAAAAGCCAGAGGATGGCACACAGTGCTCACCATTCCTTTATGAAAGTGGCAGAACCTTATTCTGCAGTGACATGCCATTCTGCTGGTAGATGAACCTGGTTCTAGCAGAGCTGCAGCTGCTCTGAGGAGACTATCTTCCCAGTTCTGTCACCTGGGTTGGATAGGATCCAGTTTTCAAGTCCACTGCTGAAAAAAATGTATCTAATAGTGATGACTGAAATACAACTTCTTTTGCATTCCTCTTTGCTTCATTGTTTATGACTGGGAAAACAAATTTCTTTTGATCTTGGACAAGAGGTGTGTTTTGTGTGTTTAATAAATTTTTAAAAGTATTTTATGTGTAATTTCTAAAGCATTTTTTGAGAAATCTCAAGGAAAAGTGCCCCTGCATGCACAGCAAACTGTTCTTTCTGACCCTGTTTCCTCTTTACCCCAACAATGCTGGTCTGAATAGCCAGAGACACAACAGCAGTAGCCCCTATGTCTGAAAAAAGGAAAATACAGGTTATTTCAGGAGACAGAGCAAACAGACACCAAAGAGGCATTGCTGGAGTAGTCTGCTTTGCTGCTTATGCCCTCGTGTCCCAAGCTCTGAAGGGCCTTTACCCTTTCCATGCCAAACCTGATGTATCTCACAAGTAGGCTGATCCACCTCTCAACTGGCCCTCCCTTTTCTCATTCCAGTGCTTGCTGGTTTTCTTAGTAGAAAAATCATGAATGCCCCTGATAACACTGCTTTTGCAGTCCTGATGGACTTTGACAACTGGCTGGTTTTTTTCTCGCAGGCCTGACCTGTTTCACGTGAACAGACACGAGACCCTAGGAACCACACAGTGTAGGAGCCAGACTTCTTAGGGGAACCAGAATTTTCCTCTTTCTTCCTGAGGCTTTCTATGGAGGAATCTGTAGCTGCAGATAGCTGACTCCATGCCTGGGGGACATGCTAGGATGGTTGGGACAGCATGATCGGAGCAATGTAAGTGAAAGCACCCATCAATTAAAGCAGGCCATACCAGGTCCAAACATCCTCACTGATGCAGAAAGTGCAAAGATGTGTCAATTCCTTTGCTCCCTTCCCTTTGGCACTCTGTGCAAAGCACAGCTCCGTTGGATGTAAAGGTCGGTGTTGCTTAGAAGAGACTTGTCTGAACAGCCATACGGGCAGGCAGCTCAAAATAACACTACCACACCATAGCAAACCTTGGTTGCACAGCCTCAAGGAATTGACCAAAGTAACCTTCATCAGAAAAAGCAAAGCTACTTGCAGAACTTGCAACAGACCTCGGGAGGCCAGACCGAGTAAGGTTCTTCTGCTCAGAAATGCAGCTGGTCTGACCCCTGACAAAGCTTCCTCAGAAAGGTTTTGCTGGTAATACTGCAAGCACAATAGGCCTGCACAAGCCTATCTCCCTGGCTTGGGTAAGGGTAATGGTATGGCATTAATGAGAAGGGCAACACAACCAAAATAAAGGTGTCACAAGGTGTTTTGCTGTTGCAAAGGTGAAGGGTTGAACCAGGCCACCGTGTGAGAGAAAGGGTAAGCAGAAGAGATTCAAATGGGATGAACAGCTAGGAAGAAAGACTGGGGAGTTGGATTTCCTGAAGCTGCTGGGAAGACAAGGTGATTTGGAGATGGTAACAGCTGCATGGGAGAAGGGTCACCATTTCCCAGACACACCCCCCCCCCCCAGGTAATTGCTCCCTCATATCTGGACTTTTTTTTTTTGCTTTCCAGAGTTCTTGCAATTCTCCTGATGCTGGTCATGTGTTGCTGTAGGCCTGCTACATCTCTACCTCAAGCTGACAGTCACCAAAATACTGCTGAACTCTACCTAGCTATGGTTCAGGTGTTTGTGCTTTCCCATCTCTTCAAGCAGAGAACCACAGAGGAGGCTTCTCTGTGTCAGTCCCTCTTCTGTCAATGCTTCCCCTCATAAAAGGGCAGTGTCTCCTTGCTTACCCCAAATCACCCCACAGCACATGTAACATGCATCTGCCTTGACAGAAGGCAGAGCTTTTGACAGGCCTATGTCATTTGATCTGCCTTTTCCCAGCCTTAGCAGAAGATCTTCTTTTCTGGGGTAGGGACTTTCCACAGCTCTGCACCTGGCTGTTGTGCTTAAGAAGATGCCCCTTTGCTGGTCAGCTGCTTTCTTTTCTTGCCTAATTTCTTTAACAGCTGACCTTTGATTTCTCTCTGTGCCTTCAGGCAGGTGCAAATACCAAGCAAAACAGGAAAAACTGAGTTTACATATAGTATGCATTAGTGAGATTGCAGACATCTTCCCAATTCATTGGACATATGATCAAACCTTTATGTGACCCTAGGGTCAAACAGGAACCACAAGCTGCTTTATTGAAAAAAATAATCTTTTAACAATTATCACAAGAAGGGAAGCAGCAATGGGAATGCAAGGGGGTGGGAACAGAACATTTTTCCTTGTGTCTGGAGAGAGAAGAATTAAAATCACTGAACACGAGTCCTCACATTCTTAGAAAGTTGAAAGAAGATGGTACTTCTGGACCCTTGAAATCTAAGGACTCACCTGGTATTGTCAAGAGTGATGTTATGTCTCAGGCCTATTCTGAGCACAGGGGTTGGTGTGAGAGCATTCAGAATTTGCCTTAGGGCAGCCACGTCCTGCCTTAAGCCTCAGGCACTTGCTCTCATTTGGCTAATGAGATGTAGCTGCTAATGTTAACGTAACTGTGGGTTTCAACTGCACCTTCCACCTCGGTGAGCCACTAATATGTGTGAAGAAAGAGTGAATTCCTTTCTCAAGAAATGTAACCTGAGAAGATCCTGGAATTCCTCAGGCTCTGAAGCTTTTGATGCTTCACCTTCATTGCTATCAGTGCTCAAACCTGCCAGCTCCCAGCAGGGGCATTCCTGGGGAGGGAAGTGGTGAAGTGCCAAGTCACAAGTAGGAGGGGGAGAAAAAGGAAATGACTAGTATTTAAAAGTGTTCAACCCAGGAGGCATGAACCGTGAACTGAAGGGAGAAGCCAGAAGAAACCCAGATATGGCTTGGAATACAAGAGAGAATGAATAATTACAGATCCTCCCCTTCAAGCCTATGAGTAGGTGAAAATCACGTCACTCCTGCTGTGATCCTGTAGGTTAGTGCTGGTGCATCACAATGGTGATACTGTTTTTTCTAAGAAGAGGTGTTCTTCTGGAACACATCTGCAAATTGGTATCTCTCTGTAGCACAAAGCTATTAGATTCATGTCTGTGAAGAACACTCTTCTATTCTTTTGCTTGGTGCTAGCACAGCCCCCATATCTGCAGTACCCTTCCAGCACTTAAAAATCATAGTAACTTTCTCCCTAATCCACAGAATAAACAACATACATCAGCTGAATAGCAGACACTGCCATTACCTTTTTTGCAAATTCATCATGTGAAGGACTGCTAAAGTAAAGCTCATGTGAAGATGTTTTGTGCTGGCATCTGTGCACAGCGAGGTTTGCTTTCTTGTCCCTTATGAACACGGGCGAAGGATTCCTTCCTCCTCATTCACAAGTCTTCTTCAACTGGCTGAAAATTTCATATTTCTTGTAGCACATAGGTATGTCGGAGGCTGGGCTTTCATAACTTCCTGCAATTGCGAACAGCTCTCGCTGACTGGTAACAGCAGATTACATCGGATGGTTGAGGCTTTTGCCATCCCTAGCCACTGGCTGGGTTATTTTTAACTTGGATTGCTTTCCTGATCCAGCGCTCAGCAGAGTTCCACAAACAGCAGGGTTGGCACAAGTGAGGGAAAATTGCAGTCTGGGGCGCGTGGTAACAAACATCCAAAGAGCTCAGTGGTTCCTTAAGTTGGTATTGCCACCATGCAATCCACATGATGAAACAACAGCCCTGGGCAAACAACGAGTTAAAAGCAAGCAGAACAAAAGCATTAAACGGAACTGTACCTTTTTTTTTGCACACCAGAAATATTTCCAGAGGAGGACCAGCTTATGAATCTTTTATTTTCCAAATGTACATTACATGGCTGGAATTGGTGCTCATCTCTTGCTAAGTACCCTTGAGGAGTGGAGCTGCCAGGTGTATACTACCCCGTTCAGCCCACTGAAGCTGTGGTTCGACCTGCATTTCTTTCAAAAGCAAAATGAGTCTCGTCCTCTCGTCTCCTCCTCTGTCTGTCCTAGTGGTCATTTACTCCCATGCTTTGCTCATTGTGCCAGTGCAGCTGTGTGTGCAACTGCATCGTGACACAGATTGGAAAGTTTCAGTGGCTGAAGGGTAATAGTTCCCCACTCTACCCTCGGTTATTTTTAGCCGGATCAGTTCCTGATCCAATCCACTGTACAGACACACAAACAGCTGTGTCAGTATGACAGGGGGAAAATGGTTGAGGGAAGGGGAGGAGAGGCTTAGGCGCATTTAATCATCAAGGGTACCAAATGGGAAACCACAATCATGAATGATTGCTTTAAATGGCCAGCAGCAATTATTTAAACTTCTCTACGGCCGCCTGTCTTGCTCCTTACATAAGAAGTAAGACCTAGGGAAGCAGACTTTCACAAGTCTGTGCCACTGAAAGAAAATAGCATTGTGCCTGGTTTAGCTGCCCCTTTCTCAGTGAAGCAAGGGAAGCTGAATGCAAGGAGCCTAAACAAGTCTGCTGCAGCAGCAGCTAGGGTTCCTCATAGCTTTCTTACCTGCTTGTAGTTCTGCCAGCCTGTGCGCTTAAATGTCAAGTCCTGCAGAGATCAAAGTTTGCCATCTTAATAGTTTGGTCATCAGCCATGAGCTGTTACCTAGAAGTGTGCAAAATACGTTTAGAAAATGCTCTAGAGAGGATCTGCTGGTATTTTAGAGCAACATGAGGCTTGCTTTGAAAGGCTGTATTGCAGCACAAAAAACAAGTGGCACCTTCTCTGCTCTGCAAAACAGCAGTGTTTTCACGTTCATACCCTGGGGCTCAGGGTAACTGACTGCTTCAATCCCTGCTCCCTTCCTCCTTCTACACGTTTGCAGAGTGGGTAAACAAAGAAAAGTCCTTATGGAATTGTGGCAGCTTGGCTTTGTCTCGTGTGTCTGCCCTGACCTGAAAGTTTGTTTTCTTGGCACAAGTGGTTTGATGTAACATGGACAGATCTTGTTTTTTGTTGTCTTCTTCCCTGAGCCTCTTGCTGGCTGCTGGGATGTTCTCTCCTATTTCCTTTCATCCTTCCCCAGTGGCATGTTCTGACAGGCAGCACAAGGGAAGGGATGGGGAGTCAGGGCTGATTTCCTCCTGTGTTTACGGGGGACCGTTACCCTGGAGCTAAAGCATCTTCTCTTTGTTTTCAGAGTAGCCGTTTAAAACCAGAGAGCTGGTACATCCTCCAGCACCTACAAGTGGGGACTTATTTAGAGAAAGGGAGGTCCCATGTCTGGATGTCTATCCTCTGCAGCCTTGTGTCCCAGCTGCAGAGCAGGCAGCAGACCAAGGTGGCAGAATCTAGGTCTCCCCGGCAAGGAAGACCAGCTCAAGCAGGAGGAGAAAGTTCCTCTTGCACAGGCTTGGCTAAGGAAACAGCAGGGGAGAGCAGTCAGACCTGTGGCAGGACGGGAGATCCCAGGGGCATGGAAAACAGAGAGATGGGAGGGATTCCTGCCCTGGTAATTTTCCAGGGAAAAACACAGTGTAGGATAAATTTCTTACAAATACAAGAAGCTTAATTTAATACTGTTTTTTCAATAGCATGACCTATCTACAAGTTTAATTATAAATCAAGTATAGTAAGAGCCAAAACAAAGGTAAGGCCTCAGCCCAAAGCAGAAACTGAAATGACTTTCCTTCTTCCTTTAGCAATACTTTGCCTAACATGACTGTTAGCTTCCGTTTGAGACAGTTTGCCATGCAGTCCAGATTAAAGCATCTGTCTCTCAGTTTGGAGTACGGTATTGCAGCAGACACACCTCGGATGAAGGAGTGACTCCAGTGAAAACATGTCAGACAGAACATATGCAATGGACCATGTGTTTCAATTTATGGCTTTCCTAGAAAGCTCATGAAGACAAGAAAGATCTCTGCAGTCTTAGAGGCAGAGATTGAAAGAAAAAAGGAGGGAAGACATTCCACTGCAAAATGTTGAGGGAAGAATAAAAGGCTGCCTGAACCTAAGCATGTGTCCAGAACTGGAGTCTCTGGACAAAGGTGCTAATTTTGTAATATCTAATAGCACTACATCAAAATCCACCAAAAAAAAAACCTTAAATTGCTGTTAGCCAGCTCCTGCTGACATAGGAAAACTTTATATAGAGTTAAATACTAACTTTATAGAGCTAAATACTGACCACCACCAAAAGACAGTTAGTAATTCTGATATATAATTTAACGATGGAATGGGAAGTATAATTAACAATCTAGAGATTTATATAGAAATAAAAAAATCTGTGTAGTCAATTAAAATCAATTACTGGGGTATATGACATGCTCCTCCTATAGGGTGCCTCAGCAACTGCTGCTGCAGGCAAGGAATGATGGGGATATTGTTAGATGAAGACTTCGTTCCACCTAAAGGCACAAGTACAGAAAGGATTTCATGTGACAGTGACTTCTGCCTAGATTCCATTCAAAACAGCACACAGAGGTGTCAGCCAAAGAAGAAATATCACAGAATATCACATCAATGATGGTTCAGCAAAACACCTGACCTCCTACAGCATTTACTTTAAGACTGCAGAAAAAGGGACATGCAAAAATCCATTATTTCATCTGCTGTCAAGAAAAAAAGTTTCTCAGGAAGATAAATGGAAAATTATGAGGATGTTATCTCTTTAGAAACCCAGTCTGTCTCTTGGGAGAGTGGTCTTGCAGTGAGCAGAAGAGTAGATGAGAGTGCAGGAATGCTGCTGTTTGCCTGGGGACTGGCTGCTGTGAGGCTTGGTTGGTCAGAACCAGAAGGGAAATGTCACACTAAATGATCAGTCACAAGTAGATGGGGGAAGCCAGAGCAAAGACAAAGCAGAAAACTGGCATGGTTATAGCTTAGGGGCTGGATTGATTGCAGGCACCAATGCGAACAGCATCCAAGGTGATTGCCTGTTGTTTAGGTGATTTATTATGAATTTAGCAGCCATAAAATGGGTTTAAAAGGGAAAACATGAGGCATCTTTTTGTTTCAAACTTCGGTTTTTCTGAAGGTGCAACTCTATGGTGCAATCGCTCTGGCAGCAAGCCAGCTTAAAAACTGTCTGTCCTTACCTAACCCCAACCAGTCCTTCCTACCTCTGAGCAAAGCACACCAGTATCCATTCTTTCCCCCACGTTTTTCCACAGGGAACTTTTTATGACAGGGCACTTACACCGGCCATCGAGTGCCTGTAACGAATAGGGCATTCAGCTGTTGTACCTGGCAGGGGCATGTGAGGAAAGGGGTGAAACTGGAAAAGGGAACCCCTTAAACTGCAGAAGAACTTGTAACTGTGGTGGGTTGACCCTGGCTGGAGGCCAGGTGCCCACCAGAGCTGCTCTATCACTGCCCTCCTTCACTAGGCGGGGGAGAAAAGGTATAACAAAAAGCTTGTGGGTCGAGAGAAGGACAGGCAGACATCACTCACTAACTACCGTCACGAGCAAAACAGACCGAACTTAGAGAGGAAATTCATCTCATTTATTACTAAGCAAAACAGAGTAGAGCAATGAGAAATCAAACCAAATCTTAAAACACCTCCCCCCACCCCTCCCATCTTCCCGGGCTCAACTTCACTCCCGGCTTCAACCTCCGCCCCCCCACCCCCCCAGCGGCACAGGGGGACGGGGAATGGGGGTTACGGTCAGTTCATCACACGGTGTTTCTGCCACTTCTTTGTCCTCAGGGGGAGGGCTCCTCTCATCGTTCCCCTGCTCCAGCATGGAGTCCCTCTCACGGGAGACAGTCCTTCACAAACTTCTCCAACGTCAGTCTCTCCCACAGCGTGCAGACCTTCAGGAGCAGACTGCTCCTGCGTAGGTCCCCCACAGAGTCACAAGTCCTGCCAGCAAACCTGCTCTGTCACGGGCTTCTCTCTCCACAGGTCCTGCCAGGAGCTTGCTCCAGCGTGGGCTTCCCACGGGCCACAGCCTCCTTCAGGTGCCTCCACCTGCTCCGGTGTGGGATCCTCCACGGGCTGCAGGTGGAATCTCTACACCCCCTCATCCTCCCTCCATGGGCTGCAGGGGGACAGCCTGCTTCACCATGGTCTTCACCATGGGCTGCAGGGGGATCTCTGCTCCGGCGCCTGGAGCACCTCCTCCCCCTCCTTCTGCACTGACCTGGGTGTCTGCAGAGTTTCTTGCATCTTCTCACTCCTCTCTCTGGCTGCAAAAGCTCTCCCTAACTCGTTTTTCCCTTCTTAAATATGTTATCACAGAGGCGCTGATTGGCTTGGCCTTGGCCAGGGGCGGGTCCATCTTGGAGCCGGCTGGCATTAGCTCTGTCAGACACAGGGGAAGCTTCTAGCAGCTTCTCACAGAAGCCACCCCTGTAGCCCCCCCGCTACCAAAACCTTGCCACGCAAACCCAACACAGTGATAGAGCTACAGCCCATGTCGCAAATACGGAAAAGAAAGGGAAGAAAAATGGTCCCCAAGAAAGCAGGCTGACTGACCAACAAAGGTAATTGAAATTAGTTTCAGGCCAGAGGAAAGAAATTGAATCCAGTCATTCATCTCCATGGAGGGCTAGAAATGTTCAGGTGCTACTAGAGCCACGGTGCAGGATCCATTGGTTCAAGTTTACCTGCAGGAGAAAGCAGGCTGGATGAATCCTGAATGTTTTCCTGGGAAATGCACTGAGTCTAATAAAACCTCGTTTTGTTTTAATTCTCAATTTACCCTATTGATTTAAAATAAAATACTAAATTAAAAAAAATTGAAATAGAGTTGATTTAAACAGAATCATGATTAGGAGTCACACCTAAAACATACTAGCCTAAGGCAGTATCTGTTCTTCCAACAAAAATAAAAAATAATTGGCTGGTGCCAGAAATACGTGGCAGCAAGCCTCGTTCTTTGCTGCACTGGTGTGTGCGCAGCATTCTGCTCACCATCTTTTCCAACAGCTTGTCACCTTCTAGCAGAGACCCTCCCATCAGCTGCGGCACCTATTTTCTTAGTCTAAAAGAAACTGCAGAGGTCTCAGAGATCTCCAAGGTCAAATGAATGATTTCACACATTCATGTGAAGTCATAAAGAAATGACTTGTAGATGAAGAGTTTTCCTTTCCTTGGGCAGGGTTTTTTGACTCACACAGGTATTTTGTGGCTTCTGATGACGTGGTGTCATTCTCCAGCTTTTCGTGAGTGTTCTGGAATTATTACAGGGGACCTAATTAAGCCCTCATGTAACAAAAGTAAAGTCTAATGGGTTAGCTAGAGTTGCATACAGACTTTTGCCTGGAGTCTTTGAGACACAGTGTCAGCCATCAGTACTACACAACGCCTGTTGAAGCGTCTCAACGACCTTGCTGCAATATCCCTCCTGTGGCCTTTTCCAGTATTGCACAGCTCAAAAGCTCGAACATCATCTGGCACCTGGCAGAGGAAATTTAACATTCTGCTAGGTTTAGATTACCACTCCGATTTCCAGAGGTAATGGGAAAAGCAGAACTGGAGTGGGAAGTATTTGATATTTTAAAACCAAGGGGAAAAAAAACCCAACAAACAAAAAACCCCCCAAAACCCTCAACCAGTCATAGAATCATATAGAATCATTTAGGTTGGAAAAGACGTTTAAGATCGTCGAGTCTAACTGTAAACCATCTTAGTCTGCATGGTGCATTTGGGTCTGTTTTCCTTCCTTTTTGATGACCATGACTGCAGCAGCAAAGTCCAATCTCTGTGGACAAAGCCACCACTTATATATTTAGAGTTTGTCCCAGGAAATCAAAAAGCTGTGCAAATACTGGCTTTTTGGATCGCAGAATTGCATCCTGGGTTGACAAAAAGCAAGGTGTAAAAAACCCAAAACAACCCCAAAAAATTAAATTGAAAGGGAAGAAAACTGGCTAGGAAGCTCTGTAGGATAATAAGTAATTTAATTTAAAAGAGATCCAATGCAAACTCTTTATAATACTATATTCTGAGCTGAAGAACTGAGTCTAAATTCCTCTGCCAATACTTTCTCTACTAGGATTATTGAGTAGTTAACATTCACTAATAAATCACATACAAGGTTTAGAAAAAGCAATGCTACCTAAATGAAATAATAAATAAAACAGGAAAAATATGCCCCTGCACATAAATGTCCATTTCAGCTGTAAATCTCACCTTTTCCTTTGCAAACAAACCACATGTAGACTTTTTCTGAAAGGAAGAAACCCTTAAGAACAAATATTTTAAAAACATTGTAATTATAAATTTGATAGTAGGAGTGAAAGCTCAGCTTTGTGTGCTACATGTTATTATCATTGTGGGTAACACCTGATCTAAAAAGATTTTTATCAAACCTAGAGGTCAGAGTTTAAATACTGATGATTCATTTCATGCTGCAAAAGTCTCATCCCACCATAATACACATATTTCATGACTTGACTGCATTAGGTACAGTCAACTGAGAAAAATACAAGAGAAACCACTGTGAATTATCCATATTATTAAGACACAAAATTAAAAATAGAAGAAAGTGTTCCTGCCCCTGCCCCGCAGTATAAACCAAAATTGGTTGCACATAATACTACTGTAAAATCAGCCACCACAAAACTCAGTTCAGAATACTCCTTCCTCTTACAGAGATAGAACATTTGAGAATGGACTGTTACATTGTTTTCTAATAACACATGTATACATTTATATTTATAGTAATATGTATTATAATCAAATATGTATATTTACATTGAGGCATTTATTTATAAATAACTTTAAGAAATGTTAAAAGCCTTTAAATTTCTCAAATTATTACACATACAGGTTTTTCTACATAAGCAAGAAGAAATACAAGAAAAGGCATAACCACAAGGACATGTTTTGCCTAGAAGAGCTACATAGCCCTGGATGATATACGTTGTCAAAGCCACCTATCATCTCCTGCATAGTCATTTGAACTTTCACAATGCTCGTTCAGATTAAATACCAATGACCTGATTCATTCTTACATTGAATTTCACTGTAAATAATTGTAAAAAAGCACACTTAATACCATGACTCAGTATGCAAAACATCTTCTGTTCCTCCTGGCCAAAGCTTGCTATGCCTCACACCTACCTCCAGCAAAGGTTCCAGTGTCAGCACAGCCGATAAATGGTCCCACGGCTTCATAACCAGGCTTCTGGCACTCACTTTTCCCAAAAATTAATGTTTGAACTAGTGAAGGGACCAGGATGATTTGCCATCAGTAACTGCAACAA
This sequence comes from Grus americana, assembly GCF_028858705.1. Lineage (NCBI taxonomy): Eukaryota > Metazoa > Chordata > Aves > Gruiformes > Gruidae > Grus > Grus americana. Next base: position 82,445,408 of record NC_072852.1, read on the forward strand.
GGAAAGCACCCCCGATTATGTTTTAAAATAGCATCACATACACCCCAAAATAGAAGTCATCACAAGTACACCACGAATTTTCAATTTACAAGCCTTTGACTTTTGTGGGGATGAAAACTAGTACTGAGGAATCTATGAAAGGTCACAAAGAAAAGCAAAGATCTATTAATAGGCTTGCATGTACTATACAGCAGTCTACCAATACACTGGAAATGTTCAGGGGGTCTGGAACTGAAAAAAAACTTACAACCACTTTTATAGCACTGAGATCAAAAGCTAGGAAAATAAGATGAGACACCACGCTGTTACCAAATCTTTAATTCCTGAGAGTCCTAAATGGTCAGCATTACGTAAAACATTTATTAAAAATGAATGCCATTCCATGAATAACTTGCATGCTGCTTAGTTTGAGTAACAACAATGCACTTATCTATTGTAATTGAAGTTCTGTCTTCTGCCCAATGAAATGTCTTTTATACCTCAGTCTGTAACCCTTTTCATAAGTAATGTTGAACACATTTTATACAACCACATTTTATATGATATATACTTTAAAATACAGCTTTCATACAAACACATATAAAAAAGAACAATGAATGCAGCTAATTAGTAGCTTGACAAGGGCTCAATGGGAGGGAAAGCAAATACAATGGAATAAAATGTCGGTGATGAAGAACCTTTAAACCTGTCCTATGGCTGGGAGACAACTATGTTTACATAGGAACATGAGTTGGAGCTCAGGTGTGTGTCCCGTCGAGTTAAGCCACTTCCCACATTGCTCCTTGCATGATCCTATGCTGACTGAATAAGCAAGAAAAAGCAAGAAGAGAGGGAAAGCAACACTAAACTCTTGACACCTTTGGAGGGGCAAGAGCAATAGCACAGCATCCCTACATATTTCAAAATACAGCAGCTGCCGATCTCCTGTTGCACATGCTGCCCTGGTGCAGAGGGGGTCTAGAGGGGAAATTTAGACAACTGAAAAAAATCATCCTTAACTTTTACAGACAGATATCTTAACATTAGAGGACCGTTTGTGAAGCTAGGTCCCATCTTCAAGTGTTTCTTAGGTATACTGAAGGGTTAGAAATGCAACTTTAAAAAATGCAGACCTAGCTGGATCATTTGATGTCATAAAAAAATATTTATTCCATCACTTTCCACCTTCCATACACAGACCCTTCTCTGTCAAGCTCCTCTGCCACCTTATGCACATAGATTTGGAATCTGCAACAGTACACACACACATATAAAATCTATAATAGGGTATCCCTATGTCATATAATATCCAATATAATAATATCATATTCTATAGTCTATCCCATAAATTAATCCGCCTTTTTGTATATACACAGTGATTTCTACAGTTAATTTAACTGCAGTTATGCATACACAAATTCCCTTCCCCTCTAACTGAACAAACAAGCTTTTTACAGAAACCACATCATCTGTGTTTCCTGACTATGTTGTTTCAGATTCTGACTTGTTCACCTTTTTCCCTCTGGGCTTCTATCTTCTTTGGTCTTAAGACTTCATCGTTTCTATTCCACACGTCCCTTCCAGAAGACAAACTACAAAACCATAGGAGTGGAACTGCTGATTTTTTGAAACCCCAGGTCTCAGAGAAAGATGTCTTGTCAGCACATCTTCATCCTGAGCAGAGATTAACTCTCTATTAAAAATGAAAATAATTTAAAAATATTACTTAAAAGCAAGAAATCTTGCATATAACAAACTGAGAACAAATCAAGAAAAGCCCCTTATTCAAATATTCAAGAGGCATCTCTAGGGCATGATTCACCTACTCCTAAGGCAGACATCTAAAATAGGTCAGATGAATCACTGCCTAACAGTGTCCATTTCTCTCCAGTGACTGTGAAAGGAGCCTGGACCGTAACTCAGATGGAGACACCATATTATGGCTATTGAGTTGTGGGCAAACGCCAGCCCTAGCCTTCACCCAGATTGCCTGCCTGAGATGCACCCCAGTTTCTGCAGGAACTACCCCGCAGAAGGAGGCCCTTGATGGTAGGGGGGCAAAAGCTCTGCCTGGTGCCTTCGATTGCTTGCCTGCCCTTTTCCAGCTTTCTCAAACAAAGCATTCAGTGAGAGCAAGCAGGTAGAGCTTTTCTGTCCCACCCCTCCCTTCAAGAACCAAGAGGTTTTGGATGAAGCAGGACAAGAGAATTAAAATGTGTTTTCCTACCCCCTCTTCCCTGTGAATTCAGGGAGTTTCTGCTGAATTCTTCTCTGCTTTTATCTTGACCAAAATGACATTCATACTAAATTTTCTTTCCACTTAGATATATTCAGAATGAGATAGAAGTTTCAGGACCAGAAGACGGTTCAGAAGCTCTTTATTGATCTTTATTAAAATACATATTTTCAGATCTGGGGATCAATTTTATGATATACATTTGACAGGGTCATGGAATTGTAGTTTTTTGAGGAAATAAGGCTTTTTTCAATACACTGTCAGTCCCCCATTAGTCACTTAGGAGCCAAATGGCTGATTTCAATCAAATTTAACATGTTTATAGAGGAATCAAAGATGAGCATGGTCCTATAGCCAGAGATCAGTGGCTGGGCACAGCAGAGAGGTCGTACTGGCACCCCCCTGGGAGGATCAGCAGGGACAGAATGGCCCTTATCCATCTTGTTTGGCAGTTTATGTAATATCCAGTCCAGGCAGCAGGTCAGAACATTTGGTTTAGGGACACTGAATCTGTTGGGAACGTGGGAGGGATGTAAGGATGATTTGGGGGGGAAGCGCTGCTGGGAAGAGGGAGCACTAATGAGCTTTGGGCTGAAATAACCAACAACAGAATGTGCCACTTTTGTAATAAAGTATTAATGGGAATATTGGTTACAATAAGCTGACTATATACTGTTTGGGATCTTTAAACTGTAAGGATCTGGTTCTGTAACACTGCACATGAGCAGGATTTCCACCACTGTCCATTGAAGTAGCTGATACAAGGACTGTCAAGAGCCCGATGTGGGGCTAGGTAACTCCTGGAAGCTGGTGCCCCTAAAATGATGGAGAGGACTTACACCTGGGTTTTGGTAGCCCTTCCTCTCTAGGAGGTCCTGAAACGCTCGCATCTGTAGAACATGGAGACCTCTGCATCCTAAGAGTATTTCCAAAGCAGATTACCAGAAATTAATTAACTACCCCTATGAAGAAAGGCTGAGAGGTTAGAGTTGTTCAGCCCAGAGAAAAGAAGGTTCCGGGGAGACCTTACTGTGGTCTTTCAATATGTAGAGGTGGCTTGTAAGAAAGACAGAGGGAGACTTTTTGCCAGGGCCTGTAGTGACAGGACAAGGGGCAACAGTTTTAAATTGAAAGAGAGTAGGTTCAGATTAGATGTTAGGAAGAAATTTACTGTGAGGGTGGTGAGGCACTGGAACAGGTTGCCCAGAGAGGTTGTGGCTGCCCCCTCCCTGGAATCAAGGCCAGGTTGGATGGGGCTTTGGGCAACTGGGTCTAGCGGAGGGTGTCCCTGCCCATGGCAGGGGGGTTGGACTAGGCGATCTTTGAAGGACCTTTCTGACCCAAACCACTCTCTGTGATCCTGTGATCTGAGAGCACCTGAAGAGAGAGCTGGTGATTTTCCTGAACCTGGGAATTAGGACAAACCCCAGACAGCAAGGACGCCGGTTTCCTGTCACAGTTGGGAGGTAAGAGGAGTGAACTGCACATGCTGATTCCTGCACTTGGCAGGGCCCGGGGGCCTGGCACCCATGCTCCCAGCACCTGGCCCGGCAGGGCCCCCTGCGCCCACGCAGCACCCTCACTCGGCCCCGGCAAGCATCCCAGCCAACCCCCACTGCAGGCAAGCCACCGGGGCTGGGGAAGGGGGTGCCCGGGCTGGGGGCTGCGGGGCGACAGTACATGGCCAGGGAAAAGCAAGAACCCACCGCTGAAACTACACAGGGAAACAGCAAGCAGCCCGGCTGGTCCAGGCAGGGAGCGTGGGCACGGGAGCTCATCTGCAGAGATAAGGGGTTTGGAAAACAGTCTCTGCAGAGAAACGAGGGAACTGGGTTTGTTGAGTCTTGAGGAGATGGCTGGAAGTAGGGCAGGACATGATAACACAGTTGTAGTGCATGAGAGGTTGTTATTAAGAGAGGTAGCGATTACATTGCTGGAAGGACAAAGATAAGATCTAATCGGCTTAATTTTGGGGAAAGAAAAGAAGAAAGGAAAAAAGAAAAATGCTAGATGTTGCAAAAACTTTCTCTGAGTAAGGCAGTGCTGGAATAGATTACCTAGGGAGGTTGTGAAACTCACTTTGCAGGAAGTTGTAACAAATTAACCAAAAGTCACCCTGATCTCTCAGCAGAGGATGGACTGCCATGCTGTATCTCAGCCTTTAGAAAGTAAAAGTCCATCTAACCTCTTCAAAAATAAAATTAAAAAAAAATCCATTCATATCATATGGGTCATTAAATGTATGGGTGACAAATAAAAAGTTTAGCATTTGGATTAAAAAAACACTACAGTTTTACAAATCCTAATTTTACTACCACAAATGCAAGCATTTAAATTTAAAATATCATTTGGATAGCAAACTTTGATCTTTCCTCTCAAAGAAATTGCCTTGCAGTTCTTGAGCAGGTAAATGCTGGCAAGATCTTTTAGCACTGTTTCTGTCATACAAGTTACCTCATCGCACCTCCTTCCTGCTACCCACCTTTTTCCTTCTCCTGCTCTCACATAGCGACCGGCAGGGTTGTGTCCTGCAGAGAAGTGCTGGTCACTTCTGTGTTCTTTGGGGCACTTTTATTCCTATTGAAATGCTTGCGGGTTGGGCCAATCTCATAGCAAGATTATACAGTCATCTCTCCACCATCAGAGATTATGGAGCCATAGGATACCCCAGGCACTGGAAAAAACCAGATGGTATGATTTTTTTGGGACCCACTGTAGAGCAGAATACTCCCAACATATAGAGTATGCTGAGGCATGCAGACCTTCCCAGTCCATCAGAGAAAATTAAGTTCATCATTACCTAAAGGACACAGAGTTAGGGAGGTTTTCTTGAGATGCTGCATGGGTGTCTGATGCTAACCATCTAATCAGATGCTGAGTTCAGTGTGGCTTTTCACTACCAAATGGTCCCACTACTGATAACTCTGGTAAGCCTGGCCAGCCAACCAGCTAATGCTAATGGCACAGCTGGTTAGGGCTATGCGTTGGCTGAGTGGCTTGCTGGCAGTCCCTGGACAATACTAGGAGGTGTTCCTCAGTCCATCCCATGCAGAGAAATGTAAACTACCCTGACACGGCCGAACCATTTCCTCTGCTGGGAAATACACTGCAGTGACACTGGAATGACTAAACAGGCTTGGTAGAGCTTTGTGACTCTGGCTCATAGCGATTTGGTGAGATACTTGTCTCAGCAGTGCTTTGATATCCTCATAGCTTGTGAGCTTGGGCACAGTGCTACATGAAAACACAGGTAGCCCACATCTCTTGGGTACGCAGGATAAAAGGTCCTCTGGGAGATGGAAATTTTGGGGACTGTAGTGCAGGTTGTACTGCAAGGCCCCACCCTCAGGGCCAGCACAGGGTCAGCAGTGACAATGCTGAGCCACAGCTTATCAGCCTCGCCAGGTCTGATCTGACTCTGTGGGGAGCCATTCGGGTGCCTCTGTAGTTGTTCCACCACACTTCTGGCTCCATCAGGGCACATTATCTTCACCCTGTGCTTCCAAGATGACTGTGAAACAATCTAGGCATATTCCTACTCATAAACCCTATGAGGATAAGAATGGGCCTTCTCAGAGTCAGCTCTGGTACCTCTGAACTTCAAGCATAGCATATCCACAAACTGGACAAGCTACCTAGATACACTAGAGGTTGCTCATTTCATTAGCACTGAAAGAGAATTTTGAGTGTTTGAAGTCATGTAGAGATACTATCTACTGAGGACATCACACCTTTGCAAAATAGACTGGGCAGTAAGATTTATCATCGGTTTATGATGAACAAACTAGCCTAGAAAGTGGCAGGCACACTGGTCAAGGACTCTGGAAGTATGCATCCAGTTCTTACGTCTGCTTCTGGCCTGATGGGCTGCCTTGTGCAAGTCTCTTCACCCACCACTGTCTTCCCCATCTTGGTTCTGTCCACTTGTTTAACTGTGACATGCACCTGTTGGCAAGAGGCACTATATGAAACAGAGATATAATGATGAGGGCTATAAGAGAACTGGTGGCAGATGGAAGATGAGAATAAATTCCAGGCTGCAAGCTCTTACCCAAGAACCCTTCATCTGAAGAATCAGTTCATGCCTTTCACTCTCATAAATGCTGTTCTTCATGTGGTGTTTGGGCAATAATTGTATCTGATGAGTTTTTTCCCCCCTCTATTCCAGCTGATGATGATGTTGCCCCAGCTGAAAATAAGGAGACCCATCATCTAAAAATTCATACCAATTCTGGGAATTCTGACCTGACTCAACATCAGCTGGTTCACACCAGAGAAGCCTCATCTGTGTGCTCCTTGTGGGAAGAGCTAGAGCCAGGATTCATCCCTTAGTCTGCATCAATGAACCCACCTCAGCAAGAAACCAACACCTGAACAGAGCATGGTCACTGTGAGTCCTGCACCAGAAATTGGACAAAGGTAAAAATATGTAAGCCATTGTTGGAAGTCTTGCAGGGAATATGAGGCAAAACCCCAAACACTACAGAGAACAATCTGACAATGCTCCAGTGCAGTAAGGTAACAGTGGTTGGATGTGAGCACCCTACTAAGATGATGGGCCTTGGGAGGTCATGTTGTTTTTGTGAGAATCACTGAGGGAGGAGGTGGTCCAGGGAAGGGAGAACCTTGAAGTGGTAAGAGAGAAAGATAAGAGGTGAAAAAAGGAGCAGGGTGAGTGGAGTCAGAAGGACAGCAAATGACATCTTTGGGGTGTTAAGAGAGCTATCTGGATGCTGGGTTGATAGTTAACTTGGGCATCTGGAGCACCTGCCCAAAACAGAAAGAAGGTAACTTTATTCTTGTTCTGTTCTGAGAAAGCACAGTACAACGTATTCTAGACTTATTATGAAACATTATTTGCACGTCATTAGTCACTGCTAGCTGTAGCCTGTAAGTACTTCAGATCTTAAACTACACAAGACCTTACAGGGTTTGTTTCCCTCACCTTCTGCCCTTTCACAGAAGTCAAACATCTAGATCCCATATCCGCCAACTTAATAGTTATGACAAGCTAACCTTTAAACAACTTTTTGGTCTTTGTTTCTTTATTCTTTCAGATGTTTTGGGGACTGCAACTCAACTGTCCCAGGAGATGTGAAAATTTCAGAAGAGACAGAAGAGATTCTCACTGTGACAAATGCACTAGGAACACAGGACAAGGATGTGGTCCCTACCTCAGCCAGTCTACAATCTAAGCCTCCAATGTAATGTAGCAAGGTGTTTTCCTAAGGTAGAAAACCACTTTTTATAGGGTTATTCTGCTTTTATGTTTCACTTGCAGTATTATTCTTGTGTCATTCTTAATTAAATGCAAAGAAAACTAAAAATATCACACAGTGTGTATCACAGAAAAAGGCCCTTTTTGTGTGTTAAGGACAAAAGCTTACTTCATGAAAAATGAGCCTTTGCTCATACAAAACAATCGCGTTTCAGTCTGCCCTTCCAACAATAGCATCATAGCTCCAGACAAACAATACTTCTCCACCCTCGTATTTCTCTGCAAGCTCACATCCATCTTTACAACTCATCATATGGGAAAGGTTTCATTTTCCATGACTGAGGGGAGTGAGGGGCATGGGGAATCTTCTCCTGGTATAAAACGTCCCAACATTGCGGAGGTGATTTCAGGAACATGTGCTCACTTTTCTGTTATTAAATTTGTGGGCCATTATAAGATTCGTGTTAAGTTTAGGGCCTTCAGGAAAGCTACCATGGGTGGCCTAGCTTGGTTTTGGTCTTGTGCTACCACGGGCCAGAAGAAAACATGCATTTTCAAAGCCTAACAAGGTCACTGATATTAAGGATCAGAAACTAGGTGAGAGTTGGGTTACAGTAAGGGTTTGGTCACACAGAAGATGTCCTGTGACCAGGGCTGTGCTGTCCAGGTAGACCCTGCCAAGTTACATTACCCTGGGCCAACACAGTGCAAGTGTTTTGGAGAACCATAGCATTAATCTCATTGCAATTTTTGGGGTAGGGTGAGGGTTCATTGATGTATGGTTAGGACTGGATGTTGAGGATGGCAGGATAGGGTGGGAGATAAAGGACCAACCTTGGCCCCGCTTTTGCAGGGTAGAGGAGGAAGAGAGAGCAGGCAAAGCCCAGAGGAGACGGGTTTCTCCTGTTGCTGTCAGGAATGGGATAAATAACTGTTGTGCTACAGGAGCAGGTATTCCAGGGTGTAGGATTTGCTTCCTGTGCCCAACAACCCTCCTCTGTCTGGGCAAAGACTAGGAGACTAGGAACTGTTTCTCTGGGCTAAAGCTGATCTCCACCAGACCTGGAGTAAGCAGCCAGTTTGCAGATCCACACATCTCCCTGCTGATGTGAGCCAGCTTGACTTGCATGCCTTGAGCTGAACGAGGGGTTGTCATTTCCTTCTGTGGCTAAAATCATAGAGATTTTATTTTTAAAAAGATGAAACTATAATAAAACTGTATATCTTTCTTGAACACTCTCACAGAAAGCCTTAGTAGTAATCCAGTGTAACCGCTTGCTTAAGCCTAACAAAAAAATATCTGAGGGAGGAAAAGGTAAGTTAAAACCGCTGGCGTGATGCTGTACAGACTTCACCAATGTACAGGAGCATGTACAACAGTATGGTATTTGTGTTAATATTACCTCACCTGGATGAAGGCAGGAGACAGCACCAGGAAGAGCTTCCCAACAGAGGGCACTCCGTTATTACATATAGAGCCTTGGAGATTCCACCTCAAGGGCTTGTCTCATGCAAAGACACTGAATGTGGAGGAAGGCACATTTCAGCTTTGCTTATCCTCCTCTGCAAAAACTAAGCTGATGAAAAATTACTATGTTTGTCTCATTAATTGTTACACTATTATGTGTAATTATATCCACCAAAAAAAGCCAAACTAACCCCTTCCAAACTCTACATCCAGGTCACAGGGAGAATTCTGAATTTCTGTACTTTTAAGTGCTTGACTTCACAGCCATTCAAGAGTCTCTTAATGCCAGGGACATTCGCGTGCAATTTGTT